>NW_027256886.1:33483345-34683345 GCF_029215685.1 Pituophis catenifer annectens
CATAAAATTGGGCCAAACTCACATTGGGCCCATGTGTTTAGGGATGAGATTCCAAGACCCAATTGTGGTTGTAAGTCAAACAGTACTTATACAAAGCAGTACTTATTATAGGGTCAGGGTACCTATAAGAAAATCCAAATATTGCTCTCTCTTTTTTAACCCCAGTGATTGGGCTCTAATCCCAAAACCTACCACTGGGCTTATTCAGAGCAAATGCTTTAAGTGTCTAACATTAATTGCATCTACCAGTGTCTTTTTCCTAGTGCTACCACCCAGCAAGATTATTAATTGGGACTGACTACTGAGAAGATCATATCATTGTTTCTAATAAACTCTGCCTCAGAAATTGACTTTCCTGTGTTGTAAGGAGGATCACTCCACTTTCCCATCCAAGGTCATAGCTTTTTCTAAGTTTGCAGTTAATTTCTTGTGACCGTAATTCTTGGTCAATTAATGCAGAATTGAAGAGAAAGAGGTAGAAAAACAGGATGACCAACAAGGAATGCAGAACAATTTTACAGAATGAAAAAATAGGTCTCAGGAAAGACACAAAGATTATTGTGGAATAAGTAGCTAGTTTCATTTTATTGTGAGTTTTGAATCGAATTTGTACTACTTGAAACAATGTTTCTTGTAGCCTTTTGGTTGACCAAACCATTCAGTTGCTGTCCTGTATCCTATCTTAGTCTTTCTGTTAGACATTGCTTAAATGCTGACATTATTTCCATATCAAACTTTAATGATATAATGGGGAAATGTGTTATTATGTTGTGGAAACATAAAACAGGAAACTTTTCTCAACCAATTAGTTCCATGATAGTTTGACTGAGCTTCACACAGATATTTACATAGAATTAAACTCACTCTATCCAATTGGCCAAATCATGGGAATAACACAATTCTGTCCATTGCTTTGTTTTGCATACCCAATCTTACAAAAGAAAAAAACTTGGAAACAAAGAAGAAACAATCTTGTCCACTTGGAGTTCACTGCCTAACCTAGCTTAATATAGCTCCTGCAGAATTGTAGTTGCTTTTGACTGTCTGACCCATTAGGAAGGCACTACTGATAAACAAAACCTTGCTCATTTTCTTCTGCCAAGAGTTCATGGAATAGTGAATGCTCCTGGAAGAAAACAATTGGAATGCTGATTTTCCTAAATAAATTCCTTTTGGTCACAATTAGAATGTACCATTCGTCTATAAATTTAGCTACAGTTCTATCAGGATAGGCAACCTGTGGGGCTGATGCTGTTTTCCCCCCCAGCCACTAGAGCTTCTATATGTTCAAAATTAAAGGGCACAATTTCCTTCCATTTTAAGATAGGAAATTGGTAAAACAAAAACAGACCTCCAAATTTCTCCTATATTCCTGAGAATATGACTTCCATTTATTTTTCAGCCTTGAGCCCTCCAAAAATGTTAAATGCTGCTTTTAGCCACCAAAGAATTGTTCACTGTCTGTTAAACTAAAAAGACAGTGATTGTCAGATTATTTAGAATTGTAATTTCTATTTAATTGAAGAGACAGCACATATGGATTATACACAACATTAAACAAAGGATTACAGCACATCTTAAATTGTATGAATATATGACCTACATACATACCTTTTTTGCAGTAATGTTACAAGCGATTATATCAAACAAGAATAGTGCACAAAGCTAATACAGAAATGGATTAAAAATAAACATATAAAAATGTACAGGTAAAAAAACAAATACAAACACACACACAAGGAAACAATTAGAAAACAATATTCCTTCATTCCTAGCAAGTATAATGAACATTACATCTTTTTTTTTATTAAAAAAGTTTTACAAATACATTTTCTCCCCAGTTTCCCCCCCCCAGCCCTCCCTAACCCCCCCTAACCCTCCCCTCCCCCCAGGACTTCCACAAAATATAATCCAAGTCAAAATCCTATCAATATAAAACTTGAACCCCTCCATCCCCTGTGTTTTATTCAAATGAACATTAACATCACTTATTTTCAAAGTACAATTAAATACTTATTCATTTCAAAACTCACCACCTTTTCTATAAACCCATATCTAATCTTCAGTTCTTATTATTAATCATCAGAAGTCCAATAAAGGTTAACAGAAGTAACAACTCAAATAATTATGTCTGCATTTCCATTTAAACAAATTCTCTTTAGCCCCTCTCTTTAAAGAATCAAAATTAAATCCCAATTAATAATTAAACATTACTGAAAATAATCACAAATGTGTCTATTACAAATTACCATCTAATCTCTATTGGAAAGAAAATCTAGGTTTTACTTAGTCCTTTCCATTTTTAATGCTATATAAGGACAATGAATCAAGTCAGTGTGTTATGAGTTTGTAGGTATCCAGTGCTTCAAAACGCATACCCTACCCTAGATACATGGTTTATTTGCAAAGGAGATGGCCATATTGATTTTGTCACTCACCTGAAACAGTAGGAAAAGGCACTACCTTGCTGCTGAAGAATTGCTTACTAAAAATTGACTTTCTCTCTCCCCAGCTTCACACTTACTGTTTTGCAATACAAGCTGAAGTCTGAACCTAAAACATTTATTTTGCCTGAAGAGCATAAGCAGTAAGAATGCTTTGGTCTGGAAAATTGTGTTTTGTTATACTTTAGGGAGCACTGATGGGTTCTGTAGTGTGCTGAACGTTTCCTCTTATAAGGAATTTAAACTTTTTCTGAACTCCTGGCGTGCACCAATTGCACAGTAAGTACATTAGTCTGTTGGTTACTAAAGCAGAGAAGAGATATAACAGCAACGTAAAATATCAAAGGTATATGAGCATTCATTTAATAAATTCATTTATCCATAGCCAAAATTCCTTTTTATTTCAGTTCTGCTTTTTCCATTCATACATTATCTCTGGTGAGAAATAGGAGTATCCAATTTGTGACTGATTATTTTTCTTCATCTATCAGCAGATTGGTCATTTGTTTTGGTTTTATAAATCTCTGACAATTTAGGTCTTGATCTTGCACATCTAAATATGGGTGAATTTCAGGGTGAAATCCAGCAGGTTCTGACAGGTTCTGGAGAACCGGTAGCAGAAATTTTGAGCAGTTCAGAGAACCAGCAAATACCACCTCTGGCTGGTCCCAGAGTGGGGTGGGAATGGAGATTTTGCAGTATTCTTCCCCTGCCATGCCCACCAAGCCACGCCCACAGAACCAGTAATAAAAAAAATTGGATTTCACCACTGATGAATTTCCTTTTTGTATACATTCTATGACCAGACTTTGAGCTATTGAAATGTCACACAAAGTGAGGTGAATGTAGTCCGAACCTCCATTATCAATGTAGATTGTACTCCTTAGCTGCTGTTTTAAGAAGTACCACCATGTCATGAAATGGCTTATTCTTCTTTAGAACTGACATAGTTTAATTTGATTTTGTTAAGAATTACAGCTTCCTGTCTGTCTGAATGTGTGATGGTACAAAAATGTATGAAATATAATGCAGGAGAATCAAATCACATTCCTTACATATGCAGCACGTATTGTAATACGACAGTTCAGGAATCTGCAAATGACTCCATCCCATTGTAATCATTTGTGTAGTTTCTATATACTAAGAAGAGCATATAAAAATTGTTTGTTTGTTTATCTTCTCCTGAAAACAGAATACTAGAAAGTGACAGGGATGGAAGGTGAGTCACCTTTTTATCCACATTTGTTTTTCTAAGTACCGAACTGTTTACTTTGATAAACACATGATTGTGATCCTTGAATTAAACACATGGAAAAAAATTGAAATAGAACTGTTGCAAGAAAGTTATAAGTTATGAAAGATTAAGGATCTGCATGCTGCTTCCATCCCTTCTTCATGTTTTTTTCTCTCTGTCTAGAAGCCAAAGTTAAGATTTTGTCACTTTCATTTGAATACTTGCATTCAAATGAACATTTAGGATATTTGTTCTGATCCTTAAAAAAAACCATATAGACAACACCATATAGACAACTGTAGAATCTTTGATAGAATGCAATATTTTTACACCTTAAAGGATCTAATTTTCAAAGCTGCAGATTTGCCCAACTTTCCATTTAAGACTGTACCTTTTTAATTGATGCAGAAATGTAATAATAACAGTAACTCTACAAAGGCATTACCAATTGTACAGTTAGTGTTCAGTATACTGTTAATAAGAAATTAACCACAAAAACATATCATAATGTATTCTTTTAACAATATAAGATAGGATGTGATTATCTGAGGCAAGTGCAAAATTTTCATATTTTTGAAAGAAAGAAAAGAAAAGAAAGAATATTATAAATAGATATTAAGTTTCTGACTTCCCTTTTGTTGTATCCTAATTCAGAACATTCATTAACATTTAAATTTTTCATGTATTTCTGATTTCAGTTCTTTAATAAATGTTCCCCTTTTAAAAAAAGACACATTTTAATCTAGTGGGTAAGGCACCAGGCTAGAAGGTGAAAGAATTTGAGTTCTAATTCTGCCTTAGCCATGAAAGCCACCTGGATGACTCTCTCTCAGCCCAGCTCACCTTGCGGATTGGTGTTGTGGAGAAAATAGGAGGAGGAAGCTGTGTTGGATATGTTTGTCACCTTGAAATTATTTGTAAAAATGTTAAAGGCGGGATACATATAAATGAATATATAAATCATTATATTTGCCTTCCTGCATGATGTATAGTATATATGGAAGACATCTTTCTTAAATTACCATATTTTTCGGATTGTAAGATGCTCCAGACTATAAGACGCACCTAACTTTTGGGAAGGAAAACAAGAAAAAAAAATCTGCCTCTGCAGATAACATTCCATATTATGGCAAATATGAAATTGAAAAGATAAATGTTTGGAATTGCCAATAGGTATTAGATGGCCAGTTCTGTGGTGCAGAACTTTGGTGCATTTTATAACTTTAGTTGAAATAATACTACATTCAAGTGAACTGAAAATAAATATTGAATGCATCTCTTTAATGCAGAGTTTACTATTCCAGGCTAGATCTCTGATATGTATTCTGAAAAAGCCATTTAATTTAATTCCATTCTTTAATATATCTTTTAGGGTTGCACTGAATGTTCAGGCAGCATTCACTCAGTAAGTATAAATAATTTCTTGAGTTTGAAATGGTTTTTTAAAGACTTTTTCTTCATCACAAGAGGAAAAATGTCAAACATGTACATAATTTGAGTAGTAAACCTATTGTGAGGACTTTTTTTCTCATCATACCATCTCTCCCATAATATTAGCCTTAGACAACTGGTTCTCTTTAGCTGTAATAAAAGCCAGCATCGTATTCCACTGGTTAATTGTTCTCACCATTAGGAAATTTCTCCTTAGATCTACATTGGTTCTATCCTTGATTGGTTTCAATCCATTGCTTTTTGTCCTGCCTTCAGATGCTTTGGAGAATAGGATGACCCCTCTTCTTTGTGGTAGGCCTTAGATATTGGAACACTGTTATCATGTCATTCCAGTCCTTCTTTTCATTAAACATCATCATACAGATGATGTATGCACATGTAAATATATTTCACATAAATTGTATTATACCTGTGTATTAATTCAATTTGTCTGGTTTATCATAAGAAATACTATTTACACTTCTGAAATTTGGCATTATAAATTCACCATATGTACTCTATAGCAAAGATTAAAATTTCCAAGGGAACCTGAAAAATGCTCTGGCATAATTATGTCTTTTTCCTATCACTGCATTTCTTGGTTGGATGCTTTTATATCACAAAACCTTTTATATTACACACTCTTCTTTACTGTTGTTCCATATATCAAGCTGAGGGGATGATATACAGTCCTATATGAGTTTTCCTGCGATTTCCAGAAATGTGGCATTTTACTATTATATCAATGTTACATGAATAACACTTTTAAAAATTCATTTAAACAATTGTTTGGTACATCATTGCAATAATGGCAGAGCTGGGATTGGGAATATTTTTTTTCACCTGTGCTACTAATGTCATAAATCAGTTAGTTGAATTTCTTACCTTGCATTAATCTAATGAAACAATATAGGAAATTCATTCTTCCACCTGAACTCCTATCACTATAGCTTAGACAGTAATTATTGTGCTAGTGTCAGCATTAAGAAACAGGAAATATGAAGGACTGACTTTCTTTGGATATAAAGTATGCATATTATTGAATCCTGTGAAAATTTTGTCGAACAGTACAGATAAAAAACAGACTATAAAATAAGTGGTGAACAAAGCCAGTTAGAAGTCATAGTCATTGGCAAAACCACAGTCTATGACCCATAATTTATTGATCTAATTTTAAAGTAGTTTACTGAAAAGAGAGTGCTAAGCCTCAGTGAAATTAAATGTTAATGATTGGTTCAATTTAAAGACCCAAAGTGAAAGCAGATATATAAGAGAATGGATGTGCATGGTTGTTCCATGCCTGGATAAAAATTACTGTCTGTCCTTAAAACAGAAGTGGACATGTGTTTCTCTGCCTTTCCTAACAAGCAATTCAGAGCTCTGGAAAGAGTAATTGGTCATAATTTATTATAAGCAGAGGGAGGGAAACAGAAGAAAGAAAAATGTTTGAAAAACAGAATGTGTGTGAGAGAGAGACAATGGGAGAATTGTAGGCCCATCTACTTGTGCTCCTGGTTCTTTTAATATTTTACTGACATGTAGTAATTACAAATTACTTCCAAGGAAATGTGGCTGTGGACAAAAATAGTTCTCCAGCCTCTTTTATGACCAGTTGATTTTTATGAATTTGAATGACAACAACATATATATATATATATATAGGGTGATTAGATACAGTCAGAGACTTTTACACCTGATTCCTGATATTAAGCACATTAATTTCTGTACTAAGAGTAAAGATAAATATATTACCCAACACTCTTCTTAACAGATCCAGCACTATATATACTAATAGCTGTATTCTTCCAGTTGCTGCAAGTGAGTTTTGGGGATTTCCTTTTCTCTGCCAACCTGTTATCAAAATCTACTGTGAGCATTAGGGACAGAAGAAAATATGGTATAGCAGAAATTATATGGAGAAAGAAAATATTGTTTAGATTGCTTCAATCTAAAAATTTCATTGGGTATTGACCCAATTATATTTCTCTCTTGAGCACTTCCAAACCAATTGTTATTTCTAAATACACACATAAATTTTTACTCATTTAGCTGGATTGGGACAAACAGGCATTTAGTGATATAGGATTTATTGTAGAAAAACACTCACATGAAAATTCGATTAACACTGCAATTAGGGCTCAAATTCTTGTATCTGTTTCTCCTATTCATTGTATGTGAAAAGCTAGAATTGGCTCCTGTTAGGAGAGGAATTGTTTCCATCTTTTCCTTGTTTTGATAATAGTCAGATATTATTAGGCTACTCACTTTGACCTTACCAGAATATTTCCAATAAAATTGCCACATCTTGTATCACTGATATCAGTCCTCTGCATTACTTCTCCATTTTCTATCTGCAACAAGTCACAGAAGTGTCTTTAAAGAATTAGTCCTATTCCACTTAATGGAACTGAACCTACTGGAATTTTGTATTAACACAACTATTTCCCACCACATTGATTGATTCCAAGACGAAGAATCACAAGCATACCCACACAACCTTTTCAACCTATGTGGCACCTCTCGTGCACATGCCATTCCTGACCCACACCCCTACGCATCACCTTGCTCACTCCTGCTGGCCTTGGCCTTGCAAATTCCTGCTGGATTCTCCACTGACTTTCTCCTGGAAAGCTTCCCATAAGCATAGTAAATAGGGAAGCAGGAATTTGAGAAATGGAATGAAGGAAACGATGGAGGGGAAGGGAGGGGAGGGGAGGGGAGGGGAGGGGAGGGAGGGAGGAAGGAAGGAAGGAAGGAAGGAAGGAAGGAAGGAAGGAAGGAAGGAAGGAAGGAAGGAAGGAAGGAAGGAAGGAAGGAAGGAAGGAGAGACACAAGGGGGAAGGGAAAGGAAAGAAGATTTCTAATGCTCCTACCAGCTTCCCACAAGGAAACTCATTGGGAAGGGCAGCAGAAAGTTGGAAGTCATTCCTATTCTCTCTGCTTTTTTGCCACATCTCTGAAATGATGACACAGTAGTGCATCTAGTATTTAAATAAACACCTAAACAAAATATTAATTTATTTGTAGCAGAATAATTTCCACAAAACATTATGTCTGTTCATGTTACAGGATTTCCTTCAGAGGTATTTGTTTTGTTAGAAATGAATTCTCTAACTTCATGATTTTTAGTCTTTGAGGAAATTGTCTGACTGCAATTTCCTTTCCAGGATTTGTATAAGCCTTCATCAAGTCTATATTCTAATCAGCTGATATTTGTTATCTCTGTATTCATTTTATCATTTATAAACCAGACTTTGGTAGACTTTAAAAATGCAGTTTACAAACAGCATTGATACATTTGAACTTTGATTTTCCAACAGGTTTATTTATTTATTTATTTATTTATTTATTTATTTATTTATTTATTTATTTATTTATTTATTTATTTATTTTATTTTATTTTATTTTATTTTATTTTATTTTATTTTATTTTATTTTATTTCTATACCGCCCTTCTCCCGAAGGACTCAGGGCAGTGTACAGCCTAATTAAAAACACAAAGACAGACAAAATTTAAAAATAATTAAAATTATTAAATAATAGGTCCAATTTATAAAACTCCAAATTTAGGTTCCTGAGACTACATAGCAAAACACACAAAAAAGCAAATGAATATCAAACAAATCTACCCAAAGTTCTTGAACAAGTTCAAAGTATGATACCTCAGACCAGGGATGGCTTCTAAAATTTTTTACTACCGGTTCTGTGGGTGTGGCTTATTTTGTGGGCATGGCTTGGTAGGGGGTAATGTGACTGGGTGGACTGGGTGGCCAACCTTTTTTTTTTTTTACTTTTAAAAGCATCTTTTCTACAACCTTAAGAGGGATTGCCAGAGGCTTTTAAGGCCATTTTTTTTTTCTACAACCTCTTCGGCCAAAAAAAATGCTTTCAGAAGCCTCTGACAATCCCAGCTGAGCCACGAGATTATCAGAGGCTTTTTTTTAAAAATGTTTTTTAAAAACATTTTTTCAGCCGAAGAGGTTGTAGAAAAAATACTTTTAAAAGTAAAAAAAAAAAAAGCCTCTGATGAGGTGGGCGGGGTAAGCGAGTGGCGACCGGGCCAGGGTATGAACCGGGAGTAATCCACCACTGCCTCAGACACTACATGCAAAGGTCTTGGTCTCTGAAAAAGTGTCCAGTTTTTGAAAATCAGGAATGAAAGAAAAGAGGGTATCTAGCAGCAAGATGGAGGGGCTTAGTTATACTGGCAATTGGTGCACCTTTACAAGACCTAAAGGACCAGGTTGGGCAGGTCCTCCTGGAGCATATCTTATGTGCTGAATAAAAAGTATGTGCTGACTTCATTGCACACCACAATTCAATCAAAAGCCAGAGCATTTCTGCAAATTGTTAAATGCGTTTTCAATAGTGTTGTATTTAGCACTATATGCATTTTTATTTAGTTTGGACTAATTTGCCCTATTCAGATCCAGATTGGGATCATAGAGCATCAGTTCCCTCAAAATCATTAGATGATTTTATTCATGCCTGAAAATCTAAAACTGTCATATTCAGTTAGTCTATTGGTCCATCTTTATTTATTACCTATGTGAATAATTTATATCCTGTTGTTCCACATATTAGAGCAGCTGAAAGTAGATAGCAATAACAATACAAGAAGAGCAATAAAGCTATCATTAATAATTAAGCAATTAAAGTAACACTCTCTCATGCACACACATAAAACAATAGATTGTTTAAACAGTTTAAAATACTGAATTTTTTTTTTAAATGGGGAAAATGCTTTGCCCCAACTACAAGAATATAGTAAGTTACTTTGATATGTTCAATTTCACTCAGTTTTTCAATTATGTGTATAAATTGGACTCAAATTTCCATCACCAAGCAATACGGTCATAAAGAGTGATGTCATATGACCACATCACTTAGCAACAGCAATTCCTGCACTCCCCAGTTGCTGTTTTTAAGAGAATCCTTACTTTTGTTAAGCACAGAAATCATATGGTCACCATTTGCAGGCTTCTCCATCGACTTTACATGTAAGAAACTGGAAAGAGGGTAATTGCGACCATGTGACTATGATATCATAATTGTGAGCTGGGTACCAAGCATCAACATTAAGATCATGTTACTTCATGGATGCTGAGACACTTGAAACTTCAAGGGCTGGACACAAGCAAGTTCAAATGGTCACTGAATGAGTAGTCATTGAACAAGAACTACATGCATTTAGATGTGTCCCATCTCTTTTCTTTTTGCTATAGTTTATTTTCTTGTTTAAAACCCCAGTTTTCCCCATTATGTATAATTTACAAATTGTACCATAAAATTAAGGAACTAAGATTATCCATGTATAATTGCATGGCAGTTCAAGAAACACAGACAATGTAAATTAACATTAAAAGTTATCCAAATTAATATTTCTCTTGTTTACACTTAGTATCAGAAATAAAAATATAAATGACCTTCCAGCAGGACAGAATTTCCCATTTTGTTGCACTTACATGATTAACCTTATATTAATAAATACCAATACTAATTGCAGATGATTATTGCAATCAAAATGGCATGTGGCATAACATCACACTTAAGGCCTTATTACACAAATGACAAGGATGCTTTAAATATTACATCAAAAAGCAAAATTATAACCTAGTACAATCTAGTATAAAAATTTCATGGCTACAGACCTCATATGAAACTAACTAAATGCATTTTTCAAGGAAAATCTTGTAAGGTGCATTCTTGTAATAACCTTATCCAAAGAAAATATTAATTCGGACAATAAAACAACACTTTATTATGTCCAGGTAAAGATTCACTTTTTCAGTTTTCATCTGTCTTATTGATGTCTCCACATGCTAGTTCATTTAATTTAATTTAATTTAATTTAATTTAATTTAATTTCCAATTTATATACCGTCCTTCTCCCTGAGGACTCAGGGCGGTGTACAGCCAAGATAAAAAACATAGAATACAAATATTAAAACATTTAAAATATATATAAATTTTGGCCCGAAGTTAAGAATCACAAACTAATTAAAAGAATTTAAAAATTTGTTCTAAGCCAACCCGGCTTGCTGAAAAAGATAGGTTTTCAGGGAACAACGGAAGGCATTGAGGTCATGGATTCTTCTTATCTCCGGGGGCAACTGATTCCAGAGGGTGGGAGCCCCCACAGAGAAGGCCCTCCCCCTGGGGGCCACCAGCCTACATTGTTTGGCTGATGGCACCCTGAGGAGGCCCTCTCTGTGGGAGCGTACGGGTCGATGGGAGGTCATCGGTAGCAGCAGGTGGTCTTGGAGATAGCTAGGCCCTATGCCATGGAGCGCTTTAAAGGTGATAACCAACACCTTGAAGCGCACCCGGAAGACCACCGGGAGCCAGTGCAGCTCGCGCAGGAGCGGTGTTACATGGGAGCGCCATGTTGCTCCCATCACTACCTGCACTGCTGCATTCTGGACCAGCTGGAGCCTCCGGGTGCTCTTCAAGGGGAGCCCCATGTAGAGAGCGTTGCAGTAGTATGGAT
Source organism: Pituophis catenifer annectens (assembly GCF_029215685.1). NCBI lineage: Eukaryota > Metazoa > Chordata > Lepidosauria > Squamata > Colubridae > Pituophis > Pituophis catenifer. The sequence goes on from NW_027256886.1 coordinate 33,494,945, forward strand.
ACCTATCAAAAATATGAGAAACATTGAGTAGAATCAAAACGAAATTATGGACAAAGCATAATTACCTAGTGTGTATTCTACATCATGTTGACAAAGCACATGAAGTCATAAAAATTATATTTTTCTGGTAATTCATATAAAGACTTAATAATAACAAAGCCTAATATTGCTTTGACTAATTGCAAGGAATTTCCAAAATCTTTATAAAACAAAAATACTAGAATAATATCAAGAACAGCCTAACAAAGAGCTCAACTAATTTTAAACAAAAATACAGTTCAGTTAATAAAAGATCAAACCCATATTTATGTAAGAATAGAACTGGGATTATTTAACATGTACTAGTATATATATGTATGTATGCTCTTTCTGGTTCTCCAAATCTTTTATACAGATTGTGTTGTGAGCATAATACAGAATCGTTCTCTGGAAGCTATAAAAATATTGCATTAAAATTACAATTGTATATTATCTCGTACATATGGTATTATCATATGAAATATACAATCATATTTCAAGATGTAAAGAATATGCTTTAGAGTGATAACTGGTATATATATATGTATTTACTTTCTGCTCTTTTATTTAACTTTGTAATCCACAAATCTTATTTTGTGTGTGTATTATTATAGACGGATAATATATGAATTCAACAAAGATTATTTATTTCAATAATGTAATCATAGACTGCTTCTGTATCAAGAACTGAAATATCTTATCCTTGGAAGTTACTATTTTTAGAATATTGTGATATGATAGTGTGATAGCTGTTATTTCTTTAGGGATCTAAACTCATAATGAAGAAAGAAGGATGATATGAAATGTACAATCCTTTTTTATTCCTTGGTAATTTAAATAGCAAGAACTATGAGGAGACTTTTATAGCAAGAGTTCCCTTTTTGCCACCACACCTCTCTTTTGTGTAATATTAATATATATACCTCCCCTAAAAATTCAAACACTAAAATGAGCACAAATGAATAATGAAAACTATATAATGAAACTTTGTGAAAGATGGATTCTTTTGTATCTTGTGCACCGCCTTGGCTTTCATCATTGCGGCTGCTGTTTCTCCGATGTTTCCGCAGCCGTGGCTTCTTCCACTACATCCTTAAGTGTGATCTTTTTTCTATTCAAGAACTTCTTTTGGAGCGCCATGTCCCTCATGCCAAAAACAATGCGGTCTCTGAGGGCATTGTCCACATTGTCGAATTCGCAGTTGGCTGCGATTTGGCGCAGGGCTGCCACGAAGTCCTTGATTGACTCTCCTTCCAGCTGATTTCTCTGTTGGAAAGTGAAACGGTTTGTGATTGGAGTTCCTGTTGGGGCATAGTGCTCTTGTAGCACTTCTTGGAGGTCGGCCCACGACATTTCTTCGATGTCTCTCGGGGCCACGAGGTCGATGGCCATTTCCAAGACTTCGGAGCCACAGTGGGCCAGGAACAGGGCTCTTCTGCAGTCATCTGTTAAGTCCTGGAAGTTGTTGCCCCTCAGGAATTGGCAAAATCAGATCATGTACGATCTCCATTTTTCCTTTCCGGGGTTCAAAGCGGCAAGTGAGACTAACGGGGCTTGCGGTGTTGCCATGATTCTGGTGGCTTCGGTTCCTGTGACTTCGCTCAGTTGGTCACTCGGCGATGTGCCACGAGGTTCGTTGCTGTGGTTCTTGTGTCCTTCGTCGCCAGTGTTAGATCAGGCACAGGAAAAGAAGACGCGACCAGCGTTGGTCCATTCAGCACTTTATTAAGTACAGGAAAAGACTGGCGGCTGCATTGCCGGAGCTCTCCTTTAAGCGTTCTGGCAAGACGCACTGCCCCGAGACAGCATTCCAAATTTCCCACCGGTGGATTAGCCAATCCCCAGCGGATGTCCTTATAAGGACATAACAGGATTTATTGTAACAATGTGACTAAAAGTTCTTGACAGTTCTGCTGGACTTTCTCTGCACCTCCACAAGATGTTTGGGAAACCCTGATTTGTAGTAACAATAAATCCCACAACATATAAAACTCTTGATTCTCAACTGCAAAGATGGGGAAAATATCCTTTTTACCTTTTGTTTACAAAGTACCTCATACTTTTATTTTTAAAAAATATCTTCTATTGAGACCTAAACAATAATGAGAATTATTGGATTTGTCGATCCAGTTAATCCAGCCCCCTGATAGAAATCTGAATCCCCACAGAGTATTTGATTTTAAAGGTCTAAATTTTTGGTGAATGGGACTTATCTACTAAACTTTATGACAGCTTTTATAGACATTGCAAAAAGAGCTTCAAACTTCCTAGGGCTGTTTTAAATGTACCAGAGTTTTAAAAGGGTTTTTTTTTTCTTCTGTATATCTTTAAATAAAGAACTTGGAATGAAAATATACAGATTGGAAATTTATCCCCAGAAGGGGACTACTAAATGGAATGCACTTTGTTTGGGCTGGGTTGGGCTTCCTATCAAAGGGAAAAAATGTTTCAGAATAGGCAAAAGCATGCCTTAGGTACCTGTTGGCAAGTACTTAAACCAAATGGATCTTTTCTCAGAGTCACAGTGCAGGAAAAATCACAGCTGCTTTAAGGAGTATTCCCATGGGTTCTGAATCACCTTTTCCCTTCAAATTCTAAGTGCTGAATTTGGTTCACAAATCCCTTGTCAGGCTGGAAGACTAAAATGCTTGATGTAGTGGGATATATATATAATATGGAAGTTAACATGTGCTGAAATGTTGTAAGGTTACTGGAAAAATGCTCCAGAAAGGATGAATCTTTTGCTTAAGGATCTGTTCTCAATGAGACTTAATGGGGGACTGAGGCTTTAAAAAAGTCCCTATAAAATTAGGGGAGCAGCTGTTCATCTTTGTTCTAAATATTTAAAAATAACAGGCAGCCTTTTCTGTCCCAATATATCGTAGCATGAAGCATAGGGTAAGGATAAAGCATACATACTCCATTTCAACATTTTGAAAGGGAAAATATATCCCAGATTTGATCACAGCTAGAGTGATTTTTAAAAGTGATCCTTCCTGGGTCAGTAAGTTGCATTTTGAAAATCACATCCCAAAATATCATAGTTCAGAAGAGGAGAGATAGAAAGTAGGAGAGTTGTGTGGAAGCAAATATAAAGTATGATTGAGATTCAGTATCAAAGACTATTTCTTAATTGTGACACAAGAAAATAGCCTTAAGAATAAAGAGTCAAGAAAGATCTTACTCCCATTCTTGAATTTATAAAGCAGCTTCAGGTTGTCCACTTCATTTAGCCAACATCTGACTGATGGTAGTATTCCAGATTCTCACAAAATTTTCTTTCTTATTATCTGCTAGCTGAGCACTTCAAAACAACAACTTGAAAAACTACAGATGGAGTCTGGAATCTTATCTATGTCAAGCTTGTGGTCAGCTACTGAGCGATAACATAATTTTTATTTCCCTGAAGTCTACTCAACATTTCTCCCATTTTCAGTTATTGCTAAAATTTCCAAGTGATTCTCTCCTATTTCATATTTTTCTTCCATCCATGATGTTACATGTACACTGCTATAAACCTGCCTTGTTTTGTTTATAATAGCTATATCTCTCCTTGCTTCCAATTCTAAATGTCTTGCTATATTTGTGAGCACTCCCAATAACAATATGGAGAACCAAAACAGGGAGCTAATTAACCTGATCTAAACAACCCAGGTGGAAAGTGGTATCTTCAGAGTTCAGATTAATTATTCTTTTGCAGATTAAAAATGTCTTCCCCTCTAGAAACAAATGAATCAGATCTGTCTATCTAACAATGTCAGAGAAAGCAAATTAATACATTACTTTCCTGTTGGATTGTTGTACTACAAAAAAATTTAGCTTTAAGTTTGATGGTGGTGATACCAGAGTTGCAAAGGCTGAGAAAGTTATCCTTTGAGGCAGTGGTGAAATCTGAACCGGTTTACTACTGTTTGCTGGCTGTGCTGTGCGCCAAATGCGTGCTGCGCATGTGCAGTATGCACCATGCACCAAATGCGAGGTGCGGACGCACGCACACACGCGCGCAGTGCACACCAAAAGGAGGCTTGGGAAGGTAAGTAGAAGAGCGCATGGGTGGGTGATCAGCTGTGGCGCGCGATCATCAGAGCCTTTTTTTTTTTTACTTTTTCAAAGCATTTTTTTACGACCAGCTCGCCCAAACCGGTACTAAAAAAATGCTTTAAAAATGTTTTTAAAAAGGCTCTGACAATTGTGCGCAACAGCTGTGATCGTTGGAACATATTTTTTTTACTTTTTTAAAACATTTTTTACTACCTATTCACCTGAACCAGTAGTAAAAAAATGCTAAAAAAAAAAAAGTTCCGACGATTGTGCATAGCTCTGCTGATTGTCGGAACTTTCTTTTTTACATTTTTTACTACTGGTTCAGTGAACCAGTAGCCTTTTTTATTACTGGTTCAGGTGAACTAGACCGAACTGGTAGCATTTCACCCCTGCTTTGAGGTAATGCAATTTATCCCCAGTTTCCTACTTTCCTCCTACTGGCACTCTTTCTTCTCTATCACCCTTCCTCTTTTTATCACATTGCAATACTAGCACTTTTCTGTTTAAAGCTTGTGAACTTTTTAAGCTTTGGGAGTTCTATGAGCACAATCCTACAGCTATTCCTGCAATCTTTATTTATTCAGCAAGCCCTAAAGGAGGCACAGATGAAAAAGATGAAATAAGGGAATAGGAAGGAATCTCGGATATTTTTACAATATCTAATTTATCCAATGCAGTAACTGGGTTCATATATGTATGCATAAATCTATATCTGCCACAAATCTATGTCTGCCACAAAAAAACTGGGTTGCAATACAACTTGAAAAAAAGTTGATTCCCCACTTCACTGAATAAACATATCTAAGTATGTGCATATATTGTATACCTGCCATAAACCACATTTCAAAAAAAGAGCAAAGACAGGCTAAATAAAACAATTTAATTAAAAACTATTGATTAAAATTAATCATCTGTACAATAAACTGTCTAGACTGAAACATTAACCCACTCCTCACCTCTTAATATTGACCATTCTTTCAAATAGCCTGTAAGTACAATCCCTCCTTCCTTCTTCAGAAATGGGGATATACAATCAGGATAATAATGAATGGAAAATTCATTATTTTCTTTAAGAAAAGAAAGAAAGAAAATCTTTTGTGATCGACAAGAGATAGGAGAAGAACAAAAAGGCAAAATCTGCTTTAGGTACCACATAAAGGTTAAAATTTTAACCAGATGCAAATAGCAGGAATGGCTCCCCTTCCCACTTTTGTCTGGCCACTGTAATTTATAGACATCCATGTCTATAAATTCACAGAGATGTCCATGTGAAAACAAGAAGACATTCATAAGAAGCCTCTAACTGTTTGCTTATTTATCACAGCATATTGTTTTCTCACAATGTAAGATGTCCTTTTCCTCCCCCCACACAATTCACAGACACTGTAGCTATTTGAAGGAAACTCATATTCATGTTGAACTACAATGAGTTCGTGCATTCATAGCAATGGGTGGAAATATGTAGTTCAGCTGGGTCATACTTTGTAACCTCAATGATACATGCACACTATAAGCTTCCATGCTTTACTTATATTTTTATTCATGTCTCTTAGTCAGAACCGATACTGTGTTTTCTCATTAGCTTGCCTACCTATGAACAATTTGGTTTTATTATTTTAACTGTTATTCTTCCTTGACATGGCAATTGAATATATGCAAGTATATCATTACTATTTACAGCTAAACAAAAGAATGGGGTATTTATATTTAGAAGGCCATCTTGTAATAGTAATGGTAGCTACAAAGCATGAAATATTTCCTTCTCAAGGTATCTAATCCAAAAATACAAGCATTTCACCCATGAGGGATAATCCTTGAAAAAAGCTTGGAGGAAAATAATGTACTACTATATCTCATCCCAGAGATGTCAACAACAGCAGTGAATACCTCATCTGGGGTCTGACTTATTGCATAGAAGCCTAACAGCATGCAAAGAGGTGAAACCAAATGAGTACAGCATTTAAAAAGCGTTCCTAGCAGCCTCTAAGAAGATAGTGAGGGGGGAAAAAAACTTCAGTTATGCATCATAGGACAAAATTGATCATACAACTGTCATTTCTGTAACCAGCTTTTGCAGACTGCTTATTTAGAAAGTAAATTCTTAGGAACCTGTGGGCCTGTGTTACCTACGTTCATTCTGTACCGGAGACAAATTCCTTGTGTGTCTAATCACACTTGGCCAAATAAACTATTCAATTCAATAACAATTAATTAATCAAAAGAAATGGATTTTACAGAAAAAGTTAAACTACCAACATTTACAGCTTTTTTAAGCTATTGGTGATTCATAATTCATAGGTAGATAGTATGGAAAGAGGGCAACTGAGCCTCGTGTGATGCATCCCAAGGAATGATTAAAGTTAAGGCTTTTTGTTTTCTTATTTTACTGTTTTTACTGTTTTATGATTATTCTTTTATTGGTTTTATTTATTTATTTGTTTGTTTGTTTGTTTGTTTGTTTGTTTCCATTTCTATATCGCCCTTCTCCAAATAGGACTCAGGGTTGCTTTGGCCACCCAGTTGTTTTAAGATGGGCAGCAAAATAAATCTTTTCAATAATAAATAAATTCAAGTGGAACTTAAATTTAAAAAATAGTAATACGCACAACAAGGGATGTGCATAAGAGCACCAGCGTGCTACCATCCCTATCCTAATGTTCCTTTAATTGTATTCATTTTATGTATTCAATTCATGCTTATACTTATATATATTATCTAATACATACTCGACAAATAAATAAATAAATAAATAAAACTTACTGTAGATTCCTGAGACCCCTGGAATTTTATCTCTTGAGAAACTAGTTAGCACATGGATTAATTTATTAAAGCATTTACTTTACATCTTATTCAGGGTACTAATTCAATTGTAATTTTATAGAAATAATAGTCTCATAAAATTTAACCATCCAAATTTTGATTTTATGAAAGTAATATAAAACATATCAGCCTTTCCTGAAATATTCCTAATAACAGATGATTTTTTAAAAAATGAATAAGTTCTACTAATTCAAGGCATGGCAATAAAACATATTTCTTATCTTAGTCTCTGCTACTGTACAGGCAAATATATGATTGATTAAGAATTCTCAAGTATTTGCCTGTGAAAATAAGGCATTCAGCTTATGAAACGTACTTGGTGGCGTTTGGAGAGTAGAATATTAAATAAATAGGCAACTGGGGTAAAGCTCCTCTCAGTGCTCCAGCTCAGAAATGGAATTCAGGGATTTATTCCAACCTTGGGCTGTGATAATGTTGTCTCCTTTAATCAAAATAATATATTCCAAGAAATGTTCTCCCGGAATAAGACACATTAGGATCGTCTGATCTTTTTTTTTCTTCATGGAAGCAATCATTGGAAAAATGTTGACTCTCTTTGGCATCTCGCTAGCATTTCTCATACCAATGGGTTCCAAATGGACAAGGACAACAATTAGACAGAGAAAATATTTAACATGGACCAATAAGTAGGACTAAGTGGATGAAACTGAACAACATGAAACCAGAAAGAAATTTAAATAGGGTAACTGCCAAATTATCACAGAGTTATAACCAGGGGTGAAATGCTCCCAGATTGGACCGGATCGTCCAGTCCGGTAGCGATCTTGGTTGGTGGTTCGGCAATCCGGTAGCAATGGTGAAGCAAAGCTCCACCAACCCGCCCGGGTGTCATTATTTCCTGGTTTTAACCAGGAAGAATTGTGTTTTTTACCTTCTGTGCATGTGCAGGTTTTGCACATGTGCAGAAGGTTTGCGCGCGCACATGACGCATGGCACATGCGCTTCCGAACTCGTAAGGAAGGTAAGTAGATTTCACCCCTGGCTATTATAACCCTGGTTCAGTTAAATGCAATGTATGCAACAACACTGGGAGGTACACAAAAATTCTGTATGCTGTATGTAAAGCAGAAAGTTTGGAAGCAACAGTGAGCTACTTATTATACGGGGATATTAGTCAGGTTTACCTGCCCTCAGGGCAAGCAGTTGTGTTTTAGATACATTATTAATTACCTGATTCAAATGATACAATCCCTTTAAATGTCGCAATAGCATACAAGATCTGCCAGGAAATATTTGTTCAAATTCCTTGAAAGTGCACACAGATATACATAGTTTCTGGGAGGTAGTCTTTGACTTACAACAGTTTGCTTAGTGACTGTTCAAAGTTACAGTGGCACTTTGTGACTTATGAGTGTTTTTCACACTTATGACTGTTGCAATATCCCTCTGGTCATGTGATCAAAATTCAGATGTTGGCAACTGACTCATATTTATGATGGTTGCAGTGACCCAGGGTCATGTGATCATCTTTTGCAACCCTCTGATAAGCAAAGTCAATGGAGAAGCCAGACTTACTTAACAACCGCGTCACTAACTTAACAACTGCAGTGATTCACTTAATAACTGTGGCTTAATAACTTAATAACTGTAGCAAGAAAGGCCATACAATGGGGCAAAATTATTATAGTTGATCACACAGTCAACCAGATGTTTAGACTTAATTTGGCATTTTTATCCATCTATTCTCCTTCATGGATTACTGCCCTGTCATGGTGAAGGGGCTTGCGCAGCACAATGAAGCTATGAGCTATGCCATGCAGGGCCACCCAAGACAGACAGGTCATAGCAGAGAGCTCTGACAAAAGGTGATCCACTGGAGAAAGAAATGGCAACCCACTCCAGTATCTCTGCCATGAAAACCCCATGGACAGTACCAAAAGGAAAAAAGATATGATGCCAGAAGATGAGCCCCTCAGGTTGGAAGGTGTCCAATATGCTACTGGGGAAGAGCAGAGGGCTAGTACTAGTAGCACCAGAAAGAATGAAGCAACTGGACTAAAACCAATAGGACGCTCAGCTGTGGATGCATCTGGTTGTGAAAGGAAAGTCCAATGCTGTAAAGATTTTTTCTCCATAGGAACCTGGAATGTAAGATCCATGAATCAAGTCAATCTGGATGTGGTCAAACAAGAGATGACAAGACTGAACATTGACATCTTAGGAATCAGCAAACTAAAATGGATAGGAATGAGTGAATTTAATTCAGATGACCATCAGGTATACTACTGCGGGCAAGAATCCCTCAGAAGAAATGGAGTAACCTTTATAATCAATAAAAGAGTAGGAAAAGCAATACTGGAATACAATCCCCAAAATGACAGAATGATCTCAGTTCGAATCCATGGCAAACCATTCAATATCACAGTAGTTCAAGTGTATGCCCATCCACTGGTGCTGAAGAGGATAAAATTGACTGGTTCTATAAAGCCCTACAGCACCTTATAGAACTAACACCAAAAAATGATGTCCTTATCATTTGGATTGGAATGCTAAAGTAGGAAGCCAAAAGATAACTGGAATAATAGGCAAGTTTGGTCTTGGAGTACAAAATGAAGCAGGACACAGGCTGATAGAATTTTGTCAAGAGAATACAATGATCATAGCAAACACTCTTTTCCAACAACCCAACAGATGAGTCTACACATAGACATCACCAGGCAATCAACACAGAAATCAGATTGACTATGTGCAGCCAAAGATGGAAAAGCTCTATACAGTCAGTAAAAACAAGACCAGGAGCTGACTGTGGCTCAGATCATGAGCTTCTCGTTGCAAAATTTAGTCTTAAATTGAAGAAAGTAAGGGAAAGAACTCAGGTATGAACTAAATCATATCCCTGATGAATATACAGTAGAGGTGGACAAATAGATTTAAGGAATTAGATCTGATAGAGTGCCTGAAAAACTATGGATGGAGGCTCGCAACATTGTACAAGAGGTAGCAACTAAAATCATCCCAAAGAAAAAGAAATACAAGAAAGCAAAATGGCTGTCTGAGGAAGCTTTGCAAGTAACTGAGGAAAGAAGGAAAGCAAAAGGCAAGGGAGAAAGAGAAAGATACACCCAATTGAATGCAAAATTTCATAGAATAGCTAAAAGAGATAAGAATGCCTTCTTAAATGAACAGTGCAAAGAAATAGAAGAAAACAATAGAACAGGAAAGATCAGACATCTCTTCAAGAAAATTGAAAATATGAAATGAACGTTTCATGCAAAGATGGGCATGATAAAGGACCAAAATGGCAGGGACCTAACAGAGGCAGAAGAGATTAAGAAGAGGTGGCAAAATTATACAGAAGAACTATACAAGAATGAGTTTAACATCCCTGATAACCACGATGGGGTGGTCACTGACTTTGAGCCAGACATTCTAGAATGTGAAGTCAAATGGGCCTTAGGAAATCTGAGCAACAACAAAGATAGTGGAGGTGACAGTATTCCAGCTGAGCTATTCAAAATTTTAAAAGTCCTACACACAATATTCAAAATGCAGTAAAAGTCCTACACACAATTTGCCAGCAAATTTGGAAAACTCAACAGTGGCCACAGGATTGGAAAAGGTCAGTTTACATTCCAATTCCAAAGAAAGGCAATGCCAAAGAATGTTCAAACTATCACACCATTGCACTCATTTCACATGCTAGTAAGGTTATGCTTAAAATCCTACAAGCTAGGCTCTAGCATTATGTGGATCGAGAACTACCAGAAGTATAGGCAGGATTTTGAAGAGGCAGAGAAACTAGAGATCAAATTGCCAAATACACTGGATCATGGAGAAAGCTAGGGAGTTCCAGAAAAACATCTACTTCTGTTTCATTGACTATGCTAAAGCCTTTGATTGTGTGGATCACAACAAATTGTGGCAAGTTTTTAAAAAGATGGGAGTACCAGACCATCTTATTTGTCTCTTGAGAAACCTATATGTGGGTCAAGAAGCAACAGTAAGAACTGGACACGGAACCACTGATTGGTTCAAAATTGGGAAAGGAATCCGGCAAGGCTGTATACTGTCACCCTGCCTATTTAACTTATATGCAGAACACATCATGAGAAAGGCAGGGCTAGATGAATCAAAAGTTGGAATTAAGATTGCTGGGAGGAATAACAACCTCAGATATGCAGATGATACCACTTTAATGGCAGAAGGTGAAAAAGAACTAAAGAGCTCTTGATGCGGGTGAAGAAGGAGAGTGCAAAAGTTGGCTTGAAACTCAATATTAAGAAAACTAAGATCATGGCATCCGGCCCTCTCAATTCCTGGCAAATAGATGGGAAAGAAATGGAGGTAGTGACAGATTTTATTTTCCTGGGCTCCAAGATCACTGCAGATGGGACTGCAGCCAAGAAATTAAAAGACGCTTGCTCCTGGGGAGGAAAGCTATGGCAAATCTAGACAGCATACTAAAAACCAGAGACATCACCCTGCCAACAAAAGTGCATATAGTCAAGGCTATGGTTTTCCAAATTGCAATGTATGGCTGTGAAAATTGGACCATAAGAAAGGCTGAGCGCCGAAGAATTGAGGCCTTTGAACTATGGTGCCGGAGAAGACGCTTGCGAGTCCCTTGGACTGCAAGGCGAACAAACCGGTCAGTCCTAGAGGAGATCAACCCTGACTGCTCTTTAGAAAGCCAGATCCTGAAGATGAAACTCAAATACTTTGGCCACCTAATGAGAAGGAAGGACTCACTGGAGAAGAGCCTAATGCTGGGAAAGATTGAGGCCAAAAGAAGAAGGGGAAGACAGAAAACGAGGTGGCTAGATGGAGTCACTGAAGCAGTCGGAGTGAGCTTAAATGGACTCCAGGGGATGGCAGAGGACAGGAAGGCCTGGAGGAACGTTGTCCATGGGGTCACAATGGGTCAGACATGACTTTGCAACTAATAACAACAATCCATCTATTGAGTCCTCACCAAGGATCTGGGATAGACTTTTGCAATTGAGTGATGATGATTCTATCAATGTTGATGGTGTTCCAGATGTTTTGGAATTGCACCCAAAGTGCTAATTATTATTGGTACTAGCTTTGCTTTCTTTTGCCACAGTCATTTTACTTATATTTGCAGACAGTGATCTTCTCCAGTTCTTTCTCTTCCATTCTGCTGCCTCCATTATTGCAATGTCCTACAATCTGCCTTTCAGATGAATTTTAAACTTAAAAAAACATGTATAGCAATGAAAATCTTCATAAATGAAGATTAAAATGTTTGTTGTTTATAGCTTGTTTATTGGTAATTCATGAACACTATTTATTCTCTAGTTTTTTTTAAAAAAAAATTATCAGTAAAGGAGAACATTTGTAGCTCAGGGTTGAAATGAGGAGTCCTTGGTGGTCTCTAAGTTTCGTTGTTTTCCTACAGATGTTTGATTACCCAAACTAGATAATATCATCAGTGCTAGTGCTAAAATAAAAGTTTAATACACTAGTGAAAGATAGTATCAGAAAAGCTGAAAAAAACTTCCATTCCCTACCACCACTCAGATTTTTCAAATATCAGATTCAATATGTCAGTTTTTTAAATATTTTTTTTTAAAAAACAGGATAATTTTTTTCATTTGCTTTGGTAAAATGACATATATTCAGAAAGTTATTTCGGCTAATCAAGCGGCTAAGAGTTCTATCTTAATAACACAAGTTTAAAGCCATTTTCTACTGCCTATTATTTATCCAATGGTAATGTCTTCTTTGTTAGTTCACGGCATTCTTATTATTAGCTTTTATCATAAGTGCTTTGAATCAGTGGCTAATGCAGAAGTGACAAATCACAGAAATACCAGCAGTTTTTGGTTTTAGCTGTAAGCAATTCCTTTTATGCTTTATCTCCTCTGTGTGCATCAGGTTTCTTTTATATTCACTCCTCTTGCACACAAGATCATGAATATAATTAAATACTTTCAATGATTCTTTAGTCACACATAAGCAACTACTAGAGTTCTATAATTTGCTGTGATGATGCTTATTAAATGTTGGAAAGTGTTAGTATTGGAGCATTTTGTACTCTGTGAATGGTACAAAGAACATCATCTTGTTAGCAACTTCAGTTACACAAAGTTGTCATTTTGTACATTTCTGACAACTGTACTAACATTCTGTTTTATTGAATGCACTTGTATGGATCTAAATAGACAAATAGCATTGGATTCCAGTTGTCAGTGTCTTTATTTATCAGTGACAAAAACAAAGGCATTTGCCCTAACAGTCCTTGAAACTATCAAAGCATAGAATGATGTTTTTCTTCACCATGCCCTTGACCTTGTGGTCAGTCATCCTAAGATTGACAAAGGAGCAAATGGTATCACTCCTCAGGCAGCTGCTTAAAGCATTTTCAAAATATAGCCACTGAAATTTAAAAGGTTTGGCACAAAGATATTAGTTTCAAAATTGCTATTAAATAGCTCTGGGGTCCTGCATTAAAATAGAGGATAAATACCAAGATTCAGAAGAATCGTCACAAACTGGAGTAATGATTAAAAACAATGATACCAATTTGAAGAGGAAATGCAGTTCTTTATTTGAGTAGGGGGAAAAAAACACGAGTATAGGAAAGGAAATACCACGCTAGGCAACAATACCTGAAAAGGGATCTAAGTGTCTTAGAGGATTTGAAGCACCCCAAAACAATTTGCATCATAAATCACTTCCTGTTCCAGAAAATTTACTTTGGAAAAGCACAGATTGTCCCCAAATTGCCTATATCGGGCCATTTTAATGAAGAAAACAAAATCTTCTGAAGCTGGATCACTCCTCAGTCTCCCTAAAAAGTTCTGTATATAACTGTTCAATATAGCTAGATGACATTCTGCTGTTATGTCAAGATGTTTGTCCATATTTTCCTTAGTTCTTATTTTTATGCTCTGTACAAATAACTAACCAATCCATTGAGACACAAAAGAAGGTGGAAAAGGAACACTTGGCCAAGTAACCATTAGTACATGTTGATGTAGCTAGGATTCAGCAAAGCATTTTATAGACACATCTCCTAAAAGAAAAAAAAAAGAAAAAATAGTGGGAAAGGAAACCAAAGTTGTTCAATGAGGCTCTGTAGTTACAGCATGTCACTGGAGTGAGAAGCAGATGACCAAAGAAAGATGAATCACATAATATGACTGCAACCTTGAACAGAAGCAATGTATGCTGCAATTCTTTCTTCTGTGTGCAAAAATAAAGGCGAGATTATTGTTTCACTCTTCCTTTTTGCACATATGGTCCTGCTTCCCTATTTATGACAATAAAGACATTGACAACTGGAATCCCAACTCTACTTGTCTATCTGGATGAACTTTTAAAAATTCTGAAAATAAAAATCATACCTGACGATCATTCATTTCCCAGGCTATTCCCAATATTGATAACTGCTAATTTCTAAAGAGATAAAGTAAAATAAGATTTTTTACATACCTCCAAATCATTTATCCATTTCACATTGAAAAAATTATAAAGTAACATTTCACCAAACTATAATTTGTAAGAACTCTCAATATATGAAGTATGTTAACTTTATGTTGACCATAAAAAAAAATATTCACCATAAAGGAAAAGGAAAATCTTATACAATTCATTATCAATTTTTAAAGAATTCAGATAATTGGGATGAATACCACTTTATTGTTGACTTTTTTCTAGCATCCTTCTAAGAAAATATTACTTTTTAGAAGTTACTGATTTTTTTTAACAAAAAGCAGCAAATTAAGTCAGATTAAGTTGGATTAAGTCAGCAAATTGATAAATGATCTAATTTAAGAAGTACAACAGAGTTTTCAGTAGCTTTGTTTAATCCACCTTTAAAAGACAGTTTTTCACTACGTAAATACTAAAATGCATTCCTACTCAACAAGGAAAAAATATGTCACATCAAAGTTTTCAGGATGACAGGTATGCCCGAACAAAGTTATCCAGCACAATTTATTGCATACATATGGTTTTCATATTTTAAAATGTTACAGAATGGCAAGCAACTGTTAAAACAAATACTGCTTCATTTTAGCACAGTGCTTTTCACTAAAGCAGAAACTGACCTGTGCCATAAGTATAGCCAACACACTGCTTAGAATTCTTTTGAAGCAAAAATAGAGGATAACAAATGGCAGCTGTCAGTCTTATTATCAAGAGTTCTTTTTACATTTAGATGAAAAGATTTCTCTAGCATTTTCTTCCACTGTTAAAAACAACTTTTAAAACTTTAAGAACTACTTTATTTTCTAACAATTGATAGGAATGACCTGCAATCAATAGAAATATGTGATATACAGTCATATTTATTTTATGCCAACTTTATCCCCATAGTTTATATCAAACTGAAATATTTAACAGACTCAGCCTAACAAAGGTAGAAACAGTAGAGGTGTTTGTTCTGCTTTATCTAGGTGGGTTTCTTGCTAAAATGCAGAAAATGTTTCTCACCGCCTTTTCCTCTGCAGTATGAAATGATGCATTTGCTGTTGCCACCAAAGTGAACATCCTCTTTCAGCATCTTTTTGCTTGATGTAGCTGTTCCTTTGCTTATGACCTTCAGGTCTTCGGTAACCATACGTATATTTTTGACATATAGTCTAGGCATCTTTCTTTCATTCCTTCCAGGAACATCCCACCCACATGATGAGGCAGTACAGCAGTATTTGTGGTATTACTATATTTACAATACCTCAGTTGTTCTACAAAAATTGCAGAAATTGCAGAAAAACTGGAATATTCTATCACAGGAAAAAAGAATATTGGACAATTTGTAGTGCAAATGTCACTACTAAAACCAACATTCTATCATTTTACACATCCAGTAAGTACTCAAAAGAAGATTGATTTGACCTTATGAAACTCGGTGACACTTTCCAACTATAAAATGCCACAGAGTACAACGTAAAGCTTCTTACTGAAGAATCTAACTTGATGAATCCCAATGGATTATTGCAAGTTATCAGACATCTAACAAATATACCAATTTAGAACATGGCTCATTAATTATGGCATTGACTATCTGTTCAAATGAATTATTTTATACGGAACAGATGAGCTTCATTTCAAATTACAGAGAGAGAGAGACAGACAGACACAGAGAGACAGAAAGAGAGAGAGAGAGAGATGATACACAGACAGTTAGGGTTTTTTTTGTGTTTAAGTATCTCAATTTACAGTTCCATTTGAAATGGTATTTAAAAATTCAAGTTGAATTGAAGTATTATCCCTGCTAGTAAATTTTAATTTTCAACTAATTGTTATTACTATCAAATTAAAAAAAACATTCTCAAATGTTTACATATATAAACAGAGAAATAGCAGAGAAGTCTATTTTATCTTGACTGTTCACCTTTTGATCCAAGGAATCAAGACAAGAATAGAATAGAATAGAATAGAATAGAATAGAATAGAATAGAATAGAATAGAATAGAATAGAATAGAATAGAATAGAATAGAATACAATACAATACAATACAATACAATACAATACAATACAATACAATACAATACAATTTTTTATTGGCCAAGTGTGATTGGACGCACAAGGAATTTGTCTTGGTGCATACACTCTCAGTGCACATAAAAGAAAAGATACATTCGTCAAGAATCATAAGGTTCAACACTTAATGATAGTCATAGGGAACAAATAAGCAATCAAATAATATTAGGAAATAGTCAATCATAAGGATACCAGCCACAAGGTTACAGTCATACAGTCATAAGTGGAAGGAGATGGGTGATAGGAATGATGAGAAGATTAATAGTAATGCAGACTTAATAACTAGTTTGACAGTGTTGAGGGAATTATTTGTTTAGCAGAGTGATGGCATTTGGAAAAAGCTGTCCTTGTGTCTAGTTGTTCTGGTATGCAGTGCTTTATACAGTCATTTTGAGGGTAGGAGTTGAAACAGTTTATGTCCAGGATGTGAGGGGTCTGTAAATATAGCCATATGACAGGGACCAAAGTAGTTTTGAATGTTATCTAAAAAGGAAAGAATTGTAAATGAGAAAAACCAGGCTTTCCATCCCCATCTTCCAAAACCATTTATCCTCTAAATTATGGCTGCTTTTATTTTATTTATTTTTTAAAAAAAACTTGTTAAAATTAGTTATACATTGCTGGGTGTTGCACTGAATTTAGACTGAATTAAAGAGGACTTTAAAAGGAAAGGTTCATGCCCCAGTTTCTATTCTGCATTCTTCTTCATTAAGAAAGTTTGTTCTGCATTTATTTGTTTGCATTCGAATTGTCACCATTTGCATAAATTGCCAGCTTGCTTCCTGTGCACTTTGGCTAGCTTTTACTGTAATATTTTATGCATTTCCCAATTCTTGTTTTATTGCTGACAAGTCTTAGCTAATGGAGCACAATCAGGTCTCGCATGATGCATAATGAAAAAATATGAGATATTAACAATCAAACAGCATGAAACCATATTGTAAATATATGCCCCACCCTGAATGAAGAATACAATCAATGAAAGTAGCCAAAAACAACTGTATTTCTGTCGCTTGAAGTCAATGCATAGAATATAAAGCAATATTTTCCAAGAGGAATCTATTTTCTGCTTTAGGCAACTAGCTTAAAATCATTGATAAGAAAGTACTTTAAACTGTAATAAATAGTATTTTAAAAGCAGTATTTTCAATTCTATTCAACTTTAATGGATTCAATATTTCAGCTACAGGGAAACTGCTTGGGAATAAAACTGGCCCTATCAGCATAAATAAAGATATGTTTGTTTGTTTGTTTTTTGTTACCAACAACTGTAACTGCTAGATCATCATTATTGTCTTTCTTTGTGTGATAGCTGGAACCATCAGCAATAACAAGAAGAATAGAAAGCGGTTTAATCTATCCATGACCACTTTACTATTTGCAGAAAATGCATAGTTACTATTTCCACTCATCCATTATAATTTCAAATGATGGAGATTTAAAATATATCTATTTTAGACTGTACACTTATCTACTGACTTCAACATTCTTCACTGATAAACAAGAATTTTAGCATACATACACATATATAAACAAAAGTTTTCAAAAAGTAATGAGTCTATGAATACTTTGCTAAAGTTGCTATAGTACAAAGTAGAAGTGACAAAAATTGTTATCTTGCTTTATGACCCCATTATCATTATACCAAACTGTTCTTCAAAACTTTATTCTGAAGATTTGGTGCCAAAGACTCTGAATAAATTTTGGGTGCCAAGTTTTACTTGCCTCATTTGGAGTATATATTTATATTAATCATCAGTATCTAGATTATAAACATTAAAACATTTGATTTTAACAATCAATCAGAGGTGGGATTCAGCCAGTTCAGAACGGTTCGGGTGAACAGTTTGTTAAATTTTTGTGCAGTTTGGAGAACCAGCTAATTGTGCCCCTGGCTGACACTGCCCACCACGCCCACCCTGTCCCTCCCAGTCACTCCTTATCTCACCTTGCCCGCCTTAGCCGCGGCATAGCAGCTGCTGCTATCTGGCTCCTTCACTTGCTTGCCTCGACTACGTGGCCCCCATGGCCCAGTCCACTTGCTTGCCTTCATCCTGGCCTCCCATGCAGCCCAGCTGCCTGTCGATCCTTCCTTCACCATTCTTCACTGTCTCCCACTCGCCCAGCTACCTGCCTTCCTTCACCTCTTTGCCGCCGTGAATGGCCTGTCGCCACCACCACCTCTTTGCCGGTGTGAACAGCCTGCAGCCACTGCCTCTTTGCCAGCACAAATGGACTGCCACTTCCACCTCTTTGCTAGCGCAAACGGCCTGCTGCCGTTGCTGCCTCTTTGCTGGCCTGAACTGAGGCAGCACTGGCTGCATACTGTTCACGCTGGCAAAGAGGCAGTGACTGCAGGCCGTTCGCACAGCAAAGAAGCGTCAGCAGGCCAGTGTCTCAGGGCAGAGTCATACCCACTGCACCAACAAAGGCCAGAAGTAGCAGCCCACTGCTTCCTGATGCAAAAATCTTTTTTAAAAACCCTGACTGTCGGGCAGCAAGACCCAGCAAGAGATGAGACCCTGGAGACTCACTGTTGCTGTTGCTGCACAAAAGTAAGTCTAAGGCTCCAGCCATCACTACCACCGCTTTGGCCCATCTGCACCACCTCACCTTGCCATGAGTGACATCAAGTTGGCCACACCCACTCAGTCACATGACACCCCAGGCCACACCCACCCAGTCATTAGGAACAACTGGTTGTTAAATTAGTTGAATCCCACCACTGCAATCAATCCTTGATATAGATTGATCTGTTTGCAGAGATCATTCATCAGAGTGTCAGTACTCAAAGTCACGTTCATTCACAGAAGGGGAAAAGCATTGCATTTTTTGTTATTAAAATTGTATTAGAATATTCTACTTCAATTGTTTCTTATCTTGAAATGGATGAAAATATCTGGTTTTTACTAAAGGAAACTCAACAATAAGTTAATCAGAAGTTCTTCTTGTAATTTATCTCATTAGCACAATCAAATTGAAAGAGACCAGAAAATGTCCTTTGAATACAAAATACACATTTTATGTTCCACAGGAGCAGATTATCTGGCATTATAACACAGCTTTTGTTATTGCTGCTTAAGGAAGCAGAATATTTATAATATGTTCTCATAACAACACCAATTTACAGAATTTGCCCCTGGCAATCTGTCACGGCTTCTCCTTGAATAGGCTTTGGATAAGTAGTATTGCATAAAAGCCAGAATCTTAGCACAGGTCAATGAAAAAGCCTATAATGTAAACATTATAGATAACATAATTCTAATTATGATTCTGACTTTAAATAAAGGCAAAGGTGATTGTTCAAATTGTCTCATATAATATTTATTATATGATAATTGTGGATAATTTAAATGTATTATTTATGCAGGCAGGTGGCAGGCAGGCAGGCAGGCAGGAAGGGAGGGAGGGAGGGAGGGAGGGAGGGAGGAAGGAAGGAAGGAAGGAAGGAAGGAAGGAAGGAAGGAAGGAAGGAAGTCTAAATACTGATACTATCATCAAGTATTTAGACTACTTGTTGACATTTTCTTGTGGCTGCATTACTGTTTCCATTATTTCTCTGATATTTTGATGCTAGGGAAACATTACATGGGATTCCTATGAAGGATATTGGAAGACTATGATGACATCATTTATTTGCATACATGAGTGTGTGTTAATGTGCATATTTGTCAACAAAATCAAGACACTAAAGAAGAATGTCCTCAGGAACTCAATCAGACTATGGAAAACAACAATAGAGGCAACCTCAAGATAGTGCACACAAATAGCGCATTAAATGCAGCATACACCAATGTATGCTATTGTCTTTGCTACTATTCTTCATAGTTTTGAACCTTGTCAGCCAAATAATCACTAGGACAGGATGCAGTAAAAGTTTAAGAATGGAACTACCATCAGTCACTTCCTCTGCATGGTTGACATCAAGCTGTTGGTTAATAGTGAATGAGTCATCAATTCACTGATACACCTGACTGATTAACAATAACAATATTGGGACATCAATTGGACTGGAGAAGTTTAGCCATATGATACAAAAGAGAAGGAAGGTAGTTAAGACTGATAAGGTGGATCTACCAGCAGGCCACATAGCAGGCAACCAGGTAATCTACAAGTACCTTATCCCAAAGGTGCTTTTTCAAGAGGCAACCGGACTTTCTGGTTTTTCTTTGAAGACATTTCACTTTGACTCTTAGAGTGAAGAAGCTTCTTGGATAAGAAGCAAAACCTCTTCAAAGAAAAACCAGAAAGTCTAATTGCCCCTTGAAAAAAAGCAATTTTTGGGACAACCATGACCTGGACAACTGAGAATTTCCATATACAACTACCTTAGTATCCCACAACCACATAGGAACCACAACAAGAAGGCAAGGAAGATAACAACATTCAAGGACCACCAAAGGACCACCAAAAGACCACCTCGGCTGAAGAGGTTGTAGAAAAAATGCTTTTAAAAGTTTAAAAAATAAAGCCTCTGATGAGGTAGGCAGGGTAAGCGAGCGGCGACCAGGCCGGGGACCGGTTCAGGGGCATGGCCAGCCAATGTTATTACCAGTTCTCCGAACTATTACAAATTTTTTACTACTGGTTTTTGCGAACCGGTGCGAACCGGGAGCAACCCACCACTGATACATACATATAGAGGTGAGCTTCAAATAATTTAACAACTGGTTCACCCCAGCACCAAAAATGTGAGTGCGCAGCATGTGGACAGCTTTCTGCACATCCGCTTTGCACACATGTGTGCATACACTTGCATTCAAGGGTGCATCTTAAAAAACGCAGCTACATAAGACGTCATAGCACAAGGGCGGGGGGGCACCCAAAGGTCACAACTACCGGTTCGCCCTAACCAGTCTAAACCTGCTGAATCCCACCACTGCATACATACATACATAGATACTTTTAACTAAAGAGAGTTTTCACAAAGATCTACTCTAGGCTGGCTTTTCTCCTTCGCTTTCCCTTAATCTATTGATATTGACAACAATATTAATTAGGAATATGAATTGAGTTAAACCTTGCATTCTTGGAGAAACAGTTTGTGTCAGTGTGAATTTGTGGCTATATAAACAAGAGACATCCTTACAAAGCAATTAAAAATGGAGAAACTTTATAACAGCGTTGTGCTTTGTGGCAATCCACAAAGGCAGATGCTGTATTCACAAAAATTACTGCATTGTTCCTTATCTCTCTAATATACCTGGGAGGGAACAGGAGAATAGTGAAGTGTCTTACAAGTTTTTTTAAAAAATAACAGCAAATGGTTCCTCAAGAGCTTTCCAATCAGTTTTGTGGTGAATCCTTTGTCTCCAATAGTCAGATCAAACAAAAACAGAGGGCATAGAAATTATAAAATAAGTGGAATTTCTCCAGACAAAATTCTTGCCATTATGCTTTGATGTATCATAACTAAATCAAAATACCTGCGAGTTTTTCTTGTAGACGCGCTTTTTGATAATGGAGCTTTTTTTTTTTTTTTTTGTAACTACCCTACAATTTGTAAAGTGTTTCTTGCATAAATTGCTTTAAATTATCTATCTGAAATTTACCATGACTCATGATTTGCTCATGCACAGAATAGCTGCCAGGCACAGAGAGTCATAGAGATGACCTTGGAGAAAGGATGCAGTGAGAGTTACAAAACATGCTTTAAGCTTAGGAAAGAAGGAAAGCATAACAACGAAATTAAAATTGTCACTGTCCGAACTTCCTGTGGTATAAGGACAGAAAACACAGACTGTCAAAATCATGTTACTACAATCTATATAAATATATTTATTAGCTTTAAAAGAAGAAAATGTCTGTAGCTCAGGGTGCAACTGTGCTTTGTTGTTTTGCTTGTGAATATTTCATTATCCAAGTGTGACTTGCAACTTATTAATTTGATATAGCCACAAACAGATGAACCTGGCATCAGCTACGTGATATTCTTTCTTTCTTTCTTTCTTATACTAAACTGGGATAAATATTAGATTGCTTCCTTGATTTTCCCTAAAAAAGACAGAAAAATAATAACCAAATTGGTTAGTTCTGTTGGTTTTATTTAAAGTATCTTATGTCAACTAACTTGGACAAGGTCAATATTTTTGAAGACACTTGAAATAAAACATTATTATTAGCTTTTTTTAATTTTTTCATTTCTCTTTCAAAGTCTTGCATCTATTTTCATAAAGAAAGCATATATAACTGTTTAAAATTATAAGCATATAAAACTGTTTAATTTAATATCAATATATTTAAGGATATTTTACAATTTTAAAAATATTTTTTTAAAATTTCACAGAACTGAAATGAAAGAAGAGAAGCTAGCTATATAAATATCATACATTTTCTAATGGTTATTAGTTTACAAAACAGATGAGCCATTTGTTTAAGTAGAGCAACTGGAAACTTTTCAATTAACAAATACTGTTGAGACCATACATATTTAATTGAAAAATGTTTGATCTATAGATTTAATGTACCAATGTATGTAGAAATGTATTAAAACTCTATTTCTTTCCACTTAGAGTCAGAATGATTCAAGCATCATAAAGGCATTCAAAATAAATAAAAATAAGTAGATCTGAAAAAAGAGGGAAAGTTTTCTATTCTGTTATTTGGTACATTTCCCATGGTGAATGGTGAGGGAAAAAATGCTGATGAACATAACATCAAAGGAGGAGGGTAAATAAACAAACATCAATGCTTTCAAAGCTACCATTTTTTCTTTTCTGTTTTTTTACAGTCCTACATAGTGTAGTGTTTGGGGTATTTTAGGAAGAGATCAAAGCCAGGGAAGAAGCATAATCCAGTGAAAGGGATTTGGATCTTGGGATAAAAGAAATTATTTTATAAAAGATGGCAGCAAGGGTAGAGTTTGATGCCCTCATCAGAACTGACATATACGCTGGATTTTAACAAGTAGCCTAGTTGTGGCTATTGCAAGACCCCTCCCCCCCCCCAAAAAAAACAACACCAGATCTGTGGGAAAATTCACACGGTACATACAAAACAAGTATTAATATAAAACTACAGAAACATAAAATGCAAGCAAACTGCCATGAAGTTTAATGATCAGGCTGTCATGCCAAATGAACAGATTTTCAAATCAAGATTTTTAATTGAAAAGGTACTGAAATGCATTCAGAGGCAATTATGAACTACAAGAAGGTTTCAAGATCTGTGTACAAGTGTACGTCTGTATTATACAAGTGTGTTTTTGATAAAATATGTCAATGCCTGATATAGATTTCCAGTTTCTCCAATGAAATTAATTTCAGTTCTTATGAGTTAGGTAGAATTCATTTCTCACAACAGCTGGAAAAAAGAGCATTTCTTCAAGTTAATCTAGAAGAATTTATTGACTTGAAGCTGTTATCAAAAAGGGAGCAATGTGGTTCAAAAATATGACTTTGATGATGCACAATGATGGAAACTAATCCTACTATTACTTCCTATAGTGGTGTCACATGTTGATCCTGAATGTACCAAACATAAATTTCAGAATAAAATAAAAACATTATTTTTTTCTTTCAGAAACTGAAATCAGGAGAAGATTAAAATTTTCAGGGAAGTGGTACATAAGGGGTGAAGGTTTTTGCACTGGTGTGAAAGCCAGCTGGGTGGCTTTGGACTTTCTCACAGCCCAACCAACTTCACAGATTTGCTTCTGTAGGAAAAAAAATGGGAGACAGAAGTATTAGCTATATTTGCTGCTTTGAGTTAGATACAGAAAGCAATAGACATATAAACAAAAAGACAGAATAAAAAGGTAATAATAACTTAGCATTCTTTACCATTTAACTTCATCACATTTTCTTCTTTTTTGTAATCCTGCACAAATCCATTTATTTATGAACTTTTTAAATGAAGTGTTTATTTTCAGTTACTTCTGTTACATCTATAGTTCTATCACTTGATGCCCTTATTTGTTAAGTTACATAATCAGAGAAAACACAATTTTGTTCATATGTAAATGTATTTAAAAATAAAAAGAATTAAAAAGAATTACCACAATGGTTGTATTTGGAAATAACCAGATATTCTATCTTTATTCATGCATAAAACATCTCATGAAAATTGTCTGATTGTGAACTGTGTTGTGCTTTTTTTAAAAAAAAAAAACTTAGCCGAGTATAGTATAACCAATCAATTATATTGCCACAACAGAAAAACTGAGGAAAACAACAATTGTTTTACAATTCTTGCCCTTATTGTGACAAACATGAATTCCATTGGATATTCACTGGAATATCCAGTGAACTAGATATTAGTAACTAGACAAATGTTTCTTAAACTTGGTTACTTGAAGAGGTGTGAACTTCAATTCCCAGAAGTTGAGAACACTGGATTAGACTAAAACGTTGCAACGTGGGAATCCCATGAGCTTGCTTCTCTTCCTACCAAGATTTAACTATTAGTCTAGGTACTGTTAACACCATCAGTGTATGGGGAGTGAATCTTGTGGGCTATTTCTGACTGTGAAACTGAAGCATCCTAAGTCCTCTATTGATGTTATGCTGAAATCAAGATAAAAATATCATTAATTCATGTATTCTTTAAACAGAAATGGAGCATCTCTGAACTTGAAATCTGAGACACAACTTGGACTAACTTCATATAACATTTTACAGAGCTGACTGTACAGAAGTGTTTGATGTCAGATGAACTATTAAAAAAAATGTAGCTTTTCAATGTCTATCAAATCTATCTCAGTCCCTGGGTCTACGGCTGATGTTATGTAATGCCAGGTCAGTGGTAAATAAAGCCCCCCTCATTCATGATCTTATTTCAGAGGGGGGTGCTGACCTGGCAGGGATTACGGAGACCTGGTTAGGCCAGGAGGGAGGAGTTTCCCTTGTGGAAATGTGCCCGCCAGGTTTCCGTGCATTCCATCAGCCAAGGACTCAGGGAAGGGGTGGGGGAATGGCAGCAATCATTAGAGAAAGTCTTTGCCCGAGGGAGGCCACTGTTCCTCAGATAGCTGGATGTGAGTCCCTCCTTGTGAAGTGGGGTCGGGGGATTCAGATGGGCCTACTGATTGCGTACCTGGCTCCCTGCCACGTAACAGCGGTCCTGCCTGAGCTGGTCGACATTATAGCCGGGGTGGCGGTGGAAACCCCCAGACTTATTGTTATGGGGGATTTTAACCTGCCATCCGCTGGTGAGATGTCGGAGACGGCTCGGGAGTTCATGGCTTCCATGACGGCCATGGACCTGACCCAGATAGTTCAAGGCCCCACCCACTTGGGGAATCACACTCTGGACTTGATTTTTGTCTCTGATCAGTGGCTGAATGATCTAAGAATAGGGGATATAGACATCAAGCCCTTGTCATGGTCTGATCATTCTCTCCTTCACATGGACTTTCAAGTCACTTCCACCCACCGCAGGGAGACGGAACCAACCAAATGGTTCCGTCCCAGGCGCCTGATGGACCCCGAAAGGTTCCTGATGGAGCTTGGGCCATTTCCTGAGACTCTGGCTCACAACTCGACTGAGGACCTGGTGGTCGCCTGGGACAGGGCGGCTACTGGGGCCTTGGACCACTTTGTGCCTTTGCGGCCTCTGACCCGATGCCGATCTCATCTAGCTCCTTGGTTTTCCGAGGAGCTGAGAGAGATGAAGCGTCAGAAAAGACGCCTGGAGACCGATTGGAGGACAAGCCGATCTGAATCTGACCGAACACAGGTGAGATCTTATATTAAGACCTACCTAGTGGCGATAAGAGTGGCAAAGTCTAGCTACTTCTCCACTCTTATTGCATCTGCAGAGAACCGCCCAGCTGCGCTGTTTAGGGTGACCCGCTCCCTACTTCAGGTGGGGGTACGAGAAGATCCCTTAAAGGGTCGAGCTGAGGATTTTGTACAATTCCTGCATGATAAAGTTGCTCAGATTCGGGAAGGCCTGGACTCCGATTGGGTAGATCCAGGGGAGGAGACGGGGGCAGGTCTTGAGAGTGTTATCTGGGAAGAGTTTGACTCTGTGGCTCCTGAGGACGTGGACAGGATTCTGGGCAAGCTTAACGCTGCCACATGTTTATTGGACCCGTGTCCCTCCTGGTTGGTACTGGCCTCCCGGGAGGTTACACGAGGCTGGCTCCGGAGGATTATAAATGCTTCTCTGAGTGAGGGTGTCTTTCCCGCCACATTGAAAGAGGCGGTTGTGAAGCCCCTCCTCAAGAAGCCTTCCCTGGACCCGGCTATATTATCAAATTATCGTCCAGTCTCCAATCTTCGCTTTGTTGCGAAGGTTGTTGAGAGTGTGGTGGCGCGACAACTACCCCGATACCTGGATGAAGTTGTCTATCTGGATCCGTTCCAGTCGGGCTTCAGGTCACGATACAGCATGGAAACGGCATTAGTCGCATTGGTGGATGATCTCTGGAGGGCTCGGGACAGAGGTTGCTCCTCTATCCTGGTCCTATTAGATCTCTCAGCAGCTTTTGATACCATCGACCATGGTATCTTACTGCACTGGCTGGAGGGGTTAGGAATAGGGGGCACTGTGCTTCGGTGGTTCTCCTCCTTCCTCTCTGACTGTTCGCAGTTTGTGTTGGCAGGGGGGCAGAGGTCGACCTCGAGGCACCTTATTTGTGGGGTGCCGCAAGGGTCAGTCCTCTCACCCCTTCTGTTCAATATTTATGTAAAACCGCTAGGCGAGATCATCCATGGTTTTGGGGTGAGTGTTCATCAGTATGCTGATGACACACAGCTATACATCTCCACCCCAGACCACCCCAATGATGCCCTTGCTGTGATGTCCCGTTGCCTGGAGGCCATGCGGATCTGGATGGGGAAAAACAAGCTCAGACTCAACCCCTCCAAGACCAAGTAGCTGTGGCTTCCGACATCCCGGTATAGTCAGCTGATACCATCACTGACAATAGGGGATGAGATCTTACTCCCCACAGAGAGGGCCCACAACTTGGGTGTCCTCCTGGATTCACTGTTATCTTTAGAAGATCATTTGACGGCCGTGGCCAGGGGTGCCTTTTATCAGGTTCGCCTGATCCGCCAGTTGCGTCCCTTTCTGGATCAGGACACCTTGCGCACGGTCACTCATGCCCTAGTTACGTCCCGTATGGACTACTGTAATGCTCTCTACATGGGGCTCCCCTTGAAAAGCACCCGGAGGCTCCAACTGGTCCAGAACGTAGCCGCGCGGGTGATTATGGGCGCAGCTCGTTACGCCCATGTAACACCTCTCCTACGCGAGCTGCACTGGCTCCCGGTGGTATTCCGGGTGCGATTCAAGGCGTTAGTTATCACCTTTAAAGCGCTCCATGGCTTAGGACCTGGGTACCTACGAGAACGTCTTTTGCCACCAATAGCCTCCCACCGACCAGTTCGTTCTCACAGGGAGGGACTACTCAGGGTACCGTCAGTCAAATTATGTCGACTGGCGACTCCCAGGGGGAGGCCTTCTCTGTGGGGGCTCCAACCCTTTAGAATGAACTGCCCCCGGAGATACGGAATATCCCTGATCTCCGTGCTTTCCGCCGTGCCCTCAAGACCCTGATGTTCCAACAGGCGGGGCTAAACATACGAACATGTGAATGATTTTTTAAATGTTATCTAATTCTGGGTTTTATTTAATTGACCAAACTAAGTAATAATTTTAAGTAGCAATTTTATGATGTTTGTGTGTCTATATTTTTCTTGACTGTACACCGCCTTGAGTCCTATGGGAGGAAGGCGGTATAGAAATTAAATAAATAAATAAATAAATAAATAAATAAATAAATAAATAAATAAATAAATGCCACAATTGCAAGTTAGAGCAACCAAGGAGGCTTTTAAGTGTTTATTAGAAACAGTAAAAAGGCACAATAAAACTCTCAGTATGTGATCTCTTTAATAAAAATGATTTTTAAAAAATATGGAAGAGATCTAAACACATATCTAATACAGCAGGAATATAGAAAGAATACAGCATTCTTTACAACTGGAAAATGCTTTTAATATATTCATGTAGTAGCCAGACAAATATATCAAGTGAACAAACAATAGAAAGGTAGAAGGAAATAATGAGTTACCTTATAAGAAATAGGGGAAAATCCTGATTAAATGGGCCTTTGCTTCAAATCAAAATTGCCTTTCCTCTCAGACAAGGCCACTGGAAGTTATTCTGTGCAGTATCTGTGTTGCCACAGCCACCTAATGCAGAATAAGTATAATGCCCCTGTCCTTTTTGATCTAAATAAAATATTACAACTAATACATTTCACCATCTTGCAGAATCTTCTGTAAGAATTTTCATTTTTCTGATTCAGATTTATGCTATTGACTTGATTAAAATTATAGGCTATTACCCAAAAAGTCTATGCAATATGTATATAGCAATATCTATTG
This sequence comes from Pituophis catenifer annectens, assembly GCF_029215685.1. Classification (NCBI taxonomy): domain Eukaryota; kingdom Metazoa; phylum Chordata; class Lepidosauria; order Squamata; family Colubridae; genus Pituophis; species Pituophis catenifer. The sequence goes on from NW_027256886.1 coordinate 33,523,637, forward strand.
CTTTTTTCAGATAAGCAATATTTTAGACTTGCAGATAATAAAGTCATGCAAAAGCCTTTAAAGATTTCAAATGTTAAAGATGAAATGTTAAAACATTTCACTTGAAATATTATCAGCTTCTCCAAAGCAAGTAGAGTGCAGGAATTAATCTACTATTTTAGCCTAGTCATAAGAAAATTCTCCTTTTTTTCTACCACACAGGCCAGGTTGTCAGACCTTTCTGGGGCAGGTGGATTATGAGGTTTGCTGAGGCATCCAAAATCTTTCCATGGGTCCTTTAAGCCTCATGAATCTTTCAGGCTTTAGAAGGTGAGCTTATAGAAGGTTTTCTGTACACTACAGAACTGCCAGCACAGCAATGAAAGTGACTAAAAGACTTTCTGATTTACAGCTACTGTTCAAGACATGCAACAAATCAAAGTTAAATTGATCTATGTTCCATTGTTTCATGTAACATCACAAATATGAATTTTAATGCCACCAATCATTTATTCATCTGAAGGTCTGCTTAACCCTACTTAGGTTTAGGAAAGATTGGATTTTTTAAAAAAAAGTTTTTCAACTCATCAGCAAATGAGGTCCAAAATGTTTGGGAATTGAAGTCTGAGATTCAGAAAAATAATGAGTACAGATATCACAAAGACATAAAGAATTGAGTATTGCTATTGGAAGAAAGACCTGTAAAGTTAGGGAATCTTGCATAATTATCATCTCTGCTCCAAAGATACAGTATTTGCAGCTGTTACCTTGATTGCTTCTATCCTTGTCTGAAACTAGAAGCAATTAGTCTTTAAAGATTAAAAAGCATTTCCTCCCTCATGTTAGCTTTTGCTAGATGCTAGATCCTCCTCATTTTTTTTTCTGTTACTCATTTCTTTATGATGATGATATTTTATCCTGCTATACATATGCATCTATATGTCAATTCAAGGTAGCGAACATATCTTATATTTCTCCTTTTTTTTCTCTCAACAGCAACTTTGTGAGGTGTCTTGGACTCAGTGAGAGGGATTGGTCGAAAGTCAGCCAAAGAGCCAGCTTTCATGCCTAAGTACCGTATTTTTCGGAATATAAGATGCACTGGAGTGTAAAAAACCTTAGTTTTTGGGGAGGAAAATAAGAAAAAAGCTGATTGGTGGGTGGATTGGCCTCCCGGAATACCCCCAATCAGCTGTTTCCAGAGGTGAATTTTAGCAACAGGTTTGTTGATTGTGAGCTCTGTGCCTTACTTTTTTTTCTTCCTCTGAAACTTCTGAAACTCAGTTTCAGGAAAAAAAAAATTCTGCCTCTGAAAGTCTCCAAAACAGAGCTTCAAAAAAAAAAGGCTTTTTTTCCTGAAGCTTCTTTCAGAGGCTTTTTTTCTGAAGCTTCTTTCAGAGGCTTTTATTCTGAAGGACTATCTATACTCTGTTCAATCTCCTTTCTTTGGTATTGGTATGTAGATTAACCTCTTCCAATCTGTTGGTTATTGTGTCATTCTCTAGATTTGTTAACATAGTTTGGTTAGAATAGAACCTTTACTGATTCTTGCCATATTATTTTAGATAAAAGCCTTTCAGAGGCTTTTTTTTCCTGAAGCTTCATTTCTGAGGCCTTTTTTCTGAAGCTTCTTTCAGAGGCTTTTATTCTGAAGCTTCATTTCTGGGGCTTTTTTCTGAAGCTCTGTTTGGAGGCTTTTTTCTGAAGCTTCATTTCTGAGCCTTTTTTCTGAAGCTCTGTTGGGAGGCTTTTTTCTGAAGCTTCATTTCTAAGGCTTTTTTCAGCCTCTGAAACCTCAATTTGGGAGGCTGGGCAGGGCTACATTCGGAGTATAAGATGTACCCAGATTTTCACCCTCTTTTTTGGGGGGGAAAGGTGCGCCTTATACTCCAAAAAATACAGTAGGCCTGGAATTCAGTCTCTGTACTAATTGTACCAATACTTCCAAGAGGACCATCATAATTAAGTACGTTCACTTGGATGAAAGGTATAATCAAAGGTGTAATCTGGATATTTGTTGCTTTGGACAGTGACATGGGCAGTATATAAATTTAATTTAAAAATATAATAAACAAATTAATAATAAATACAGCAGCTTTCCCACTAGGATTGCTATGTATCTTATTTTACAGATGACTTAGATTATCTATTCCATAGCCTCCCATACTCCCATTATGAGTTTTCTAATATAAGTAAAAGAGTTTCCCAAAGAGATAACTTTAAATACTGACAAGGAGAAAGGAGAGAAAATGTGATGTGAGATTTCCACTACCAAGGTGCATTCCAGTGCTGGGTTGCTACCAGTTTGCCCCGGATTGGGTCAGTAGCGGCAGCAGCGGGAAACTTTGCCTACCAACCTGGATGTCTCTGTGCATGCGCAGAAGTATCGCGCATGCGAGCACATACACACCTACAAGTGAACCGATAGCAACAGGATTTGAAACCCACTACTGGTGCAATCTATGATTGAGTTACCTAGGGGCTAAAGCACTTCAATCTTAGTCTTGGCCAAATGTAGTCAGTTTTGCCTTTAAGTATATAAATTGAAAGTAATCCTTATCTCTGTTTTGATATAGTTGAGAGCAAAACACAATTATCATCTGTAGACTCTAATAGTAATTACTTCACAAGCTGTCTTTATATGCAACTAATATATGGAATCTATGTTTTCCTCTATAGTTTTCTTTCTGATTCTATTATTGGATTTCATATCAACAGCTTTGCAGATAAATATAACAAGTGTGAAAGGAAAACTTTACAAACTTTTTTTCCCCAATAGAAGCCATGCAGGTACAAGCTGTGGCATACAAGAATCTTTCTCGTATATCCTGCATACTTCTCAATATGTGAATATCTAGTACATTTGATGTACTAGCTTCTGAATTTAGTTCTCTCTAGAAAAGTAAAAGTGAGCAGGTGGTGCTTTATTTTTTTTAAAAAAAGTCATGATATAAAGCAGAATAAATTTCCACATTTGATAAAAAGACATTTGATCAGCATGCAAATCAATAACAAATTGCTTTCCCTATAGTATTTCTGCCTGGGATACTTTAGCCAATATTCTCACACATTTCATAAAGAAATAATCTCTATGGAGCTCATTCTACTTTTTATAAACTTAATAGCCAAAAGAATTCATTTTACATTCTATGATCAATGCAATTAGATCCTCAATATTTAGGGGGGGAAAAACATTCCTTGAACATTTGCAAAGACTTTTATGCTTTTCAGCAAAAGTGGCCTATGTTAGTTGAACTTTTCAAAAATAAAACCTCAAAAAGCGTGACAGTTACACAATACATCTTTGCTTGCTTTTACATAATTCAAATTCCTAAATTTATCATAAATTTGAACTAGCATGCCACTATACATTTGTTTTTCTTTTGCTATTTTTTTAATTCTTTTATGATTTTTTATAAACAACTCAAAAACATATCTAATGTTCCTATTTTTCCTACAACACTAACCTTGTGAGGTAAATTGGCCTGAAAACATGTGACTGGTCCAAGGTCACACAACTGGCTTTCATGCTTAAGGCCCAACTAGAATTTACAGTGCCCTGATTTCTAGCCTGGTGTCTTAATCAGACAAACCGGCTCTCTTTATTATTATTAATCAATTTGTTTGATTACAATATTAATTTAAATGATTTGCTGTGCCTTGCAGGAGTTAATTAAAATATCTGGTTCTGTCATTGTAAAGGAGAAAATAAAAAGGCAAATTGTCTCCTGTCCTTTATTTAGAAACAAAACTAAAAATAGGAAAGGAAAATAAAAGACATATGAAGAAATACATTTGCATTTGCATTAGCAGCTGGGTAAAGAGTAATTATTGCAGAGCAAACAAAACTAACTAGAATATATAGAACCTGATTTTGCTCCTTTGAAATGCCATGGTGATTCCAAATAAAGCAAATTCTTATGTTCTTTAATTGTAGATAAAGAAGCCAGATTGCCTGAATAAAAGAGACTTGGATATAAGTGGTAAGAGGGCTGTTATGGATTCAGCTTGTCCCAGCTGGGCATTCTGTAGTAAAAAAAAGGTTAATAGGCAGGAAAATGTAGTGATCCATAAGAACGCTATCTAATTTACCAAGATAGGCTTAATAGAATCGACTAATGCTAAGTATGGGTAGCTCATGCAAAGAGATATTTGGGATACTGTAAATGTACAGCTTACTCTATTAGTGTACAGTTTCTTGTCTAACAGAATTACTAACTGCGCTGACAGAGAAGGGAGATTGAAATCACAGGCTTATAGTGTTCAATTTCCAAGTTAATAGTTGAACTGGAGTCGCTCAGGAGTTCATAGAGCAATAGCAATTATAGATCTATTCCAGTATGTCTCATATTTCAGATCACACAGTTGATTTGATCTTTTGTTCTGAGGGATGTTTCATGACTGGGAATCCCTCAGCCTACCACCTGATTAAGATTGGATTCCTGACTTCATCTCACTTCTGTTGGAATAGTGGACCAACAGCAGGAATAGATCCTAAAAGGTTGTAGGATACAATTGGATTCCAAGTACTTAAGGAAATGTTTATGCTTAGTAACATTTTTTAATACACATAATAACCTGCATTAAAAAAAAACACTTTTTTATTTTCTGTATGCTATATGTATGGCTAATTTTGGTTACCTTTCACCAATGTCTGTTCCTGAGGATGTTGTCATACCCCTATTCACTCTTTCTTCCCACAACATATTCACATGTCCTTTAATGTCAGAAATGTCTTGAAAGCCTAAGAATGAAATTGTCCAGTAGATCTTCTTCTGACTGACCAACACAGACTGTACATTTCTGCTTCTGTAATAGCAGGATGAAGTCTAGATATTTTGGCACCCTAAGGAGTCATATTATGACACCCCCAAGATTACATTTAACTCTCTGGGGCCATGGTAGTGCACAGAGTACAATACCACTGCCAATTCAGGAATATCTTTGATAATCTAATAGTAATGTGATTCAATCACTCAATAATTTCATATCAGATCTTTATCTTCCTTTGGTAATATAAGCCACTTCTTGAAGTCCATAGCTGTAATAATAATTTCTTTTTTGTGACTAGCAATGCCGGTTTTACTATCATTCAACTGACTTTGTGGCTAAGCATTTTTAAAAAGAATAGAAAGAAAAATGTCTAACTCAATGAGGAAAGATTATAATATTTTATACTCATGCTGTGCATTTCAGAGTGTTTTCAATTTTGGCACCTTGTAAATTTGGACCCAAGGAAACTGCCTAGTTTGCCTAGAATTTGCCCTGCATGGCAGCCATTTTAATCTTCTTTATTACCCTTCTTCTAAGGTAAAGGCTGGGTTTATTCATCATTCCAAACTATGGTTTCCTTATCTGTCACTGTCATATAAATCAGAATGAATTGGCTTAACACATCCAACCCAAAACATCACAAAAGCTTTACATCCTGTTGAACTTTTGGACAGAGACACCAAGATGTTTCAAAGATATAATACAACCTTGAAATTTCTCTTGGTAGAAAAGTGGAATATAAATTAAAGAAAGAGGCTATAATAAATAATAGTACTTTATCTGAAAGCTATGTAAAGGTGCATGAATTTATTTTAATAATAATGGAGAAACAGACACTAACAGACCAAAGAAGTGCAATATTTGTAAAAAGAAAATGAAATAAGAGCAAACTAAAATTTCATAGGCAAAAATCCTGGTCAATTGGTTCAAAGACAATTGAATTAACCATAGCTTTAGCTATTAGATTTGCAATAAACTGCCACTGATGCAGGATTCTGTCTCTGTTCTATTATATTCTTGGGGTCCATGCATAATGTAAACTTATGGGTGCTATAACTAGTGAAATTGAGTTTGTATGCTGTGCCTTTTATTATATACATTCCTGCTTCCACCCTGAATCCTATTAAACCAGTGTCAGTGCCTATATTACTTTGACAAATACATGTGAGTAGAGCCTTCTTAAGACTTTTAGATATTCCATGGGCATTTCCTTCCCACCATGTCCTATGTCAATTTAATTATTTTCTCTATTTTTTTTCTATTGGGAATTCCCCCTCTTTTTTAAAACAGAACTTTATGAAAACAACATGTAATGTTGAAATAACTCTTGTCATTACTATATATGTAACTGAACTCATTGCATTTCCTTGAATGAAAAACTGTTATCCATATAATCATGTCAAAAAAATATAGTTTGCATATGACCATCTTCTTGAATGGGGTCCAGAACAATCACCCCATTACACTTCCTGAACAGAATTACTGAAATGCAAGTTATGTTTTCTCAGATCATCTTCAGTAGCAAATTGCTTGTTCTAGCTTGGGATAAATATATTTTTCATGAGCAACATAGCAGGAGAAAGGTAATTGTGCCTGGCAGAAGAGACAATGCAAAAACTGGAAGTTTATTACAGGCATATAAAAGGAAAATATATGATATGTTTGTGTGCGGATGCAATTTTCTTTCCATTACATCTTCCAGTTAACTGAGCTTTTTGTTCCTCCACACAATTCTTTTCAAATCTAGATCAATGAAAAGTTGGGCACTTTCTCAACTTCACTAAAGCAGAACTATTGACATTTCAATTATGTTGTAGTTCTTTCAATCAGTGCAAAATATTTGGTATATTTTTCACAAGGATAAAATGGGTTTCACTCTGATTTTCAACATAGCATTCCAGATAAGTTTATCTTTGTGTCCTCTCTTTCATGCTTTCTCTAGTAAGCATCAGAAAAATCTGACTGAACCATAATTACTGTTGACTTCCTCAAGTTATTTCATTGTTTACCTTGCATTAATAAATTTCTACTAAAAATGTGGCACCAATTGTAACTTACATGAATTAAGATATAAAATAACTTTTAATAAAATAATAATTTTAAATTACAATACCATAGCAAACATTTTCACTAAAACATAGTTTTCTACTAAAACCAAACACAGCATAATGTGTAATGGCTGGCCAAATAAAGAAAAATAGTATTACAGTCAGATTCTTCTCAAGTTTTTCACATGGTAGGCTTGACCACCTGGATAAAATGACTGCTAGACAGTAGTATAGTCAAATAGATTTGTAATATGTTCAATAAAAAGTGGTCATAAATGGTTTTGCATTGTCTGGAGGGAGATATTGAGTGAACTCCTCCAGAGTTCCATCCTCAGCATGATGCTATTAAATACCTTTTAAAATTATTTGTAGGTTGCAGTAGTATAGACTTTTGGTATTGTAAAGTAAGCCAACACTCACATCTTCCATGTTGGTTTTGAGTGCTATGCATAAAAATCTTTTCTGCTAATGGTCAGCAGAGTTAGATAAGTGTCAACAGCATTCAAGGAAGGTTAGATTTAGTTTATTTGTGGCTATGTAAGGACTTCAAACTGATCCCTCTTTTCACTTCTCCCTCTGTTCTGCCAGTCCTTCTCCTACAACAGTGGAATAAGGAATGGGTGGTTGGAAATAAAAACTATGGGCCGGTCAACATTAGGAGAAGCATTTCGATTAATTTATTATTTTTCATTGTCATGATCCCACTGTGGCTGATTTTGAAGAAAACAGTATTTGCTAACAAAGAGCAGAAAATTCTAATAAAATCTCATATTTGCTTTATGTGGCTGATCTGAAACTTTATGTAGAACCATAAATTGAAATCCAGTCATTGACAAACACTGTAAAAACATTTAGCACAAGTATTGCATGGAAGCTTTCATGGAGAAATGTGCTGTAGTAGCAACAAAGTGGGGTAAAATCAGGAATAGTAATGGAATTGAAATGTTGAATGACCAAACCATCAGAACCATCAGGATGAAGCCTCCAAGTATTTGGGCAATTATCTACAGTTAGATAAGGTGAATTATGGACAAGTTCAATATGTGATTAACAAAGAATACATCCAAATATATGACAAAATTGCTAAAGCCAAACTGAAAGGTGAACATACCATCAAAGTCATCACTACTAGGATCATAGCTGATATACAAAAATTATTAATTGGACACCTGCTAAACTGGTCAGTTTGTACTGAAAAACAAAAAGAATTAATGAAAATAATGAAATAAAAATAATGTAATAAAACATGAACAAAATGCGGCAAGGAAAAGTATTATCTGTCTAATTTCTACAAAAATTGAGGGGAAACTGGATAACGATAAAACCTGGTAATGGCTTACAACATTACATTAAAAAAGAAACAGGAGGCTTAGTTGTGCAAGTTTAGTTGTGCAACGACAAGCTATTCAAAATAATGCAAAGTAATACCAGGGAATAATAGAATAGAAGACAAAATATCAATATCTGAAAATCAGATTTGAAAGATTAGATGATGGTCCCCGTGGTTATCAACACACTGGGTCCCATCTCAAACAATCTTGGTGAAAGCTGAATATAGAAAAGAAACAATTGAAAATCAAATTGCCAACTAGAAGAACAAGTGAATGCATGGTCAATACTTCATCTTTCAATTTCGATTTTCAGATCTTGAAGCCAAACCTAACGCTTTCATACATTGTGTAGATTGCTCAAAAGCACCAATTAACTTTTTCAATTAAATATCAGAGGTTCTTGAAGTATAAAAGTGATGACAGAGAAGGTGCATGCCTCACTCATAAAAAATGTTTCTGCTATGCTGCTTTCAGGTGTTTTTGAAAAATCCCTTATCATCTGTTTTCACTTCACTTACTAAAGCCTTCATATTAAATGAAAAAAAATAGAAAAAAGGAGTTCTTTCTCCTGTTTTAAGAGATAAATGTCAAGGGATGTTCATTGCAATCATATTATTCTACATCCACACTAAGCAATTCAATAAATACGGGTATAATGTTTATATTATAGGCCAAATGTGATACTGAAATTTAGCTATTTAATATAGTCTAAGAAATTAAACCAATTTAAGCAAACTCTGAATAACTGAATTGGTTATAAAGGAAGCACCTATAATTAGAAGATCATAGCTTATGCAAAATGTTCACTGGAAATTCAATAGTTGAATATAGAAAACCATGGCTCTATATAGATATCTCTATACTTCTGCAAATTAAGCACTATTTATTGGATCAAGGAGCTCAAATACAAGAACATATAGAGCACAAATGTAGTATTTGTCTAATCTTGAAGAATAGAATATTCTGTTCATACTCATTCTGTTCCCACTCTAGCCTTATGCTAACCTTTGTTACCTTTTTAATTTGATGCATAACATATATACACAGCTAAAGTAATACAGAAAGGAGATTTTATATCCTGGATGTACTTTATGTGTTTTATGGGAATCCCTCTTGAGAGTCCCTGTTTATTACTTCAGTTGTGAAGCAATCAAATAGCTTTTGTCTACCTTATATGCACTGTCAATACATTATTTTATCACCATTTATATCTTGAAATCATAGAGCAAAGCATACAGAAATAGAGTACAAATAACAGTATGTTTTATTTAAACATATCCCTGCCTTTTAAACCAGAATCTGCATCCAATTCTTTTGGAAAATATTACTTCAAAATTACTTAATTTGTTTAGCTTAAACTACTTAAAAAGTAATCACCTACTTTAAAGTATTGAAATTATAGAACCATGGGAATTAAACAGTGTTTGCTTGTACTATTAAAGATTTGCATAGTATAATAAGCTTTTCAGATTATCATCTGAGGAGCTAGAATGGAATATACAGATAGTCTAGCTGCATCACAACTCAAGTGCAGAAAAATGATCAAATATGAAATAAATATCATAACATGGGGCAGAAGAATTTTCAAAACTTACTTTATTTTTATTTATTTGTTTTTCACATTTTTGAATCATCCATTTCCCTCAGAAACTCTGGGCACTGCATAATAAAATATTAAAATAAAAATTTAGAAAGAGGCAAGAATGATTTAATACTGTTAAAATTAATTGACAGGCAAAGAGTTAATCTTCAACAAAAGGATTTTTCTAAGGAATGTATCTTAATTGGTTAGACAAGCTCCATTTTGCTTTCATGCTGATAGCATCTGAAATAGAAATGGAATGTGGAGGTTACTCTGATGTGCTCAAGACTTTGCAGTAGGACAGCAGGCCTAATATTGATGAAAGATCACCTATAAAGAAAGTTAGAGCTGATTTTGGGAAAGGTATGAAAGACCTGCTAAGAGTCAGGATTTCAAGACTGATGTCAGCCTTTTGAAGGTAAATCAAAAACAGATGCCACAAAGATTCCCAGAATTCTACTGAATTGTAGAGTATATTAACAGAGTCTTGAAAACCTATCCAAGTTCTCCTCTTACATTAAACAAAATCAAGGTGAAGTTGGGGGGGGGTTCTCACATGCTTCCATCCATTTTAGGATTATGGAATGTCTTCTCCAAGGAATTTAGATCTGACCTTGGGGAAAGTTATGAGAGAACCATTAACGAGGAATGTAGGAGTGAGCCATTAGATGAGGCCTTAGAGAAGATACAGTATAATGACTTACTCCTTCCTTCCTCTTAATGATTCTCTCATACATTTCTCAAGATCAGATATAAATTCCTTTACAATTTAGCAGAGGATTTGCGAACATCTAGAAATGAACAAGGTGATTACTGGAAGCCAGCATGGTTTTGTTAAAATCAGGTCATGTCAGACAAATCTTATTGCCATCTTTGATAAATTAGTGAGTAAATTAGTGGAACAGGGAAACACAGTGGATATGACATATTTGGACTTCAGTAAGGCATTTAACAAAGTAGACCACAGCCTACACAGCCTCTTGGTAAGATAGAACAATGTGGGATAAACAGTACCACCACCAGATGGATTCAAAGCTGGCTGACCAACTGCACTCAGCATGTAGTCCTCAATGGAGCTAAAACTGCAATAAAGGAAGTATGCAGTGGGGTATCTTGAGGTTCTATCTTTGGCCAGGTGCTCTTCAACATCTTCATAAATTATATAGATAAGCAGATAGAAGGTAAACTCATCAATTTTTCAGATGACACCAAGCTGGGGAGAATTGCCAACACTTTCTTGACAAACTTGATCATTGGGCCCTCTCCAACAAGATGCAGTTCAGTGGTGAAACAGTGGTTTCCTTCTTGCACGTAGGAAGGAACAACAAATACATAAGTATAAAATAGGAGGTACCTGGTTCAACAATACAAAATGTGAATGGGACGAATTGTCCTAGTCTAGTGGATCACCACTTAAGTACAAATCAGCAGTGTATTGCAACTGCGAAAAAAGCCAAATCAGTTCTAGGCTGCATCAACATTATGGGAAGTAATAGTACCACTTTATACTGCACTAGTGAGATCACAGTTAGAATACTGTGTGCAGTTCTCATTACCACAATTCAAAAAAGATGCGGACACCCTAGAGAGAGTGCAGAGAAGAGCAACAAAGATGATAAAGGGTCTCAAGCATAAATCATAAGATGAATGGCTAAGGGAACTAGGTATATTTAGCCTATTGAAGAGAAGGCTCAGGGGAGACATGATTGCAATCTTCCAATACTTGAAGGGATGTCACAAGAAAGAGGGCATCAATTAATTTTTCAAAGCACATGAGAACAGGACAAGAAGCAATTGGTAGAAGTTTGACAGAGGAAAATTCAACCAGGTAATAAGGAGGAATTTCCTGACAGTAAGAACAATCAATCAATGGAATAGCTTGCCTCCGAAGTCGTGGCTGCTCCATCTCTGGAAGCTTTCAAGAAAAGATTGAACAACTATTTGTACAGGATGGAATAAGATGTCCTGCCTTGGGCAGGGGGTTAAACTAGAAGACCTCCAAAGTCCCTTCCAACCATACGATTCTATGAATTTAACAATCATAAATAAAAAAAAAATAGTATCTGGGAAATGTTACTGTTCTGCCCTCCTTCCCCACACAGGCAAACATACAACCAGGCATGCCTGCCAAGATTTTATTAAGCAATCAGACTAGAAATCCTTGCAGATAAGAGTTTTGGCAGTAAACTGCGAAATGCCTGCCAAGTCAGTTTTCACTCACAGTAAGCAAGAGACAGTTTATCCTCAGTCCGGTTCAGTAGCAAAAAGTAATCCACGAAGCAAGAGTTAGCCAAGATCCAATCCAAATATGCACAAGCCAGATTTCAGGTAACGCGATGTGACTCTCGGGTTTTTTAATTTTGACCGTCACAAAGCCTGAAGAGCAATCACACCCACTTTTATTCCTTGTGGGGTGTGGCTCAGTGACTGAGCTCAATCTCTGACCCTCCCACGCCTCTTTTGTTGCTGCGCACGCTTCTCCCTCTGACGCTGCCTGGGATCAAGCCAGGATTCATCATCCTCGCTCCCTATCTGTTGCTGCTCCGATATGCTTTCCTCCTGGCATATCACAGGCTGTTCCTCTTGGCCTTCAGATGGAACCTGAGACATTGCCAGAGAGGAGGGTCCTGGAGAGGGAGTCCTTATCAGTTCCTCTCCATCACCTTCTGAGTCCTCTTCCTCTGTTAGGACAGGCTCGGGAGTCGGGGGTCACAACAGTTACTGGGAAAACAGAGCACAATAGTTTATAAGACAATACTAAATGAAAGCATGTTAATAGTTTAAATTGAAACTGCAATTCTAAATTAAAGCAGCATACCTATCAAGTTATTAAAATGGGATATGATCATATTATTTGGAATAGGCTTTGAACCACTGTATCAGTCAAGCGATATCCACGCTAGGACTAATAGCAAATTCTGGACTTCCAAACATTATTATAACAGTAATGAGGGCTGCTTTATTTCAGCTCAACAATAGCTAGATGATATCAGAAAATACTTTAATTTACTCGGGGATTCTGCGTGAGGCTGAAATGTAGTTCAGAGTCCCTCTAAGTCCACAAAACTTTGGCATAAAAATGCATAGAATTGAATTATTAGCAATCCTACTGGTCTCTATCATTCATAGTACAAATAAACTGAATTGTACTGTTATATGATAAACACTTCCTTTTGGGGTGAAATATTATATTTTAATAGAAAGAATACACTTAATTGTTGTAATGTGTACCTTTTTTATTCTAGAACACTATTGGGATTTACATATTAGAAACCAAATAATGCATATTGCATTACAAACATCAGACAGAATAGTGGGAAATGGCTTTTGTTTGAAGGTTTTGTTCTGTTCCTGCCAATCCACTGGATTAGAATTGATAATCATATCATTCTGAAATGCTATCATTCACAAGAGACAACTGAAGTGCAATAGAAATTCACAATGCTATAAAGACTTGACTTATGGTGATGTGTCTCATGATACTGGTTATTTTCAGTGTATTGCAGTTGTAAAAGTGACTTCTGATGTTATATGCTTGAGTTTCTGTTTTTCAGCTTTTTATGATATCTGAAATAGAACTTTTTTTAACAGCAGAAATGATGAAGAAAGGAGCAAAAAATGAAGACTTGTCAGTAGCTGGTGAAGATGAACTGTATGACTTTTGGTTTAAACATCTGACTAGACTTTACCCACTCGTTGTCAAGCAGTTTAGCAACAGAGTTCATGGAGGTTACATTTGGTAAAACTTACCTGATAATAAAAGAAAAAAAGACAGCTTCAAGCAACTATAAGCCAATTACCTACTTATCAACAACTTTCAAATTGTTAACTGGTATAGTAGCTGATGCAGTACAACAACACCTAGTTGAAAACAAGCTCTTTCTATCCAAGCAGAAAGGAAACTGGCCATATAGCACAGGAACAAAAGATCCTAATTGACAAGATGATTCTAGAAAACTGAAAGAGAAGGGAGACCAACTTGAATGTAGAATGGATTTATTACAAGCATGGTTTTAATGCCCTGCCACATGACTTGATAAGCAAGACTTAGAAATAACAAGAGTCAGGAGAACATCAGAAGCTTTGTGCGAAGATCAATGTCACAGTGGAAGACACAACTGTCACTCAATCATGATTGACTAGAAAAGATTTACATCAAGTGAGGAATCTTGCAAGATAAAACATCAAAAACATCTTCCAGGCTATCCCATCTCCTTCACATGTACAAAGCTGTATGGAAAGCAGTATCTGAAATAGAATCACTGATCAACACTGTCTGTCTGTCTGTCTGTCTGTCTGTCTGTCTGTCTGTCTGTCTGTCTGTCTGTCTGTCTTTCTGTCTGTCTGTCTATCTATCTATCTATCTATCTATCTATCTATCTATCTATCTATCTATCTATCTCAACAGGAGGAAAGTGAATATCAATAATAAAAGCTAAAAGAATCAAGATGTCCTATGGAAATAATATCGAAAGTCTGAATACGGAAGGCCCTACAAATACCATTCTTCAAGCTAACAACATCAAGCACCTTGAAGTCAAGAAAATGGTTAGAAATGAATACATCATGAGAGTGAAGAATATTTTAATATCCAAACTCAGTGGAAGAAATACCATTGAGACAATTAAAACTTGGGCAACTCCAGTCATTAGATACACTGCGGGAATATTGTGGGGGGACAACGAACCTTGCCCTTCATCCATGCAGCAGATTTATAAGATTCTACTTAACAAGGAAAATAGGAGCTAGTTAGGGCTTTGGAAGAATATCTGAAGGTAATGAAGAAAATGCACTGAATCTAGTATACCATGAAGGCTTACTGAGTACTGAAGAGACCAAACTGTCCTACAAGGAAGATCTAATAAAGAATATAAAAGAGATATGTCAAGACAAAGTATTATATAGCCATATTTTAAAAAATATTAAATCAGGCATATTACAAGTTCTCGAAATGGCTAAGAGCAAGAAAAAGAGACAGATGGGCAAGTTCTGGCTACACAAGACCAAGCCTTAAGAAAAAAAAATTCCTACAAAGCCAGAATTGAGAAAGCATCAGCAGATAGCAAATGCCGCCTTTGCAAAAAAACTGAAGAAACAATGGACTGCCTAATTAGCAATATCTCATAGACTGACTAAAAACAATGGCATTATACAGTAGCATGAAATACCATTTGTTTGCAAGCAAGAACTGGTAGGATCACAACACAGACAATGTGATAGAAAATCAAGAAGCTAAAGTGGACTTCAGAATTCAACCAGACAAGCACTTGCCACATAACACCCCAGACTTAACAACTGTTGATAAGAAAGACAAAAAAGTTTAGATAGTGCACATGGCAGTAACTGGAGACAGCTTATATAATTTTGTTATTGGTGGAGGAAATGTAATCACATAATTATAATTATATTCATAGCCCATACTAGTATATTTCATTTGCCTTTAGCTTATTACTCTCTGTGAACTAATCATTATGGTTTGCATATCATGGGAAATGACTTGGCCTTCTTGATAAACAAAGCCTCTATGACTTAATACTGCAAATGGCAATTAAAGCAAAATCTGGATGGGATGTGTGAACAAGTCTATCTTGCTGTCTGCTTGCTCAGGTGGTAATATTTCTAAGTGGACAGGGCTTACATCCCTTCAAAAAAGATTCCTTTAAGCCAGGGGTGTCAAATTAAAGGCCCGGGGGCTGGATCCAGTCCACAGGGTGCTTAGAACTGGCCCATGGGGCCACCTTAGAAACAGTGAAGGACTGGATTGTGGTGCCTCTGACAGGAAAAATGGAGCTTCGGAGAGCCACATGTAGCTCTCCCAAGCTCCATGTTTGCTGGCAGAGGGTTGCAGGAGGCTGTTGCAGCTGAAAATGGAGCTCAAGAGCTCTTTTTTTGAGTTTGAAATTGAGTTTGACACCCCTGCTGTAAGCTATATCCATAGACTGTCCTATCAATAATTCTAAGATTTCTGTAGTTATTATAATATTCCATAAAGGTATTGTATGATAGAGCATATTTCATCCTTGGAAGTTTTGTCCCTCTAAGCCAAAGCATTCTTAGAGAAACAGTAGGGAAGCTTAAATTCATCTTTATTATGCGAGGTAACCATGATTTAAGCAGAGAATTTCACTTTGTTCCTGGAAAATGGATAGAAATGAAAGTGAATGTTTGACAGAAAAATAATGCCAAAGGAAGCAAAGCGTGGGGTTGCTGTCTATATATAGTTATGAATGGGACACATCTGATTTTTGTTGGAAAGGCAACATCTGCAAATCTATTGGAAGCAAGTGCTTTCCACTTCTGCTAGAGTGAGCCCCATCTGGGCTAAGATAATGATCAACACTGACAAGCTGCTTGGGAAAGCTTTGACATGTTCTCCCAGCTGCAGGAAGAAATTATGATCCAGGCTGCTGGAGGGAAGAGATATTTAAAATGCCTCCTAAAAATCTAATGTGCTTTATTTTTTATTATTTTTTGAGATAAAAGAAATGCTTTAGTAATTGACAGGACGGGAAAAAAACAGGTGAGCATGATCTCTTGGCCTAGTGAACACCAAATGACCCATGTTTTGATGATAATATAGATTAGGGCAATGGGGTATTACAGAAAACATTTGCTTTTATCACTGGACCAGCTAGGAGAATGACAACATTATTAACACACACAGTAATCCAAAACCTGTAAAACTGTAAAAAAGTAGGGAGTTATCCAGTAAAAGCTTTACAGCAGTGGAAGTATATATACATGTGTCATTAGAAGGGTGAGGCTTTGCCTCTCTATTTGTACTTTTTCAAATTACATTTCTCCAGTGGACATCTGAATAGATGGGATAGGATATAAATCATATCATTTTATAAAATAAGCTTGCAGAACTTGAATGGATTTTTGACATCTACTGTGCATATATCTAATTATACCCCTTTTACATTATATACATTTTGAATATAATGGATGTTTGAGCTTTTTTACATTTTAAATACATATCAATTTGAAATTATTAATGATAAAATCCAAATGCCACAATTTCTCTTAAGGAATCTTTTCTTATGTTACTTAATCATGGTGAGCTTCCCTGCTGGTAGCAATGAGATTTTTCAAGCAGTGAAATTTGGTGATAAAAGATCACCAATCTTTTATGTTACCCAGATACCCCCCCTCCCAAGATACTGTATATTTCAGAAGGCCATATCCATACAAACCCATTACACTATTTTTCTTGTGTTAAGCAACATTATGCAAGGTCTACAACAAAAACAGGAAACAATCTAAGCAACCCTGGGAAATTTAAATGGCAGCTCAATCCACAATTGGTTGTACTTTACCGTACTCAATTGCACAGAATAAACTACTCAAAGAACAAAACTTCAAGTATCAGCAGAACTGAGACAGGAGCTGAGATGAAATGTTCTATCAGAATGATAAGAGCCTCGACAGAAGGTAGGAAACCAGTCAACCTGCATAAATGTAGCATGGCACAATCATTTCTGAGATAGAAGCAATTTCAGACTAAGGAATCTCTTTAAGAAGACTGGGAAAAAGTTGTCAAGGAGCAAAAGCCAGAAAGTTATGTAGGTGGCAGACAAGCCTGATAAATAATTGGAAGGCTTACAGTGCTATAAGAAACATTAGAGTAAATAGCATAGTAGAGCAAAAGATAAATACTTGCAGATTAAGTCATCCCAATCTTATTATATTGTTCAATATGTTTCCATCTCTTTTACACAAGGTGATTATAAAACTACTTTGATGTGCATGCTTGTAAACATTCCAAGATTAAGATTTTATGCAACAGGTTTCCAGTCACACAGCTGCATGAAAATCTGTTTCCAACTCCCAGGCAAGCCTTAATACTCAAGACACAAAGCTTCCCATGTCCCCAGAAGGATTGGAAATAAGGCTTTTGATTATGTGCCATTCCCACAGCAAATAATCTTAGCATGAAGAGGGCTTTGTAAGCAGACAGGTAAGAAAGATGAGCTAGTTAACAAAAACAATTAGATATCATACATACAAGTCTTTGAGTTGGACCAGACAAGAGTGTACATGGACGTAGGCCTTTGCTACTAGTCACAATTATTAAAAAAAAAAATACAGTTCTTGTATCTTGACAGCATATACATAAGACACGTGTCATAATACACATTTTGTCATTTGCTCTCCCTGTTCCCACCCCTGTATATACTTTAAAAGGCAGCACAGTCTTTGACTGAATTTATCCCAGGATATATTTCTCAGAATTCCTAAATAAAAGACAATATAGAAATTTCCCTTATAATACAGCTGAAAAATCCCTATCTTATTCAATAGAATGATAGTATTCTAAATTACACTCTAAATTACCAAATTCTGATGGTCCTCAGCATGTTTCAGCAAAGTATTCATAACTGCTTTCACTATCAACAAAGCAAATGTATAATTACTAATACTGAAATATCTGATAATGCTACCTTTTAGGTGATCTCACCACCTGTTTAGTTATAATGGTGATACATGGACTTTCTAGTTAATAAAATAGGACAAGAAAAAATATACTTGATCTTGTCTATTTATAGTTCTTCCAAGAGCTTTGTAGATTTGATTTTAATTAAATGCTTTAGAAAATATCTGGCATGCTGCAGACTCAATATAGACTGAAAAGGTAATATTAGTGAAATACAGCACCCAACCAGATTTTTCTCTTATTTATCTAAATGAACCAAAATACTTTCTATGGAAACCTCAAAGCTGGAAAGGGACATATAGATCAGGGGTGGGTTCTACTTACCTTTACTACCAGTTCGAAACAGGGCCACACACAGAAGCATTTTGATGACGTCAGTGGACGGAGCCTCCCATCGGGTTTACTACCAGTTCTATAGATGATATAGATGCTGGAACATGAGAGAATAACAATGTCTTGTTTTCAGATAATCTAGTCAGCACAGTATTCTTTTATCACTTCTATCCCAGCTTACAAGTACAGATCTTTTAATACAATGATCACACTGGAATCGGAAGATTTTGCAAATCAGTAATCAGCAGCAGAAATGTGTGATTAACCTTTTGTCCACCTGGCATACAAGGATCGTATCAAAGAAAGACATTTATACCATTGAAGGGTATTCATCACTGAACAGTTCTTTTTAGTTAGAAAGAAAAACTTTAAAGGTGATTTGCATGGAGGAAACAATAGATACAGAGATGATACAAAACCTGTTTTCCTACTAACTATATTCTGCATTTTCTTATTTTGTGAACAACTCACTAATTTCTGCTCTGAATTCTGGAACTCTCTGAAATCCATTATATCTCTCAAAGATTCACTTCACAATTACAACTACTCTGGTGAACTCACAAGAAATCTATACATTAAACAAATATTTGAAGCCATTTTTAAAAAGACAGCTCCTGCTATGATTAAAGAACAATTAATAGTCATTGGACAGATTGGCTTGTCTAAATATGTTTTTTGTTTCTGTAATAATCAGATTTCCTGTTGTGCTATTTTCACTGTCTGATAACTAATTCCCACAATATTTTTGGATTGAAGCAAATGTATTTTGCTTCAAGTAAAATATTTGAAGCAAGTATTCAAGCATGAAGTAAAATGCTAAAGCAAACTATGTTCTATATAACTCTGAGTTTGATGGGGCTGTTTACACAGATGGAGAAATTAAAATGGAGGGAATTAGTTGTTCTGAATATAAATATTTGGCTGGTCATGATCAAAAAATTGCTTAGATCGCATGATACTTTGAGTGACAAGAGCTTTGGGAGGAGAGTGGAGAAAAATGGAACAATGCAAAACAGTGGCCAGATTTTTGTGACTGGATTTATCAGAGGAAGATGGGAAAACGGTTTGGTAATAATTCTACTGAGGGAAATCATGACTCAGTCTTTAGACATACTTGCTCATTCCTTTAATGTCTTTCAAAAAACAGTATAAATTAGGTCACATGAAGCATATTAGTATAGTTGTAAATTCTATTACATTAACAATGCTCTCTCTATTTTGGTGCAGCTGGTGCAAAGTACAATGGTGAGCTGGTGCAGGGTGTTTTGCCTGCCAGGTATTTGGCACATATAACACTTCTGCCCTGCAAGCTGCTTTGGCTACTAGAATAGTTTTGAGTGTAATTCAAGGTACTGGTGGTTATCTTTAAAGCCCTTCATAGTCTGGGGCCAAGATGCATATGGGACTGTCTGTAGTGATGCCGTTTTATCCTGTCGTTCTTAATAGCTATACTATGCTATCCATGTTGGGTTTTTTTTAATGTTGATTTTTTAAAATCCTTTTTAGTTGGGTTAATTGTTAGAGTCATGTCAGGTGTCATATGATCAACCATACAGTTATATTAAATAAAAACATTTATTATTGTTGATTGCACAGTCAGCAATGGTAATTTAAACTGGATTTTGGAATTTTTCTCAAGCATTGACCCTTTCCTAAGGACCTGGGATACAGGTCCTCATTGTTTGATGGTGTTAAAGGTATTTTTCATGTATATCTGAAAGAATTATATACTTTATTTATGGGGGATAACATTGAAATAATAATTAAACTACCATTGCACTATACCTGAAGAAGTATTTTTATCCTTAACCCTAACCAACTTAAAAGGGCAAAGATGTTAATAAAGTACCATATGGTTGGTAATAAATGCATTATTTATTTATTTAATGTATTTGATTTATATGGTCACCTATCTTATAGTAGGAATTCTGACTGGCTAATACAGAATAAAAACCTAGAATAGAAAATAAATAACAATGTAAAAATATATAATGGCAAGAACAATGAATTATTTTTTAACTGTTGAATAAATAAGTGAAAGCATGCTTCTTTAACTTTATTTGTAATTGTTCTAAAGGGTTTTGTTCAAAAGTATATAGTTTTTTGATATCTAGGTAATGCATAATTAAAATAAAATTTAGAATTCAGGACATTCAAAAAAGAGACAAAATCTTTTTGAGCTGAATTGTATATAAAAAGCATTGATCAATAACATTAAAAATGATATCCTATCTAATAATCAAAGGCACCCTATTAAATATTTTTGCTGTTACATACATTAAGGAAACTAGAACTGCTCTGATTTTAATATGAATTAAATAACAAACACACCAGGAGAAACCAATCCATTTTTCATTTTATAAAAATTGTGGTCCTAAAAAAAAGGTATAAAATCTACTTCCTACGCATTAATTGAAGGCAATTGTGGAGGAATCATACAAAGCAGGTATTAAAATTCACTGAGTGAGTGAACTAGGAGAGTAACAGGAGTTTGCCAGAATATGGCATTATAGCAATTCCATCTGAATTCCTGCAGTGAACAGGAAAAGTGGACTTTGTATCCTAAATGGTTCTTTCTGATCCTGTGGTTACTAGAAATAGCTGAAGGAACTATGTACTAGCTTGAGATGAAAATATTTACTTTGAGACAACAACTCAGACAAATGGAAGTGACGTGGTTGGACAGCTTTCACATGTTGCTCCAGGCAGCCTTAAGGCATTTTCTTAAGGCCAGGCTGGAAGATCTTTGTCATATGAGCACAGACAATCTGCCTTAGTTGTTATCCATCTGTTTCACACCCATTGATCAAAGCTCTTAAACTTTGACTAGGGCAGCCCAGGGGAGGTGAGCTGCTTGCTTCTCTTCAGGACTGTTCAAAGCTCCTGGGCATACATCACCTGCAGGTGAGTCAGCAGTACTATCTTCCTCAACATCCATTGCCCACAGGTCTTGGTCCCTGTATCCTAGGAAAGGCAATAGGTAAGTAAATAGCTTTGGCAAGACAATACCTCTGGTTCCTATTATGGCAAACATGCTAGCCATAGTTACCAGAAAGTTGACAGGAGCTTTCTGCATAGAATAGTGTTCCTTAGTAGATGTCTCAGATATTGCAATAGGTAAAGGCTTTTTATCAAATCAGTTTCCATTCAGTCTTTTTTCCTAGGACAAATATTATGGCAAAGATTGAGAGGATTTTCAAAGCATACCCTCTCAGCCTAACTCGCCTTCCGGGCTTGTTTTTGTAGTGAAAATAGGAAAAGGAAGAAGAAATAGGTACGTTTACTGCCTTGACTTATTTATAAACTAATAAAGGTAGGATAAAAAAAAATCAAATAAATAAATACTCAACTAAAGTGACAATTTTAGAAAAGAGAGCTCTCTACTGCCTTATAAAATATTATTAAGAGGGCTTTTTGAAGATTCATCAAACTGAAACACTCCCCTGAAGCTTTGCACACCTCTAGTATATACCAGCCAAGACCAACCACTTGTCAGCTAACTCAGCAAGTCATTGCAAGAATATATTCAAAGGCCATAAAACTTTTATGGTTTACTGTAAATTGTAATGCTAAAGAAGCATTCAGGAAATCAATTATAAATTAAATGCAAAAACTATTTATGGTGAAATCAAAATTCAGGTTTTTATCATTCTTTCTTCTGTTTACATGATGTAAAGCCAATCTCTTCAGAGCAGGAGTGATATTTATATCTATCTTTTATTTTATTTAAAAGAATTATATGGTAGTAGTCTATTCATAATATTCTGCAAATTAGAGTTGGTTGCACAGTCAACCAAATGTTTAGACTGGATTTGCATTTTTATCCACTTATTGAGTCCTTCCCAAAGACCTAGGACCGTGATGGCGAACCTATGGCACGCGTGCCACAGGTGGCACACGGAGCCATATTAGTGGGCACGCCAGCTCAGCTCTGGGGCATATGTGCGCACCGGCCAGCTGATTTTCGGGCCTTCTGGGCCACCAGAAGTAGGGAAACAGGCTGGGGGTGGGGGTGGGGAAGGCCCGTTTTTCTTTCTTACCTGTCTCCAGATCCTCTCTATTTATCTGGGAAGGGCAAAAACAGCCTTTCCCATTCTCTTGGAGGCCCTACGGAGGCTGAAAGGGCCCATTTCCCAACTCACGGTGGGACAGGAAGTGATGTTTTTTGCTGTCTCCAGCCTCCAGAGACTCCTAGAGAGGCTCCTAGACACTAGAGACTAGAGACTGGCTAATCTCCTAGGAGATTAGCCATCACTGACTTAGGACCTACAACATTCTTATTTGAAAGTGTTAAAAATAGCATCCTAAGATGTAAAGTGTTCCAACTAAAACTGCAATTTGCAATTGACCAATCATGATTTTGTCAATTACAATGGTGTTCAAGTGGTGCTCCAATTGCACCCAAATTGGATTGCACCCATTGGATTGCACCCAAAATTCCTATTACAATTGGAACTTTGTTTTTTTTTTTTTTTTGCCACAATCATTCTATTTTTATTTGCGTGTTTTTGTATTTTGTTATTTTCACCAGTTCATTATCTTCTATTCTGCTGTCTCTAGGTACAGCTGCATCTACTATCCAGACTGTTTTGACTTTCTTATCTACAATTGTTAAGTCTGGGTGTTATGCAGCAAGCCCCAGAGCACTTTAGCTTCTTAATTTTATATTATTGTTATGCTTACCAATAAAGGGGAATATTTGTAGCTCAGGTTGAAAGGGTATAGTCTTACATCAATCCAACTTAATAATATCTGATTAGCATCATCCGGTAAATCCCAAGAGATATTTCTCTTCCCCTACCCCAACCTTATCTCTGGTATCTTTTTAATTTAAGACGTTCAAATTTAACCCTGCAATTACCCTTACTCCAAACTTCTGTCATTATCTACTACATTATCTGTAGTCATGAGTTGATGAGACTGCAGTCCAAATGACTTTCAACTTGTTCAGACTCCAACCTACTTCCAAAATAAACATTAGCACAGGGAACATCTTTGATTTCTTGAAACAATGCATCATATTGGCTGAAAATCCACTAATGAATGGTGAGAGATGAATGACAGCATTACCAAAAATGTATGAGATACAACTTTGGAAGCTCCACAAGGGAAGGAAAGCATATTTGTTCACCTGTGATTTAATGAATAGGAATAGTTTTAAAGTAGTTTTGGCATATGCAATCGTGAGATAATGAGTTTCTGTAATTCTCTCTCTGGTGCAGAGAAGCAGGCTATGGTTATTATAGCAGTACCACCTGCCACTTTCTTTGTCAAAAATAGGAAAGATGGATTCTTAGACCTGTTCTACTGTATGCATAATTAGATGCAGGTGTTTTTCCAGATGCGTCAATGGAACCCACTGAAGTGCTGATGTATTGTTTCAAACTACCTGTATATAAATAATAAGCACTAGAAATTTAAAACACAATATAGATTGTCTGTTGTCTTTAAAAATAAAAATTTAGCTCCTTTTAATTGTTCCATCTATACAATACTGCCATATGTAATATTTCGTACCCCGCTTGCAGAATAATGGCAATTGGTTTGAATTGAAACCAGAATGACTTTAATCATTGTATATATGAACTGTGAAATGAACCAAAAATATCCTTTTTAACTACATGAATAACATGTTCTAGAGAGATGAATATGAAATATATTAGCTGCAAAACTCAATTTTTGCATATGTGAATTGTACTTATTCCTATACTATTATTTGCTGTCCTTATAAAAATTTACTCTTAAGTATTGTTTTTCTGATTTATTGAGAAAAAACAGTTGGTGTGGTTCCCCCAATTTATGGAAAACTTCAAGAAAAAAAATACAAAGGAAGTTTTACATATATAACCACATACACTGGAATCATTCAATATTATATTACCCCAAGTTAGGACAGTAGAAGCTGATCAAAGCTATCTGCCAGAAGATGAAAGATGTGCTGTCTTTCATCACTTAGGGAGCTCCTTCTAATTTTGTACTTCCTCCCTTATGAGAAATCTGTCTAAATATCTATCATCCTGAAATTCTTGTCAGAATGACACAAGTCTGAGAAGTCATAAGATGGATAATTAAATGGCAGTTATAGAGATAGACTGCTAGAGAACCACAAAATGTGTATGAGTGAGGGATATACCATCCCAAAGACTTGCATGAGGTACAGTGTCTATGGAGATTCTCAGTCATCCAGGTCATGGTTGTCCCAAAGGTGCTAGACATTCTTTGTTTTTGCTTGAAGATTGAAGAAGAACTGAAGAAGCTTCTTGGATTCAAGCAAAAACAAAGAAAATCCAGTTGCCTTTTGAAAAAACATCTTTGGGATTAGGTGCAATGAAATAATTCTTTCAGTGGCAGCCAATGAAGATTTGGCTTCAATGACTTTACTATATTTGTCATGTGTCTTTGCCACTAGAAACAGTCTTAGGTTCAGGAAATAATATGCAATCTTTGAAACTGTCATGAAGATTCATTACATGGCATCTTCAGCTAGCAAGCTCAGGAGTTCTTCCATGTGGACAGACAATACTAGTCAGAAAAGCAGATAAATCAAATGTTCTGAAACAAAGTGCCAACTTTTATTTACAGTTTCCTGTCTGAAGCACCACCCAGCCTTGTCTGAGGTTTATGGCCATGAATGAATAGAAAGAATGGCTTTTGTTCAGTTAGCTTATCAACATTCAACATGCTTTATTGCTTTTGGGACACATGGGAGCTGAAATATAGGAGTTATTTTTAATATTTACCTATGGAAAATTTAAGATATGTAAACTTATATGAATTTGCTTCTTTGTGATTTTTTTTAGGATATGTTGGTGATGATGTACTCTTGGCCTTCCAGTTTATGTCTAGCCGAAGCTATGGAAATTTAAATTCATGATCCATTAACATACTTCCTTCTTATCTTTCTGCTGAAGTACACTTTAAAATTCTGTAGTTTGGTTATATCATGGATAAGTGGTGCTATAAATCAGGAATCTGAAGTTAAATAAAAGCATATTCACAATGACGATAAAATATAGAGAAGGGTCTCTTTTACCCTATACATTTTAAGGTGATGTTAGGATTATAAGAAGTAATGATAATCACAATCATAGTAATTTTAAAAACAGGCAAATTCATAGTAAATATTTATATGCTGAACTATTAGTAATCATATTTATTCAAATCTTATGGTATTTAATTAAAATTTGTCCATTACACACAAACTAAACATTTTGTGTGAAACCAATTTAGTGATACTTTGCTCAATTACTGAATAAAATGTCAATCACTCAATAAAAAGAGACATTTTTCTAATTTAGTGTCACTTTTATTGACCATGGCAAGAGGATATGCTTTATTTTCAAAAGAGACATAAAAATTTTAATTTTATAAATCAAAATACAGAAAACATAAACTTTCATAAAGAAAGTTCTTTAAATATTGTGTTTGTCCTTTCCTGCAGCTTCTCCAGGGCAGCAAATCTTTCTGAGAGATAATTATCAAGCATGGAATTTACCTTTTGCTCAATTATGTGTGCATTTTCATCAAGGTGTCTGCCATGACTCTTGTTGCAATATTTTCAGGATCAGACTCAATAAATCTAGTAAGAGTTAAAGGTTTAAATATTTCTCCTTTTATTTACATTAGGCATTCTATATTCACTGAATATTCACAGATAGAAGCAGGGAAAAGGGTGCATACAGCTCCTTATATATACAATGGGTGGAGCTAGGTGTGGGAGTGGTGAATTATGAATACATTAAGAGGTGAAGAATAAATTAACCCCTGATACCCCGTTCATATACTATTTACACATTAGAGAATAAGGCATTTACATGTGACAAATCCCCCTCTAAATGCCGATTCGTTATGCTACACCAATTACATTCAGATTCAGGACAATACAAAACATATAACTTGGAAGTCAAGTATTTATGCTGCTTAGTAGGTAAAGGCTTTGTCAGTATGTCAGCTAATTGTTCTGATGTTTCACAATGCACTGCTTTAATAAATCCATCTTGAGATAATTGTCTCACATGTTTAAATTTTATATCTATATGTCTGGATCTTTGTCCAATGGCGTCAGATCTAGATATTTCAATAGCTGCTTTATTGTCTTCATGCATAACAAAAGGTAAAGCAGGTTTTTTCCAAACATCTGAAATTAAATCATTAAACCATACAAGGTTATTTGCAGCCTTGGATAAACAAACATATTCTGCTTCTGTCGTTGAAGTGGCCACTAATTCTTGTTTGCCAGTGTACCAGTAAACTGGACAGTCATTTAAGAGGAATATATAACCGGATGTACTTTTTCTACATGAGGTGTCTCCAGCCCAATCTGCATCTGCGTAACATGTGAGGTTTGGTTCTTTATTATTATTAGGTTCTAACATCAAACAAAAGTCTAATGTATTTTTCAAATATCTTAATATCCTTTTAACAGACATGTCTGGACAATAAATTGAGGGGTAAAGCGATATTAGGTCTTGTCCAATTAGAGATATAAAGAAGTGAACCTATGACTGATCTATAAAACGTGTTATCTTTGAATTCAGGAGATGATTCATCAGCATTTCTTAGGAAGTCAGTCTGCATAGGAGTATCACAAGGTTTGGCATCACTTAGATTGCATTTGTTTAAGAGCTCTATGATCTTATCTCTCTGAGTAAGTTTGAATCCTCTTTTAGTCTTATTAATTTGAACACCAAGATACTTATTTACTTTGCCTAAAGATTTCAATGAGAAATGTTCATTTAGCTTAGTTACAAATGTTTCTCTTTTCTCTTTATGTTTACCTATGTATAAAATGTCATCCACATAGATCAATACAAATTCTATGTAATCATCACCTTTTTTAACAAAGAAACAGTTATCAGCAGTAGTAGCATTGAAATCCATTGTTATAAGTACTTTTACTAAACAATCATACCATCGTTTACCGGATTGTTTTAACCCGTATAAACTCTTGTTTAACAACCAAGTCTCATTCTTATTTGTGTATTGACTGTGAGGTGCTCTTACATATATTTCCTTATCTAGTTTTGCGTGTAGATACGCAGTCTGGATGTCATATTGAAATACATCGAGATTGAGTGCTGATGCTACTACTAAAGCTGTTTTGACACTCTCAGTTCTTACTGTGGGGGAATATGTGTCAGTATAGTCCTCCGGATATTTCTGTGCATAACCTTGTGCAACTAGTCTAGCTTTGTATAGAGTATTGCCTCCCTCTAAGTTTTTAATTTTATATATCCACCTAGTACCAATAATTGTTTTATCTTTTGGTGCAACTGCAGGAGTAAATACGTTTAATCCTTGTAAACTTTCCATCTCTTTTTTCATTGCTAATTCCCATTTTTCTTTTTCTTTACGAGGAAGTTTTAACACTTCCTCATATGTATTAGGTGTTGTTGATTCACCATCCATATGCATTATGTAATCCTTGTATTTATTTGGCATTTGATTTCTGGTGTTTCTAATTGTTTTTTCAGGCTTACTATTATTATCATGCAAATATCTTGCTTCCTTTTTTGTTAGTGTGTCTGTCTTTATTTTGTGTTGGCTATTTGTCCATGTTTTGGTTTTGTTTCTATGTTTGTTGTCATTTTGTTTTTTTATAGTCCCTTTCTCTTGAGATTTTGTATTTTTGTTGTTACTTGGAAATATTTCATTAAGATGTATTTTAGACCAGTTGGCCTGCTCATGGAACACAGCTGTCCTGGAAACTATAAATTTGTTATTATTATCAATGAATCTGTATCCTTTAGTGCCTGTCTCATATCCCATAAATCTGAGTCTTCTGGACACATTTTCCCCCTTTCTTCTTAATTGCTTAGGTATGTGTACGTCTGCAGTGACTCCAAATATGTGCATGTGTGCCAATTTTGGTTTCCTATTATACATCACCTCATATGGTGTCTTATTTACAATGCTGGACCAGGTTCTATTCTGAGTGTAATTTGAATAATGTAGGGCTTCTGACCAGAATTGTTTGCTTAAGCCAGCATCTTCCAATGTGCATCTAATCATGGTTTGTAACGTTGAGTTCTTCCTTTCTACAATCCCGTTCTGAAACGCAGAAAATGGGCTAGATGTGTAATGTAACATTCCTTTGTCCTTCAGCCATTGGGAGAATTCCTTAGACATGAATTCACATCCCCTATCTGTCATGATTTGTTTTATTTTGATATTGTGTTGTGTTTCTACGCGCTTATAAAGTTCTTTAAATTTCTGAAAAGTTTCATCTTTGTGTTTTAATGTATAAACAAATCCATAGCGACTATAATCGTCCACTATGGTTAAGAAGTAACGTTTTCTATAAGTGATTGATGGAGTTAGTGGACCAACTAAGTCCATGTGTACTAAATCAAAAATTTTGTTGGTTGACCTAGTTGATTTCCTTGGCCTGGGGCTAGTTTTTAGTTTTGTAGATTTACATACTGAGCATTCCAAATAGTTTTCACAATTTTTTATTTTAACACCTTCTGCGTGTTCAGTCATTTTTTGTACTACAGGAAAACTGGCATGTCCTAACTTCCTATGTAAAATGTGAGCACACTCATCATGAATTGGCTTACCTATTTTTGGTTTTTTTTCATTATGTGCATCTTTGTGATCATGAGATATTTTACATTCATCATTGTCACTGTTGCTAATGTTTTCATCATCTACTTCAATACAATCTTCCATATTTGAATCAATGTTGTGCAACCATTTTTCCTTTGTAATTAAATAAGGTAGGCCTCCTTTAATCATCACAGTGCCTATATCTATTTTATTTCTCTCCAAAGTCGCTTTTCCTTTAGAAAAAACAATGTTAATATCAGAATCTCTGCTTAGTTTTATGGCACTTAGTATGTTATGAGGTATTTCGGGTATTAGTAATACCCCCTCTATTTTTCCTAGGCCAGGTAAGGTTACATTCCCTCTACCTAATACTTGAACCTTTTCTTGGTTAGCTACCTTTATTACAAATTTATCCTCTACAAATGAAGATAATATATTTTTGTTATTAGTGGTATGATTAGTTGCTCCAGAATCAATAAGCCAATTATTGTTCTCAGTCTGCTGTATGTTAATGTTGTCTTGTTTATTTAACCCATTCAGTGAACCAGATTTTCTATCCTTTGAATTATCTCTGCCCCCTCTATTCTCTTTGTAATTTGGTGGGCTTCTATATCTATGTCTATCAATGGAAGACTGTCTATAATTGTATTTGTTTCTGTATTCTGACCTATGTCTTTCTTTTGAAATTTTGGGGCAATCTCTTCTATTGTGTTCCCTGGATCCACAGTTGTGACATCTAAAAGTTTCATTATATTTTTCTTGAAAAGCTACTTTTCTATATGGTTTGTGCTCAATGTGATTGTTAGAGCGATTCCTCCTTGAATTGTCTTCTGCTATTAACTTATTGGATAGACTTTCTATGGATAAGTATCCTAGATTGATTGTGTCTAAATGTGACATATAATTATCCCATGATGGGTCAAGTGAGTTGATGATAACACTTTTCATTGTTTGGTCTGAAATCACCTCCCCCCTTAAATGCAGTTCAGCTCTTATTTTGTTTAAAGATATTAAGTGCTCACTTATGGAAACCCCTGGTTTTATCCTAGATGAAAAGAAATCTTTAGACATTCTTGTGGTAGTAGCTACACTGTCACTGTGAAATAAATTGAACATGCATTGAATAATTTCTGAAACAGTCAGATTTTGCTTAATGCTGTGATACATAGTAGGAGATACACTAGAAATTAATAAGAAAAATGCTCTATGGTGTAAACAGTCTAATTTTAGAGTCCAAGGTCTTTTTGGGGGACTAGTGATAAAAAACAGTAAGTTTTCTTTCATAAAGACAACCTGGAGCTGCTGATACCATTCTTGTAAATTAATGCCATCTATCCTCAGCTTTGGGAAGTCACTGGGCAAATTTCCGACATTATTAGGTCCATTACTTACAACCTGAGGTAGTCCGTGGTCTCGTAAATGCTGAAAGTTACAAAACGGCATGGGGATGCTCGCAACGAGCCTGCACGGTCTTCTCGTCAATTCATGTCTTCCTGGACCGTCTGCGTAGTCTTGCGCATGCGCGTTGTCCATTTCGTTCCTGGAGTCGTCGTGAGAGGTTCTCGTCGCTGCGGCTCGCTCGTTCTGCTCCTCCTCAGATGAATCGGTCTCTGGCTCGATTTTGGGAGTCCTGACGATGGCGGCAGCTCTTCCTCTCCTTTTGAGAGCGTTGGTGCTTGCTTCGGTCTGTGGCGTGGGGCGGTATCGGCAGGGC
Source organism: Pituophis catenifer annectens (assembly GCF_029215685.1). Classification (NCBI taxonomy): domain Eukaryota; kingdom Metazoa; phylum Chordata; class Lepidosauria; order Squamata; family Colubridae; genus Pituophis; species Pituophis catenifer. The sequence goes on from NW_027256886.1 coordinate 33,554,382, forward strand.
TCTCTGGGTTCGGGTGTCGGTGCTCTCGTAGTCAGGATGGGAGCGGATAGGTTTTGAAGCATTGGTTTGCTCGCTTGCTTCTTAGTTAGCTTTTTGGTAATTTTTAGTTTTGGCCCAAATGCAGCAAAAAGCGTTTTCATTGCTGATTTTATTTGATTATCTGTTGAATCGCCTTCACTTTCCGATTCTGATTCTTCTGAGGTGTTTGCATTTTCTTTTTCGTTTTCGTTGTCTAGTAATGCTTTTCGCGCCAGAAATTTTGAATCGGGTTTTCTGATTGGCTCTGCTTCGCTCACCCTGGAGGTCTGTTGAAACCAAGATGGCTGCCATTCAAAATTTCGCGCGGGATCACCGTTTTTCTTCTTCATAGTATTTTTTTCTGCAGTCATATCACTCACTATTTTCGGGTCTTTTGGTTTTTCGGTAGTGATGTGCTTCTCTCTCGCTGCTCCGCTGTTCTTCAGCATATCTTGGAGGTTCGCAATGAGGCTTTCATCATTCTTCTGGCTCTTTAATAGTTTTAATATCTCTGACCTGAGTTCGTTGTTTTCTATTTCGATTTCCTCCCGATCATCATTTTCATCTATTATTTCTTCGTCTTCAGTGGTGTATTCTTCGGATTCTCTCGAAATCGCGTTTGTGGATTCGTCGATTATTTCTTGGTCCGTTTCCATTTCTTTGCTGTATGCCCTGGTGTTGGGCCTATCTCTCTTAGACATTTTTTAATTTTTTTTTTATTGAGTCAATTAACCATCCTCTGCTACCAGCTTGTTGCAATATTTTCAGGATCAGACTCAATAAATCTAGTAAGAGTTAAAGGTTTAAATATTTCTCCTTTTATTTACATTAGGCATTCTATATTCACTGAATATTCACAGATAGAAGCAGGGAAAAGGGTGCATACAGCTCCTTATATATACAATGGGTGGAGCTAGGTGTGGGAGTGGTGAATTATGAATACATTAAGAGGTGAAGAATAAATTAACCCCTGATACCCCGTTCATATACTATTTACACATTAGAGAATAAGGCATTTACATGTGACAACTCTAAAATCTTTTTCTTGGCTATTCATTATTAAACATATTTCTATGCTGTCACAATGAAAGCATCTCTTAGTGGTTGAAATAAAAAAAAACAATATACAACATGACCCGTACACAAATGAAAACACAACCACCTCTGGTTGAAAAATGAAACATCTAAAGCATAGTATGCATGACTTTACACTGAAATACGTTGATATAAACGCAATGGAGATTGCTTAAAATTTGAATTATATTGTGCTTTTCTTATATAGTTACTTATTTAAATAAACAAGAGCTACATTTGACTTCTCTACAATCACCTTTGGCTTCCAACTGACTCTTCCCCCTTTATGATATAATGACATCTTCCCCCCACTACATGTATTCATCTTGTTACTTTTAATAGAGTATTTAATAATCATTTTCTTATTTATTTTTTGTGCATACTGTAGTGTAATGGTTGTCAAACTTGTTGCTAGCTGTTTGCTCTAAAAGCTGACATAAACACACAGAGAGAGTGGGGGAGGAGGGAGGGAGAGACGGAGACTTGGTACACAACTTTAATCTGTTTTCCATTCTTTGCTTCAGTGATTAGAAGCTGGTATTCTTCATCCAAGCAAAGTAATCTTAATCTTTTCAAAATTATCTTGACCATTTTTGCTGATACTTTGCTAAAAAGGAAGAAAACCCTAAGGTATAAACTAGACATGGGAAATCTAGCCAAATGATTAAATTTGTCTCTGAAACGAGTTTTAAAGATACACCCTCGATTAGAGTTACCTATGCCTGCTCTACTTGTAATAAGATGAACTACATCATAGCCAGCCAAGGTAGAATGATAGGGGTGGGGGGAGAGGTCTTTTAAATGGAGAAGGCAAAGCCCATTTTCAAATCCTTTGATATATCAACTATTGTTTATGCACCTTCAGGCACATAATTACAAAGCTCTGATTTCTGCAATTAAAACTTCAATTTGAATACTTTTTCTGTTTGGAACTTAACATCATTGTGGTGAATGTAAAGTATCTGGGTTATAATTATGATTATTTATTTGCACTTTATAGTATGAAATTAATCACAGCCAAATAATCTGCTATAAAAGCTTTCCTGTTACTTTATCTCTGCATTTGAAAATATGCCAGAAGCTCAAAGATGTGCAATTTTTAATGAGCTGTTTGTGAAAATGAAGGAGCAAAACAGTCTCCAACCTCCCTTGACTTCTATACAAACTTTGAACAGCTGTTCTCCCATAATTTTTTACAAACACTTTCTTGGCTCATTCAGAATGCTCTCTTAATGTGCATTCTTTTAATTCATGAGGGTAGCACTAAAATTATGCCAGCATAATGTTTTCTGTTCCAGCAGCTCATCTTTATCCTGTTTTAACAGCAAGGAAGTCAAGTGGTGCCTCTTTAATATTTTAATTCAGAATGAGTTAAGGGCAATGATTAGTGGCTGGGTTTTCCTCCTACCAGCCTTTCCACTTTCACATGTAGGATGAGGAAACCATGAATGCATCTCCTTAATGTAGCCAGGCAGAATTGTGTGGTAGAACCTGGCACTTTTCTTACAATAAAAGCTATTATAGCTATGTGGACAGATTATTAATCACATTGAAAACAACATAAATATCCTGTAATAAAAAAAGGAGTGGGGGAGGTTGACATATTGATGATATGAAAGAGAGACACAAGATGAAGCAAAAAAGTGCAGAGGAAAAACACTAGTTAAACTTCGTTTTATAGCATCCCATTTCCAGTTGTCATTTTTTTTATTGACAGATTATTATGAAAATCAGTGCTTGTTGTTGCTCACAATGGGAGCAGTAGTAGATAGGAATCTTAATAAACTTAATAAACTGGAGTTCTTTATAACAATTCTTCATAACAATTTTATTACTTATCCTTCATACAACTCTCTGTGGCTAGTTCTGTGGAAGCAAGATGTCATGTCATGTGGGACATGGAAAGAGGGAGCTGGGAGAAACAATTTTAGAGGCAGCATGGCAATCAAGATTTCTTTTTCCAGTCCAGTTTTTTTTCAGTTATGGAAACAATATAGCCCAAAGTAGCCACAGAATACCTGTTGAAAATGGATAATGCAGATTGGCAACACAGAATTGGCAGAACCAGTTTCCCTTTCCTGGTGAAATTGATTTTCTGTGCTGATATTTTGAGAGAGACAGAGAGTGTGAGAAAAAAGGATATCGCCCCCCTAGGTATACCAAGCCAGGAAATTAACTTCACAGGAAAGCTACAACTACTTTTATTAAGATTAACTATAATATCAAAATCTTACAAATCTGATCATAGTGTACATTCTCCCCCTTCTTATATTCCAGTGAACCACAGCAAAGTTTGACTAGTCACTTCTGAATGTTATTTTATTTCTCTGAACTTAAACATGTTTCAGACCCTTTTGCCTAAGTTTTATATGCAAAAGGACAAGTAATATGATTTTTATATATTTCTGTCCGGAACATTATGTCATCTTCCTTACTATTACAGAAATCTAGTGCTCCTTCACAGGAATGCTGATTTTTTTTTAAAGGAATGGATATGTGTTGTTTTGTAATTATATGTAAGTTGTAGTTGTCTCCTGTTTTGTGACCTCAGTTACTATCATTCACAATGGATGTTATAGCTGAGAGCCCTATTAATCTAAGATAGCCAGACGAGTCTAACAGCACTTTTCAGTGTTTTAGTCTGTAATAGCTTAGTAGTATAGCAGATCTAACACCAAGGCAAGCATTGAAGATAGATCTCATCTGCAAACAACACCAAGGCTACTTAAAGGACATTCATAAATCTGCAAGGGCTTGTCCCTCTGCCTCATATCCATGTTGCCTAATTATTCTGCCAAACAGTTAATATATTGAGTACTGGAGATAAAGTACTGGCAGGATTAGATCTCAGTTGCCTCTGCTCCATTGGACCTGGAAGTGGAATGAATTCGAATAATTCATTACTTCACATTGTGGCCTTTTTAGAAGGACATACCTGAAGGTCTTCCTAGCAGCTACTACAGTCTCCTGAAGGGTTCATTGAAGAGATACAAAAGATGAAAACATTTAATATTCCATATACCTTTTTCTCCCCAGTTTTCCAGTATGTATTTTATGCAGTCATTTTAGTGTGGTTGGTGTATTACCAATAGTTTACAGAGAATATAACATTTTTACAAGAACGTCTGATCAGGTGACAAGCTAAAGAAGTAGACACAATTCTCTATCCTGTCCTGTGACCTCCAGACATGCAAACTATACTTTTGGATAGCAAGCTGTGACTGGAAAAAGAATCAGGTAAGAAGTTTTAATAGACAACAAGAGTTTCAAAGGAGAAGGAGGGTTGGAAGTGGACTAAACAGCTCACAGGAAATTAGTTTTGGGGAAACTGGAGGGTAAGAGACACAAGGATGGTAAAATTGGAAGTGACAAATTTGGGCTGCTGAATAGCTGCCCATTCATGTAAAAAAAATATGACACAAAGTGGGATCTGCTTATCCAATCCAAAAATCTAGAAGAGGATTTAAAGAAATCAATAAAAAAGATTCATGTTTTTATATCAATAAAAGGCTGTTTGCTAAGATTAACTGAATCTTTGATTAATTCTTTGGAGAAGTTAATAACAGCTACATGGTCAGATAGGCACACCATCATTTTAGCCTCAGCAGGGAGACAGTTAATTCTGGAGTAGTAGAGCAATTAGGTAATAACAAAATTGATTGCAGTCCATTCTCCACAGACACTGGAGGAAGGCAAAGGAAGATAAGTTTGTCTGCATTAGCTGAATTTTGCTCACTTAGTTATCTTCCTGGAAAAATCTTTTCTACCCATTTTAGGCTAAGAATAAAGACAAAGTTGATACAGTTCACAAGAAGATTCTTGCCTGCTGTATTTTGTCAAACCTCAGAACTCGGAATATTCATAATATTTCGCATGCTAAAAATATGTCCTTTTCTTATACCACTATTTATTTATTTATTTATTTATTTATTTATTTATTTATTTATTTATTTATTTGTTCGTTCGATTTATATGCTTCCCTTTTCCGGAGACTCAAAGCGCCTTACAATGCATTAAGCAATAGCCTTCATACTTTTGTATATACCTGCTTAGTAGGGCTTTCGGGGGCCCCCAAGCGGTGTTCTTTTTTTATACAAAGTCAGCTTATTGTCCCCACAAACTGGGTCCTCATTTTACCTACCTCGAAAGGATGGAAGGCTGAGTCAACCTTGAGCCTGGTGAGATTTGAACTTGCAGTAATTGCAGGCAGCTTTAGTCTGCTGTGCCACCAAGGCTCATACACTATAATTGTTCCATTGCACCTTACCTATTTATTATTCATATTTCTATGCCGCCCACTCTCCGAGGACTCTGGGTGGCTTACACCAAAGAAAGTATACTAAATAGCATATTGCCCCCAACAATCTCGGTCCTCATTTTACCCACCTCGGAAGGATGGAAGGCTGAGTCAACCTTGAGCCAGTGAGATTTGATCCACTGATCTGCTGAACTAGCAGTCAGCTGAAGTAGCTGCAGTCCTGCACCCTAACCACTGAGCCACCTCGGCTCATTCTCACCTGAAATTCAATATATTATATTATTATATTATAAAATAGAGAGAGAGAGAGAGAGAGGGAGGGAGGGAGGGAGGGAGGGAGGAAGAGAGGGAGAGAGGGAGAGGGAGAGAGAGAGAGAGAGAGAGAGATTAAAAAGTCAGCATGCTCACTTTTCATTTTCTTTCCATGCTGAAAAAAAATGGCTGGATAGTTTCTTTCCTCCTACCACCCATCCCACACTTTTTCTTCTTCTATTCAGTCATGTACAATTCTCAAAGACTCTCCGGACAAATCCCTGCAGATTTCTTGGCAAGGTTCTTTTCAGAAGTGGTTTGCCATTGCTTCCTTCAGTAGGCTACCAGAAAGTGACTGGTCAAAGGTCACTCAGCTGGTTTAATGCCTAAGGTGGGACTAGAACTCATGGTCTTCTAATTTCTAGCCTGATGCCTTAATCCCTACATCAGACTAATTCTCTTATCTCACATGTAAGCTTTTTATTACTACGTCTTTTTCACTCTAATAAATGCATAATTTCACTAAATAGGATGCATATACATTGGTTTCTAACAAGGGGAGAGAGACAGAGACAGAGACAGAGACAGAGAGGGAGGGAGGGGGGAGGGAGGGAGGGAGGGAGGGAGGGAGAGAGAGAGAGAGAGACAGAGAATAGATGATAGACAGACAGATCATTTTCGAAGTTTAAACCCCGTGCTTTGTACTTGGATTATATTTTTCAGATGAATGGCATCCATTTGAGAAATTTGCTGCCAAAACTCTGGGCAAATGACTATTCTTGGAAACAAAAAGTTCTTCATGCAAACTAAAAAGACATTCTGCCTCTAGTTGAGTCAGTAGAAATTACATTTATCTCAGCAGGAAGTCTTTGCATATTTAATAAGTATTTCAATTGGAAATTTTCCACATAAAGAATTGACTCATCTGAATATACCCATTTTATATCAAGGTTAGAGGGTGGAGAAAAAGAAATAAATTATTCCAAAAAACCAGGACAGGCAACAGAATTGTTTCTATTATTTGGTTCTAAAGTAGAAGGGTTTTTTTTTTAAAAAAAAAAGGGGAGATGTTACAAATTAACTGAAGTATTTCCATAACGTAATAATCAATGTAACTACCTTTGAATCAAGTCTGCTTGAATTTTTAATTCAACAATAGTGACGTATTTATTTAAATTATTTTAAAATAAACCCTTTAATGTGATATTAATTCAGTTTTTCATTACAGTGACTGGACAGCCTATTATATTGAGTGACATGATGTTTTGAAGATGCTGAATTTTGATAGAAGAAAACTGTTGAATTATTATTTATGGATTATTGCTTTTATGTTCTTAAATCTTGTTCACCTGCTCTGAACCTATAGACTACACAAATCTGCATTGGTTGCTAGATGGCTTCTGAGTACAGTCAATGCTGGTTATTACCTATAAACACAGGGCCTGGATCTCTGAGACTGCTTATTTCCAACTAGTTTTGCCCAGCCAGTACACTCCAGCAGAGTGAAAGCACTCCAGGTCCCCACCATTAAACATGGTCATCTTACATATTTCTTCTCTGCCGTGGCCTCCATCCTCTGGAACAAATCTCCACAGAGATAAGGATGGTTTTTTGTCTGTTTTATTTTGTTTGTGTCATTTTTAGTTCATTGTAATCCAGGTTGTTTCTGTGATTTTAGGTTTTGTCTGTTTTTATAGATTTTGGGGGGGAAGGTTGTATGCTTCCCAGACTCTATTAAAGTTGGCAATGTTGAAAGTGTTTTATTATGAAGATTAACAGTTGGAGACAATGGGAAAAAAGGAAATGAGAAATTGCATGAATTGGCATACAGGCATACATCAGAGAAAGAGAGAACAAATAGGATTTAGGATATAAAGGCATGGTTCAGATCAATCCATAAAATAAATCAATAAAAGAGTCTTAATTTGCAACTAGCTCTGCTGTTCCTTATGTGTATTCCAGGTTGTAACATTTTTCCCAATTGGGAGAGTTTCCTTGCTTGTCTGAAGCCATTCTCAAAACTCTCACTTTCGCCTCCCAGGAAGGATCTGGTTTTTCCCCCTTATTCTCTCTTTAAGCTCCTCCCTAAGGATTTATTTTTATTTTATTTATTTATTTATTTTGTTAAATATGTATTTTATGACAGATACACGTGTAAACATAATTATAAATACATGAAAAGGATACAAATAAAATAAAACATTAGGACAGGGATGGTAGGCACGCTGGTGCGCTTATGAATGCCCCATACAGACCTTTTAGGAATGTGGTGAGGTCTACTGTAGACAGTCTAAGGTTAAAGTTTTGGGGATTTTCGGGAAGAAACTACAGAGTCAGGTAGTGCATTCCAGATGTTGACAACTCTGTTACTGAAGTCGTATTTTCTGCAGTCTAGTTTGGAGCGGTTTACCATGAGTTGGTATGTATTGTGTGCTCTTGTATTGTTTTGGTTGAAGCTGATATTGGCTGGTAGAATATTGTAGCAGATGATTTTATGTACTATGCTTAAGTTGGACCGAAAACGGTGACGTTCTAAGTTGTCTAAGCCCAAAATTTCAAGTCTGGTGGCATAAGGTATTTTGTTGCGAGCAGAGGAGTGGAGGACTCTTCTTTGAAATATCTCTGGACTCATTCTATTGTATTAATGTCCGATATGCAGTGCGGGTTCCAGACAGATGAGCTGTATTCAAGAATTGGTCTGGCAAACATTTTGTATGCCCTAGTTTGCAGTTCAATATTACCGGAGAAGAAACTAAGCAAGATTAGGTTAACAACTCTTAATGCTTTTTTAGCAATGTTGTTACAGTGAGCTCTGGCACTTAGATCATTTGAGATGAGTATTCCAAGGTCTTTGACAGAGTGAGGGTCGTCTGTTAGGTTGTATCCATCCAGCTTTTATTTTGTGTTCTGATTTTTTTTGCCAATGTGTAAGACAGCATTTGTTGGTTGAGATTTAGAGTTGCCAATTGTTTGACCATTCTGACACATAGTTGAGGTCTTTTTGTAGAGTGGCAGCATTGTCAGTGGTGTTGAATAGTTTTACATCATCCACAAAGAGAACGCAGTTACTTATAATATTATCACAAAGGTCATTTATGTAAAATACAAAGAGTGTGGGTCCTAAAACGCTGCCTCGGAGGACACCGCTGTTAACAGGTGCAGGCGTTCCCTATTTTGACTACTTGCTGCCTTTTGGATAGGAACGCAGCTATTCACTTATGCAGGAATCTGGAAATGCCATAAGATTTTAGTTTTAGAAGTAGCTTGTCGTGTACCAATGAATCGAAGGCTTTACAGAAGTCTATATAAATTGCATCTATTGATTTATCCTGGTCGAGTTTTGAAGTCCATATGTTTTTGCAGTGTAATAGTTTCAGATTGCAGGACAATTTTTTTCTAAAGCCAAATTGCTTGTTAGAGAGTAGGTTGTTAGTCTCTAAGTAGTGGGTAATGGATTGGTTTATGATTGATTCTATGACTTTGCAGGTGATACAACATAATGAGATTGGTCTATAATTATCAACTAGGCTGGGGTCACTCCTTTTGAAGATAGGGATAACCGTGGCTAGTGACCATAAATTAGGTAAGGAGCTGGTTATGAAAGATATTTCGTAGATTATGCTAAGTGGTTCTGCTATGGTGGTTGAGAGCTTCTTTAGGAAGTAGGCACATAATCCATCAGGGCCAGTCGATAGAGATGGTTTTAGGATGCATAGTGCTTTTTCAATGGCATCTTCTGTGAAATCGACATGTAGTAGATTGTTGTGAGTAGTTGTGGTACGATTGGGAAATGAGGGGCATGAGCCATTGCTGTTTACAAAGGCTGAGCTGAAGAATGTGTTGAAGAGGTTGCTTTAACGATTTCATCATTACAGTCTTTTCCGTTTCATCCTTTTAGCGGTGGGATGGAACTTGGGTCTTTAAGTTTGTTGTTTACGAAATTAGAAGGCCCAGGTGGATTTAGTTCATATTAGGTTTTCGTCTTGTTTGCTGTGATAACTGATGCATTCTGCCTTTATCTGTTGGCATAAGGTTTTGTAGCGACCTTTGAAGTTAGCTACATAGCCAGTTTTGGTTTTGTGCCAAAGAGGGGTATTTTTTATCTGAAGCTTCCTTATTGTTATGGGTAATTTATTTTTCCTGGTTTTGAGGGTTATTAGTGGTACGCATAGTTTCATGATTCTTTTGACTTCTTGCAAAAAAATGTTATAATGGTTTTTGGCAGTAACGCAGCCAGTGAATAGAGTTTGCAATCAAGAGATGAAAGGTCATCAGTTATGAGATCATAGTTGGCTTTCCTAAAGTTATACTTTAGGATTCTGTCATTATGATTGTCTGTGTGAGGACATAAGTTGAGATAAAAGTCTATCATGCTATGGTCACTGTTGGAAAAGGGTTCTTTTATTTGTAGTCCATAAATTGAATTTAAACTGTTGCAGAAGATGAGATCAAGGATAGTCAAATGTTTCTGTTCCTGCCTGGCATCTCAGAGTTTGAGTTTCCCCAGGTTTTGTCAGTTTCTGACTACTACCTAGATTGACAGATTTAGGATTAATTATTTTTTAATGTAAACTTAATGGGATGGGACTATTCCCTCTTTATTACCTGACTCTCCTCGCATGGGGAGTGCCGCAAGGGTTGGTCCTCTCGCCTCTCCTGTTCAACATTTATGTGAAGCCGCTGGGTGAGATCATCCGTGGTTTCGGGGTGAAGTGTCATCTGTACGCTGACGATACTCAGCTGTACATCTCCACCCCAGACCACCCCAACGATGCCCTTGATGTGATGTCCCGCTGCCTGGAGGCCGTGCGGGCCTGGATGGGGAGGAACAGGCTCAGACTCAACCCCTCCAAGACCGAGTGGCTGTGACTTCCGGCGCCCCGATATAGTCAGCAGGTGCCATCGCTGACTATTGGGGGTGAATCTTTGCCCCCCACAGAGAGGGCTCGCAATCTGGGTGTCCTCCTGGACGCACGGCTGTCTTTAGAAGAGCACATGACGGCCGTGGCCAGGGGGGCCTTTTATCAGGTTCGCCTGATTCGCCAGTTGCAGCCCTTTCTGGATCGGGACGCCTTGCGCACGGTCACTCACGCCCTTGTCACCTCCCGGTTGGACTATTGTAATGCTCTCTACATGGGGCTCCCCTTGAAGAGCACTCGGAGGCTCCAACTGGTCCAGAATGCGGCCGCGCGGGTGGTTATGGGTGCAACCCGTTGCGCCCACGTGACACCCCTCCTGCGCAAGCTGCACTGGCTCCCAGTGGTCTTCCGGGTGCGATTCAAGGTGTTGGTTACCACCTTTAAAGCGCTCCATGGCATAGGACCCGGGTACCTTCGAGACCGACTTCTGCCACCAATAGCCTCCCACCGACCAGTCCGCTCCCACAGAGAGGGTCTCCTCCGGGTGCCATCAGCCAAGTTATGTCGGCTGGCGACACCCAGGGGGAGGGCCTTCTCTGTGGGAGCTCTAGCCCTGTGGAATGAACTGCCCCCCGAAATACGAAAGATTTCCGACCTCCGGGTGTTTCGCTGCGCTCTGAAGACCCTGTTGTTCCCCCAGGCAGGGCTATTAACATAACGTTTTAAATTGGGGTATTTTAAATTTCTGGGATTTTAATTGGAGCCTAATTATTTAATGATTTTAAATTTTAAATTGTTGTTGTGTTTTTTGTGTTTTTAAATAGGCTGTACACCGCCCTGAGTCCTTCGGGAGAAGGGCGGTATAGAAATAAAATTATTATTATTATATTATTATTATTATATATCTGTTGTGTTTATTTTTGAAAGTTGCAGAAGATGCATGTGTAGATGCATAATGAGAGGAGTTCGGGTGATCTGCTTATTCCAATTTTGTGGCACTATGATTCTATCACAGTTTAGTGACTTAAGCTACAACTTTAATTTAGTTGAACATAAATTAAACATTAAACATTTTCAACATTACTTCAGAAAAAATGTGTGACCCAAAAAAGAAGACATTTGCATAAAATACCAGCTAGATTTGTTTTGTTTTTTAAAGAACAACAATATATAATACTCCACATTTTATGAGAAAGCCATCAAAAGATATGCAGTTGTACAAATAGTGTAAGTAGGATTTATTTAATCTTTCATCATTTGTATTATAATTGCTGTGATTTGTCTAATCTCTGCTATGTTAACAGCTACAGTAATATTTAAAGTTTTGCAATCAAATCCCTAAAACATTCAATGTACTTAAATTTAAGATTTTAATCCTGCAAAAAGCATTCTGCTGGTGTAAGCACCAAGTACTGGATATATTTCACCTTTAGAATGGCAAAACTAAATGCAATCCTATCCTGTTCTGGTGTGCTGCTGAGACCACAATTAATTAACAGACAGGAACAGCATTTGTTATGGACTGTAGACCAAGTAAACCACAGAATGCTGACTGATAATTAGATGTTGACTAACTTAGATTTCTACAAAAGATTTTGGCAGGCACCCAAGAGCTCTGTTCAATTAATGTAATGTAATAAATGCTTTCTGGATTGTAAATGAGAGTCTAATCAAACTAGTCACAAGTGTTCGATACTACTGACCATGTTATAGTTCTGAATCATCTAAGGGTTTTTCTCTAAGACCTGCTTCAGAGGAACTACTGAAGTGTTGTACAGAATACAACACTTCAGTAGTTGTATTAAAAAGATTTGAATGTACACAACATGATTAGAGTCAGTTGGATTGAGATAGATGGCTACAGAAACCAAATATGTAAGCATGCAAAAAATCATCTTCCACTTGCATTATTCCCAATATGGGGCAAGATACAATTATGTTTTGTCAATTTTGCATTAGCACAAGCCTGGCTCTGTGGCTTCTCATTCTAACTCTAGTTCCTACCTACACATGCAATAGATATACTGATCAACAGTTAGGAAAGTGATGGCTGGTTAGAGATGACTGATAAATCCCTGGATTTTCTTACCATTACTCCCAAATTGATGGAATACTAATTCACAGTAAACATGCAGAACAATAATAGTTAAATATAAGGCGTCAATGGATAAAGCTTGTACAAGAAGTTTACCAGTGGAAATCAGATGACTTGAAAAATCACATACATCAAAGTATACTTTTAATGTTTGATATTATTTCTTATCAAATTTCTACACTGCTCATCTCACCTAGGTGATTCTAAGCATTTTATAAACAACTTCATAAAATAATATAAAACATGCCTAAAAGCACAGTTAAAAAACAGAGTTAAATATAAGGTTAAAATTTATAAGTTAAAAGTAAAGAATCAAGAAATTAACAAAGCTAAAAAGTTATGGTTTTAGCAGAGCAAGAGCTGTCAAGCCACCAGCTATCCCTAGGGTTGCATAACACTCTAAGACAACCCTCCCCCCACCCCGCTAATGCCAAAAGGCCAGAGGACTACAACCTTGCCTTACTTTGGGGGTGAGATGTTCCAAAGGCTGGGGGCAACAGCAGAGAAGGCCCTTTTCCTAGGCCCTGGTTCTTTAACCAATGGAATCTGCAGTAAGCTTTCCCTGCATGAGCAGTGGGACAAATCAATCTAATTGGGACGAGATGGATCCCTAGGTAACCTGATCCCATGCCACATTACTCACCCAACAAATGACATGTCTTAATGCTGGCTACTTTGAATAAAGGAAACAAAAATTCAAAATCTGGTTGTGGATACAAAATTGTTCCTGAGAATATACAGAGATAATGACACTATATTCACTATTTCAAAAGCTTATGGGTACATCTTTCTGAATCCCTACAAGAAACTTCACTATACAATTATTGAGCTGAACATAATTGTTGTTGGATCTCATAGCAAGGAGTCATTTATTTATTTATTTGCTTATTTATGTTTGCTATTTCTAAACTGCCGATCTCATAGTCATGGCCATATAGAACCTCAATGAGCCTACACAGCAGAATTGTTTCCTTGCTATAAGATAAGGAAGCAAGATAATAACTGACTTGTAACAGAATTGTAACAGAAGGGGCTAGTACAATTCATTGCATTGATTATAAGAAAAAAATGCATTGGTTCCCAAGGTTATGATGGAATACATTTCAATTTTCCCAAGCATAACAGTAGTTACAATTATTGAACAGTACAGGCTCACTACAAACTAATTCAGTACTTCCAATGAAAGGAAACAGTGTGAAGCATTTGTTAATGAAAGAGAAGTCGGCATATTTTCTTTGGTTCAGATCAGGGAATATTTTTCATAAAGACTACAAACCTTAAACTAAAGCAACTGGACCAAACAGAAATTGGCCAGCTCACTTGTTTAATATTCCTTTTATCTAATCCAAACTGTTTACTGTTTTCAATAAAATCATTATACAAAGATGAATACTGGTAATAAATAATTTTATTTATATTATTTATAAATACTAAATAATCCAAACAATATAATCAAGCCAGCAAGCCAATCCAGTGTTGTCAGCAAATCAGTCCAGGTAAATACAGCAGAAATTAATGAATTTGCAAAAGTTCACCTACCTGTTCTATAACTACAATATTATTTAAAAGTTGATCAAAATCTTCAGTTGACAAATAATGATTTTCAAAGTTACATTACAGTACTGTTAATCAGACTTTCATCTAAGAATGACATTGGGATAAAATGGAGATCAAGATAGGACAATATTCAATGTTCCTGTACTTTATATCTACCCTCAACTGAAGAGTGCTTATTTATTTGCCTTCTCTGGGAACTTGTGACTAAGAATCTTGGCCTGAAGGAAACTTGGCTGCCATTCAAACCAGAAACCAGCCAAAAGGAAGGAAGGAAGGAAGGAAGGAAGGAAGGAAGGAAGGAAGGAAGGAAGGAAGGAAGGAAGGAAGGAAGGAAGGGGTTCCTTTTAATTGGAGACAGTAAATTTTTACATAAAATATGAAACCTAGTGCTAGACTTAATCTGCCATGCGGCTTTTCTATAGTTTCCCCTTGCAGAAAATCTGCTTTTCTAACCTATTTTCAGAATGCTTGAAAATTCATTTTAAGATTATCTTGGTGTATTTTGTAACTTGCTTTCTTATTGGATGTTACAAATGGTATTACTTCATGTGTTGTTGCTTTCTATGATACATCTCTCTATCAGTCTGCAGCATTCCTAGCTCCACAATCTGTAAGTATAATGTGAATTCCCTCATTAAATTTTCCTTTTGGATTTCCCTGAAGTGTAGGAAGTCAAGAATACTGCTGATCTCTAAAAATCATTATGCAATGAAAGACAACAATTTTCACATGTTTCTTGAGCACCTTGTAACTAAGTTAGTTCAAGAACATTACAGTAACCCAATGATAATTTGATCAAAATATTCTCCTTTGAAAAAAAGATCAAAAACAAATTCTTTGCAATAAATTGAATGATAATAATTATAAAGAAATGCAGGAGCATTTCTATAAATTTATAGCTTCAGCTTTTTTAATAGAAGGCTATCCTAACTCTAGCTTCATAAGGAAATGTTTGAGGCTGGGTATTTTTTCATAAATAAATCCTATTATTCAGTTGAAATATTTCTGGTAAATTGAAACTGTGGATTCAGCTCTTACTTTCCATAGCAACGAAATAAAAATGCTCTATCACCTATGTTATGGTCCTTTAAATATTTAGATAGTACAATCACATCATACCTTAATGCTCTTTTCTCCAGGTTCAATTTACACAACTTCTTCAATTTTTCCTTAGTACACTTAGTCTTCTGAGAATATATTTCTCTATCGAGGTTCATGACTTGCAAAGGCAGATCACATGAACTGTTTTTTCCTTTGATCTCCATATAGTCAACTGACAGCGTGAATTGAATTTGATACAGAAATAACTATATGCTTCCAAAACTGCATATGTTCAACTGCGATGTGATCACTCTTCTTGGAAGATATTTATTTATATATTTGCTAGTGTTAAACTTTGCCTTTTCCTCCAAGAACTTATGCAGAACATTTTCTACTCCATTTTTCCATAACTGCAGGTCTGAGAAAAAGAATGGTTGATCTAAAATTATTCAGAGAACCTCTGTATTTGGGAGTGGAGTTGATCCCGAGTTTCCAAATTCCTAACTCAATCCATTAATCATGACACTTCAGTGATACCTCACCTTCATGGATACGGTTACACATCTTTAGAGTTCCTTCACACTTCTAAATCCACAGTGCTCCTTTCTTTATATAGTATGACTATACAGAGAAAACTATTCCATCTTCTCCAACAGCTCCATCCCAGCAAATGTGAAATTGACTCACTCAGGACTCAGACTATGTTATCAGGAAACTATCAAACAAAAATGTCAAAGAGGCTAAAAGAAAAGATTTCCAAAGCAAAAGTCCACATGGATTTGAATTTTCTAGCACCCATTCAAGATATAAGACAAGATTCAAAATATGACTCTGAAGGTTCGCATTGGGAGCACAGAGGACCAAACAGCCATGAGACTGGCTGATGGTCTCCTTTGGCTCCTTCCTTTGGCTTTCATCCTTGTCTCCTTGTATATAAAATTTTAATTTTTATATACTTGCTTATATTTTAACATTTTACTGTACACTACCCAGAGTCCTTCTCTGAGGAAAATGAGCAATTTAAAAATGTGAAAAATAAATACATAAATAAAAATACGCCTACAAAGAGCTTGGGCTAGGGGCATCCTTTAAAATGCAACTTATCCACATAAAATCTATAATAAAAAGATTAAAACAAAAATCCCTCACACTTTCTTGTTAATGTAGGTTCATCACCATCTCTTATTTTACAAATTATTCTTGTGAAAGTCAGTATATTATCTGAGGGTTAGACCAGTATACAGCATATCAGATTTTAAAAGGCAGATTTTTTTCCCAATTAAATTCTGTAACAAGCACACCATGTTTTATTTTTATTCAGTTTAAGTTTCTTCCCTGTTTTTTCCCCTTTAATTTTGAGGAAGTAAAATTGCTGGACATATACGATAGGTTAACATCTATTGATTAAATTAATGAGCATAGCATTTTTGCTTAAAGTTTGTGAGTTTTTCTTCCTATCTACCTTTCAGGTACCGGTATTTAATTTCAAAGCAATGTGAGAGGACTGTTTACCAGATGTAGATTTGTTTTTCTAGGCATAAAAGATCTATCACCACTGAATAGAAATATATGCTAGGAACTAAATAATATTGTCAAGGAATGTTCCTTGTGTTTTAGTAATCTTACTAATTTCTCAGTACATGATCTGTTGTTTTAAAGGTAATTTGGGTTATCTAACTCATCCTAATTCTACAGATAGAAGTTTCTTCTTTGTTTATAGAAGTGTAAACAGTGAGACTTTGTTGTTATCACTGTTTAACTTCTATAAATAAAGAAAAAATTATATTCTTTTCTCTTAGATTATTTGTCAGTTTATTTTAAGACATTAAGACAAGTGACCCAAAGAGACATAGAACGATACATGCTTGGCATCACAAGACAAAATAGAAAGACCTGCACGTGGATTAGAGATCATATATATATACTTTCATTATATATATCTTCAAAAGACTAAAAGAATTGAAATGGAAATGGGCTGGTCACATAGCAGGAAGAACTGATGGCAGGTGGACTAAGGCAGTCATAGAATGGATTCCACTTGATAAAAAATGTCCATAAAAGAGACCTAAAACAAGATGGAGCAATGACATCATCAAGTATTACAGGCTCAATTGGCAAAAGAAAGCTCAAGGCCATATTGGTTAGAAACATGCTAGAATGAAAGAAAGAGTGAATTTTAAGATATATCTATATATAAAAGGAAAATCTTGTTTTAACTATCCTAATCAATGGTGTTATTGAAATGTTCTCTAGGGTTGTCTTTCCCTCTAACTTCCTTTTTAATTATCTAGCACAGTGGTTCTCAACCTTTTCTTCACCATGGATCCCCTTTAAATGCCGTTTGTGACCGTGGACCATGGCCATGGACCTCCAAGATTTAACTCAAGATATAAATCATAACATTTCTTCAAGCCTTTGTACCCCCTGTGATGAAATTTCAGCCCTTCCAGGGGTCCACAGACCACAAGTTGAGAACCACTGATCTAGAAAATTCTCTGTCTATATCTATTCTCGAATTCAGAAAACCAAAATTATCTCTCACTTTTCCTTCCTTCTCAAGTTAGCTTTTGGTTTCATGTGTTTTTGCATTTTCTGAAATTTGCCTATTCATTTATCATTTACCTTTCAATGTATGACTCTATTCTTTGTAAGATATTAAGCAAAAAGTTACATGCATTTGTAATTGGTGCAATAGTTTTAGTAATTTGCACTTACCACTACTATTTTCCTTCTTGGAGTATACGTATGTCTATAGTATATATATATAAACACCCAATGGTATTTTCTAGTCTTCAAGCCATAGGTTTTCACATAACACAATTAGCACTGCATATTAAAATGGTTCAGTAGGTATTTTGTCTACATTTTAAATGTTTGAACCATTTGTCTACTGCAATTTATTTCTCCCTGCGATGGAGTTGGTCACTGACCAAATTTTAGGTATATTTCTGTTATTCAATAATCATATTTATATTATTCATTTGAATCATATATTCACTTGAGTCACTTGAAATAGTGAAATGGGTGGCCTATAAATTTAATAAATAAATAAATATTTTAAAAGGGCTACTCTCAAGGTTGGTTCTAGCCATATGATGAATTTCTGAAGTGAGAAATCTGTGCATACCTCTGCATCTCCCACTCTGCTTGATCGTGCAAAATTTCATCTCCTTGGGGGCAAGCTGACCACACCTGTTTCTTAAATTGCCTAAGTAAATACAGGTGGATTGCTTTTTGCTAAGAGTTGTTTATATACTTTGCTAATGCTCCTCAGATGTAGCATCCTAATGTAATAGAAATTTGAGCAACCTCCATTACAGCTCTGGTTACACTGTAGCTTCTCCACCTAGTTTTATTCTCCAATATCACTATTAGAAGTCTTCATAATTAATTTCGTTCTACATTTTCCAGTGATTTTTCTGAGCTTCTTTTAAAATCTCACTTTTCTTTTCTTACAATATTTCTCCATTTGGTGTCATTCTTGATTATCTTTCCTTGTCTTTCTTGTTTGATATGAAAGTCTGTGCCCTGTTGTCATGCATTCTCATTGCCGAAGGCTTTCATCTTGATCTTTTCTTGGCCATTCTAATAGCTTTTTTTAAAACACCACTTGGTAGTTTTCTTATTTGAAATCTTAGAAGTACATTTTCTGCTCCAGTTTTCACAATATCTTTTATCTTTTACTTCATCTCTTCAGTTCTCCTTTGAATAAATTTAGTGCATTAAACTGCACCTTATCCTGATCTTAGAGTCTTAGCTAAATCTTTTCAGGTCATACCATGCTAACATACTCTTTAATATTGTAATGTTAACCCATATATCTGAACCAGTAATTAATAGTCTCTTCCATAATTTACTTCTGGGAAAGTCCTGGCTGAACATATTTCACTGTTAATATGTAGTCTCATTAATATGTAGTCTGATAACATTCTGATGTTATCATTTAGATCAGTGGTCCCCAACCCCCGGTCCGCGGACTGGTGCCGGGCCGTGGAGTACCTGGCACCGGGCCGCGCAGCGGCCGGGGGACATGAACGCTGCAGCGCAAAGGCTCCTGGGCCGTGCGCAATGGGCCGTGCGCAAAAGCTCCTGGGCTGTGCCCCCACCCCTGCGCGTGCTCAGCGGGCCGCGGCGATAAAAAGGTTGGGGACCACTGATTTAGATGTTCATAGCTAATGCCTATATTTATATTGCAGGTATTGTTTAAAAAACAATTGTCTTTACAGTACTTATATTTAACTTTATTATTGCATTTACCCAGCTCAAAGCTTTTGTGATTCCACATTTTTCCAGTTTTCCAACTGTAGCTTTCCAGTAACCCATCAGTTATATTACTAGGTTCTTTCCTGATGTTTCATATGGCATCTGTCATTTGCCATAGAATTTCTCTGGGTATTATTTCTTGTAATATATTAGATATCCAGTAATTCTGATAGATATCATCATATTTAAGTTATACATACTTAAGAACATACTTAGCAAAAATTATTTATTTATATCATTGGCAGAAATCTTTTGAATTGCATAAATCTATCTAATGTAAGATAACAATTTCTGGTCCATTAATTCCTAAGGTTTTTAAGTGAATACTGTATATTTGAATTATGGATTTGGAGCCAGTTATTAAAGGTACCTTGGACTGCAAGAAGAACCTGACCAAATAAAAGCAATAATTAGCCATCAAAATCTCACATATTTGGAGCCTGAGATATGAATTATATATTATATTTAATAGATTAAACTAATACTGGGACATTATTTCAACTAGAATTTAAAGGAAAAGCCAGAAATTCACAGAGGATCATAATAAAACTCTGTGTTCCTTCTCCCTTAAATAATAAAAAGTAATTTTTACTTGACATATTTCCTATGGAAAACTATATATCTACAGTACTTGTTGCTTATTTACTTATACATAATCTAAAGCATAATAAAACAGATACCGGTAAGTTGACACAGAGATAGAGGCCAGGAGTCTGAAACAAAATGAGCCCACATATGCATACAGGCACTAACATACATTACACCAGTGGTGGATTGTCCCCAGTTTGGACCGGTTTGCAAGAACAGGTAGTAAAACTGGCGGGATGCTCCGCCCACCGACCCGGACCTCATCAGGAAGTTTCTGCATACAGTCCCATTGCGAACCAGTAGTAAAGGTAAGTAGAACTCACCCCTACATTACACCCCCAAAAATATTCAGCTCTCATCTGACATTCATCTAGGAACATGGTGGTATTAATCCATTATCCTAAAAACAAGTGGTACTTGCCAAAAAAAGAGCATCTCTTACTTTTCTGTGTCTGGCAGCACTGCAACCTCTTGCTTGGGGCCAGGGCAGAGCTGAAGATGCTTCTTGGATGAGAAGTGAAACGTCTTCAAAAAAAAAAGCAGAAAATCCAATTGCCTCTTGAAAAAGCACCCTTGGGACAACCATGACCTGGATGACTGAGAATCTCCATAGGCAGAAACTATTAATTGTCCAGTAAATGAATACTGCTGGTAGATGGCATGTTCAGACACCAAGGTCTAACAGAAGCATCAGCTGAAAAGAACATACATTGTGCCTAACTGCTGCATCCTTCCACACCAGTTTTCAGCCTTCTCAGAATTGCCCCTATAAATGAGTTAAAATGAAGCAGTTGCTTCTAGATGTGAGGGATCAAAGGATAACATTGCCACTGAACCCAATTTGGCAGTGTGTTCTAAGTAATAGAAGGCTTCCAAGATAATGTGTGAAATATTAAATAGCTCCCTATCAGTTTTGTTGTTGCTATCAGTGTCTTTAATGTTAGCATACAAATAAAATTAGAACATAACTACTATATCAGATGGAAGTATGACAGCATATTTTGGAAAATATCCTTTATAAAGAAGAACTACTGAAACAGTATATTTGTGTGTGTGTGTGTGTGTGTGTGTGCGTGTGTGTGTGTGTGTGTGTGTGTGTGAGAGAGAGAGAGAGAGAGAGAGAGAGAGGTGGCACTTGCAGAAGAGGAGCTTGTATGATGGATGTGAAACAGACGAGCAGGATAGGAGAAAGAGGCAGAAAGTAAAAATGTCCCAGGGTATACCAGTAAGGGTAAGAGAAGTGAAGTTTTGGTCTGTCCATTGCATGTAAGCAAAAAAACTGAACTTGGCTGGATTGTTCTATGTTGTTCTTCTGCTTAGCTTGACAACATGCCATGTTATTAATGATTGGAAATGAATTAGGGATAGGCAGGATTTATGTCTGGAGGCATAGCATGACATATAATTGAATACCAGAGAAATTACAAAACAGTTTCTTACTGAAAAGTTTGCAATGCTCCACATTTTTTGCACGATAACTTTAGCATATTTTAGTAGGCACTGTAAATATTTTACTGTGAATGTGATTTAGCCAGTTAAACACATTTAAGTTCAGTTGATTTTATATGAAATGTATACAGTCATTTTAGTTTTTATTAACTGGTAATTCTGTATTATACTGAACAAAACTAAATGTATGCTGGCCAAATCTTTTCACTTGAGAAGCATGCTATCTCACAAGAGGAGAAGTGACAGAATAGCGGTCAATACTCATCATGCTGAATGACTGATATTCTTTCCAGTTCAGTAATCTGAAAATAAAGGTATTGCAATAGCCTCATATAACCTCATATCATATTTGATTTCAATGCTATAAGAAGACCTTGGCATCTTCTCTAACTGATCACCAAAAGATATTGAACAGATATAAAGGACTGAAACACTATTATGATAGAGCTACAAGTCATCTTCACTCAAATCATGGAAAGAGCAATGACCATTACGATGCAGTTTTATCTATTGCTAAAAATGGATAAAGAGTTGGATATCAGCTATTTGAGGCATTTATTTTCTTGTGTATGTTTTAATTGGTCAAGGAAGGATTCTTCCATCTTGATACCAATATGATTATTATCCCAATAAATATTTGATTTATGACCAATATTTGAGCCCAACATTGAGCTTGTACTTCAACATACCTGCCATCTACAACAAGGCCTCAACAGAGAAAGAGTGATGCAAAATGCATGACTTGCATGGTGTAATATTTCTGCTGATAGGGGTATCATGGCCAAAGTGTATATATTCCCTGGATAAATCATCAATTTCTGTATGAATGGAAAGGTCACAATAGGCAATTTACAACCTCTACCTAATGAATTCTTCCATTTATATAGCAATGATAAACCTGCTGTAAACGAGTTCAGAAAGAACATCAGACAATAAAACTGCCTTTTCCAAATTATATGGTGCCAAGAAGTCCTTTCAATGCTTCTCTGCTTAAGTAAGGAAATATTCTAAAATGATGACCCATTGGAGCAGAGGTTGTCAAGGAATTTCTTAGATAGTGATATTATGTTGTCCTGAAAAGTTCAGCTGATAAAGAGTTCTAAAAAGACCATATGCTTAAAACTGAAGAATTTGTATTTCTTTCATCCTTTCCTTAGCAAGTCTTTCCTTAGCCTTAATATTAATTCACGGAAAGCACAATTTAAGTTAATTTTTATTAACTTAACCACAGGAATAGTATGCACTTTTTTTAAAGTGGCAGCCAATAGTGCTTTGCTAGGCATTCAATCATTTTAAGTGGATATTTTTTTATAAATGAATCAAGTCATACTTTAGGGCAGTGATGGCTAACCTTTTTGCCATAGCGTGCCAAAAGCGGGGGAGCACAGGGGGGCTGCGTGTGTGTGTGCCCACACCCATAATTCTATGTGCCCTGCCCCGCGCATGTGTGCGTGACCCACCCTGCGCTTCCCTCGTTTTTGGCATGTGATGGCACAGCAGGCCTGTTTTTCACCCTCCCCAAGCTCCAGAGCCTTTCTAGGAGCATGGGGAGGGCGAAAATGGCCTTCCCCACCCCCTGAAGACCCTCCGGAGGCTGGAAATGGCCTGTTTGCTGACTTCCAGTGGGCCCAAAAGGCCCGAAAATCAGCTGGCTGGTGCGTGCATGTGTGCCAGAGCTGAGCTCGTGTGCCCACTAATATGGCTCCATGTGCCACCTGTGGCACGCGTGCCATAGGTTTGCCATCACGGCCTTAGGGTTTTCCTTGATAGGAGGGTAAAGGGCAATGATTTCATCTTAGTTTTTTCTTACATAACAATAAATAACCACAATGAAAATTTAATTTGTCAAAAAAAATTCCTTCTATTAAGCTGATGTTTGATGCCAAGTTCACACCTATTTCAGTCTCAGCTTCATTATGCCTTATTTTGAGGATACAAAAAGGAAATATTATTTCCAAAATATTGGACTAAATTAATTTTGTAGAGGCATGAAAAATCTGAAAAAGGAAATAAGTTTAAAGAAAGGAAATAACTTTAAATAAGTTGCTCTTCTGCGGGTAGGAAGGCCTTTGATCTAACAGATGCTTCTTTTGATGCCAGATCAGTGTATAGGCCATACAGGGGCTATTAATAAAATCACCCCCATAGTCTGTAAAATAGCCCTCCAAAATATTTAGCCATAAATTATAGCCCATTTTTTTCCATTTCTTCTGTGCAGAAGAACATCCAATGACTAAGATTTTTATCAAGAGTGTCTCAGAATAAAAGCAGCAAAAGTGCACAATGTACATAAATCACTTTAGCTCATACTTTTGTACATGGCCATTTTCTTTTCATTTTTGATAACAGATTAAAAAATATTTACACATACTGCAAGTTCATATTATACTTATAAGGGCTTATAAATAAAAAAAAATAGTCCAAGAATTTCCTGTTGTCTTACATTTATTTCATATAATAATCAGTATATCAGTCAGTTTGTAAAATAATTTCAAATCTTTGGACATTTTGAGAAGCATTATGTAAGAGCTGAAATTTAGAAAAATATATTTGCTAAACATTTCAGGTTCACCTGTAGGTAAAATAGCTTTTGTTTCAGAAACTGATGGAAGAAAAAGAAGGAAATGACAGACCTTATGGAACAATGCCAAAGATAGGATCAAAGTAATGGATTATTTAGGGAATTCAGATCCCATCTTTATTGTAGGCAAGTTGTTAGTGTTCACCTAGTCCAACAACCTGTTTCATAATGACTAGGCATATAACTTTTGGAAGCTTATGATGATAAACAAATAATTAAAAAAATATTTAAACATCGATCTGCTGTTTGGCTCACTTATCTTGTATTTGACCTATGGTCTTTAGACAAGCTTTCATTTCATTATGTTAACGAATACAAAGGATTTCTACAGGTGAAGTTGGTGTCAGAATGTAATATACATAATATATATACATAATACATAATAATATGACACTGTTCTCTATTTAAGAAACATATATAGAAAGTCAATTGGACTGAGATGACCTATTATAGAAATTTAATAAATTAATTAATAATACAAAACATTATTTTAGATTTGAGGTTTGTAAGATATTACAAAAAATGGCAATCTAACGAACAAAGCTTTCTTTTTTCTGCATTACATGTTTGAAAGATGGGGCCTTTTCAGACTGCTCCTGTTTCATTCTAATCCTCTTTGGGAGCCACAATGTTAGCACTTGACAAAGAAGAAAGCAGAATCTCCTATAAAGGCTACAGCTGTCATTTTCAAAATGGACCTTTGTTAGAAATTTCACTGTCAGTGTCACCTTTCTCAGTATGCTAAGTATCAATTTTGTTTTCCCAGTTCACATGTGAGATGCTTGTCCAATTTGTTCTTAAGTTGTTAGACACAAAACAGCCATTTACAGTAGTTAGCTAGGCTATTTTATCAAGTTAAAATAAGAAATTATAGAGCCATCATTTCATGGTGTGTTACATCTACAAACCTTTTGTTATAACTTAATAAACTGTCTTTTTTCAAACATCCTTATTTTTTGAACCAGTCATTATACTGTGATAATAGTTGGGAAAGCTCTGTGTTCTATAAAGTTACCCATCCACCTCCCAAGTTGATACCTTGAAAAAAAATTCTCTATTTTTTTTATACCACTGCTGTTCTCAGGAGGCATTTCCCACATACTTTTAACTTTGCCTTCATAGATGGAAGAGAACAACATTTAAAGGCCAGTGAGGATTTCTGTGCTTTCTAAAAAGAAAAGTTGATTTTCTCAGAAATAAGAGTATTATTGCAAGAAGAGTGCTAAAAACTATAGTGTGAAATGAATTCTGTCATTCCTTAAGATGGGAAAAATGCCTCTGAAGGTGATAATGAGTAACAGAAGGGCTTAAGATCCCACTTTGAAAATAGATTTTTAGAACTATTTAAAATTGTACTTTTTTTTTAAACACAGAATTATTGGTTCTTCTATGTATTATTGCATTGGATACAGGTTTGTTTGATTATTGTGTACTGCTTTGGTAATTTGGGGGCAGGGCAAAGCAATATGCAAATAACATATAATATACATAAAATACAGACTTCTTCTAAAAATCTGAAATGGCAGATAATTTATTCTCCGGTGCAAAACTAGCTAGATGGCCTAATCTGACACATAGTTTTGAAATAAGGAAACTCTCCCCACATAGAACTGACAGATGCAAAGTCAAATCTATATTCTTGTGACAATGACAATGGCTTCTCCCTGCTCCCTGGCACGCACATTTTCTGACATGAAGACAGGCCTTGTTTGTCTATTCCAGTTTAAATCATCTTTCTCTTCACTGCTAAAGGAAATATCTCAAAAGAAGATTGGTTCCAAATTAAATGTCAGTCAAGAGCAGGAATTCCATTGTCAGTCAGATCTGAATTGGTTCACTGTTTTTGAAGATTACTTGTTTCATTTACAATGCTTGTTTAATATAACACCATTAAATTATGACAGCTCTCTCCCTACACCCTCTTACTCATCACATAAGCAACATGAATCAGTACTATAGCCAAACCTTCAGAGATGACTAAGCTAGTAAAACTTACACTTAGAGAACAGATATATTATTTACAATGCTAGCAGCTTTTCATTTTCTTTTCAGAAAGGAGAGATTGTATTTTCCAGATAAATATAGTGATATGTCTGTACATTAAATTTTATCACAGCTGGTAATAATTATACTTTTTATAGTTATATAAATCAGGCAATTATAGATACAGGAGTCAAGAATTTAATCAAGTCGTCTTTAGGCATATATGCATTTATTGTACAGATAGGTTGTTTTTTCTTTCTTTCTTTTATTCTTTCAGAAACTTTATTTTCTTGTTTTTGTGGTTCTTCTCCTAAGGACTAATCTGAAGAATCCTTTTAGTGTTGTGGTTGTCAAATGCAATTGCTTATAGACTTTGTAAGTTGTGCCATAAAAAGGCTATTGAGATCTAGATAAAAATTGAATGAATGTCTGAAAAATGTATATTGTGCACATTTATTTCAGTTCTTATTTTTATCTACATTTATCTTTCCCTGTTTGAATATTTGATATTGCCAAGAATTGAAATGAGAAAGGAATGGATCCAGGCTTGCTGGCTCTGTCCGCCAAATTCACTTTTCCATCCATGCTGTCAGGTAGACAATATGAACTTTGAGTTGAATATAAACACATACAATAAGCTCTTCAAGTAATTCTTTTTGTCCGCCATGAATTCTAACATATGGGAAGATGAATGTAAGACCTTTATCAATAATCAATTAATAAAGTATAATCAACAACAAAATATGTTCCTTTCAGAAGAACTACCATTTGTTTTTCTTTATGCTTTTCAGCTTTGCACTTGAAGTATAGTTTACATATTTTTGATAGACTTATATATTTCTATATAATTAACATCTTGACCTGGAAGGGCTCTTAACTATGTAATCTAGCATTGTCTCTAATTCTCCACTACTTTCTCCATAGTTTCCCTAAAGAAGAGAAGACTGGAGATTGTATGGAAATTGGCTGGATTGAGTATAGCTACATATGGGACTTCAGACAAAATCACAATTACCATGGAAACCAAGAACTCCTTGGCAAATCTGGGTCCTTTCTGAAGGGCATAGAAGCTTACTTTCTCAATACTAAATGCTTAATAACACAAAATATACTATGGGTTATATTTATGAAAACACATAATGGAATGTGAAAATGACTTTTAGACAGGAGGAAGAGCCATAATCTAGACAACTGTCTTTTGCATATCTCATACCTATAGAAGGAAAAGGAGGATGGGAAGCATCTCAGAAGGAACCTTTCCTATTTTTTCTAAAAAATAAATGTAATGGAAGGGAGAAGTGTTTTCAGACTTACAAAATTCTGATACTGTAACTTTACAATAAAGGTAATAGTAGTATTTTTAGTTTGTGCTTCTTATCTGGACTATCTTGAAGGACTCACAATTTTTGATCCATTTGAGATCCAGGATTAATGTATCCATTATCCTAATGACCATTATTTAATACAGAATTGTTATCTTGCAATGAAAACCAATCCCTATTCCTGCCTTAAGAATACTATCTTGTAATTTCTAATTGAGAATTCTAGACTCAAAGTGGCACAGCAAACAGTTCCAATACCTAATGAAGTGGAAGGGCTACCCCTTATCAGAGGGGTCTTGGGTAAAGAGTAGAGACATCCAGGCTGACCATCTCATAACTAAATTTCACAGAGACAACTCAAACAAGCCTGGGGGGAAATCGCAACTCTAAAATCTATAGCTGTACTCAAACTGTCTTTGCTTTGCACAGGTCGTCTTCAGGAAGTGAGGGGAGCCGAATGTCAACTTTCAAAGCATCCCTGGCCTGCTCTCAAGTTGCCATAGGAAAGGGGGATGGGAAAATGAACCTCGGAGCTGCATCAAGGAGCTGGTCTCTCAGTCAAATCAAAGCATAATTCAACTGATAAGCCAAAGTCGTCTCCACGGAAACCCACAGTGGCTGGAGGGAATGATCTCTACAACCCACAAAATTGCTTTGTTGGAGAATGTGACTGATGACACACCTTGGGGGGAGGGGGGAAAGGGGAAACAGGGTCAGAGCTGGAATGTAAATTAAGTGAGGTCAGAATTGGCTTAATTTGGTCCATGCCAACATGAAGCTCCTAATAAATAACTGGAGTTCTTTTGAAGCCAGTGTGAGGCTCATGATTTAATTAGAGCATCGGTCAGAACCCTGACACCTGCCTTAAGAATACTATATTGTAATTTCTACTTGAGAAATTAGTGTTTCAAAATGAAACACTAAAATAATAATATTTTTAAGAGCACCTCAAGGCAAATAAGTTTCATGCACAGCACACTTATCAATGTTCTCTAAATAAATGTATAAGATTCTGAAAACTTTATTGAAAATTGTCAGAAAGCAGACTTTTAAAAAAGAAGACAATAATGAAATATAGAGCAGAAGCAATTCCAAAGTCAGGTTTGGCTACTTTGTGGGAAGTTTACCTACTTTAACTATTCAATAAGATGGTTATCTGCATTAACCTTAGTTCGTTTGGACACAATAAAGTGATGCAGTATCTATTTATCTGGATTTGTAGATTACAAACTTACTTAAGACAAAATATAAGATCCACTGATTTTTTTTTTATCACATAAGTATAATTGATGCTTTCCCTACTACGACTGGCTAAAAGAAGTTTGGAATGGAAAGGAAGATTGGATGAAACAAACCAAAGGAAATCTTCAGTCTTGGGTAAATAGGGGTATTACTATCAGTGAATTCCACTAATGAAATCCATTCCCAATAGTCTTCAGATCTGCCAGGTTCTATTAACTCTTGATATTGTGTAAAAATGTGAATTTCACTTGTCATTAATGCCTGTCCCAGCCAGCTACCTTAAGCAGGATTTACATTGTCCTAACTGCAATTCTATATTTTACCTGATTGTAAGGTCTAATGCTTAATGGAATTTCCTTCTGAATTATTGCATGCAGGACTGTGTTATAAAAGGATTTTGAAAGCATTTATTGAAGATAGTGATGCACTTGCTTGGAATTAAAGGAAAATTTGCTGCTATAATATGTAGTGTACATTTCTTTTCAGAATAAAATAATCCACCCATATTCCATTTAAACCCTATTTCTTTGCTATTCTTTTTTTTTTCTTGCCTAATCCTGTTTAGAACTCAAAAGGTATATCAATATTCAGAGAAGAGTGACATTTTAACATTCAACAACTTATAGCTCTATATAAAATTAAGCACACTCTTAATAAAAAAGCATATATGAAATGTTCGAAGCTGTCAGAATGTACCATCTCTGGATATTTGAGAAGCAACTTTATTTATGGCTTCGTAACCATGAGTCTGTATGTATATTAAGTACAGCACATAGATTCAATTTTAAAATTGTTAGTCACAATCATATACATAAAACAAGAAATATTAGTACAAGCAAAGATTCTATTAAAAAGCCAGAATACATTGTATTAAAATTACTATAATCAACAATTAATCAGCAGGATTGCCAATGCTGATAAAACTAAAAGAATTCAAGTATTATGTCCTGGTTAATGGAACATGGAAAGTTAGGAGCCAGCCTCTTAAAATCCACTCTAAGACAGATTCTGTTAGAAAACTGATTATTTTATACTTGTCTTCATTATTTATTAAATTAATATAGTGATTCCCCTTTATAGAGCTCAATGGAACATATACCCAATTCCTCTACATAATTCCATGGATAGAGTATCTGAAATTGAATGTCTCAGAAGAAATTTTTATATGGATCTCCTTCATTAACCAGTATGTCATAAAAATATTTTAAAAATCATATAAATATAAAAGGGCCTGTTTGTTGTAGTGGTTAAGGTGCTGCCCTAGAAACCAGGAGACTGTGAGTTCTAGTCCTGCCTTTGAGATGAAAGACAGCTCTCTTTATTTCCTACATCTCCATAAGCAGAAGCAATCCCCTCTTGAAATTTCTGCTCCTAAAACATAGGTAGCTAAGTGCTGCCTTGTGTATTTCCTGTAAATGAACATTCTTTCCACAACATCCCTGGGAGATTATAAAGGTGGAGAGAAATTGATCGGCCTACAGTCACCAAGTAGAAGATCATTATTATGTCCTGTTTGATTGTGCAGGAAAGACATATTCTGGATCCCATCTACAAGAGAATGTCATCTGGCAGGATTCAGGAAGACAGCTTTTTATGTTATAGTGCCTGTCTTTTGGAATATCATCCCCCGAGATCAGGTTTACCCCAAGCCTGCTGGTCTTTCATAAAGAACTTTGACATTAAAATGTCTATAGAGATTCTCAATCATCCAGATAATGGTTGTCCCAAAGGTGCTTTTCAAAAGGCAACTGAGCTTTCTTAAAACTGAAGAAGCTTCTTGGATTAGAAATGAAATCTTTTCAAGGAAAAACTTGCCTTTTGAAAAGTACCTTTGGGTTTCATATTAAAAACTTTGCTCTCAAGACTGGGCCCCAATTCTGTGGGTGATTCTATTGTCTGGTAATAATGATTGTGTAGTGTTTTATTATTCTCAGCTGCTATTTTATGCTGTATTATGTTATTTGTTTTTAACCACTGGTTGTGTTTTACTTTGTATCTATTTTGTTTTAACTGTTAGCTGCCCAGAGTCATGTATATGAGATGGTTGGCCATATTATAACTTTATCTCTCTATATCTTTGTATTTTCTATCCCTATCTTTATATTTAAGACTCAAACCTGGATTTTTGCCAGTCCTAATACAATGTACAATACATTGGCTATTGCTCAAGTTCATGTTCATAAATGAACTAATGTGAAGAATAAAATCAACCAGCAGTTGCATTTTACAACAATTTAAAATTCTGAACTATGTATTATATGTGACTAGTATAAAATCAAGTGCCAATTCCCTGTGAAGATTCTTTATGAAAAATTAAATCTGAAATCTTGCTCAATATAAGAAGCAAAGCTAGTAACCTTTTCAGATCTAGTCCTTGCAATTATCTCAAGTCAATAGATTAAATTAAGGGCAGCTGTGTGGTTGACAGGCAAAATAATGGATAACATTTTGCTTGCCATTACATTTTGTGGGTTATTTAGGTCTTGAGAATAAGCATAAAACCATAAGTATTTGCAGTTATTTAGGCTCCATATTGTATTAGATTATCCATGGGTCATATTTAGCAAAAAAAGAGAATTGTTAATAAATATTTGCTTATGGGCATTTTTCCTTAAGGTTTCCTCTTGTGACATTCTGTTTAGTCATCTCTCCCAATGGGATTGGAGCAAATTAAATCTGAGAAAAATATTAATAGATGATATACACATTTTTTCAACTCTTGAACTTTCAAACACCGATGTCCAGCTTTTCTTTTCTTGATTACAGGGCAATATTAAAAGATTTGTGCTTCAACTCTCAAGCTGAAGACAGCTTGGCACAATTTCAGCATAAGATAGCTCCCTGAGGTGCTGCAACCTTTTCAGAGGAGTTACATAATGAGAAAGTTTAAGCAGAATTAAGCAGGTAGAATTCTTTTCTGGCCCCCAAATTCTCTTTCTAACAAATTTGCATTTGAATAACATTTTCCAGGTTTTTTTGGAAAATGTCTGGCTGCAATGCTGGACCAATATATAACTGCACAGTTCATAATAAACTTAACTGGGCATAATTCATCTTCATATCAGTGATTCTGTCATGAAGTGTGAACATCCTGAAAAAAACAAGTATGAAATCCATTTTCACTTGACATGGTGTTCTTCAAGAAGAAAAACTCCATAAATTCCTACCTTTTTAAAATTTAAATAGAGCCACACTTGATTGTGGCACTTAGCTAGTTGTTTTAATTTCATTAAACCACTGTATAGCAGTACAGGAACTTGTGGTCAGTTGGAGGGTAGTCCTGGTGGAATAAAGTATTCTTGGATTGGAGGCATATATAATCCCCAGAAGATAATAAAAAAGGGCCAATTTGCTCTAGCAGTTAAAGCATAGAAAGCAGGAGTTGATTAGTCCTAGTCCCCCTTCAGGCACAAATCAAGTTATGTGACTTTGGGCCAGTCATTCTCTCAGGCCTCGAAAAGAAAGATTGGCAAGACATTTCTGACAAACCTTGCTAATAAAATTTCAGGGACTTTTCCAGGCAGTTACTAGGAGTCAAAAACTCAAAGCACACACTCCCAAAAAAGATAAAGTTTTAAGAACATAATCCAAAGATCAGAATACAGAGTACTAGGACTCAGGCAGTACATTTGTCACAAGAGCATAATTTGCAGAATGGGCTTTGCTTCAGCAGCTTGGAAAGTCAGGGTTGAAGATACAATAAAGAAAATCTACAATAAATTGCAAACTTATATCCGTGAATGGATCTTTACTTATGAAGATTTTTGCTGTTAGTTATTTAGATACATTTTAGTATATCTGATAGCAGAGAGAGTTTATACTGTCTGAAAGTGGTGTAGGATTGGGAAGGGGGTCACCTACTTTTGTCAGAATCAAGGATACATCCTCTTCTCTTTCGTGCAGTAACAGAATGTAGCCTGGATTCCCAGGAGGGACAGTGCATTCCAGAAGAGGAAAAGAATTTACTATAGTTTGTGTGGGAGAAAGAGATTTAAGACAGCACTTTATTAGGAGTTCCCAGAA
This sequence comes from Pituophis catenifer annectens, assembly GCF_029215685.1. Taxonomy (NCBI): domain Eukaryota; kingdom Metazoa; phylum Chordata; class Lepidosauria; order Squamata; family Colubridae; genus Pituophis; species Pituophis catenifer. The sequence continues at coordinate 33,586,987 of NW_027256886.1, forward strand.
AATGTGTGCAATGGTACAAGTTGTCTGCCTTTTTGGCAAAAACTGAGAGGAACACTAAAGGAAACTGCTTATAACAACCTCAACCTGTCTTTCATGGTTTTCAGAGCCTAACACAGAATATAGAATAAGAGAGTTGGAAGGAACCTTGGAGGTCATATAGTCCCTGCCCCCCCATGCCCAAGCAGGAAAATCTATACCCATGATGGCGAACCTATGGCATGTGTGCCACATGTGGCACGTGGAGCCATATCAGTGGGCACCTAGCTCAGCTCCAGCGTGCATGCACGTGCCGACCACCTGATTTTTGGGCCTTCCGGGCCCACTGGAAGTCAGGAAATGGGCCGTTTCTGGCCTTCAGAGGGCCCCCAGGGGGTGGGGAAGGTTGTTTTCACGCTCCCCAGGCTCCTAGAAAGCCTCTGGAGCCTGGGGAGGGCAAAAAATGGGCCTACTGGGCCCACCAGGCCATCACGTGCCAAAAGTGGGGGGAGCATGGGGGGTCGCGCATGCATGCATGGGGGTTGTGCGGTGCATTGAATTATGGGTGTGGGCACGCGTGTGCATGACCCTCTCCCCGCGTTCCACCCACTTTTGGCACGCAACAGCAAAAAGATCTATACCATAGTTGTACAGTGGTTTAATGCACCCTGTTATTAACACAGCTGCCTGCAATTTCTGCAGGTTCGAATCTTACCAGGCTCAAGGTTGACTCAGCCTTCCATCCTTTCTAAGGTAGGTTAAATGAGGACCCAGTTTGTGGGGGCAATAAACTGACTTTGTATAAATATACAAAAGTATGAAGGCTATTGCTTAACGCATTGTAAGCCGCCCTGAGTCTCCGGAGAAGGGCGGCATATAAATCAAATTTAAAAAAAAAAAAAAAAGTTGTCCAATCTCTTTTTAAAAACCTCCAGTGATGGAACACCCACAACGTTTGGAGGCAAGCTGTTGTACTGGTTAATCCACTGTCAGGACATTTCTCCTTAATTGTAGGTTGCATCCCTCCTTGATACTTTTCCATCCATTACTTTGTGTCCTATCATCAGGTGCTTTGGAGAAAAAGTTGACCCTTCTTCTCTATGACAGCCCTTCACATATTAGAAAACCGCTATCTTGTCATCTCTAATACTTTTCTTTGTTAGACTACACATACTTATTTCCTGCATCCATTTGTATGTTTTATCCTCCAGCCCCTAACTGTCTGTTTTGCTCTTCTCTGCACTCTTTCTAGAATGTTTTTTGTATTGCAGTGACCAAACTGGACGCAGTGTTCCAGATATGCTCTTACCAAAGCAGTATAAAGTGGAACTAACATTTCACATGATGTCGATAGTATCCCTCTGTTGATACAGTGTAGGACTGCATTGGCTTTTTTTGGCAACTGCAGCACACACCACTGGTTCATATTTAAATGGCCACTAGGAGTCCAAGATCCCTCTCACGTTACTGCTGTTAATCTATGTACAGCCAATTCTATACCTGTACATTTGGTTTTTCTTGCTTAAGTGTAAAACCTTAGTTGTATCACCATTGAATTGCATTTTGTTGTATAGGGCCCAGGGACAAGCCTGTCAAAATACTTCTGGATGTTGAGCCTATCTTCTAAAGTGTTGGCTATTGCCCCTAGCTTAGTGTCATCTGAAAATTTGATGAATTCCCCTTCTATCCCCTCATTTAAATTGTTAATGAAGATGCTGAAGACTACTGGACCTAAGGCAGAATCTTACGGTATCCCACTGCATATTTCCCTCCATGTAGATATAATTCCACTGAAGACTATTTCACCTTTCCCAGCATTACGGTCTTTTCAAGAGATCTGGATCTTCACCGAGTTTGTGAAGTGAGGTAATTTGGGCCTCAAATGACAACTCTGGATTAATTTGCTTGATGATTCATTTGCTTGTTTTTTGACTGTCCATGGTATTCTCAGGTATCTTCTACAAAAGTTCATAACCTAACCAATATCTCATCCTGCTTCTTCAACATCCAACTTTCAGTTACATAGAGGGTTAAAGGGAATATTAACATTTTAAAACATTTTAAAAATTAAGAATTTTAAAAATTGTGGTTCCAGGTTTCCTAGCAAAACACTACTTTTCCTGAAGCACCAGATTTTCTTTGACAGGAAGTCCTCTGAGAGGGCCTGAGAAACCTATTTATGGTGCTGGTAATCTGTGTGGCAGATATGGCATTTTGTTCAAAGTCACTGAATTAGCAAGGCTAAACCCTTTAATACTTAATGGCTAGTATAATTTTATATATAGACATTCCCCCTTGAGATTTGTGCCTACTATGACCCTGGTAACAAATTATTAGCAACAAAATTTTACTGGACTCAATGGACTGCTTACATGTAGTACATCCAACTTTGTTAAACTCCATAAATTGTTCAGCTGTGGAAAAAAAAAAAGACTTGCGAAATGAAACATTTTTACATTCATTATGTTACTATATACAATCCTTTTATAACTGTTTTCTATTAGAATACTTCATAAAATGCTTATATCGGTACATCTAAAATATATTTTATGATATATGGAAGCTAAAAGATAAAAGTAAATAAAAAGATTTTAAATAATACTGCTTTTCATAATGACCAATACAAGAAAGTTTCCCCAAGTGTGTTGCATACCATACAGTGTTGCTTTAGACACCCTAGATATTGCAATAGTAATGAGCTTATTCATAAGTTCAGCATTATTGCCTATAGTAAATTTGAAGGAAAAAGGTCCATCAGTAGAAGAATGTTATGGTAAATTCATAATGAGACTTCCTATATGTTAGTTGAAGAAGATTAGGGTTTTCATTACATTTTTAGAAAATGCAATGTGAGCTGGAAATTCTAATGTGGCTAGAAACTAGAAAATAGCAATATAATATATTGTGTTATAGTTTTCTATAATTATGTAAGTTCTCCCACATAACAAAGTATCTCAAGTTTCAAGGCTTTTTAGTTACAAAGCATCCACAGACAGAGAATATGATGAGTTCATGAGAGGTGATGAAGACAATGATGATGATGATGATGATGATGATGATGATGATGATGATGATAATAATAATAATAATAATAATAATAATAATAATAATAATAATAATAACAACAACAACAACTAAAGCCATTTCTTTCCTTTTCCTCAAAACTGTCTATAGTGCAGGGTACTGGTATTAACATTTTAAAAATCTTAATCAGTGCTGTCAAAAGGAATGATGTAAAACTAAGATAATTACAATGTATGCAGACTTCAGAAAGGCCAAGTTATATGGAGAAAGAAGCTTTAAAAAGCCCAAAAGAAAGCACCAACAAACCAATTATCTGTTGTTTTTAAAAGCACTCTGTGGACATAGCGGAAATTATTAGACAAGTTGGATATGAGATGATGAGCACCCAGACATGGAAGACACTTATGAAACATGGAGAAAAAATATTGAACTTTAGAGGTGAAGGTTTAATATGGTGGAAGAAAACTACAAGGAATATTGATAGCTGACACCATGAAATAGAAGAAGAGTTTCTCATTTTACAAGGTCACATAGACTTGGAACATGGTATAGGACAACTATGACAAATTGAAATTCTTCTTGATTCAAAGTGAAAATGAAGCATAGCAACCTGAATTTTATAGAAATGGGTGAGCGAAACTGAATTGGAACAACTTTAAATCAGATGATTAATGATATACTTTTTAAGTCATGAGATCATACAAAGAACTGGAGTAAAAGACATTCAAAAAGATAATTGCTAAAATGCATTAGGCTCTAACTAAATGCATGTTAGGAACACATATTTTAGAATTAATGAATACCATTAACCTGTCTATCATAAACATGTATACACTTAATACATGTGCAATGGTGAAAAATTCTACAGCAAATAGCAAGAAATGATAATTTGAATAAAAAAATGTAGGAATGTAAAAGTTGGATAGCTGGATGAATATAGAAATACTTTTTTATTATTTATTCGCTCCTTAAATATATTTATAAATGAATACTGTACAAGTAAAAAAATCAGTAAAACAAACTTCAGAAAAAAAGGCTACACAAAATGCAATATGATATTAATATTATTTTAAAATGTAAATTTTAATGCAATTAACAGTCATCTCTTTTAAAAATATACGCCAATCATGAAGTTATATTAGTTTTCACAACTTGTATTCTTTCCCATATGCTTATCAATATTTTCAACTTTTGTCATCATTATTCTGTATGATACAAATATTCAAATTTACCAATAGACGTATTTTCTGACGAATAGAAAATAGATGTTTCCAAATATATTGAAGAGAGTATGAACAAAAACTGAAATCTCAATTTACATGTTTCTATAGAAACCGTAGTGTCTATTGGTAACATATTACATTTATTACAATTTATTTTATTCAAATGTGGAATTGCAGGGAGATTGGGGTTTGGGTTTTTTTTTTTTTTAGAAATAATAGTTTGGAATAAAAAGGACTAGAAAAGATTAATATTTATTTTTCTTGCAGAAAAATTACAGTTGAAGAATGGAAAATATTGGGATGATTGGAATCTAAACTGGAGGTCAAAGTACAAATTCATGATGTTGTTTAGCTGAAGTAAGGATTTAGAAGAGCTTATTTTGAATACAAATGGAAAATCAGAATTAAAACTGAATATCAAGAGAGCAGATAATTATAACTAGCATTTTTAGTGAATTTACAGCTGTCAGGCATGAAAAATCAGTTCCACATGTGAACATTCAATTTTACTGATTTATTGCTAAAAGGAATGCACAGGAATCTTCTCAATTAATGGTCAGACCTGGTTAGAGTTGGATAAGTTTCAATGACAATCAAGGGTGGTTGGACTTAGTTCATTTGTGGTTATGTAAGAACTTCAAACTGATCCTTCTTTTTACCTCTCTCCCTGGCTCTGCCTGTCCTTCTCCTATACCTAACTGCAAAACAATGAAGGTAATTTTGTTTTCTAATGCTCCAGAACTGTTAATGTGGCAATGTGCTAGAGAAATAATTAGATTTATCCTCAGGACAAAGGCACTGAAAATTATAAATGATAAGTATGTTTATGTCACATCAAAGTTCAAGCAATTAAAGAAATAGTTTTTCTAACATAATGTATGGCAGTGAAAAGTGGACACTAAGAAGAAAAGAGGAAGAAGACTGAAATATGGAATGGAAAATGGTTGACAGGAATACTATGGACTCATGTTTCATCCACCTCAAGTTCAACTGGATGAAACAAAGACTAAGTGTTCTTCTGAGCCAACGACCAGTAACCAAAAATTTACATCTTCTGGGCAGATGGAATACATACAACAGAATAAAAGTGATTACTACAAGATGGACGGACAGAATTAAGATGATCATTGGAATATGTTTAGGACAAATATGGTTTATAAGACAGGTTAAAGGGCATTTATGCATACAGATCGGTGGTGGGTTGCTACTGGTTTGCCCCAGTTCGGGCAGCGGCAGGAGGCTCTGCCCACCCGCCTGGATGTCATAAAAAATGCTCTGTGCATGCGCGGAATCTTCTGTGCATGCGCAGAAGCTCCGTGCACTCGCAAAGTGAGCGAGTGCACCCGCACACTCCCAATAGTGAACCGGTAGCGAAGTACATTGAAACCCACTACTGATACAGATATCAGGGATCAAGCTGGGGTGAAATGCTCCCGGTTCAGATTGGCTCGGATAAGTAGGTAGCGATGGCAGCGGGCAGTTCGGAAAACCGGTAGCAAAAATCCCTGCCTCCGCCCCCCCATGCCCAGCTGAGCCATGTGATCATCAGAGGCTTTTTTTTCTTTTAAATGCCTCTCACAAGCCAAGCTCTGACGATCCCAGCTGAGTTGCCTGCTGATCAGGCAACTCAGCTTGGATCGTCAGAGCCATTTAAAAGAAAAACACTTTTTTTCTTTTAAATGGCTCTAACGATCCAAGCTCTGACGATCCCAGCTGAATTGCCTGATCGGCAGAGGGTTTTTTAAAAACCCTCTGATGATCAGGCAAGTAAGCTGGGATCGTTAGAGCCTTTTGAAAGCATTTTTTTACATGGTTTTACATGTAAAAATGGTTTTAAAAGTAAAAAAAAAATGGCCATGCCCACCCAGTCACATTACCCCCCCACCAAGCCACGCCCACAGAACCGGTAGTAACAAATTTTAGATTTCACCACTGGATCAAACCCAATTTGATGCCATGTAATTAACAATAGTAAAATTCTAAAAGCCTTCTAAATGTATCTTAAACATCTATGAAGAAAGATTAGTTTGAAAACTACATACAGGAAAATTATTTTATAGTTAAAGATAGTATGTTCATACATACTCTTTAATGATTTCATAACTAATAAGGGCAAGAATACTACATGCCACTTAGGAAATTTTCACTGGAATTCTTTTTCATTTGAAAGATATTTCAAATGCAAATTTGCTTTAACTATTGAATGAGAATTAATCAAATACATGGAAAAGATCTTTTCTGCCCAATATTCCTTGGCTTTGCCAGTCCATTTCTTAATAGATATTGGCTTTCTTGCAGCTATATTCTGCCTCTTATAATGTAAAAGCTAAGTCACCAACTGTGCTTTCATGATAAGAGCAATCCCTATTTATAAATTAAAAGTAACAAGACTCAAATAACTTTAGCTCAATTTGTCTTTTGGGAATTTGCATTTGCATAGCTACTTTTCAGATCCTGATATTTGTGCGGCAGGAAGAAATATTCTTCTGTTCCTGGTCTCTTATTATCTAAGTGATTTTATTATTGGGTCATATTACTCAGATATCTCACTAAATACCTTTTTATGGGCTTTTTATGGGCTATAGTTGAGAAATTGATTTTTTAAAGGTGATTCCTTTACAGTTTCGTTGAATTTTCTGTATCAACTCAGGAAAAACTAACTTTGCACCTTGCTCCATGTAATAGCTTATGTTTATACACCTAATAAACTTTGGACTGAATCTGGAAAAGGTGTTTTTAAAGAAAAAATGAGATAATTCTCCTTGTATATGTGGAAAATATTCTTGGCAGCCCTGAAAAATTACATTTTTGAAATATTCAAAGAAAGAAAATGAACTGAACCTTTTCAGACCTTAAGTTACTCTAAAAATTCAGTGTTTGTCAAAGTTCATATCAACCAGATTACTTCACAATTATATGAGAAGGCAGGTTATGGACTTTTGTCTTTCAGCAACTATCTCATTTGTATTTTGAAAAAATTAAATTAAGTGGCATTATTGAAAGCAACTGTGCCATTTAAAAATGCCTCAGGGTAGCTCATTCAGGGAAAGTTCATCTTTAAAACATTTTCACCAGAAAAGATGGAGCAAAGGTGGCTTAGCCATTTTAACTGACAAAAATTTAACAGGATATATGAACTACAATGCTAAAATGACATGATTAATATGATAAATAACAGGAAAAAAACATACGCTACTAATGGAAAATAAAATCATCGTGCCTTTTAAACAGACCAGGGAATTTTAATGATTAAAATTGTTGATAATTGCAAAAGTTGGAAATTACATTCCAATAATCTTCTAAGATGCCTACTGTTTTGCCATTTTTCTCAATTATCTCTATACTGCCTTTGTTAAAATTCTTTAACATGTTCGAATTTTATTTTATTTTTTTGAAAACTAAACTCCCTATATGTTCCCTTCAGTCTCCTTATATGGACTCATGGTCAGACCTAATTGTCAGCCTGTTATTAAATTGTTCTGGTAGTCAGATGAAGAGAAAATGTTATTTCTTTTGCTTGAAAGCATGCAGAAATTTCTGGAGAGAGATAAGTTCTGCACTATTGCTATTCAAAGACAAAGAATTTAGGATGCCAAATCTCCTGAATACACAAACGCTTTTACCATGCTACAGAAAAAGTGAAACTGATTAGCACCTACCTTTCTTTATTTTACTGTTTTTATTATATATGTGTATTCTTCTTTTTGACTTGTTTATTAATTCTATAATGGTTCTTTAGGATCATAATGCATTTTAGCCCTGATTATTTAGCCTAATTTTGCTAATTTATCTCATTGATGATTTGCTCATGTTAGTGGCCACTGGTGGAAAGAGTCTACTTACCAAATCTAAATTAAAGATTTGTCTCATTATTTACTTCATTGTTCTTGCATTCATTTATGCAGGAACAGTTCCTCAAGGCACTGCGTTCTTATCATTTAGTCCGATAATGTTTAACGTGTTTTCTTTTGACATGACAGCTTTATTGATTAAACAGAATATTTCTTTGTTGCATACGATGATTTTCTTTTGTATTAATTGATCAGTATTGAGTCTTAATAATCACATAGATACCCTTACACTGTTCCCAATAGAACATTGGGATGTTCTATGCCCAACTTGGCTCAACTAATGATTGCATTCATCTTTGCAATAATCAAGTCCACCTGCCTTGCTACTAGTTATCATCTACTTTTTTCATCCTATCTTTCCCAGCATTACAGATTTCTCAAGAGACTTTGAATAATGTGCTGAAAATATAATAATTTGAGCCTGATCATTTGTATCTTGATAATAGATTGATTTGTTTTGTTATCTATTTGTTTGTTTACTTGACTTTCCATAGTATTCTCGGAAGTCAACTTCAACTATAAAATTAAAAAGAATCAATACTGATTTTATTCTGCTCCTTAAAATCCAACTTTTACTTCCACAGAATGTCACAGGGATTCTGATCTTTGTAGGCATAGGCAAAACACAGCATGTCAGTATTTTTCCAAAGATTCCATTGTATTTTTTTAATTATATTTTTTTAGAGATTGCTTTAAAATACAACTGGGAAAAGATCAACCAGACAACAGAAAAAGCCACAGCACCTCTCTGTTGTTATTTAAACAGCCATGTATTTTTCAGGCTTCTTTGTGAATACGAAACAAGTGGCTGCTATCCTGAAAAAGCAGTGAAGCATTTGCACAAGATCAAAAGCATGTCTGAATCTTTTTAAGTGTATACAGCTCTATCATCAGGTGCATCAGTAGCAAATATTTGCAAGTGCTGAATATGTTGAGTTACTGGCTAGAAGCATTTAGCCCTTCAAAATGTTGAAGTGAGATATGAAGAAGAAGTTGGAATCTGAACTGTAAGAGAATGTAATGGGAAAGACTAAGATATTTAGTGCTTACATGTCACAGAAGTTAAGGAAAGAGCCTTGAAATACCAATTTCCATGCTCCATTGACTGTGAATGAAATTGCAAGATCCGTCATTCTTACCTTAAATCAAGATATTATTGTGTGTGTATTTGTATACACCTATACACATTCATACATGCACACTTATACATATACACATACACTAATAAACTCATACATCAGCACATACAAACACATGCTTGCTTTCCATAAGCATCCTTTCTAAAGCTAAAATCTCTGCTGGAATTAACAAAGATGGAAAACAATTCAAAGTTACAGGAATTTGCAATCAATTCAGAAATCAAAACACGAGATCTCAAACTAAGAAAAGATTAAAAAAAGGAAGCTGAGTGAAAATTGGGGGTAAAATAAAAGCGATGTTGAACTGAATAAAAATGTAACTATTAGAGTATCTTATAATTTCAAGAGAATCATGATGGCATAACATGAACCTAATCACATTAAAACAGTATAATTTCCATGAGTGAGTTTTGATTAGACATTTCACTACTAGAAACTTCCATTCCAAGTTTTTTTTTCCATTTTCAAGAAGTCAATGACTTAAATTCACATCTTTGGATAGGATGTAGACCCATATAAAATAAGAAAAACAACTTTTTTTATTGTAAAAAAAAAATCCTTCTAAAAACTGGTATTTCCAATATTTTACTATAAAATTACTTTTTAGTTCTGCTTATAAATACCTTTAGTTCTTTGAAAATTAATAATTGCTCCATGGTTTTTTCAATAAATTATTAGGATTACAGTGTCTTTTAAGGCATAATGGAGTGCAAGAGATGATAGCCTCATCATCCACATATAGGAACATAAGGATAATTTTTTCTTGCTAATACAAAGGATGGATGACATGGCTACACAGTTGGTCATAGAGTTAATATATAAAAATTAAGCAATATGGACACCCAAATGCATCTTCCACATACTGCTTTTTTATGAAATTGAGGTAAAAAATTAATCTGTTTATGCTGAACTTGCTATGAAAAGCAAAAGTTATATGACTAATTTCTTACATGGAGTCTCCTGCATTTTCAGAGAGAAGTTTCATAGTTTATTCCTTCTGTTCACTTGCAAGTCGAGCAGCCTTATCATCAGGTGTCATTAGACCATGTAGTAATACCTGACCCTCTTCCTTCTCTTCAGAAAAAGACTTCTTTCACTGATCATACTACTGAGGAAAACTGAATATTAGCACTGTCTAAAGGGTTAAAAATAGAAGTTTCACAATGTTTATTAGTGCAAGCAATGCATCTCTTTTTCCACCATTAAAGTAATCACAACTTTGCAAATGTCTTGTAGCCGCTTCAAAAGTGTTCCTAGCTGGCTCTAGGTTCACATGCATTTGCATTGCTGACATTACCATTTTGAAAACCATGGACAGCTCCAAACCAGCCATGGCAGATTTGCAATAGGCTAAAGTAGAAGTGCTTTATTTGTGTTAAGGTGCATCATAAAACATTCTTTTTCAATGTTTTGCAAGTCCTACTCAATATCAAATTCAGTCAGTTGGCTGAATTTCAAATCAGCCAGCCATGCTTCAGTATGGATATTGTCAAGCCATTTATGATTGCCTAAAAGCAAAAGTGATTCTTTTCCAAGTATAATTCTCACAAACTCTCTTTATCAAGATTCACCGAAAAGAAAGGGATATGGTGACAAGAATTCCAGAAACTGAACATTTTCATTTCTAAAAGCAGAAACTTGACAAAGTTAAGTGAAGCCTTCTTCGTTTTCTTTTTAATTGCTTTTATGAAGGCAATTAGTGCTAGTGAAATGGAACAGGGGTCCCCAACCTTTCGGACCTCAGGGACCACTAAATTCATAATTTAAAATCCTGTGGACCACTAATATGATCTGCCTAATGACCAACTGGGTGGGCGTGGCTATGTGGTATGTGATTGGGTGGGCATGGCCAACTTGATGGCCAACATGATGTCACTCACATCGAGGGGTGCCTAACTAGCTCTACTCACTCCTCCCCGGCCAGCCACTCTTCGTGTCCCCGCCTGGGCTCCTTAGGGCCCCAACAGGAAGCAGTTGTTGGAGCTAACCACGAGAAAGAGTTGGCAAAACAGGTGGCTCAGTTCAAATTGGATCTGACTGAGAAGGAGGCTCAGCAGAAGCACCTCACTGAGGACTACGAGCATAGGCTTTCCTGCGGGAGTGCAAGGCCAGGTACCGGTGCCTGGAGGCTTAGCGGGCTGAGATGGTCAGCCAGTTCCAGGCCATGATGCTGTCACACTGGAACAAGGCCCTCTGGTTCTTTGCCACCAGTGGAGCTTCCCTCCAGCCTTCGCCAAAGCCCTGCACCAGGAGGCTGAGGCAGACCCCAAGTTGGAATTCTCCCCCACACACAAAAAGACCCCAAAGGGGAGACACTCTGCAGAAACACAAGCGTTGATTGCACATATCCAGCCCAGGGGCCGCAGTTTGAGGACCCCTGATTTAGTGCAATATAAAAAATGCAAATAATTTTTTTGCAGACCACCAAAATTTTCTCATGGACCATCAGTGGTCCACAGACCATTAGATGGTTACCACTGAAATGGAGTGTCTTTTCACTGAGAATGATGGACTTTACAGGTGGTTGGTTATATAATCACGTCTTAAATCTTTATTAGACTCAGAACTGATGTGAACTTATATTTCTGTTATCATATATAATTTGTGACACAAAACAATAACTCTAGACTACAGTTATCCTGTTTTCTCTCTTCACATTTCAGAAGATAGAATAGAGTAGAACAGAACAGAACAGAACAGAACAGAACAGAACAGAACAGAACAGATTAGACAGCATCAACACCAGATGGATTCGTAACTAGCTGACCAATCACACTCCATTGAGGACTACACATTGAGTGTGGTTGGTCAGCTAGTTACGAATCCATCTGGTGTTGATGCTGTCTAACCCACATTTTTCTACTTTATCTAGTAGTAGGTTATGGTCTACTTTATCAAATGCTTTACTGAAGTCCAAGTAAATTATATTGACAGCATCCTCTGGTCCAGTAATTTTATCACTTTGTCAAAGAATGTAATAAGATTAGTCTGGCATGATCTGTTTTTGACAAACTCATGTTGGCTTTTGGTTATTACTTTGTTTGCTTCTAGGTGTTCGCTGATTCATTGCTTGATTATCTTTTCCAGAATCTTCCCTGGTATTGAGGTCAGGCTGATAGGTCTGTAGTTTCCTGGATCTATTTTTTTTTCCCTTTTTTGAAGATGGGAACTACATCAGCTCTTTTCCAGTCTCTGGCATTTCTCCAGTGCTCCAGGATCTTTGAAATATCTTTCAGTACTTCAGTGGTTCTGAGATCTTATCTGCTAGTTCCTTCAGAACCTTGGGGTGTAATTCATCCGGTCCTGGTGATTTGAACTCATCTAGGGTAGACAGGTGTTCACTTACCATTTTCTTTCCTATTTTATCTTGTGTTCCTAATCTGTGTTCTTTTTGATAGGTTGGACTGTTTTTTTCCCTTTGTGTAAAGACAGATGCAAAAAATGATGTAATGGACCAATTATTTCCTTGACTTTTTTCTTGTTTTTAACATGTTGGAAGAAGCTTTTTTTTTTTTTGTTATTTTTTACTTTTGTCTCAAGTCTTTGTTCATTGTGAGCCTTAGCTTTCCTCACTTCATCTTTACAGGCCGGGGCTATTTGCTGATATTCTGCCTTAGTTATTTGCCCCTCTTTCCACTTTTTATCCTGACATGTTAACTTAATCTTAAGAACTAATTGTGATGCATTTTCAGATTTGCTGAATATTCATAGAAATGTGCCCCGTGGGTTATTGAGCATGACACCAGACTTGGAGCCAGGGAGAGGGTATGGCTGTTATTATCAGAGAATCTCTAGTAGATGTCAGAGGCGCTGCTCTACAAGTGCCCAGCTGTGAGACCCTTTTTCTTAGGTTGGGCTCAAGGTATTAGGTGGGATTGCTGCTGCTGTACCAGCCTCCCTGCTGTGTGGCAATTTCCCTATCTGGGGTCCTGGACCTTGCCACGGGGCTGGCAATGGAATTCCCCAGGCTTATACTTCTGGGGGATTTCAACTTCCCATCCCTGGAGGAAGGGGCGGAGGTAGCTTGAGATTTCATGGAAACCATGACTTCCATGGGCCTATTCCAGGTCATCCAAGGCCTGACTAGTAATAGCGGTCACACACCTGATTTGGTGTTCTTGTCAGAGCAGTGATTATGTGACCTGGAATTGATGAACCTGTCCTTGGTCCCCTTGTCATGGTCAAAACACAGTCTGGTGGCAATGAGTTTCTCAAGAGCTGTACACCTCCCCTGCAGGGAGGCAGGATCTATTAGATTGGTCTGCCCTCATTGACTAATGGACCCGGATAGGTTCCAGAAGGAGCTGGGGGTTATAACTGCAGATCTACTGTGCGGTCCAGCCGAGCTCTTAGTCACTGTTTGGAATGGGAAGGTGACTGAGGCTCTGGATAGGATTGCACCCATGCGATCTCTCTTCACCTGTAGACCTCTCTGTGCCCCATGGTATACAGAGGATCTGAGAGGGATGAAACACATTAGGAGACATCTAGAGTGCCGCTGGTGGAAGACAGGGGATGAACTCAATCGAACACGGGTAAGAGTTGCTACTAAAGGCTACCTTGTGGTGATTTATGTGGCAAAGTGTAAATATTTCACCACACTAATTGTGTCTGCAGATAATTACCCAGCGACCCTCTTTAATGTGAGCCTCCTCCTCCTGGGGAAGAAGGTGATTGAGGTCCACCTGAAGGAGCCCGCTGAGAAATTTATGAATTTTCTGGAAGGCAAAATCACTTGACTTAGTTCCCAGTTAGATGCTGGCGTGGTTGCTGGTCCGGTGGAAGCCCCTGAGGCAGGTTCTCGCCCTGTTATCTGGGAACAGTTTGACCCTGTTGCTCCCAAGGAAGTGGACAGGGAGTATGCATGCAAGTACCTGTGTTTTAGACCCATGTCCCTTCTGGCTTGTGAAAACTTCTCAGGTGGACAGGCAGGTGGACTCTGGCGGTGATTAATGCTTCCGTACAGGAGGAGGCCGTTCCCTAGCATTTTAAGGAGGCTGTGGTCCTCCCTCTTCTTAATAAGCCATCACTGGACTCCACACTGTTGGATAATTTCCGACCTGTCTCCAATCTTCCCTTTTTGGGGAAGGTTTTGAGAAGGTGATTGCGCATTAGCTCCAGAGGTTTCTGGATGAAACGGATTATCTCCACCCCTACCAATCAGGATTCAGACCTGGATTTGGGACAGAAATGGCATTGGTCACACTTTTGGATAATCTCTGGGTGAAGCGGGATGGGGTACTGCATCTATCCTTGCTCTACTTGACCTCTGAGTGGCTTTCGATACCATCGTTCATGGTATTCTCCTGAAGCGGCTTCGGGGGATAGGAATGGGAGGCCTTGTGCTATCCTGGTGCACCTCCTTCCTTTACAGCTGTTCTCAGTCAGTGTTGATAGGAGGGGAGAGATCCAGCCCTCACCCACAGCTTTGCGGGGTTCCGCAGGGCTCAGTACTCTCTCCACTCCTGTTTAACATTTATATGAAGCTGCTGGGTGAGATCATCCGTCATCATGGACTGCAGTATCACCAATATGCTGATAATATTCAGCTGTATGTGAGTTATACTCAGCCTATGGTGAGTTAAGTGATGCCGTGTCCTTCCTCTCGCAATGCCTAGAGGCTGTTAGGGTCTGGATGGGGAGCAATGGATTGAAACTAAATCCTTGCAAGACCAAGTGGTTCTGGGTTTGGGATTTGTTGGCTCAGGGAGAATTGCCAACTTTGCTCTTGGATGGGGTGGCAATACCCAAAACAGACCCTGTGTGCAGGGATGAAATTTACTTTACCTTCCCTACCAATTCGGAAGTGCACATCATACTAAATATTAATATGTGTATAAATAAATAAATCTTTTGGGAAGTTAATTAGCTTTTATCTAAATAGAAACTGTTGCTAGAAACTATGCCACGTATACATTTATTCCCTTAATTTAGTAACATTAATATTCCTATATTTCCTATATTCTTCCTAGTCTGAAGTGTCTTCATTAAAGCTGTCATCAATAAGCTATGAATATGGTCTGAAACAACTGTTAAAACGAAAACTGTATCTTGGATACAGATTAATATTTATTTTGATCAGATCTATTGTCTATTTGGTGGAAAACATTGCATTAATATACTCAGACAACCATATTTGAAAACAGATACTGCATTCACCACAGAAATCAGTTTATTCACTGCTAGCTAATCTCTAGCTATTTTCACCATTAAATCATGAGTTTCATGATTCTTTAGCTATAATCAGTAATATTCAAAGTATGTACAAGAACTGGAATACCCTGGTCTTAAGCTACAGTATATATTTTCTAAATTCTAGTGTAGGCTAAGATATTTTCCTGCAAATGCACCCCCGTTCCAGTTTCACTTATAGGAAAGATGCCTGTTCTATTGCCATGTTAGCATGGCAACATTCTCCAGTACACCTGAAGGCATCACAATAACTATCTTCCAACAACTTCCAATATCCTTCCTTCCTGAGATATAGTTTAAGGCCTAAAAAGAAGTTCAAATTCTTTTCTTAATCTATTCCCTGGCTGATATCTGCTAAGTAGCTCAAGGATTAACTTCCAGTGAACAATAGACTCAGAATAGATTGTTCCAGCAGATATTATAATTTTCTTGGACCACCTAATACTCTTTCACAGGGCTTTGGCTCAACAGATTCAAATTCTTCTTTAAAAAAAGAATCACTCAGAAAAGATATAACAGACCTGCATCATCACTGTAGAGAAGAGTCAAACACAGAATAAACTAGTAGCATAACTAAAAATCATCCTTCTTTTGGGTAGGGGCTTCTAACCATTTCCATTACGTTTTAGGAAATTTGTCCTGGCAGGTATATGAATTCTGAAAGTTTACATATAGCACTGTAAAAGTTCACAAACGAATTTTCATTTGTCATCCATATCCAGACCTTGCTTTGTTATTATGTTATGAGAAATTCTCACTATCTCAGATGTTGACATTCACTGTAATAGAACTTCCTGCATCAGCCAGACATGAAAGCCTGGATGGCAAATCAGTGTCTGAACCCTTCTTGTTACAGGTTGGAGACTTTTTATTAACCTGGCAACTTCAACAAGATTTATTGCATCACTTACTATTACTGGATTTACACACACACACACACACACACACACGCACAAACCTTTGGTATAAAATTGCATTCAGAATAAATCCAGACTAAAGCCGAGGTCTTACAAACAGGAGATGGTATAATACATTTCTGGGCTGTAACAGTTCAGACTAAAGAAATAAATATTTATGAGCATCCATTCTCTACATGTGGCTGCTCCTGAAGACCATCTGGAAATTGCGATTGGTCCAGAAGGCAGTGGGATGCACAATTTTTGCCATTACATGTTTTGTCCATATTACAATGCTACTGTGTGAACTCCGCTGGTCTATTGTTTCTTTCCCAGTATCACCTTGATCATCACATTTAAAGCCTTGAATGATATGGGGCAAGGTTAACTGTGAGACCACCTCTCTTGGAAGTGTCTATGGAGATTCTCAGACATCCAGATCATGATTATACATAAGATGCTTTTTCAAAAGCAATTAGATTTTCTTTCTTTCTTTCTTTTTTGGCTAGAAGACTTTTCATTTTTCAATTCAGAACAGAAAAAGCTTCTTGGATGAAAAGTGAAAGGTCTTCTAGCAAAACCAAAGAAATTCCAGTTGCCTTTTGAAAAAGCACCTTTGGAGATCCCAAAGCCCACCAAGATTGATAGGGTAGATATGTTCCAGGTCCATTCCCTTAAATATTATTACATCACAAGGCCTAGGAAGTGGATTTTCTCTTTGGCAACCTCTGCCCTGTGGAGCATGCTGTCCCCTGAAATTTGGCAAGTTCCCATGATCCCAGAAGGGCTGACTCTTCCTAAGTATCAGGCTAAGATGAGGTTGGAGCCCAATATATTTGAATATGAATGGGCTAGGTTGCCACTGGAGCATTGGACATCTTTTTCTGTTTTTTAATCATGTTTATGTTGTTATGAGAGTTTAAGATTATAATACATAAGGTGGGCATCTGAATGAGTCTTTTAAATAAATAAATAAATAAATATCCCATGTAATAAATGGCATTTTCTGATTATTGTAACTGTTTTTGGAATCATTATTGTTGCCAATTTTCTCATCACTGTAACATTCCATTACAGTTTAACAAGTATAGCAAGAAACAATTTTATGTTATCAAGGATATATTACCTCTTAAAATATATTAAATTTTAAATTCTAATGAGCAATTTAAGTTGTTTGCCAGAGGACTCTTATTAATATAATATTTGCATCCCAGACAAAGAACTTTTGCTTATTTCTTTTCAGCCTGCAATAAAATGTCCTTTTTCTGAAGAAAACACATTACAACCTATAATGTATTGATGAAAATAGAAGAGTTATTTAAAAGTTTAAACCTGGTTGTCATTGTCTGCCTTTTATATATTGTTCGGTAGTATTTCTGTTCAGGAACAAATTTTGCAGTTAATACATATCTCTACTATTTCCTGTTACTCAAAGATGTCATTAATTGTATAATAATTGACTATTTAATAGAGTATCAAGGTATTTTTGTCTGGAATTAATTCATCTTTTTCTATGCATCAGCATGTTCATGCAATGAATCAAAGACATCTTTCTATACAACATACAAGGTAGTACGTTATATTGAATCCAAGCTGCCTTGGAAAATAGGAACTTAAACTGGTAGATGCAAACAATGATATATTAATGCACATGATTTACCAGCATAAATGTTCAGGAAGTGAGTTTATGCATTATGCTTCCTCAAACAGTAATTTGATACATTGTAGGAAATTTATGTACCCTACCTCCAAGCAGAAAACAGAAGCAATATGTTCAATAGAATGCCAGCTTTTTTAAAAAAAAATGCCATTATCTCTTTTATTATCAAACACCATACATGTACAAATCACAGCTTATATTTGGAGATGTTGCACATGAAACATATGAAGTGGTCATTAACATATAAATGGCATTTTTTTTAAAAAAAATATTTTTATCTGTCTTTATTATTTTTATAAATAACTCCAAGCAGCAAACATATCTGATATTCCTATCTCTTCCTATTTTCCCCACAACAACCACCTATGATGGGAGTTGGGTTAAAAGATAGTGACTGGTTCAGCTAGTTTTCATTTCATGCCTAAGGCAGAACTAGAATTTACCAATTTTGAACCTGTTATACCTTGATGGAACTATCAAAATTGTCTTTACATTATCCATAATTCTTGGGATATTATTTATTCATTAGCTTTATATGCTAACTTAATTTTGTTCAAGTCAGGATGGTATACATACTAATCCTTTCTTATTTTCTTTACAAAAATAACCTTGAGAGAGTAACTGAATAACCGAAACAGCTTCTGTTCCTAGACCATCTCCCACAATCTCGCAGTCTGGTACCTTAATCACCACTCTAATCTCCCTCTCATTTCTTATAGCATATTTTGTCCCAATTAAAACAGAGAAGCTTATCTTAGCTTTGCACAAAGGGGTTTCAGTCATTCACAAAGGAGAATAGGGATCGTTATATGTAACTGGCCAACATCTGAAACAATAAATAAATGTCAGGTCTAAAAGCCACTTGGTTATGCTTGACTCCTAATGCTAAGAGTTCTATCCCTTCCCACTCTTCCCTGATGTAAGAAAAAATTCTGGTCATATATCTCCAATACTAAAATTAACAGAAATATTGATTACCGCTCAACATACAATTATCGCTAGAGGATGGACTGGCCAAGAAAGCTCTTAACTTTCTGTATGAAATCTGCATAGAAATGAGTCTCATTAGTTTTGTGGGATACCAGCTTGGCTCACACAACATACTAAATTTATAGGGTGTTGGGGGAGGGGGTGGTGCTGTGGTTCTGGAATAAACTATGGCTGAATGGATTTGTGCAATTCTCTAATTCATGAACAGTGGTTTAAACCTCTGAAATGAGGTTCCTCCTAAGATCTGGATGACTCCCATCCTGTTCATGCTTCAAAGAGCCATAAAAAACTGGATGCCCATTTTGTTGGATGCCAGTTGTTGATAGGACATTTTGAAATTTGCTGGTATCAGCATTGTTTTATTTGCCCAAGTCTAATTCTATTGTTTGTCTCTGTTACATTGTTTTGATATTGTTTTGATGTATTGTGACTGCCCAGTTATCTGGTGACCCTCAAATCAAAATAAACTTTGACTGTATTTGCACAATGCATAAAGCCAAATAACAGATACACCACTACTTGGTTTAGTATGATGCATGAACTAGGCCAAACTATAGGACTGTCAAGGTTCTGAGTAATGAACCCAACCAATTCAGCAACTCTGAGACTTTTGGCTTTCTGAAAGAACTGCTTTATTGAGTACATCATTTTGGCACAGTTGAAAAACAAACCAGCTCTGGCTATTTCCCGTGCTTTCAGTAAAATTAAAGATTAGACAGTTCCCTCCCTCTTTATCACAGTTCATGTTGTCCAATTAGGTGTTCTGGCATCTCCTTGGTACCCTTTTCCAGTCTCTTACCAGCACCTGGTAGGATGACCTTGGTTTCCATGAGATAGTAAGTAGTTGATGTCTGGTCTGACATTCCAAAGCGCCCTCCTCTCGCCAAAGTGTGTCAAGCTGAGAAACAGAGAAAATGGCTGTGACAGGCCCAATCCATTTCGAAGTTGACATGGACTCTTTAAGGAAGATAACTATTGAACAGAGCCAGGCTTTTCTCCTTGTACTATCTGGCTGACATAATGCCAGATTCATTTACTTTCTTTCCTAAAATTCAGTAGATGAGTTCCCACAGTCCACTAAATCATAATCGAGTTAATTTTGCTTTTAGCTTATGAGCTAACGAAGGCAGATATTGTAGTTTGCAAGGCACTGTTTTCTGTTCTAGCACAATGTGCAAATTCTTTCAGTTGTCATTTATTTTATTAATCATGACTAACATATCATAACTTACCACAGAATGTCAACAGTCATTCAGCCTGTATGCAAACTCTCTCTAGTCATAGCCCCTTTCTTCTCTCCCATAGGAATGAATTATCCTATTAACTTTTACAGAAAAAGAGTAAACAATAACCTGTCAAAAAGTAGGGATAGCATCAGATAAAAAACTAGCTGTGTTCAGGATCTGCTGCCCATTAATCTTCTAAACTTTAGGCTACTCTTCTATGTCACCTATACCTTTATCAAAATTATTTACTTGGTGCCTTATATATGAATAACCTTTGTATACTGAACCTTCTCATGTAAATTCATGTCTGACAGAAGTGGATGTCATATATAAGACAAACTACCACCTTAAATAGTAGCAGATATGAAGGATTGGCTTAGGCAGGTAAAGTCCAGACATATATACTTTTACAGTCCTTCCCCAGACAAAGCTGAGATGCTGTAATTCTGGTAGTGGATGACATATCTGTGCTATGATTTTCAATGATTGGGGTGTTTTCAGCAAATATTTTACTCAGGGTTAATCCACTTTTTGTAAGAGAGAAAGTCCTGATTTCAAGGTTATTAAAAGAGATGGAGCTATGCATCATACAGCCTTCATTTGTGGCCTCTAACACATAATTCCAATGGAAGCAATTACTTAACGTACATTCCAGTTCATTGTGGAGTGCCAAATTTTGCATTGGGGGAAGAAAATGACTCTTGAATATATGCTCCGAAGCATGAGATTTGATTACCTTTATCATCATTTCCAAGGCCATAAACGTTGCAATAAAAGAGCATAAAAGCACCCAGCCCTTTCCCAACAATCTGTTTGCTGTACCTTTCCTTGCTTAAATTTTATTTTTAGTGCTTTGAATTCCATTGATAAAGACACAATTGGCAATGTTTTCATTACAAATCTTTTTATAGCTAGAATAGATTCCTTAGAATTTTTATTTCCACTCAAATTCTACAGTAAGACTTGCAGCAAAGACTTTTACAAAAAGAGAACAAAAGGAGATGTCATTCTTTTAATCTTTCTGCTGTTTCTAAGACAATTTTCCGTAACTTGTTTGAGATATCTTATACTGCAGCTCCTAGAATATAAAACATTATAGCTGTAGAGTTGCAACCAGATAGCCCAAAGCTTTGCTTATGAGAGAGAGGTGCAATGTATAATGCAGGAAAAAATATGCATCTAACATGTTTGTTTTGTTCCATATTAAAAGTAAAATATGAACTTTTTTTTCTTTCAATCTCTTAGGATCCATTATGCTTTCTGACATTATTCAGCTAATATGTGGAAAGGATAAAAATATTGGAGAGATTGTATACCTTGAACTAAGCTTTGATAGTATCTGCATACCAGCTTTGTAGCCAATACTTTAAAATAAAAATAAATAAGCTATGGGTCCAGGGCTGGATGTGGTCTCCAGAGCTTTCCAAAAAGAATTATCAAATTATATTTTTAATATATGTGTGTTTGTTTGATTCATTTACTTGTGATCTATGAGTATTTTTTGGTGAATAATGAAGGCAGCTAACAAAACCTGAATATAAAATATTAAAAGGCAGGTTAAAATTAATACTAATCATTTAACTTTTAAATCCTAGGAAAGCGATGCATTTTTACAGATATCCTAAAGGCTGCAAGTGGAGACCAAATACAATATCAGGGGAAATGCATTTCATAACATTGGAACAATGCAGAATAAAAGCTTCTTTCATGCTGCAGAAAGACGTCTTTCTCTTACAGCAGGGAAAAATTAAAAGTGGTGTTCTTTCTGTTTGGGAAATAACAAGTAACTCAGAGTGAGAGCACAATTCTTAAATAAAATAAAGTACTTTGTACAGGAAAAGCAAGAACCTGCCCTGTGAAATCTTTTAAGTATGTAGGCATTTACTTCCAATCTTTTATCTTGTTGGGGTAATCAAGCCAGGAAATTGGCTATAAGGGCTGTAATAGCATCTCTAACAATTATAAAATATGTTGCCTTTCATCTATTCAAGATCAATCCTTTAGATACAGTATATTGCCGTGTGTTAATATAAAAAGATCTCTCTATACAAGCTACTATAAGTTTCTTCAAGCAATAGTACACATTCGTCACTCATCCTTTGAAGCCTTAATGCAATTACAATTAGCTGTACTAGAGATGTACTCTTTGGGACTGTCAGTTAAAGACTTGGGCCAGGAGAACCCACAAGGGGACCTCCATGGCTCATCTGACCCTGAACAATAGATCTGTATCCACGTTTAAAAGACAAATGGATCAACTTTTGACATATTGTGCTCTGTCAATGCCAGCTTTACATACTGTATGTACTTTGTACTTGATAAAACCTTGGTGAAACTCAAAGGATCTGGGATTCAGATATTCATTCAGTCAGGTCCATAATCTTCCTTCTGCTTTGCCTTCTGATTCTTCCTAGCTGTTTTTTAAAGATTATGCATAGTCCACATGAGAGGGGTGGCCCAGAATGAGGCACTTTTTCGTGGCCCAGAATGAGGCACTTGTCAATCAGGGCAAAAACTGGAAGATATTTTAATATCCTATATGAACATTATGTTTGTTGAATTTTAGCTATTGAATCTGTACTCTATGTTTTATTAAAGTCTATACTTTATGTATACCAGCAATTAAAATTTATAAGCCCAATAATATTTTCCCTCATGAGGAGATCACGGCTTTTCTTTTAAGTGCCCAATGTATTAAAGGCATTTTCATCTGTAGCTTTACTCCATAGAAACTGTCTGGTATATTCTTCACAACTTTGGTAGTCTTTGGCTTCCTATATGTGATGTTTTCCTTAACTCTTTCGTGTATTGTACAAGTTGTTGATTTGATCTTAGACAGTAAATTAATAAAAATGAATAAATAAAACTGTTCCTGTTGCCTGACAGCAGGTTAAGCAGGAAGCAAAGAATAAGTTTTGAAAGTGGTCCTGCTTTCCCTATGCAAATTCACTCCCATTTTGGTGGGAAAAATTCTTCTGCTTTGTCTGAGCAGGTTCATAGCGACCTTGTATAGGCAAAGCTACAAGCAAAATAATGAGCATATTTGACCATTTTGACTAAGAAAACCATATCCTGCTTGTGAGGATCCAACCTAAATGGCACAACCAAATCTAAATTTAACAGGCCATAAAAGATGGCTAAACCTGTGATGCTAGCAATTTGCCCAAGCCATCTGCCAATCACCATTTTTATTTTTTAATTTCATCAAGCAAAAGGTGGGATCAAAATAGTTTTTTATTCTTTTGGAGAAATCTTTTTTTTTCAAACTTGATAATAGCAATAGTAATAGCACTTAGAGTTATATACCGGTTCATAGTGCTTTACAGTACTCTCTAAGCAGTTTACAGAGTCAACATATTGCCCTCAACAATCTGGATCTTCAGTTTACCGACCTCGGAAGGAATGAAGGCTGAGACAGTCTCAAGCAGGTCAAGATCAAACTCTTGGCTGTGAGCAGTGTTAGCCTGCATACTGCATTCTAACCACTGCACCACTCATGGTAACTTTAAAATATGTGGAATTCATGCTGGCATTAAAGTTCACACATCTTAAAGCTGCCAAGCTTGAAAAATATGGTTTTAGAGGCCTGCAGTATCACAATCTATAAAGCAGAGCCTTTATCTTGTGCCTAATAATCCATTGGTTCCTAGTCATTTTGCACCAATAGAAAGTTCTGGATGCTGTTCTGAGTCAAATAAACTCCAACCCTCTGCAGGCAGAGGAAATTCCAATTCCTCCTTTTATAGATTTCATCCAAAAGATGATAAGAGTAAGGCTACAGTCTTCTTTTAAAGAAAAAAGAAAAACCTTAGCTTGCTTCAAATTGCATGGTAGTTGATCTAGCAGTTGGAAATCACTGGTCTAGAAATCAGCGCACATAAACTTTCAGACTGTCTTATTACACAATGCTGGTGAATATTGCTCTCATGGCGTTGCATATTCTCATTAGCAGGGTTTTTTCACATGCTGTTCCACTTTTTGACAAATACCATCCTGCCTATTGATTAATAATTCCTAATATTTATTCAACAGGAACTTCATTCATTTTGCTAGGATCACAGCTTCTGCTCTGCTGTGTTTTCACACTGGGACAGGTTGCATTATCAGTTTTCTGATCTTTTGTATCCCTTGGTGGTGCAGGAACTAAATGTAAAGCCCTTAATTATGCAGATTGAAGGCAGTACATTGTATTTTTTAACTGTTTGGAGATTATTTTTCTCTTGCAGAAAAGAATCTGGAAAAAAACTGAAGAAAACAAGACAAAAGTAGATTAAATGGAAGACCTGGAAAAATAACAAAGATTATACTGGAAAGAAAATAGTAAAAATTTGACACTTTGAACAGAAATAATTAAGATGTATATTAAAGCATTCTATGAAATGGAAAAATCCACATTGTTTACAGAAGACATAAAAAAGATGGAATTTTATATTATTTCATTCCTGCCATCTGTTTGTCCAGGTTCTTGTGTTCATATTTGGTAGCAATAATGGCAGTTCTGCACTTTTAGTGTAACCGTGCTACATCAGCTCATCTACATCTGCTGGAAATCCAGATAAATACTCACAAAAGGTTGATGTATGTCAACATATACAGTCAGGTCCAGAAATATTGGGACATCGACACAATTCTAACATCTTTGGCTCTATACACCACCACAATGGAGTTGGAATGAAACAAACACAATGTGCGTTAACTGCAGCTTTAATTTGAGGGTATGTACATCCAACTCAGGTGAATGGTGTAGGACTTACAGCAGTTTGCATATGTGCCACCCACTTGTTAAGGGACCAAAAGTAATGGCACAGAATAATAATCATTAATCAAACTTTCCCTTCTTAATACTTGGTTGCAAATCCTTTGCAGTCAATCACAGCCTGAAGTCTGGAACGCATAGACATCACCAGAAGCTGGGTTTCATCCCTGGTGATGCTCTGCCAGGCCTCTACTGCAACTGTCTTCAGTTCCTGCTTGTTCTTGGGGCATTTTCCCTTCAGTTTTGTCTTCAGCAAGTGAAATGCATGCTCAATGGGATTCAGGTCAGGTGATTGACTTGGCCATTGCATAACATTCCACTTCTGTCCCTTCAAAAACTCTTTGGTTGCTTTTGCAGTATGCTTTGGGTCATTGTCCATCTGCACTGTGAAGTGCCGTCCAATGAGTTCTGCAGCATTTGGCTGAATGTGAGCAGATAATATTGCCCAAAACACTTCAGAATTCATCCTGCTGCTTTTGTCAGCAGTCACATCATCAATAAATACAAGAGAACCAGTTCCATTGGCAGCCATACATGCCCACGCCATGACACTACCACCACCATGCTTCACTGATGAGGTGGCATGCTTAGGATCATGAGCAATTCCTTTCCTTCTCCATACTCTTCTCTTCCCATCACTCTGGTACAAGTTGATCTTGGTCTCATCTGTCCATAGGATCTTGTTCCAGAACTGTGAAGGCTTTGTTAGATGTTGTTTGGCAAACTCCAATCTGGCCTTCCTGTTTTTGAAGCTCACCAATGGTTTACATCTTGTGGTGAACCCTCTGTATTCACTCTGGTGAAGTTTTCTCTTGATTGTTGACTTTGACACACATACACCTACCTCCTGGAGAGTGTTCTTGATCTGGCCAACTGTTGTGAAGGGTGTTTTCTTCACCAGGGAAAGAATTCTTCAGTCATCCACCACACTTGTTTTCCATGGTCTCCCAGGTCTTTTGGTGTTGTTGAGCTCACCGGTGCATTCCTTCTTTTTGAGAATGTTTCAAACAGTTGTTTTGGCCATGCCTAATGTTCTTGCTATCTCTCTGATGGGTTTGTTTTGTTTCTTCAGCCTAATGATGGCTTGCTTCACTGATAGTGACAGCTCTTTGGATCTCATCTTGAGAGTTGACAGCAACAGATTCCAAATGCAAATAGCACACTTGGAATGAACTCTGGGCCTTTTATCTGCACATTGTAATTGGGGTAATGAGGGAATATCACACACCTGGCCATGGAACAGCTGAGAAGCCAATTGTCCCATTACTTTTGGTCCCTTAACAAGTGGGAGGCACATATGCAAACTGCTGTAAGTCCTACACCGTTCACCTGAGTTGGATGTACATACCCTCAAATTAAAGCTGACAGTCTGCAGTTAACACACATTGTGTTTGTTTCATTCCAACTCTATTGTGGTGGTGTATAGAGCCAAAGATGTTAGAATTGTGTCGATGTCCCAATATTTCTGGACCTGACTGTATCTTAATACATTTTAGCTAACTACAGCATGTGTGCAATGTAAGTGTATCTTACTTCTATTTTTGGTAGCAATTAATTCTCTGTGTCCCCTTTAAAATTCTTCTATGCTGTCTGTTTGAGTTCAGAATGTAAGCGTGTTTTTTCTGGTCCAGGGAATCCCTGGAGAAAAGTCTAGACTAAGGTGTTGCTTCTTTTTTTTTTTTAAGGATGCAAATGCAAACCACCATATAATGTTGCCAAGAAATTGCATGACTGTTTTGATGTAGTTACTAGAGCAGGGTGTCAAACTCAAGGCCCGTGTGCCAAATGCGGCCCTCAATGTGGTCGGATCCAGCCCACGGGCCCGCCCTGGAAAATGTAAGGGGCTTCGGCCCAGTCTATTCAATGAGAAGAGGAAGTTTGGGGAGTGGCGTCAAGCTGGCCATGCCCACCCAGTTGGCCACACCCACCCAGTTGGCCATGCTGTTCTGACCCAGCCTTCACAAGCCCCACTCAACAGCCTACTCGTGAGGATAAACCTCTTTTTATTTAGAAAGGCAGGAATACATGGCATTCACTGACAACGCTCCAGGTCACACATCCTTAGGTGATTCACAAGCCGTAGCAGTCTCTGAGTTCCCCGCAGGGAACTAGCACCTCAATCCCAACACCAAGAATCCTAACCAACATGGTTAGTGGCAAGGAAATGCTGGCAAGGACTCTGCCAGAGGTAACTTCTGAAGCATGAACGGATATCTCCAACAACCACCCCTCCCACACCCCTCCTCCTTATATCTAGCCAAGAAGGGGCTTGTTAATATCTCCTCCTTTTCCTGGATAACTGGCTCTCAGTTCTGTGTTACTCTCCTCTCCGCACTTGCGCATACGCACATTTGGGACAAGGCCCAGTGTTCCTCCCCCTCACTCAACTCAGGCCCCGAAAATAGCTGTCTCTTCACCTGAGCATGAGTAGATGGCCCTGCTCTGCATCTGGCTCTGAGACTTCCTGCTCCTCAGAACCTGATGCAGCCCACAATGAAATTTAGTGTAACAGTCCTTTACTAGAGTGACAGTTTATTTCAAAGATTTCACTTTTACTACTTGATCGGAATTATTTTTAATATTTCCTGGCAATTCTTCAAATATTATCTGCAGACCTTCTAATTCCTTCTATTTAGTTCTAAATTTCTGGAAATGATATTGCTTCTTTAATTGGGTTGAGAATTTCAATATACTTATGTAAAGGAAACTACTTAAAGATTATCTACAGAGGTTACATGCATTGAAAGAAAACTTCTAATCAGGCAGATGTTTTGCAGGATGAAAAATGTACTGTTCAAAGACTTCTGTAAGATTCCCAAGCACATTAAAAAGAACAGTGGTGTGTGTGTGTGTGTGTGTGTGTGTGTGTGTGTGTGTGTGTGTAAAACTTCATTCAGATAAAGCTATATAGATTGGAAACTCTCATCACATGTTGCAGTAGCATAAGAAAGTCACTTGATAAAGAAAACAGTGTAAAGAAATTATCAAAAATAATAGGATCACATGTCAATATTGATAACATTGATCTAGCTTATTGATAACTGCTGACTCTGAGAATAAATTTCAAGAGTTCATTATACTCCCAGAGCAGAACTGTTTCTTCCCTTTTAACTACTGCACTGAAATGATAGTTAACAATAGTATTACAATTTATGGGTCTAAAAATACGGTATTGAATATTTTGTAGAGTTGTTCTTTAATTTAAAATTAATTTAAACAATGCAATGTTTTAGCAGAGTTTACTCCCATATGCTTTTTCTCATTCTTCAGACACAAAACTGGATCCAATTTGTCTGACAACCCTAATTATAAAAGTTATGAACGAAGCCCTATTTATTCATACCAGTGATGTTTTGAGTACATTTACACATGACTGTAGTGCAAAATTACTTAGCATTAACTGAAGCATTAAATCTTGAACCAATGATAATACAAAGGGAACTCTCTTGTCCTTTTATAGAAAAGGCTTTTCTTTAAGGCTTCATTTCACCAGTGATTTCTAAAGAAATAATTAGGTTGAACATCAGTTAGTTGCTATTGTCAGCTTTTGAATTAGCTACATCCAGACAAGCCATTCAGTGACTGGCAATAAGTCATCTCCTGAATGAAAGAAATAATCTGGCATTCCTAGTTCTCCTGAGGAAGGCAGTGATTATCTCATTTGCTGCTACCACAGGTTGAAATTGTGCTGGAGTTGCCATCTGGCATGTGAGCAGGGTCTGGGTCTAAATGCAAAATGTCAAAAGGTAGACAGGAAATGTGATGATCTGTTCAGTCATTTGCCAATCTCTAGTAGATTCTTTTTATTAAGTGATGCATAACAATGTGGCAAGGTTACTCTGATAACTGCTTTATCAGAGCAGTCCCAAGCTGTCTTGGGAGTTGAGAACATTTTATAGCTAGCACTTTCCAAGTTTGCACACCATAGTAAACCACTTTCCTTTAACCAATGTTTATTATCTCTGCAATAACATTTGAATTATACGCAATTCTGAGACATAACAATGGTTTATCAACCACAATTGCTGTATTCCTACAAATGGCAATATGCAAGCCAAAACTAAAGAAATAAAAGGGATGAAAATATAACCCATTCACTGAAACCACAGTATCAATAAGTCACAAATTGTTAATCGTTGGCATAAGTCTCGATGCTTAAGTCTAGAAATGTGCCTGACTTAAAACAGTTGCTTTGGAAAGCTATAGAAGGGACACAGGCTAGATTTCAAGGACGGGTGTTTATTTTAAATTATTGAAGTTAAAATGAGGAACTGTTTGTATATTATATTCACATTAACATGCAATTTCATTAGCACTGCTCAATCATTAATTATCCAGAATTGTTATGCCTGCACATTCCTCCACCCAAAATACAGAGTACCCATTTTAGCATACTAATGTTGCAATGGTAAAAGCCTTTGGAACAGGTTGTGTTGCTAATTGGAATCAATTAGGATAGCATTGGAGCATGGAGCCCAATCCTACTAAAAAGATTTCAGCATCTACTCTTAGATTAGCCACTTCAAAGACAAGTGCTGGCCTCCCAATAACATCATTCAGCACTCAGGAAATCATTATTTCTGTGAAAAGTCACACCACTTAATGATCTTCAGGGTCTAGTAAATTATGTAAACTAAATCAGTCTATACAAACATATTTGAAGATACCAGTTTTGAATAACCTGGGGAAATAATCCAGTTATTATTATAGAAATGTATGATAAACTAATCTTGATGGAACTCTCTTTGCTAATCCTTTGTTTCTACATTTGCACTTAACCGGAATTAAGGAAACCTTATTATAGCTACAATATATATCTCCAATAATCTTTAATCCCCCCTCAAAAAAGGTAATATTTTCTGTTTTGGGATAATGTATTTCTTTATGCTAGAGGTATAAATTAGTCAGGATAGGAAGAAAGAGAAAAATTTTCCTGCCTAATTCAATTGATTGGCTGACAGTTTGTAGAAAATACAGTTAAAGTTCTGAAATATTTCTGTATTCATAAGCCTCACTGAAGTTCAAGAAAACTTCTGAGTAGGATCACAGTAAATGCTGAGTTTCTGGCAAGGCTGCTGATCTTTGGCATTTTTCAGAGAGACTGTGTAATTGGCAGTCCTGTTTGTAATTTTTCTTCTGTTCTGAAGCAGAGATATTCCAAACTATAAACCAGAAAACATCTTCTCTGTCTCTCTTTATTTTATTATATTTGTTTTGCAAACCTCCATCAACTATCTTAAATTTTATACCATAAACAACTAGCATGCTTTCAATAAGCACAGTGACAACACTCAATTGTAATTAGCAAAATAATTAAATTTTAAATGTATAACAATGACTTAAATAGGAAAAAAAATCATACCAGCTATGCCCAGACTTGATCATGGTTCAAAATGGGATTAATCTTGAAGATCAGCTTTTTAAAGTTATTTGATGGGTAGCAGTGGTGGGATTCAAATTTTTTTACTACCGGTTCTGTGGGCGTGGCATGGTGGGCGTGGCATGGTGGGCGTGGGCATGGCAGTAAAATACTGTATACTATAAAATCTCCATTCCCACCCCACTCCAGGGGAAGGATACTGTAAAATCTCCATTTGTTCCCCACTCCAGGGGAAGGTTACTGCAAAATCCCCATTTCCTCCTGATCAGCTGGGACTTGGAAGGCAGAGAATAGATGGGGTGGGCCAGTCAGAGGTGGTATTTACTGGTTCTCCGAACTACTCAAAACTTCCACTACCGGTTCTCCAGAACTGGTCAAAACCTGCTGAATACCACTTCTGAGGGGTAGGGTATTTCAGTGGTGAAGATTTTATATGAAATAAGTGGAATTTACAGTGGCTAACTATTTGCTACCAGGAAATACCTTTCTTAGTTACTCGGTCTTTGACACAAAATCTGACAGTAACAGGTGCATAGATTTTGGAGTGTATAAATTTTTAGATTTTAACCAAGTTCCCAATCCTTTTCTTTGAATGCAAATTCAATAGGCTGTGCTATATATATAAAAAAAGACTCATCCCAAAGCATTCTGATTACAGAACTCCTGAAAAATCTTTTCTTCTCCTTCTTTTTGTGATTAAAAATATAAAATGCTGGCATGGTAATGAATCAAATTACTGAGAGATAAAACTTAATGCAGCATTCCTTACAGACATGCCTGCTTTTGTGAGTCATTTTCAAGCAGACCAATGGACTTGTTCTAATGAGGGATTTTGTTTTACACTTTTATAGCAATAAAAGTGTAAAATGTTCATATATAATTTGAATTTGATGAGTTATGATTCCAATTGTACTTTATGGTTACTGCATTATGAACAATACCTAGAAATTTGTATTTTATAAATGGACTAATTGGTGTAATAAAACTAGTTAGATTTTATTACACTAAATTAAAATAACTGCTACAAAGAAATAAAATTCCAATAATTACTATAATTTTGTAATAGCTGATA
Organism: Pituophis catenifer annectens; assembly: GCF_029215685.1. Taxonomy (NCBI): domain Eukaryota; kingdom Metazoa; phylum Chordata; class Lepidosauria; order Squamata; family Colubridae; genus Pituophis; species Pituophis catenifer. Next base: position 33,618,372 of record NW_027256886.1, read on the forward strand.
TTACTTTTTAAAGGGAACTGGTTTCCATCTACTCATTACTTTTATAAAGAAAAACCATTACAAAGAAATAAATATTTTTGTGTGGCCATATCTCTTGGATGTGACATGGGAGATTCCAAATGGAAGTCATGCATTTTTCTGGGTTTTGGCCTAAGGCTATGTATAAAAGAAAGAAAGTAATCAACTAAATGAATTGGAGAATAAGTTAGTCATAAGTAGCAATGTCTGTGGTAAGCAGGGTGGCGTAGTAAGAAAATAAAATCACAAGCAATCCAACATCATTTTTGGGACTTTGTACACAATATTAAAATGGTACTACTTGCAATGAAGCAGCAAGAGCTTACAATTGCAGTTGCTCTTAAGAATCCAAATTAAATTGTGGGTACCTGTCCAAGTTTGCTTTTTTTTAATTGGAAAAAATACTTTCTCTAGCAAATTGATGACAAACTGATTAATTTCATTCTGCTGGATGAGAGTAGAAAGAAAAGAGAAAGTCCATTAGACAAACATTAGATTTTCAGCATCATTAAATTAAGAAAGGAACATGCATTTGAATATATATATATACTTTAGTTTAAATGTGATATAATAAAACATCAGTGTACGTATTTTTATTTCCAAAGGCAGTTTACATCATCAGTGAATTTGATGAAAAAACAAGTTTAGTGCAGACAATGCATGTGCTAGGATTTATAGAATTCAGCAACTGTAGTTTTCTCCTGTTCTTGGAATGTTTCCCTAGTTTACCTTTGCAAATCACTGTAAGAAAAGTGTGGGGGTGATGTGAATATTAACTGCTGGAAATCCCAATACAGTACTGTGAAAATCAGAGTTAGTTTGGTGTAGTTGCTAAAATATCAGATTAGAAACCGGGACATTGTGATTTGTAGTTCTCCTTTAGGCATGAAAACTGGCTAGGTAGTTTTAGGACAGGTGTTGTTGTTGTTTTTCTCAGCACAACCAGTCTGCAGATAATTGGAGATGGAAGCATTATGCATAGAACCTGCAGTTATAAAAAGTTATTATAAAAATAAAAATAATAGAGGGGACAATGGCTCAGAGCAGGAAAATTGAAGAACGAGACAGAAGGACTAATTCCAGCTGCACAAGACCAAGGCTTAAGAACAAATGCATACAAAGCCAAAACTGACAAAACAGCAATTGCAAATTCTTTCTCTGCAAAGAATCTGAAATTAGTGAGCCATATAGTTAGCTGCTGCAAAAAGGTTGCACAGACTGTCTACAAAGAAAGGCATGACAAAGTAACAACGATTTTGCACTGGACTATCTGCAAGAAAAATCATTTGCCTGCAAGCAAAAACTGGTGGGACTACAAAATAGATAAAGTAATAGAAAATGAAGAAACTAAATACTCGGGCACTTTAGAATTCAAACAGACAGGCACCTGCCATATAACTCCCCTGACTTAACAACTGTTAATAAGAAAGACAAAAATGTTGGTATAATGGATGTGGCAGTATCTGGGAGTAGCAGTAGAATAGAGAAAGAACTGGAGAAAATTGCAAAATACAAAGTCCTGCAAATAGAAGCAGAATGACTGTGGCATAAGAAAGCAAAAATAATACTAGTAGTAAAAGATGTCTTGGGTACAATCCTAAAACATCTGGAGCACCACTTGAACACTATCAGCATTGACAAAATCATCACCAGTTAATTGCAAAAGGCAATTAAGCTTTACCTGGAACAGCTTACATTCTGCAAAAATATCTTTAATACCATCAAACAACATCTCCTTATTTCAAATCCTTGAGAATGACTCAGTAGGTGGATAAAAATGCCAAATCCAGTCTAAACATCTAATTATGTGATCAATAATAATAATAATATATACCAGTTCATCAGTTTTTTCTTTGTCCTACATAAAGCAACCAATAAAGCCTTGAAAAAGATATTCAAATAACATATTGTGTCTATGCCAAGATCGGAATCATGATAGTCATGGGTATTCCCTGTGACACTCTATGGAAATGAAAATTGGATTTGGAAGAATGAAGATAGGAAGAGTATTGATCTTTGTGAAGTTTGGTGTTACTCCAAATGGACAGCCAAGACAACTAACAAATTGAACAAATCAACCCAGAGTTACCACTTGAGGCACAAATGACCAGGCTCAAATTATCAAAGTACCTGCTTCAGATACATTATGCAAAAAACTAGCTCTCTAGGGAAGACCCTACTACTGTGAAAATAGAAGAAAACGACAACCAGCAGCACGTAGATTCACTCAGTTACAGTAGCAATGAGCACATTGCTCATTGGAAGAGCTGAAAGATCAGGTTAGGAACAGATCATCACGGAAAAAAATATTAATAGTTGACAAAAATTTCGTGACATGTAATCATCATCATCATCATCATCTTCTTCTTCTTCTTCTGATATAATACACAATATTTTATTTATTTATTTATTTATTTATTTTTCAGATTTATATACCGCCCTTCTCCCGAAGGACTCAGGGCGGTGCACAGCCAAAGTAAAAATATAAATACAAACATTAAAATACAGTTAAAAAGATATATATGCATTTGGCCACATAATTAAAAAACAATAACAAACCTATTAAAAACATTTAAAAATGTGTTAAGCCAGCCCGGCTTGCTGAAAAAGAAAGGTCTTCAGGGCACGGCGGAAGGCACCGAGGTCTTGGATTTTTCGTATCTCTGGGGGCAGCTGATTCCAGAGGGCAGGTGCCCCCACAGAAAAGGCCCTCCTCCTGGGGGTCACCAGTCTACATTGCTTGGCCGATGGCACCCTGAGGAGGCCCTCTCTGTGGGAGCGCACAGGTCGGTGGGAGGCCATTGGTAGCAGCAGGCGGTCTCGAAGTTATCCAGGTCCTATACCATGGAGTGCTTTAAAGGTGATAACCAATACCTTGAAGCGCACCCGGAAGACCACTGGGAGCCAGTGCAGCTCACGCAGGAGACGTGTTATGTGGGAGCGCCATGCAGCTCCCGTAACTACCCATGCGGCCGCATTCTGGACCAGTTAGAGCCTCCGGGTGCTCTTCAAGGGGAGCCCCATGTAGAGAGCATTGCTGTAGTCCAGGCGAGAGGTGACGAGAGCATGAGTGACTGTGCACAAGGAATCCCAATCTAGGAAGGGCCGCAACTGGCGGATCAGGTGAATCTGATAAAAAGTCCCCCTGGCTACAGCCGTCAGATGTTCCTCCAAGGACAGCTGCGTATCCAGGAAGACGCCCAAATTACGAACCCTCTCCGTGGGCGCCAAAGATTCGCCCCCAATAGTCAGTGATGGTGTCAACTGACTATATTGGGATGCCGGAAACCACAGCCACTCAGTCTTGGATATATATACATACATATTTGTTCTCTGAGGTTTTCGTGGGTGTTTGTATGTAGGTCTTTGGTTATTCGGGTTTTCTCCCGCGTAAAATTGGAGGTTTCTTGGCAACGTTTCGACGAAGTCTCATTCGTCATCTTCACACATATTGCTCCTAGAAGCACGAAGCCGAGAACACCAGCCTGAAGATGACGAATGAGACTTCGTCGAAACATTGCCAAGAAACCTCCAATTTTACGCAGGAGAAAACCTGAATAACCAAAGACCTACACACACACACACACACACACACACACACACACACACACACACACATATATATATATATATATATATATGTAGGTCTTTGGTTATTCGGGTCTTCTCCCACGTAAAATTGGAAGTGTCTTGGCGACGTTTCGACGAAGTCTCATTCGTCATCTTCAGGCTGGTGTTCTCGGCTTCGTGCTTCCAGGAGCAATGTGAGATCGCAGCTGTCTCTTCCTTTTAACTGCTAGTGGAGGTGTGAGCTGATTGGGTGGGAACTTGGCTGTGTTCTGATTGGGTGGAGGTGTGTTCTGATTGGTTAGGGGCTTGGCTGTGCTCTGATTGGCTGGGGTTGTGTTCTGTTTGGGTGGGGGCTTGGTTGTGCTCAGCTTAGTCTGAGTTGCAGGGGGATTTGAGCTGGTGAGCTGCGTTGTTGTTGTTTGGCTTCGTGTTTGTGGCCGTGCGAGCTCTTCATGGTGGGTGTCAGTCTGCTTCATGTATGGATTGGAGGGGTTTAAAGTGGCTAATGATGCAGCTGCGGTCTGGCTTCTGGTCCTTGGTCGTGGCTCATTATCAGTGTGGGTTTGAGTCTGCTTTCTGCGTGGATGTGTGGTGGTGACATCAGGTGTGGCACTCGTGAGTGTGGGTCTGGTGTCATTCGTCGTGTTAGGGACTCGTTTGTCAATAAGGGCGGGTTTCCAAATGGCTGGTAGGCGGGAGGTATCGTCTTCAGAACACAGCCAAGTTCCCACCCAATCAGCTCACACCTCCACTAGCAGTTAAAAGGAAGAGACAGCTGCGATCTCACATTGCTCCTGGAAGCACGAAGCCGAGAACACCAGCCTGAAGATGACGAATGAGACTTCGTCGAAACGTCGCCAAGACACTTCCAATTTTACGTGGGAGAAGACCCGAATAACCAAAGACCTACATACAAACACCCGCGAAAACCTGAGAAAACATATATATATATATATATATATATATATATATAGATATCCCTCGCTTCTTCGGCTTTTCCTCCATTAATGTACTTATCACTTCATGTCTCTTGTGCAAGTCTTTTTGTCTTCCCTCAGATGCCTATAGGCATGAATAAACATTTTGACATGCGAGATTTGCTTTGGCTTAGCTCTTTAGGTTAACCCTGTCACTTACAGCTTGCTTTAGGTGCAAACCAGGCCAAGCAATCATGTTTTGTTCCACACACTGTGGCTTAACACAATGAACTTACCCTATGAAACCAGCCACAGTGTAATGACAACATGTGTGTATCTAGATTTTATCAAAAACAAAAAGTGCCACCAAGTTGTGACTGCTGAACATTTCTTGGAAGAAGAAAGCACCTGATTAAAAATGTTCAGGCAATTATTTCTAAATTTTGAAAGAAACAGAGGCTGGATCTATTACACCTTCATAAAATGGTAGATACTGCCATTCCCAGTTGTAACCTACCCGTCCTGTGATATCCAGCAGGGAAGCATACTCTGGGTCCATCCTTTAGGAAATGTGGGTCCCTGGAGGAATGCCTTTTCTGCTATGATGCCTACCTCTGGAACATCATTCCCCCAGAGATTAGGTTTGCCCTGACCCTACTGGTTTTTCATATGAACTTAAAAAACCTGGTTTTGTTATAGAGCCTGTGGCCTAGGCTATTTAGTTGAGTGTGTATGTTGCTAACATTTACTATGATTTTGTTTTCATCTTGCCTTCTTGTAATTATTTATTGTTTTTATGATCCTATCTTGCTTTAATTCTAGCCTAGAGTCATACATTTGAGATGGGTGACTATATAAATGGAACAAATAAATAAATCATCCTAAAAAAGCATGCTTTAAAAATGTGATTAGCATAAATGACGTAGAGATAGTGCTATCCCTTTTAAAAAAGAAAGCTAATGAAATATACTCTAATCTCCAAAATCAATAGAAAAATAATATTTGCATTAGAACCCTGATTCTATACTCCAATAATGGTGTATTTTACTGTCATAAGATATAAAATGCTAATAAAAATCTGGTTGATATAAATAAAATTTCCTGTAGCAATAAAATATCATTGATATTCTTTATTTTCTGAACATTTTTAAAAAGCCATATTGCAGATGAGTCATTGGGAAAGCATTTATTTGGCTTTGTAAATATTGCTTTTTTCTTTCCCTCATAAATCCTATTCTCAGTCTTTTATTATTATTTACTATCTCATTTTTCATTGTATTATATTGGTCGCATATGATAAACACTTCTATTTAAACTTTGAATATTTAATAACTTGAAGACTTGTTAACATTGTCTGAGTCTGGAAAGGGTTTTAAAGAGTAAGCACAAGTTTCTGTATTGGGAGAACAAATCTGAATTCTTGTTTCTTTCTTTGTTTAGAGCAAATTAAAACAGACAATCCTCCAACAACACCATTTGTTCTACAAACATAAACAAATCAGCATAAATTATCAGAAAAAATGCCATCATTTAGAAAAAGATGACTGTATATTTATCCTGAATGAAAAAATAGTGAAATTACATTGATCAGCTTGTTTTCAAACCAATATTATCTGTACTGTTACATGAACAATTTCAGTGTGCCTTTATTTCTGTTTAAAATAAGGTTTAGATTTAAAGATTTTATAAAAGGTCAACACTCATTTACCACTTACTCATTTGCCATTTACTCATTTGCATTGTATTAATTCACATTTTGTTTCAGAGAGCTTTGAAAGTTTGAATTAGTTTTTAAAGCAACTTAATCATGACAGAGCTGGTGCTAAGTGACTTAATTGTAGCGTTTATTGTTGATTTAGAGACTCTTGTATATGGTCTTTTCATTTCTTTTCTGAAAATTTCTATTTGTATGTTTTCCCAAACCATCATGATTTTAAATATTGTCTGTGATTAATCACATTAACAACAGAAATGTAGCAGAACTGTAATAAAGTATTCAGACACTTCCCTTCAAAAAGTAGTAAAACTCTAAAATTAAGTGGCAGCTAAATAGTAATGAACTTATTAAAAGAAAAAAGAATATTTAGATGCCAACTGGGAAGCTATTTTTTTCTAAGATGTCATTAAACCACCCCTTTGTGCTTTTTAATTGTGGATTAACAAAATTAAAATTGATGTTATGTCTCCTGCTGTTCACAGAGGGACAGAAAATATATGGCTTTCAACAAAGGCAAGGAGCCCATGAAGTTAATAGCTAAACTTTAATTGATTTCTATGGTGTTGGATTTCTTCCATTTTGTCTTTCTGTCTATCAACAGCCCTGTCAAGGATAGCAAAAAGCAAAATAAAAAGATTTTTCCCCCCACTACTATTAGCATTGCTACTGTTAAATAACAAGTCAGCAAGATGAGAATATATCAAAGAATAACTGGTAATATCCAGAAAATGTCAATATTAGAAAGGCGTCATCTAGTTGGTTTACCTTTTCTTTCCTTTTATAGAAAGCGAGGTAGGGTGGTTTGAGGAATTTATCTATAGTGAAAGACAGACTGGGAAACACTGTCACATCTTCTGGGGCTAGTGGGAGGGTTTCAGTGGTGGGGTGAAGGTTCCACATATCATTCCATGGCCTGCCTGTTTAGATCTATCAGGGAGAAACAGCTGTAAATTTCATATTTTCAGGAGATTTCATGGCCTGAGCCAGAGTGGCCCCCTCCTTTTGGCTTTTTAGAAATTTTTAAAATGTAATTGCTTAGGAGAGCTTTCCGCTAATGTGAATGTTGCCATCTTTATTTCTATTTAGGTTATTTATAATTTAGATTGTAGGGTTTTTATTTTTATTATGTTTGTAGTGGATTTATTCCTGCCATGGATATTTTAATCTGTATCTGTTCAGAGAAAACTGCCAAAAGTCTTTTTGGATTGCAACATAAAAGTACATTCCATAAATAAATAAAAACTTTAGTGTTTTTCAGGGTAGAAATCTAATACTTTAGCATTCCCAAGAGATGTCCATTCAGCCTCTGTTTAAATATTTTCAGAAAGGTGAGTCCACCAGTTCCTGAGGCAACCTGTTCCATTTAAACATTTATTGTTAGAACATTCTTCTTTATGTAGAATTGAAATCCTCTTCTTTGCAATTTAAGTCCATTGCTCATGATAATGTAAACCTTTATCATTTTGGTTGTTCTCATTTGGCCACACTATAATTAACCCATGTCCTTCCTAAAATGTTGTGTCCAAACTATTGAAGACACAATATTCCAAGAGAGTCTAGATCCTTTTTGCTGTACTGCACTCATTTTGTTGGGCAGCCATTTATCTGGAATGGTATAGGGTTTCCTGCTCAAACAGGTCCCTTCCAACTGTTTTATTTTGTATTCTGTATGTCCAGATTCACTTTAATAAAATGGAAAAATGTAAGCTAGGTGTATAACTGTTAGTTGGATTCATAGTTGGCTGAATGGTCTTTAAAGATATTAATTCAGTTTGGAGGAAAGTATCAGGGATTTTGCTACAGGGCTTCTCACAGACTTCGCACTGTTCAATATTTTTATCAATAATTTGGATGAGAGGGTTGAGAAGTTATTTGTCAAATGGCAGATGACGCTAAACTGACTGAAGATCTAATGCTATTAAGTTAAAGGAGATCTAGATAACCTTGAGCAATGAGCTGAAATGAATAGGATAGAATTTAACAAGGAAAAAATGCAATGGTAGGAAAAATGAAAGGCAAAAGTACAGGGAGGGCGAAACCTGATTGGGAAATAGTATGTGTGAAAGTTAAACATGAACCAGCACTGTGATATAGTCATTAAAAAGTCAAATATTACTTTGCCTTAAACAACAGGAACATAGAATTCAGTCACAAGAATTCACTCCATTCTGCTGTTTATGCTCCATTTGGAGCATGCAGCTCTTGAGTATTCCAGTTTAAAAGGAGCAATAGTGAATTGAATCAATATATTGAAGAAAGTCAAAGGTGAGTTCAGAAGAGGACTACCAAATATGTGAGTTCAGAAGAGGACTACAAATTTGAAACTAAGGTTTTTGATGAACAGTTAAACGATCTGAGTATGTTTAGCTTTCAGAGGAATTGACTGAGGGGAGATAATATAGCAATGTGAAAATATATTTGAGTCAGAAGAGGGAGTGGACTTAGCCTCTATTGCTCCAGAGAGCAGAACCAAGACCATTGGATTTATAAAGAAATAAATTAAGGTTAGATATCAGAAGAATTTCCTGACTGTATAAACTGTCACCCAATGAAGTTAGATGTTTTGCAATGACATAACATCTCCAAACAATCTAAACAGAAACCTGTCAGAAGTACTTTAACCAAGCAGGAGATTGCACTAGATCCCTTCCAACTCTATAGCTCTATTCATATCCAGTTTGTGGACACTCAAAGGGCAGCAAATCCGGTTTCAGAGCTGCTAGCTGAGTTGAAGTACTCTTCAGGCATCCTGGCAGTTACCAGAAAATTATGCGTAAACAAAGAAACCAACAGAAGCATGACATTTACCGTCTGAACTGTATCCTACCACTCTAGCTTCTGTTTCAGATCACTGAAGTAATCTGCCTTCCTTCCAAACTAATCGGTGGATAATAGATGTTTTAGCATTCCCCTTGGATGGTGTCCTAGTAAGAGGCAAAGGGAAATGCTGGTTTAACAATGGTACAGCTGAATGGTACAGGCTCTATCATTCCTGGACTGCGAGTGAGATGAAGAGAAATTTAGGGACACAAAGGTATGAATTGGTTTCATTCAGGACGTTGACCTTACGGTATTCCCAAATCATGGACCTCCCAATACAATATTTGGACACAAAATTTCTCCCCGTTGTATTTCTCTTGTTGGAAAGAAAAAAAAAAAGTAAGGAGTGCAGCGCAACCAGCGACTACTACAGAATTCAGGAATTATTTTTGCACTAGCGCTGAACACAGAAAAGCAGAAAAGAGAAACACATGTTAAGGTAACCATGCGTAAAACCCAATTAAGTTTACGTTTGTTTACGTTCAAACTCCACCCCGCCTTGCCTGTCCAGGAGCAGCACCTCCCTTCGAGGGGCAGAACTGTGATCAAGTTCGCACTCGGCGGAAATTAGCGATACTGACTCTGGCTGGTAAGGGAGAACAAGGCGGTTCAAGTCTTGTGCTCCGTTTGGGCAATGCAGGGTGGTGAGGAGCCGAAGGGAGCGGGAGGTTCATGGCAAAGCGGCTTCGGAAAGCGGGTGTGCGACCGCGCTTTCCCTGTGCTAAATAAGGAGAGGCAAAGATCGGAATGAGGAAGGGCTTCAAAAGTGAAAATAAATCGTTCTGCGTCAGGGACAAACCTTGTCGAAGCTCTCGGGTTTGGATTTCCACTTGACCTTTTAAGGCTCTCCCTCTAGGTCATAGGCAGCCTGAGGAAGTGGCAGGCTTTCACTTTAGGCCAAAAAGAGAACATTTAAAAGGAGCAACTCTGTTGACTTCGGGGATGTCCTCGGGACTAAGAGGCAATCTGAAGAAAAAACGCTTTCATAAAGGCAATGGGGCTAACGGCTATTAAAGGCCCGGTATTTCAATGGCCATAAGAAGCAGGTGAACTCTTTGTAATTAACAAATGGCTTTTCTCATCTAGATTAATGACTTCTGCAAAGGACCAGATTGGATAAGAGAGGTGGTTTCAATTACATTTGGAACCCAGTCGATTTTCGCTGATAACACATTTGCTGTTTATTCTTAATTGTTTTTTTAAATTATATATATATTGATATCTGTGCACACCAGACCTTACTGCAGGTTGTTAATACCAACCTTTAGTACAAAATACAAAGCAAAGGGGAGATTGTCATTGTTGCATTTGTTTAATATCTCAATGCCATCTGTGATATTAGCCAAGCGTCTAGATTGTTTTCCGCATGTTTACATTTATAAGTCATTGAAATACTATCTGTTGAATTAATGTCATCCCTTCTGTGCAGCATATGTTATGTTTAGGGTTTTCACTAAAATAAAAACAGGAATGAATGAAATATAAACATTTTTTACAAATGATGAGTCTTAAAAAATATCTGCTAGCTCTTTCCATTCTTAAACCAGTGAAATTTTTATAGGACTTTGAGCTCTAGAATTTGTTTCCGCAGAATAAAATAGTTTGTAGATGTAGTTTGATTCTGTAGGAAAGAAAACACCTTAGTTCTTGAAATCTAACCCAGTGATTCTAGAAAGGCTGAAAAGAAGAGTATTTCTGTGTAGACAGTAAAAATGTAGGCTGAAAAATGTTAGCCATATCACTGCTTGGAAAGTGGGAACAAATATTTAAATTCATAAAAATGATCTGAATCCTTTTCTGCATCATATAAAGCTTTTTTAAAAAATGGAAATGGAAAAGTATTAGTACTTCAAAATACAATCTAGTTACTAAAAATGCTTCTTTCTATATACATATAATTGCTCCCGCTCATATCTGTCAGAATACAAACATATCTGTCTATTAAGTCACCCATGAAGAAGTTGGATTTTTGACTTAATTTAATCTGACAGAAGTAGATCCACTTATTTAGAATAGTAGGACCATTCTGCTAGTGACTCTCATCTATTCTGCCTGCTAAACTGGTTTGCCAAAAATGCATAAGGAATGTAAAATAGTACTTAATCACTGAGAATTATGATTATTGGTGATAAAAAAATATTGCTTTTGCAGTACTAAAACTAAATACTGACCATATCAGAATTATACCCTTCTTAGCTAAAAACTACAGATCCATTTATCACAAGTCTTCTTGCATTCTGCATAGTATTATTGATGTACGTGCTGAAAAATCACTATCATTTTAACTTGCAAAGTAAGTGATTATAATATGCATTATTTCTAAACTATCTGAATTCTTTTAACATATCAGGGGCTTTTATATCATTAATTTTATATAATGGCAATCTTGTCTGCTTGCCATGTTATGTTTCTTGTACCAGAGATATTTTTAAAAACCCCTTTTGTTTGCAGCACTAGCTTCAACTTCTTTTCTTTTGGAGGTGATGGAAAAGTACTGGAAGTGTTTGAAGGTATGGCATCTCTTGAGCATAATAGATAGCTTAGTGGAGTAGATCACCAAGAATTTCCGATTCATTTATTTAACAGTACCAGGGGTGGGTTCTAATTTTTTTTACTACCAGTTCTGTGGGCGTGGCTTATTTTGTGGGTGTGGCTTGGAGGTCATGTGACTAGGTGGGCGTGGTTAGCTGGTCAGAGTCATTTCTGGAAGGTCCTTGCACTTACGACCAGTCCTCGCACTTACGACCCGACTCATTTGTTTGCTTTTAACACTGATCAGCTGTAGGACGGCCCTTTGAAGCCCCGCGGCAAGACTTTAAACAGTTTTTTTCCCTCTAGTCATCAGTTGGGACTCAGGAGGCAGCAATAGATTGGGGGTGGGACCAAATAAAAGGTAAGAATAACGTGGGGGGGAGAACCGGTTTGGTGACGTCATATCGTCACCGCTACCGGCTCAGCCGAACCGGACCAAACCGGAAGGAACCCACCACTGAACAGTACCGAGAACAATGGTGATTTCTCTGCTTGAATTAGATTGCTTATATTTAAAAAGGAGAAATGCACAGAATGCACAACTTTTGGAGGGGTTTTTTTTCCCAAAAAAAATTGCAGTGCCCTTCATTAAAGTGCTTCGGCCTCCATACGAGGTAAGGAAGAAGAAAGGAAAACTGAAGAATGGAGTATCGGTAGTTGAGACATTCCAAGGAGCTATTCAGCTTTCTCTTCCATAGGTATTAGAATAATTTTTCCTGGGTTTTGTTGTTATTTTTAATGTAATCTCTAGCTAGATCTGGCCAATATAAATAAACAATATTTATATTGTTCAACTTCATTAGTTTGCTTCTTCACCAAATTTAGTCTCATTCTTTCCTGTTGTGTTGTAATAGACAGATAGATGGTAGTATGTACAGATATTTGGGCCATCTTCATGATTTATTTCCAACATTCTATTGAGTTGGAAAGAACAGCAAAGTAGAGGAAAGGGCATGAATCCTAGAATTTTTTCCAATCCCTTTACTTGCTGTGGCTATAGAAGGAAGCAGTATTTTCTTCTGTATGAGAAACTGTATAAAATAATACCTGGTGTCTATTATTTTGTGTACACTGGGAAACAGGAAAAATTTTGAGGCACTGTCCACTGCTTCTTCCGTAGAGATATATAGGGGGATTTTTTTTCTGGAACATTTTACCCTACTGATCCAGCCAGATCTGATCCATTTTCAAATTTAACCTTTCTTTAGCTGGCCTCTCACCCAATACCTTTTCTATTTTTGCTGACATTCAGACAGATTTGCAATAATCTCCTTTATATTGGGTGATTTTGAGCCAGTCATTCTTTCTCAGACCAACCTACTTTACAGCTGTAGGGAGACATAGAGGAGTACATGCTATGTATTGAGCTACTTAATGGATGAATAAAAATTAAATAACAGGAAATAGATTATTTAAAAAATGGCAAGGCTGCAAGTTTAGATGGTGTGACTCAAAAAATGTTAAAATTGCTGGGACAATGTGATTTGTTTAACCCATGTCTGAATTCTGCATCTGGCCTTGATGATTGGAATAATTCTATTTCTGTTCCCTTCTAAAGAGAAGGTAAAGTGTGAATGCAAGAACTAAATGGTGGATTAGTTTGTTAATTGCTCCAGGAATTTTTGATGAAAGGATATAATAGATAGTACTGAGCAAAATTTGGGAAGTGCAGAGCAGAGGTGTGCAGGGCATTATCCGGATAAATAATAGTGTTATCTCATTCAGAACTAAAGATGGAAAATAATTGGATCTAGAAGTCCTAAAACTTAAAGCTGCTCAGTTTGCTAGGGTTGATCTGAGCTCAGTTATTCTCTATACACACATCACAGTCTTCAGACACTGAATAGAATAGAATAACAGAGTTGGAAGGGACCTTGGAGGTCTTCTAGTCCAACCCCCTGCCTAGGCAGGAAACCCTACACCACTTCAGACAAATGGTTATCCAATATCTTCTTAAAAACTTCCAGTGTTGGAGCATTCATAACTTCTGGAGGCAAGTTGTTGCACTGATTAATTGTTCTAACTGTCAGGAAATTTCTCCTTAGTTCTAGGTTGTTTCTCTCCTTGGATTAGTTTCAGTGAACATATCTAATACTCCTTCCTCCTATTTGCCCCACGGCAATAAATCTGTGAGGTGGGTTGATGGAGAATGACAAGCCCAAAGTCACCCAGCTGTCCTTCATGTCTAAAGCAGGACTAGAACTCATCATCTCCTGATTTCAAGCTTAATAGACCTTAACCATTAGACCAAACTGACTCATTTCTCATTGAGATATACTGTATATGAGCCCATATTTGTGTTAAAATATACTATAGTACCACTAATTTGCAAAGACATTTCCCATAATTTGGCAGAATCTTTACAACATACAGTTAGTCCCCAAAATAAATACTAAATAGTACCAGAATGTTTTTCAACATACTTAATAACACACAGCTGCAAAATGACTTATTTTTATACATTTGTCTAATCAAGACATTATTTCCTCTTTGCATGTGTTTGGAGAGCAGGTGAATTTGTAGCCAGTTTTATGTATTAGTGAAAATTATCTTGGTTCTGAACAGGGTGGATTTGATTTAAATCAAACTGATTTAAATCACGATTTAAATCACTAGTCAGTAAGGCTTGATTTAAATCATAGTTTTCTACATAAAGACTAATTCATGCTGGTATAACTTTAATATGCAAGTAGATGAAGATTTTTAGAATAACAACTTTTCATATTAGTTTTTTTATCTCCAGTTTAATAGGTTAATCATTCATATTTGGACAACTTTTCTGTTGTACTTAGGAAGGAGAAAAATAATCATTATCTTAATAATAACAATTTAAATAGATTTATTCAACTGAAACAATAACATTACAGCATATGTTATTTGCTTAAACAAACAAATGTTTGTTAACTAATTCGGCTAAACAAAATATATATATTTTAAGAAACTTAGACTGTCAGCCCAGCCTACACATGAAAAACTTAAATACTGTCCTCTGTAGCTCACTCGTCATCTTCATCATCTTCTTTGTTCATAATCTGGAAAAGAAAAACAAGCTTTCCTGCTTTATCGGGTCCCAAACGATTTCTCAATTTAGAATGAATGAGTCCAAAGGAAGAGAATATTCTTTCAACGCCTGCAGAAGAAGCTACTGCTGTTAAAAGTGAAATCATTACTTGAACAGTCTCTAAATCCAAGTGCTTAAGTGACTTCCACCAGTTCACTGGTGTGACTTTCTTTAAAATATCTTCAGCAAACATATATTTCTTGAATGGTTCCCCCTTAGCTTTGAAGTTTATTATAGTTGGCATTACAGATGGATGATTGCTGGATACCATGTCAAAGCTAACTCCTCTTCCTCAGCACTTAAGTTTTGACCCTGATATTTGATATTGACAATATTTGCCAAACAATGAGCTGGAGACAGTATTTGTCCCATTCATTTTTTTAATGCTTGTAATTTAATTCTGTCCATGTGTAGTTCTATTTTTAAGTGTTCACTCAGTTCCTTCCAAATTTCAACAGCATCAGCAATAAAACAGCTATTTTTCTGTATTTTGTTTAAAGCTTCAGAGATGGGTTTCAGGATGCTCAGCATATGTTCAACATTTCTCTTAAGCCCAATGTTGAGGATTTTGGCCGTGACAGTGCCATCTATTTTATCTCGATTTTCTTCACAAACTGTCATCAGAATCAGTTCTTGCTATACTGCTCAAAACAATCCACCACAGAGTTCAATCTAACATCTTGTGGGAGCGTTAGCTTGGTTCCACCCATCCTTTTCAGAGCTGCTGCAGCAAAATGATTGTTACGGAAGTATTTAGCAATTTCAACAACATTAGTCTTTATTTCTGGAACACTTAAGTCTTTGGCTAAGAGGTGCAGTAAATGAGCACTGCAACCATATGTTATTAGCTTAGTATTCCCTTCCTGTTCTTCTAAATTTCTTCTCATCTTGGATATATTTGCAGCATTGTCTGTGACCAAACTGCGTACTAGACATTTGAATTTTTGTTCACATGTTATTATAGCTTTTACTGCCACTTCTTGTAAGTATTCTGCTGTGTGTGCATTTCCTGACGTATCAATTGTTTGTGCAAGGAAGACTTTCCCTTCTTCTGTTGTTATACAAGCACATACAATAGGATCATTGTGGACATTACTCCACCCATCAATACTTAGGTTAACAATTCTACCCTCCAGAGCTGTTGCACATTGCTCCATTTCTCTGTCATACTCTTTATCCAGCAGTTTCCCTGCAACATCTGCTTTGCTGGGTGGACTGTATCCTGGTCTCAGTGACTGAACCATATTAATGAAATGTGGGTTCTCAGTCAGACGGAAAGAAGAGTTTGTTGCATAAACAAACCGGGCAATTTTTTCATCAATTAACTCTTTTTCTAATCTGCTAGTTTTTATCACAAACTTATCTATGGTGGTTCCAGGAGGGAAGGATTTTTTCTTTCTTTTAGGTGATAGTGATATGTGGCTGTGGGTGTCTGATGATGATGATGCTAATGAAGCACTATCTGGATGGATAACTCTGAAACTGTAGAACAGGAGGATGGTGATCTTGAAGGTGGATAGTTTCCAGAATCCATGAATTCCCCTAAACAAAAAAGTCAATGCTGTTATTTAATTGTTTATACAATTTCTGCTTATTGTACACAGCACTGCCCCAAAAGGAATATTTGCATCGTACTTCATAACTGTACGAAATGACAGTAACATGCAGTAATAATAAGAAATATAATTTTGCTCAAACATGACAGTTCAAGGCAATCTTTAGAAATATGATTCAATAAAAATGTTTACCAACGTGAAGATCCTGCCTGTTCAAATGTGTTTCTTTGGTCATCTTCATCACAGCACTTCTCATGATGTTGCCTCATTCGGGCCACCAGGCCTTGCATTTCTTTATTGCAGTGTTTGCAGTTTGCACGCATGCCTGCCTTACCGATAGGTAAAGGAACTTCATTAAAATATTGCCAAACTGGGTCTCTTTTACGGCCTGCTGCCATTATAGGTTTTTTCCTCCAAGGAAAGAATGTGATAAACCTCAGGTCATACACACAAAAAGATCCAAAGACTTGGCTGTCTGTGGCTGTGCAATATTGTGCTCAGAAAGTTTCACTTTCATTTTGTACTGCTTGTCTGCTTGCCCCTTCCTCCTCACACTTAGTTTCACTTTCTTCTTGTGCAGCTATTCCACTCCAAACAATCAGAAAAATATTGTTTCTATTCTATTCACTGAACTTCTTGAAACTTAGCACTGAAGGGGTTGATTCTGTATTCATAGGTTTGTAGAACAATAGGATTAAGGTCTTTTTCTCAACTCTGTTCATGTTATAACATTTTTGCTGTGAAGAAGAGGCATGTGATCTCTGCTGAGTCAAATTCAGTTTTGAGAATTGCAAAAGTAAACCAAGCATCTGTGATAATATCTTGTAGGCAGAGAAACTGCCCAATAATCTTACAAAAACCTCTGGAAGAGCATGACATTGTGAATGGATTAATGGAATTTATTTACCCAAAAAATTAAACATATACAGCCTTATTCTACATAATTAAAAAACTAATTTTTATTTCATGATGGAATAACCTTTGGATAGTAATATATTTTCCTCAAAAAGCATTTTATTTAAAAAAATCTGATTTAAATCAAAAAAATCTGATTTTTTTGATTTTTTTAAAAAAAATAATTGATTTTTATCCACCCTGGTTCTGAAGCAATTTTTGATGTAGCTTTCTCCTCTATCCTCTGCATAGGTGTTTTGTATTGTTAGGAATTTATATTGATCTCTTGTAGGCCCAGGAAGATTCCTCTGTCATGTTTCTGCACTTGGAACATTTCAGAGTTTCTTATCATCTACAGGTGGTCCTTGTTTAGGGAGCATGGTAATTCAATCAGAAAAGTGGTTACTAAGTGAAAAATTATGTAACCACAAATGTGCTTATAATTTTATTTCAGCTTTCCTTTCCTTTATGGCAGGGGTGTCAAACTCGCGGCCCGCAGGCCGGATGCATCACGTGCTGGCCACCCCCACCCCATTTTAGCAAAGAGGGAAAAGTTGTGATACGTCACGTGATGACAATGTGTTGTTGTGAGTTTGACACCCTTGCTTTACAGCATTAGAAAGATATGCCAAGCAGCCATGTGAATCCAAATGGCAGGGAAGATTTCTAGAACTTTACTCATGAAGAATCCAGGCAAAGGGGTAAATCTTGCCACATTTTTTCTTCACTCCTTTGGAATGCTCACCCTGGTGCTGGGATAATTAACAAGAAAACAATTGATGTTTGTATTTACATTCATTGAAGAAGAAAGGATTGCAAGAGAATAAGTGGGTATATAACAGGGAATGCGCAGTGATATGCTAATGCCCACTGATTGCCTACTGTGCTTCCTGAAAGCCTCTTAGGAGGCAAGCAAAAGCCTTTGGTGTGAAACTGATTAGGGTCTTGTCAGTGTCAGGCAGCAACATGAGCCAGCCCTAGGGTTCTAATCAATTACTTAAGGTCACAGAGCTGAACATTTTAATTTGCGGATAGAACTTTTTAGGAATGTGCTACACTGCTAAGAAAGCAGTTCAGTAAGAGACAGCTTCCTTAGATAATCCTTACCGTTTGCAAGGGAGGACGGAAAACAGGTCAAACATAGAACATGTACTAAATTGACTATAATGGCGAACATGAGAGAGAGAAAGAGAGAGAGAGAGAGAGAAGAGAGATGCTGCAAAGGTTGTATATCTGTCCCTTTTTCATCACCATCATAACTGAATGGTCACTGTCAGGACATTACCGGTACATCTCTAGGGCTAAATTTTGTTTTTAACTTTCAGACTTGTGGCTTTGAGATAAAATTCTGTCCAACATGCCCATAACCAGTTTGTCCCTCGTGTGTTAATGCTGGTAGCCTCTGAGTCAGCCTTTCAAGTGCAATCACTTGTACAGGTCCCATCTAATGCTTCTGGCTTTTGTCTTCTGTGATTTATGGATCAGATTTCTCTTGGACAGAATACTCATCAGATGTATCCACACTTGGATTTTTCCATCTGTTGGGTAGAAATTCTGTTATGGTAGGGATGGACGAAATATTGACTTCCAGTCTAGCTATCCAGCAGTCCTGTTAAACTCAGAAGTGGAAATATTTTTCCTATTTCCCCCATATTAAACTGCAGAATAACTAACAGACACAGGAATTACCAAAACTGCAAGGTAGTTCAGTCCTCTGGCAGCATGTTTGTTCTTTATAAACCACCTAAGATTTTCAGTAATTAAAATCAGTTTTTAAAGCAGTGTTTCTCAGCCTTGGAAATGTTAACCCTAGATTCAGCTCCCAGTATTCCATGCTACCTGGGAAGTTCTGGGAATTGAAGTCCATACAACTTAAAATTGCTAAGGTTGAAACAACTGGCCTAAATCTAAAATGTAGACTGCTTCCAGTATTTAGTCTCCCTTTTCTAGTAGAAAGTATATTTCCGGACTGACTTCTGCTTGTTTTATTTCATAGTTCTATCTTGCTATAATAAGATATTGGGATCTTCCTTGACCTAGTCCCAGAATGGGATTACATTTCATTACAGTGGTGAAAAATAGCTTCATATAGCCCATTCTTATGGGAAGATGAACTGAGATTTTCTGATCCAGTTATCTTCCTCCTATAATATTATAATTATTGTATCCCACATTATTTATTCTAGATGTCTATTTCTGGAATATTGCAAAGTAGAGAAGAACTACAGCAGAGAATTTGGAAGATAAAAACTGTGACTAAAGAAGAGGTTAAGCCCTCCCAGCTCCTTTTTTAAAAAAATTCACATTAACTTTGTCTAACACATACTCATATAAATCATCACAGGGCTGTACTGCATTGATGTGTAATATGTTGTTTGCAACTGAATAGTATTATAAAACAACATTTAGATTTTGTCTCTCCTGCTGCTGTAGACGACATACAATTAATATGTTGCATTCAATAATTTCTTTTCTCTGCAGGTGTTGGATTATTGTTGGAATTCATGGTTTAGCCCTAGCTAATTTATGCTCACCGTGAAGAAGAAATTATAAATAATTATAACAGGAAAAGAAAAATTTGCAGTTTGGGCACAGAACATTAAAAGATTTTATATGAAATAAGTTGCAAACAGGTGTAAACAAAAATAAGTTGCAAACAGTTATTTATAAACGTGTGTTTCTCCAGAGGTTTTGAAAATCTTAGAAATCATCTTCAAATTTTTATACATTGACTGTAATTATTTGATTTTTCTGAGTATTGATCTCTTATGCCTAGCTACTGAAAATTAAGATTCACTGAGTTTATCTAGATGTGTCCATACTTGCTATTAATTATATGCTTGCCTCCTAGGTAGGTCCTGTGACAAAGTAGGAGATAATAAACTCCTTTTATCTAAGAATGTAGTGCCATGTTTCACAAGGATATTTCTCATTAAACTTCACTTGCAAGACTATGGTTGAACAATTATCTCTCCCTTTTTTCCCTTTAAAATTAGCCAAACTTTGCTATGGTCTGTATTACTGGGCTTGGGATAGAAAGGCCCCTTCTGTTTTTCCCAGGACTAATCTGGAGAAATTGTTACTAAATGGGTTAAGAAATCCCACATCTTAGTTAGTTATCTTTTTTACAGGAAGATCCTTAAAGGAAAGGATCTGCCAACAAGGTTTTAAAGTATCTATATAGTACGTATTCTTACAGTATAATACTATGCCTATGTCAAAATTAGTTAACATGATAAAGTGGTAAATATCTTAATATTTTCTAAGGGTACCGAGGAGCTTAATTTGCTTGATTAAGCCTCTGATGTAATGTAATAATGCACACCAAATCAATATTGCATCTGGTGTGTTTTTAAAATTAAAATGAAATGTTTAATTACATTCTGATTGGTAGTTAGTTTGTTAACAGTTGACATAAAGACTAAAACAGTTAAATAGGTCAAAGACATTCATGTGCCTATTATTTTCAGAGGAATAGTAAAAAGTACATGTAAAAATAATGAGAGAAGTAATAGAATTACTTAATCCTATTGAAGAATAGGATTCTTAAAAGAATACTCAAAGCAAACCCCAGTGTGTTCATTGTGGCAGAAATAGCTGACTTGCATCATTTCCCTAACCAGATATGATACCATGCTACAGTAAGAAAGCTTGCTATCTCTACTACTCCACTCTTGCAACATAATTTTTGAAATCTTTGGTGAAGATGGGAAAATATAAAAGCAAGATGCAACCTGGGTTTACACCAGGCCTGTCCCAGCTTGGGTGTTTAGGAAAGAAAGTCCCTCGACTCCCATTTGTAGCAAAAGGTATACTTTTATTAAAGCCAAGTGGTTAAAGCGTAAGCAAAGCCAGATCTGAATATTCCTGCATAAACCCAGTGATTCTCTCTTTTCCCAGTCCCTCCCCCACTTGGTCATTTCGTTAATACTAGTATTCACTAGTATTGAAACTAGTGTTTTGGTAACAGTTCTAAAGTTTGGGTCCTCTTTGATAGCCATTTGCATTCCATTCTGTGTCCTTGGATCTTTCAAACATTGTCTCTTATCTCAGGTTGGTAGCAATAGCAATAGCATTTAGACTTCTATACTGCTTCACAGTCTTTACAGCCCTCTCTAAGCCGTTTACAGAATCAGCCCCCAACAATCTGGGTCCTCATTTTACTGACCTCGGAAGGTTGAATCTACCTTGAGCCTAGTGAGATTCAAACTGCCAAATTGCAGGCAGCCAAAGTTGCCTGCAATATTGCATTCTAACCACTGTATCACCGCGGCTCCTATTTTTCTTGGTACCTCTGCTTCCTGTCATCCCACCTTCCCCTACTCCCCCTCTTCCTTTTATGGCAGGATGGCATCATAGTGAAGCTGGTCTGAAGTAATGTGATGGCAGATCTGACAGCTTCTTTGATCAAATATCCAAAAAGCCTCTGAAGTCATCCTGACTAAACCTTCTGCATTGGCTTTGAATTTAAACTAATATTTAAAATTTGCTATTCCTACCCCCAAGTTAAGATTAAAGTAATTTTACAATTAAATATAGAGATGAAAATTTGAGTTTGGAGTATTTGTTTTAAATATATCTTTGAAGTGTTAAGTTTGAACTAACATCAGATAATCATACAATGCTAAACTGAAAGCAATCTTAGGCTGTTCTACAGATAATTCCTTTCTCAATTAACCTCTCAGACCTTTAATATTAATGATAGAAAAATAAAGTATAGGTTGAGTGTTATGAGTTATGCCCATGGATGACCTACTGCCATTTGATGATTAAAACTGCTGCTTTTTATTAAAAATATAAAAATGCCATTGGTCTGTCTGCAACTGAAAAATAATTATCAGAGCTTTTAACATATAATCTTACATGCAACATAATTTTACAGGATTTACTTACCGTATTTTCCGGCGTATAAGATGACTTTTTAACAGGAAAATCACCTCAAAAGTTGGGGGTCGTCTTATTAGCCGGGTACCCGAATCTGAGTTGCTGGCGCTGACTGATGACGCTACGGGAGCACCGACAACATTGAGGGGAAGCTGTGCCGATCTCGTCAAGCCTGCATGCCGCTGAATGCTGGACCCAGCTGGTTGCTACGTGGAGCTTCCCCCGCTGTCCCAGGCATCCAGGGGGATATTACCGACGCTCCGACTTCCCCAGCTGACCCCCAGTGATGGCGAACCCCACCTGTCTGAGAGAGAAGAAGCTGGATTTTGCTTTCCATTGCAGACACCAGATCGGCCCCCTGCAAGCTCTCATCTCTGGAGGAGCCCGCCCAAAGTTTCCAGTGCCACTTCAGGGAGCGCTCCTCGAAAGATGAGATCTTGCAGGGGGCTGATCTGGCGTCCGCAATGGAGAGCAAAATCCAGCTGCTCCCCGGACCAGTCAACATTTACTGCTCCGAGCCCCAAGCATCAGGAGATGAGGGCTGCCTTGTGCCCCAAATTTACCAAGGCAGAATGCTGATGCTGCACTTTCAGCAGAGAGATGAGGGCTGCCTTGGCCATCGGCTGGTGCAAATATACCAAGGCGAATGCTCATGCCGCACAAGTTCAAGTAGTGCTTCGCTCCCACACTTCTTCCGGCCCTCAGTCTCTCAGGGAGATGCTTGACTTTCTCTCAGCCCCAAGACACTGGCTGGCCATTGAGATGAGAGAGAGAGAGAATGAGAGAGAAAGAGAGAGAATCAGAATGAAACAGAGAGAGAAAGAGACAAAGAATGAAAGAGAGAATGAGAGAGAGAGAAAGAGACAAAGAATGAAAGAGAGAGAAAAACAGAATGAAAGAGAATGAGAGAAAGAGACAGACAGAATCAGAGAGAGAGAGAATGAGAGACAGAGAAAGAGACTGAAAGAGAATCAAAGAATCAGAAAGAGAGAGAGACAAAATGAAAGAATCAGAATGAGAGAGAGAAAGTGGGGGGAGAGAGAAAGGGGGACAGAGAATGAGAGAGTGGGGGGAGAGAGAAGGAGAGAGAAAGAGAAAGTGGGAGAAAGAGAAGGAGGGTGGAGAAAGAATGAGAAAGAGTGGGAGAGAGAAAGAATGAGAGTGGGGGAGAGAGAAAGAGAAAGGGGGGGAGAGAGGGGGGGGGAGAGAAAGAGAATGAGAAAGAGTGGGAGAGAAAGAAAGAGAGGGAGAGAAAGAGAGAAAGCAAAAATGAGAGAGAAAGAGTGGGAGACAGAGAGGAGGGAGAGTGCCTGAAGGACCCCATCCTGTACTGGGAGTCCAGATGATTACATTAACAGTAACAATATTTAATCTTCCTGTATTTTTAAAGCTTTTATATGTTTCCATCCCCTATTGCAGTGCAGGCTCCAACATGTTGTACTTACTATAGCCTTCAGCATCCATACAAAAAAAAATTCATATCCCTGGTTTATGGTTAAGATGCCCAATTTATGGTATTTCAGCCAGAAGTAATCTGCATTATACCGGATAATGCACTTAAGTTCAATTTAAACCTTAAGCAGAATGGCTTTCCTCAAGTCTTTATGACTAAGCATGTTTGCTTTAACCAGGCTTTATGCCAATACTATGTAATTGGAAACTGTTTTTAGTAAAACCTTAAAAGTGTTTTTCCCCCTTCTTTTTTAAGAAAATGGATGAGGAAGGATATAAGTACAGTGTGCTTTGTTGGCTGGGTAAAATCATTATTGTCTGAACCGCGAAATTTAAAATTATGAAGTTGGTGGTCTTTGAGGTCCAAAAGGTTGGGGACCCCTGGCCTAAGACCAACCATTTTGATGGTTTTAGGAGTAACTTTATCGTTGGGGGTCACCACAACATGAGGAACTGTATTAAAGGGTCGCGGCATTAGGAAGGTTGAGAACCACTGCCTTAGCTGCTTGCCTTGCTTTGCTTGCCTTGCTTCGCTTGCCTGAATCCATTCCATCAGCAAGCAACTCCCTGCCTGCAATCAAGCAGGCAGGGAGTTACGGACTTCAACTCCAAGAATTTCTCAGCCAGCAAAACAAAGCTGGCTGAGGAATTCTGGGAGTTGAAGTCTACAAGTCTTAAAGTTGTCAAGGTTGGAGACCCCTGTTCTATTTGGGTAAGTATTTTTCCCCTTTGGGATCTTTAAAAAAAATAGTTAATTGGTTTTTTTTTTAGTTGTTCTTTTTTAGACCTAGCCATTTAAAGTTTAGGAAGTTTTAAATTTGGCTTTCATATAAAAATAAAATAAAATAATATTTGTGCAGCTTTCTGAGATTTAATGTGTTTTTGTAGTGTTTCACTCTAACTACACAAACACACAAAATCTCACAAAGCTGTATGTGGAATTTTGTGTGTGTAAAGTGTGAAAGTTGGGTTTTGGGCCTTTTTGTAGCTGTGTGAGGTTCCTGCTTGTTTCAGGGGCCATTTTGGGTCTAGCACAGCTGCTTTTACATTGTGGGTGAGCCAGTTGATGTTTTTTTAATTTTTATTTGGTGTGCATTGGAAGAGGGGTAGTCTTATACGGTGAGTATAGCCCAAACTCTATATTTTAACTGGAAAATTTGGGGGTCGTCTTATACGCCCAGTCGTCTTATACGCCGGAAAATACGGTATATATGCCCATTTGCCAACTCCCACAATAGAAATGATAAAAAACACAATTTGCAGTTTAACATAGAAAACTTTTTAAAACTTTTAAGGCCCACTCTGGAAAGATTTTGATTTAACCATCCATATCTTTTTCATCTATTAATACCTGTTAATGTCCAGCTAAGTTGATTTATTTGATTTTAAAAAGGTGAATGTTCAAATTTTGTAACAAGTTTGGGGAAAAGATCTTGGACATTAACACATGTTCTGTGAATTTTTAAAATATTACAGCTGAATTATAATTTCCATATTGATCAAAACTATGTATTTGTAAGAGGTTTAACAAAAGGGACACAAACTGCAGATTTATATACATTGTTTTTCCCTAAATTATAGTATTTACTATTGTGGTGTTTTAGGTATATAATTTATGCATATTCCCAGTAGATAAAGTGACATTGATTTAACAAATTATACATATGGAATTCTACCAGACAATTCCAAATGGAATCTTTTTAGAGTTTCTCAATCACAGAGCAGGGACGCAGTGGCTCAGTGACTAAGACGCTGATCTTGTTGATCGAAAGGTTGGCAGTTCAGCGGTTCGAATCCCTAGTGCCGCATAACTGGGTGAGCTCCCATTACTTGTCCCATCTTTTGCCAACCTAGCAGTTCGAAAGCATATTAAAAATGCAAGTAGAAAAAATAGGGACCACCTTTGGTGGGAAAGTAACAGCGTTCTGGGCGCCTTTAGCATTTAGTCATGCTGGCCACATGACCACGGAGACGTCTTCAGACAGCTCTGGCTCTTCGGCTTTGAAACGGAGATGAGCACCGCCCTTCAGAGTCAGGAACGACTAGCACATATGTGTGAAGGGAACCTTTACTTTTAATCATAGAGCATTAGTACTTTCGTTTCTGGGATAACTTGTATCTTGACTGGAGAGACTGGGAAGAAGACAAAAATAACTCCTTTTTAGATTTCAGAATCCTTGTTGTGCTATTCTTAGTGATGTTCTCTAAAAGCAGCCTTACTTTCTTCCAGCTAATCTTTCAGCAGATCTCATCAATGGCTGTGCATAGTCCTGCTGGTTCTTCAGCTGTAGGCCCCACCACCTACACATAGGCCATGCTGTGCAAAAGCAGATTCAGCAATGTCCAATAACCTCCTTCTTCACAGTTTAACACCTCTGTTCTTTTATGTTTTCAGCTATAAGGCAGATATTCCTACATTCAAGTGTTTTGATTAGGCTTGGAGCTTCTTGGTGTTTACATGACTCAGCCTGGTTTTACCACACAGAGAAATTATCTTGCTACATGAATATTTTTCTTCCTCCTTGTTTATGCCGTCCCTGCTTATAAGAATTCTCCTTTTTCTGGATATTCTTCCATGCACTTGTGATACTGTGGAAGATGAAAGTTGAACATAAATGACTCCAATTTTACTGTTTATGTGTTATGGGGAAGTGTCCCTTAATACATAGACTATGATTAGAAATGACTGATGTGAGCTTAACCAGTTTTACATATTTTTCTGGGGAGATGAACAGATTTAACAGGAATAAAACAGAATTAGCTGGTATGATTACATTGCTTAAACTATGTAAGACTTTCATTGACTAACAGTTCTGTGAAATTTAACTTATTTTGCAGAGAAAATGGGAGGGGGGGAAGTATTGAAAAATATTAAATATTTCTTAATGTAGGTTCCTGACCAAAACTTCTGGCTTATTACTGCCTGATGACCACCTAAAGTCTGGTCAAGTATCTAGGTGTGATCTTTGGGGAGAAACCCATTTGAAGGTCTCCTGGTATTAACTTTACATAACGGTACAAAAGTTTTTTTTTTAAAAAAACCTCTGTCAATGTATTGTTTACCCAAATTTATCTAATGCAAGTTGATTAAACAGCAGTAAACCAGTTATAGAATATAGAAAGTTTCATGAAGAGCAAAAATATATCACACAAAATGGCAATTATTATTTGTTAAAGAATATAACTCAAAAACCTTAAGCTTTCCTTGTTTGTGCAGGAATAATATGAAGTTGAAGTTTTCAAAGAAAAAGCTATTTAACTTCTAGAGGGTTTTAAATGTTAGGAAGGTACTTTAACTTTAAATAAAAAGTTAGCAATACAGTGAAAATGTCTTCTTATGTGAATGGGCCTAACCTAAGGATGGACTTCCATCCCTGAATGATCAAAATAAATAAAACTAGGTATTCTCTAACTTGATTAAAATTGGGCCAAAACATTGATGTATCATCTCTAAAATAGTTAATTCCTGGGTTTGCCAATATACAATTTAATTCCCTAATTGTATGTAAGAATAGTTTAGCTATGAGAGAATATAACCAAAGACTCTACTGGAATTTTGGGGTTGCAATCTAAAAATAGTAAGCTGGGAAAAGAAAAAACAGAGTTCATGTCATTTGCATTTGATTTCAAATAAAATGAAGACTAGATATGCAGAAGAGTCCAGATTTTAAATACCTTCAAACAAATAAATATGCTTAATCATCATTCCAAATCTGAGCAAACCCTTATGTATAATTCTTTATAATTTTTGAGGAAGAGGGTTGTGATATTTGATATACTACTGGTCTTTCTTCCTAGTCATCTATTCATTACAGTGCAGTACATTCATTCACTGAAGAAGCCACACTGTAAGTAATTATTTCTGCGGCCATCGACACAACTGGGATTGCTAAGTAATAAACCTGTTCTATTCCATTCATTCTTCTGAATCAATAGTTCCTCTACCAAGTGCAGCTCACATGATTGTGTAGCTGTTTCTAAGTCAATCCATGGAAAATAACTGTCTCCAAATATGTAGTATTTACATATCTCTGTATTAAGATAAGAAACCCTGAACAGGTTTTGAGGTGAGGCTCATGTGAGATTACAACTCTTGTACAATTTCTCTCTGAGTATTTTTTCAAATTCAGGGGATAGATGATTGTAACCTGTGATAATGTTCATTGTTGCAGAAGGGTCTAGTTCAAAGTGCTGGTTTTGACCTGTATGGCATGGGGCCATGTTATTTCAGGGACCACCTCTCCCCAATTACTTCTGCCCACCCCATCCCATCAGATCAGACAAAATTGTGGGTGTTATCTGTTAAGTAGCTGTATCTACCCTCATCTTTTCCCTCCACCCCAATTACCTGGCAATAACTTCTGCTTAAGCAAGAATTAAGTCTTTTCTTTCTGGTTAAAATAATCAGAATCACTGAGAACCAGTACAAAAGGAGGACATAAAAGGAGAAACAAAGACAAATCAGTAGGCTTGCAGTTCATTTCAGGGGATATAAAGATCACTTAATCCAGTATGAAGAATGTGATGCTTAAATCAGACACTACTTAGAACTAGCTGTGACTATTTCTCTCCCTTTCTGCAGTATTCTTACTCTCTTTTGTATTGGATACTGGGCTATGTATATTACCTGTTTTTATGTTTAATTACATAATTCATAATCTTTACTGTGTTATTTTATGAACCTTAAAATACAAGTGTTCACTTATGCTGAATAAGGAAGAATTTTACTGAGTTTTTCAGCTTTCATTACTATATTGTATAAATTTTAGTAATTATTTATAACTAATTCTAGGTAGTCATGAAAACAGAAGTTAAAAGAGTATGAAATAAAGATGGCTTATCTAGCTTTCTTCACATACATGTAAATATTGTATAGATTTTTCCTAACTTTTCTTTAGATAGAAATGTAATGCCTTCCATAACTGTTTTGGTCCACAGTATTAACTAAAATTAAATACTTAAGCATGCAAGATCATGCAAAATGAATAGCAGCAATATCGCTGGGAAATTTGTGAACAGTATGCTCAGCTTGTGGTATTGCAGTGTAGGATTTCTGGAGCCATGTGGATGCTTAATTTGACATACTTACTGAGCAGAAATGAGTATTTTTAGCCATAGGCTTTCTTTTACCTTCTTCGTCGTTGTATGCACATTATCAGTGCTCTGTAACTATCAAAGAAAAGGTTATATTTCTAAAATATTTCTTTAAAGCAATAATCCTTACAGCTGTGATTCTTTCTTTGATCTAATGTTCTGCTTCAGTGTCTTTATTTAAAATACAATACATTTTCTGTAGGTTGGTTTATATTTAAAGATCCCAAATTTAATAGAATTTTTATGATGGAAGTTGGTAGAATAATTACTTATAAAGAGATGCCAATATCAGAATAAGCAGCTTGTCATTACAACCTCTAAGCCATGTAGCAGCAAACTGCTTTTTGAATATGAAGACAGATGAAAAACACCCAATAATTTGTTCATCTAAGGATTCTAGGGACATTTCCTTTTTTCTTTTCTGTTTGAGAAGAATCAGAGGCCATACTAACAGTTACAGAGAATATTGTTGAACATCAGAAACAATTTGGCATTCTGGACTTGAGATGAGAAAAAATGATACACTTTTCTTTTTCATTCTTTAGCATAGTTAAGGAAACATTCTCCAAAGGAAAATAAATAATCCAGCCTTGCCTTTAAACAAAGAAATTCTATTTTAACTATTTTAACTAAAGCTAGTTACAGAAGAAGTAACTAGATTTCCCTGAGAGCTAAAAAATATCTCTCCCCACCCCAGTTTTTTTTTTTTTTCGTTATGCTATTATTGAATCTTACTAGATTGACATAATTTTATGTGGAAGTCTTTTGTGTATTTAGACTGACATAACCTGAATGGGTTGTATCGGTCTATTTCCAATGTTCCTACTATTTCCAATGTTCAGAATATGCTATTTCGATAGTCAAAGCTTCACCATCTACTAAGAAAAGAATTAACAACAGGCTTGATTTAAAAAAAAAAAATCCCAAAAGTTTATGGAAATGCAAAATAGCTTTCGAATTAAAACGCCTAAAGGAATGGAACAAAAAAGGTCAAGGAGAATTAATTGAATTTGATAGATATGCATGCTGGAAAAAAAAATGAAGTGCAGATTGAAAACTATGGGGGAATGGAACAGTTCCTGGAATGCTGACCTGATTTTGTGTGAGGTACCAATTATCTGTGC
Organism: Pituophis catenifer annectens; assembly: GCF_029215685.1. Taxonomy (NCBI): domain Eukaryota; kingdom Metazoa; phylum Chordata; class Lepidosauria; order Squamata; family Colubridae; genus Pituophis; species Pituophis catenifer. The sequence goes on from NW_027256886.1 coordinate 33,648,011, forward strand.
AACTGTGCAGAATCATATAATTGGCCACGTACATTTAGACCATCAGATCCAACTGCCTGCTCAGTGCACAAATTAAAAAGGAGCTCTGATGGCTCAGCAGACTAAAGCACTGTTATTAACATCCACTTACATCTGCTGCCTGCAATTACTGCAAGTTCAAATCTCACCATGCTCAAGGTTGACTCAGCCTTCCATCCTTTCTAAGGGAGGTAAAATGAGGACCCAGATTATGGGGGCAATAAACTGACTTTGTATAAATATACAAAAGTATGAAGGCTATTGCTTAAAACATTGTAAGCCGCCCTGAGTGTCCGGAGAAGGGCGGCATATAAATAAATAAATAAATAAATAAATAAAAAATCTAGGGAAGGTGCCTGTCCAACCTCCATGTATTTAGTGAAAGAAGCCTCTGCCTCTCTGGGTCATTTGTACCATTATTGAATCTGTTGTTATTTTTTTCCCCCCTAACATTTAATTGAAATCTGCCTTCCTATAACTTAACTTCATAATTATCTGTCCTGCACTGTAGAAAAACAAGGAAGAGGTCTTATCTTTCTTCTGTGTGACATATTTCTAGGTGTTTGAAGAACGGCAATTACATCTAACACATCTATATTTTCTTCTTAATTCTAAACACGCCTGGTTGTTTCATTTGTCCATCCTTGTTGTCCTTCTCTGAACCTGTTAAAATTGACCTGTTGAATCTGAATAATTTTGATATCAAGGTGTTGATAACTGGATCTTGTCTGTTAGGAAATTATACTTGGCAGGTCCCAGGAGCGGAGAGGGTTTCTTCTGCCATGGTGCCAGCCTTATAGAATCTTCTTTCCCTGGAAGTGAGGTGATTACTTATTATTTTCAGAAATAATTGAAAAACTGGATGAATTATTACAATTGTTATTTTCTCCTTTCAGATGAATGGTGTGCTATTGAAGATTACTTGGCTCAATGAAACATCTGACACCCCTCATTCTTCTTGCCTGTGGTTCCTTTAATCCCATAACAAATATGCACATGCGTTTATTTGAACTAGCAAGAGATCACCTTCACCAAACAGGTTAGTTATTTAATGTCTCCAAAAACTGAGTGAGCTATTTTGCAATAAGGAATCATTTGTATCTCCAAAAATGGGGCAACATTCCACATCGTTTCAACACATTTTAATTTCTGTTAATTAAAAGTTCAAGACTTAGACCAACTATTTCACAGCATCTAAATTGAAAGTTTACACATTTACTCCTTCTTGAAATAAAACTATAAAATTGTTCCCCGTCAGTATAATTAAGTTTCACCAATGGTTCAATAGAATAATTGCAGACTAACTTGTGATGAAAGGGGTCTTAACTCCTCTCCCAGATTCTCTCTCGTTCTCTTTTCGAGGTGTCATGAAACACTTAAACTGCAATGTCACATCTGTATGCTAATTTTATCACTTAAGCTAAAGAAGTGATATCGTCTGCAATTTTAACTATGAAGAGAAATCAGGGAAAAAAACCCTCTATGTATTCATTATGACTTTGAACTGTTTCTTCAAAATAGAAATTACAGAAGAGGAAAAACTGTGTTTTAGCTGCTTCTGTGTTCAGCCGTAATGATCCAAGTAGCTAATGATCCAGGGAGTTGACTGGGTCATGTTCACTCAAGCACTAGCAATGATCTAAGATATGGATGACTAAGTTCATTCAGTCTCAATATCACTAATAAATGGACTGTAAGACATGAATGCTTGGAAAGCATCAGGAAATAGTTTACAAGCAATAGCAGTCAATGATGGGCAATCTAGAAATGTTGTTTTAATGGTATACTGCTACATAAGGTCACTCACAGGCTTAGATTTCAAGGTTAACCAGAACCTTATTGTTTCAGTTTTCGGTGATGATACAAATAGTGAACGTATTGGTATCTCTGTTAATTGTGGAAATGGAAGATAATTCTCACAATGCTAGATAAGATTTAAAAGGGAGGCTATTTTCCCCCCGAATGCATTCGTTTTTAAATTATTTTTTCATTCTTTTGTTGACTCTATTCCCCTCCCCCACCCCCATGCATTCCTTTTTAAATTATTTTTTCATTCTTTTGTTGACTCTTAACTGATGGCACCTGGTAATTTTTCTTAGAATAGAACATGCAGCTATATATAATGAGATCCTTTCAGTGTTTAATGAAGAGTTTTCTATTTTCACTTTTGCCAATACTGGTCTCTTTTTATAGTGTTACAAGAAAAGTTTAGAATCTAAATCATGTTTAAATGTCTTGTTTTTTGTTAATATTAAAGATATATATTTGCTGAAAAATGGCTTTGTCCTGGAAAGAATAACTGAGTAAGGATCTCAGAAACTGTTAGGATAAAATGATACCCCAGATATCTTCTTGCCTAGATAATTAAAAAAAAAAAAATATTCAAAGCATAGAATCTACACTGTTTTTTTAAATTGCTGTAAACCTTGTTCTGTCTACTCATTTATATATATATATATATATATATATATATATATATATATATATATATATATATATATATTATTGAGGCAAGATAGAGAGCTAGATGGAGCTATACAAGGTCGTACAGAGGATTCATTCTATCTAATTCCCATGTGTAAACAGAACAGGATGGAAATGAGCTTGTTTTGAGGTTTATTGGATCTTTCATTCTGCAAAAACAAGGGCTTGTAGTCATAAAGTTCATGTATATTGTCTCTTAGAGTTTCCTTTGAATTTTATTTACTTTTAGGGGATAGAAAGAAGGATTTGTTTCATCACCATTTAACACAGTATTTCTTTGATTATCTCTAATTTCTGTTAAAGAACAAAAACTCAGGCACATTCTGTTTTATGCATACTAATGGCCAAATTTTGTGAAATAATTTCTTAAATAAAATGGATAGGTCTGTATATTAGTGAATAATACATCCTATTGAATTTTATTATTAATGTGCAACCTTATTTATTTTCCATGCCTTATCATGCTTGCTTAGGATTTTTTATTTATTTATTTTTTTTGCGTGATTCAATTTATTGTTCTATAAATGACTTTTAGTCCTGGCTGATGGTGCTAAATATCTTTTGGCAATCTCTTACTGCTAACACTCTCCACTCATGTGTTCCTCTGTACATTATTATCTTGCACCACTTGCTATGATTTAAAGATGTGAAAAATGATCTATATGTTTTACCTTTAATGAAATCTTTCTCTGTAGAATGAAATCATGGGAAGAATGTAGAATGCATTTGGGGAGAAAATACAAAACTAAAAAGTTGCTCACCGACTGAGATGGATACTAAATGTATGGATGTAGCTCTTCCAAGACATGTTGAAGCTAAAAGTGTTGGAGCTGGCAATATTCTGTTTAAAAATAAAATCCTTTCTTCAATATCCTCACTCTTATGGAAGGAATAAAGGATTACACAAATATGCCACAACATATAATACTTCAAAATAAAATTTTATGAAGTTAAACTCTTGACTATTTGCTGTTAGTTTTTCTTTAATATTATATAGTACAAATTAAATTCAGTTTTAGAGGCAGCATTTGCAATGTAATATTTATCAGATTCTTGTTCACATTAAAGATTTTTTTTAATTTCAAAGGTATGCATCTATGTAATTCATTACTACATCACTACCTTAATAACTAATGCAGTTAATTAAGAATAATCTTACAATAAGATATGATTATATTGAGTATAGATGTAGCTGTTTAGGAGGAATTAATTTATATACTTGACATGCAAGAAGTAATGTAAATTTGTACAAAGATAAAGAAGTATATTGTGTATTAGCTTAAATTTGACGATAATGGTGAAAACCAGAGACGTTAAACCATGTCCATTGTTTTTTTTAACTTGAATTATAATAAAAAAACTTTTTTAAAAAAATAAGAATCTTACAATGCCTAATATAGAGATACAGGAATGGATTTAGCTATTGCTGGACATATCCTGAAATGTCATATATTTATATGAGCTCTTGTAGATATATTAACATTTGTGATTAGCAATGTAAAATCCACCTAACTCAGACAGATACATAGACGCAGACATATGGACACAATATTGCAGACCTTATTTAGAATACTAAAATCACCAACATTTGATGATAATAGAAAATATTGCTACCGATGGAACTCCAAGAAGAGGACCTGGTGGCTCAGCAGACTGTTAGCATTGTGATTAACACCAGCTGTCTGCAATTACTGTAAATTCGAATCTCACCAGGCTCAAGGTTGACTCAGCCTTCCATCCTTTCTAAGGTAGGTAAATTGAGGACCCAGTTTGTGGGGGCAATAAGATGACTTTGTATAAATATACAAAAGGATGAAGACTATTGCGTAACACATTGTAAGCTGCCCTGAGTCTCCGGAGAAGGGCGGCATATAAATCAAATTAAAAAAAAAAAAACATTTAGATTCTTATCTTTTTTTTTCTTTCTTTTTGTTACATGTTTGTATTATAATCAAAAGGATGGCACATGTTGTCAGTAGATAGACATAAAAAGGCTTTTTAGCAGCAAGATGTAGTTCTGATAACAACCATATGAGAGATTGTCCTTTAATCCTCAAACAGATGCTGAACATCTTCTGAGATTTTAGGTAACAGGAATGAAATAGTCTATGTGCTACTATTCTCTTCCTCATTTTCTCAATGATTCTGTTGAGAATAGTATTACTTTCTATTTAAACCAAAAGCTATGTGGAGAAACTGCCTGATCACAGGTGCCAGATTGGTGTTAGAATTTATTAATGTCACAGCAATTGCTGGGAGGAGTTTATTTTTTATTTTTCTGTAATTTATTCTGTAATAATAATTTTCCAGAAACTTGGAAAAATTAAATATTGCATGGTTAAGATATTATCATGTGATCTAAAGAAAAGATTAGAGCTTCATTTTAGCATCATCTCTTTAGTCTTGCAACAGTATCATTTTCAAACTTCTGAAATGCAGAGCCTTCTATAAACATAAATTTAATACCCTTTATGTTGTGTTTATACTTGGTTTAGCTTTTTAAAAAAAACAAAACAAAACTGTTTAATAATGGAAGGTCCTCTCCAGAAATCGCATCTAAAGCGCCAATAGTATGCTTCTTTGTTTTATTGTGTACCCCTTCCTCAAAAAACCAACACTAGACCCCAACTTCTGGAATATTTTCACTTTACCTCCAACCTTCTCATTTTAAGAGAAATATGTGTGTTATACACATATACATCCAGCTATACTTGTCTGTCTTTAGCTAACTAAGTAATGTTTTGAAGGTCCTGTCTCAGTGTCTGAAGACTGTGATGTGTGTATAGAGAATAATTGAGCTCAGATCAACCCTAGCAAACTGAGCAGCTTTAAGTTTTAGGACTTCTAGATCCAATCATTTTCTATCTTTAGTTCTGAATGAGATAACACTACTTCGGATAAAACTGACATGCAAACTTGGGAAATCCTGGATTTTCAACAGTTGTTCAAGGCCTTTTGAAAACTTTATATAGTACTCCAATGTATACCGTGTTTTCCCAAAAATAAGACCCTGTCTTATATTTTTTTGAACCCTGAAATAAGTGCTTGGCCTTATTGCCATGCGCTCAAAAGCCCGATTGGACTTATTATCAGGGGATGTCTTATTTTGGGGGAAACAGTAGTACACCAATTTCACCCCTTCCTGTATTGAGAGGCACTGCACACAGACACTCATGCTTATGAGTAGGTTATTGCTATGTGCTATACATAGGATTGCCTTTGAAGAACATCCAGAACATGCAACTAGTCTGAAATGCAATAGTGTGAGAAATTACGGGCATTACTCAATATATCCATATTACACTTTTGTTATATTAGCAGCATTGGTTCACAATAGTTTTTAAGGTGCAATTCAAATGCTGGTTGTCACCAGTAAAACCATTCAAAAATGGGCTAGGATATTTGAGGGACCGCATCACTCCAATTGTTTCTAACAATACCATTAGATCTGCCTGTTGCTGGCCCTGTTGCTTGAAGAGTGTCATCTAGTGGGACTCAGGAAGCGTATCTTCTCTGTTGTAACACATACTTTTTGAAACACTATTTCACCAGGAGAAATGCCATGGGGATTTTGAAGGTGTTGAACTGATGAGCTATGTAATTTTGTTCTGATGGGTTTACCTTTAAATGCCATTGTTTCCTTTGTTTCTGTTTTCATGTGCTTTTATCATTTTGTTTTTTGTTATTATACAGTGGGGGTTTTTTATTGCTTAGCTACCACAAATTGCTTCGCAAGATGAGTGGAAAATAAATCAAATATACATTTATGCTGCAGACTGGGACTCACTTTCTCAAGTATTATCTTTGACTGAACTCAGTGAGACTCTTGAAATGAAATTTGTATTGCCCATTCCTTAATGTTGTAAATCCTTCTTGGTCTTTCATGCAAAACTCCTGGTTATGTTTGTACTAGCTGCTTAATGATCTCCTATTACTATTGCAAATTTTGTCCCATTACTTTATTTGGTTTGACCTTTGAACCACAATAGTTTATTTAACAATAGTTAAATAAATAGTTTATTTTTCTTTGCTATGTTCCTCTATTGGTGCCAATGCAGCCATAAATTAAACAGTTCAGGAAGCCCATACTATCAATACACAAGGAATACCAGCCCTTTGGAAAACTGCTGGATAGCCTCCCCACCCCCCCTTTTTATTGTTAATTTAGGAACTCTGTGTCCAAATGGAAGGTAGCAAAATAGAACAGGCTACTGAGCTGGTGCCATGCATTCCTGAATAGAATTTTAATTAAGATGAGAAAAATATGTTCTAAAATTTCAGTACAGGTAGTCCTCAACTAACAATGATAATTGGAACCAAGAACTTGGTTGTTAAGCAACACATTCATAAGTTCAAATACCATGTGACTGAGCTGCTTAATGACACGGCAATCACGCCATTATTAAGTGAACATCAAATGAGTCATTAAGCAAGGACCTCATGTGACTTCCAACTTCTTGCCAGTTTACCCATTGAATTTGTATGTACATATACAAGATTCAGTCATAATTATTACTTGTTCAATGACCCAATGGTCACTGAATGAGTGGGTCATTAAATGAAGATTACTTTATTTTAAAACAAAGTATAACTTCAATTACTTGATGGAAAGATAGTATATAAATATATAAGTAAATAAATTCAGTAATAGGTTTGCCTCAAGTTGCATAGTATTTTCTCTGAAAAATATTTTTCTTAATGGGGGGTGGTAGATTTCTCATCCATTCATTGTACCAAGTTGGATAGACTAATGTTAAGTAATAGGACTATGCAAAGCAATCCAAACATGTTTTGCCATGTGTGTTAAATGTGACAAGTGGAACAAAAAGCAAAGGAGAAGCAAAGTGAGACAGACAAGAACAGCTTTCCAAGTTGATATGTGAACATCTCAAAAGCTGCAGATACTTTAATGATTCAAAGAGGCATTGTTCTTTCTACAAATGTATGGTATTCTACAAATAACTCTATAATAAGTTTGGGGAAATCACTCTCACATCTCTACAATATCACATTGTAGAAACATTGGTAGGAGGATCTGCTGTTTTAAGTCATGGGAAAAAAGTGGGTTTAAGTCTAATATTGATTTTATGCCTTAGATTTATCTAACTTAAAATGTAACTTCAGCTCAATTGGGGGAAACAAGAATAGTATTTCAGGGACTTTTGTTTTTCTCTATATTTTGCTTATAATTTATAAGAAAAAAGTGTTATTAAACACCACAGTGACTTTTATTCATCTAAATTATGAACTTTATCATCTGCCTTGAAGTAGACATTAATTAATTATATTTCAGAACATTCTTGGAGATTCTTGACTTTACCTTTTAATTAACATTGTCACTCATATAGAGAGATGGCAGCACATGATATTAATTAAATTAGTCACCTGCAGCTATTCACACATGGTCTAAAATCTGTGATAATTACTTTTTTCACTGGCTAACACTGTTATGAAGATTTGCAGAAAACATTTTAAAACACATGGCACTGTTACTTTAGAAGTACAAGATTTTAACTAGAATGCATTATTCCAAAAAGCAAATCGTTATCAGATAAAAGCATACATTAGCTAGGTTATGTTGAAGCTGTTCTTAAAGTTCTAGTACATATAGTTCTGGTACATTAATCATTAACCCAATCTTCAATTATTCTAATCCTATATACATTATAAATGAAAAATGTTTGCATTTGCAGAGTCCTTTATGATTATCTGCTCTTCTGTTTAGTAAAGTCACAGGGCCAGGTTATCTGCAGGATCCTTCTCCCTAAAGATATCTTCCTGTCCTAACTGATTAGATAGGGTGGGTATGCTCCTAGTCTCGTCCCTTAAATATTGCCTTATTTGGGGAACTGAGGATCATGCCGTTTCCATGGCAGCCCATGCCCAATGGAACACCCTTCTTCCTAAGGTTTGGCAGGCCCCTACCAAAGATCACTTTCGAGAGCTTTCCAAAGATCACTTAAGACCTGGCTTTTCCCCTAAACACTTGTTGGATAAGAGTGTTTTTGTGGTGGACTGTGGTTAAAGTTTATTAAGGTGCCAGATTTTTACTATTTGTCTCTCTCTCTCTCTCTCACACACACACACACACACATCTATCTGTCCGTCTGTCTGTGGACCAATGACCTATTGCAATATATATTACAATGATGCTGTTATAACTGTTGCTTGGGAGCTGCCCAGAATTCAGTATAAGATGTGTGGCTATAAATATTTTAAATAGATAACTTACCACTAATGCTTCAATAATAGAGCTTTCAATAGTTTAATTGCATAAAAGAAGGAACAATCATTTTTATTGTTCACACAGTGAAGAATTTCTCAGTCCATCATTTATCACTATTGCAAGAAAAGGTATAACATTGTTTATATTTTTTTTCTCTATCTAGGTAAGTACCATGTGATAGAAGGTATAATTTCACCAGTTAGTGACAACTATGGGAAGCAAGGATTGGTAGCAGCAAAGCATCGAGTCGCAATGGTTCGGCTTGCAGTTGAAACATCCGACTGGATCAGGGTGGATCCTTGGGAGAGTGAGCAAAGTCAGTGGACTGAAACTCTCATAGTACTAAGGTAATAATATTGATAGTAGAATTTAATCAAATATTTTAGTAAAAGATATAATCCACAAGCAAGGAAGGTAGCAACCTTTTTTTTTTTTTTTTTTTTTTTTGCTTAGATTAAAACAGTTGTAAGTAGAGTCCTTTCATATATATAGAAGATAAGAATAAGGTAGACTAATAACTTTTAACAATACCTTCCTCCTCCTCCTCTCAGACATTTACTTTTCCTTTTTAAAAAAATTCTTAATTCTTTTCAGGGCTGATTATAAGAACATTTCCCTTGACACATAAAAAAGCCTAGGTATAGTACTGTGTTATCATATCTAGGTCCCAAAATAGAACATTGTTTTGGAATTCATTTGATTACTGAAAATGCAGGATTCTGTATATTCTCAGAATTTTTCATTTTAAATTTCTATAATAAACTATGTAGGTCAATTATATATAACTTATACTCTGATAACAAGAATTTTCCTAGTTACTTGGCTTGCAATCCTTGTTATTTTTTTCCTACTACCATAACATATGTTTGCTTGGGAAAAACTGCTTGATTTTCATGCAGGAAATCCACTGCCGTCTGTCATACTGCTATCAGCACAAGGAAAGTTGCTTAAAACATGGCCAAGGCCTTTGAAAAGTTCCGACCTGCTTGATTTCCATCTGTTCCATTCCTATTAGTTCCTCCACTGCTGGACTTGCAGATCTAACAATCCCTTTCATTTAGCCCTTAATATGCTATATAGTTCTTGTGTAGACAGCAATTACCAAGTTCCTGAACTGAAAGGCCTTACAGCACTTTCTATTTCAGGACTTATTTGGCTCATTTTTCAGATAAATAGATATCTGCAATTTTGGCACATTTAAAGAAATGTAGAGAATATCATAAGACAAGGGAAAAAACAATGTAAGCAGTATAATATGGTTGGATTTCCAGAAAATCGCATGTAACCAGCACATCAAATGTACCATTTAACTTGCTGATATGATTGATATGGCTGCAAGTCTAACACAAGTGATTCTGGGCAGTATATAAAGATTAAATACAAGTATTCTAGTATTCCATTTACAACATAGAGTAGTATTAGTCATTTCATACCATATTTCTGTCCAAAAAATATCTCAACTGAACAATAAAAATCACTGATTAACAAAATTAAAATCAATTTTAAAAAAATTAAATTAAACACTACAAAATACACTAAGAGAATATAGTAAATAATGCGTATAGAACTCAATTTTGAAGTGCAGTGCAATCCCATGAAATAACAAAAGTGATTTCTAAATAAGATTAAATTGTACATAACTTTACATTTTAAATATGAAGTTATTCAAGATATCAAAGCATATTTTCCCAAATTAATTAGCCATTATTCCAGAGAGGAAGTTTTACATTCTTAAAATCTCAAATTGCGTAGTATTTTCTCTGAACAGGTAGTACTAGATTTCTCATCCATTCATGATATAAAATTAGTTAGACTAATATTAAGTAATAGGGCTATGCAAAGTATTCAAAACATGTTTTGCCATATGTATTAAATGTGAATAGAGGAGCAAAAGCAAAGAGTAATAATATATCAGTGATAAAACATCTTATACCAATTGTGGGTGTAATATTCAAAGGGAATTTAATATTGAATTTAATATTATTTTTGATTGAAATTCCCACTATTCAATCTTTTACATATTGATATTGATTAAATTTTACATTCATGTTCTAATTCTAAACTGTGCCTAGCAAATGTTTAGTATCATGGATTATACGATTTCAAATTCATTCAAATTCCTCAATGTTGCACTCATTCTATGTCTATGACAATAACATCTGCAGCCTTTCTTCATGGAATTAAAAACTGACTGAGTGACCTTGGGCCAATCACACACTCTCATCCCAATTCAGCCCACAGCGTGGTTGTTGAGGGGGAAATAAGGCAAGGAAAGAGGATTGGTATGATCATTGGCTGGATTCTATTCTCAATGAAATGCAATATTTGGAAAACCAGACCTTTCTTTGTCACCTTAGGACTACTAGATACTCTTCCAGGTAATAAACTAGCTAGTCACCAAGACCATGATTGGAACAGGAGCAGTTATTTGAGAATCCGCCCTCTTTCGGTTTTGTGTGACTTCAGTCTTCCTCTTGATTATTCTGAATCAGGCTCAGAAGAAATTAAAGATGTTTAATGTCAGTTGCAATTAGTCATTTATGGTAAGAATGAGAGAGCAGAAGCTCCTACCAAGAATTTTGTAAACTCTAGAATATTATAAATGGGCTCTGTTCAGATGCATCATCCATCTTTGTATATTCACAGATAATCACTCAAAGGACTTCCATTAACAAGTAATTCGTTATTTCCATTTTAAGGAAAATCAATTGGAAAGTCTTCAGTGGAAGATTTAGCTCCCAGACTGTGCAATATAGTCCCTCATATATTTGTTTTCCCTTCTCTCTATATGTTTTTAAAAAGTAAGAAACAGCTGCATCTCTTTTTGCAGGTTTTTAATTATTAACGTAATTTAGTATCTAAAGTACTGTTAATTTTAACATGCTCCTTATAATACTCTATTTTTTGTAAAAAAAAAATGTGATTAATGATTAGGGTAGAAAGTTGGGTTAGGAATTAAATAAATTAAAACATAGTAATGTTACAAAATGTTGAAAGCATTAAAGGGACAAATAGTTTTCTTATTGCACTCCAGATCCTCATTCTTCCCAGAATTAATGGGAATAGAAATATCATTTTTTAGTCATTGCATTTTGGGAAGCCGGGCATTTAAGGCAACTCTTAGAATTTGGGAAACTCTCTTGCACTTTTTGGGTACAGTGTCAATATTCCCCACAAAGTTTAACCTGAGCTGACAGATATTTGGCACTTGGTTTAAATTATAAGCATTTATTAACAATTATTTAATTGTTTTAGGTGATTTCATTGCAGCTTTTTAAGTAATATATGAAAATTATTTCATTTATTTTGTTAAGTGATGCAACAAAATGCTATTCTTTATCATCTATCACTTAGGAGATTATATAAATAACAAATGGCCAATAGACATTCCAATTGAAGAAGAGTTTGAAGTACTGTTCGCACACATCTTGCAATGCACAAAATTAATCTGGCAAATTCTTCAACCTGTCATTAAACTCTGACCTGAAGTTGGCAACAAGCCGATTGAATTTTAGAAAGTGCCAATAGAAGATAATCACAAAAAGTATCCCTGAGAGATTTACCTTATACCGACACCTTTATTTTGTACAGGCATCATTTCAAAGAGCTACTTAAATCACACAATATCAAAAAACTGTGTAGAGATAATACTTGGTCCAAAGAAGAAGCAGCTGACCCATCAATCAGATCATCAGTTACAGGTTTGTTTAATATAATTGTGTTGTAGGTCATAGAATGTACAGTCATCTTTTTCTTCTACTTCATGGTTCACAATAGAAAACCAATGAAAGGAGATAAAGAATCTATAATCGTACTTGAAGGTTAAGCACGATAATTAGAAGGTTATAACTGCATCAAAATTTGAAGGCTAAACAAATATTGTAATAACCAAGTTATATTTTGCACTAGAGACAGAAAATACAATGTAAGAGACCTGTCAAAGAATAATAAAATCAAGATAGTGACAAATTAAAGCTAATGTTCAAGACACACAATGTCTGTCCTAGAATGCCTTCAAAGGCAGAGAATGGATCTTTTGACAGTTTTTGAACAAAGTATAAAGTGTAACTTCAGATATTCTTTAATTTTTCTTGAAAAAAAGATAGCTTATGTTAAGGTTCTGGGAATAACCTGATTCCTTCTGAAAAAAACTTGAAGGTCTGAATTCATCGGGCTAAGGAAAACTCTCCATCTTTCAGTATCTGAAACCTATTCAGTAAACCTATTCAGTAAAAGAGAATGATGCTGTTCTACAGGATTAAATAAAGGACAATAAAAAGTAACAGGAGCCGAACCTCAAAATGTAGGAGAAACCTAACTTGTTTAAAATGTCTATATGATTTGTCTATGCTTACTTTTACCAATTCAGTAGTTTACATTCAGTAGCTCTGCTTTAAAAGCTGGAGATTGTAGGTACAGGTAAAGTAATTGATAGGTATCAAACATGTCACAACCAGTTTTAAAAATATCAGTGGAATCTTTCAGCACTGATCTGATTATGCACAGCTCTACCCAGCAATGCATTTTGCTAACTGGAAAAGTTGGAATTGGGGTGTTATAAAATTTCCCTTTCTAGATATGACACAGTCTTCAAATTTCTAAGCCTATTGAGAAAATATTATTTCTACATTCTTAGTTTAATTTAGCTTGACAAGATTTCAGTTATTTGCAGTTTGCCTTCAAAAAGAAAAAACCTACCCAGGCATTTTTAAGGATTCTTATTGTTTTACGCCTCTTTTTCTTCAAATTACTATTGTAGTTCTTCGCATTTCTGTTTAGGGCCACTAATTTAGCATTATATGCACAGTTATTTCTTTAGGATGGAATACCTATTTTAATTTCAACTCAGCCAAATAATTTATGTGTTTTTTCCTTGGTTGTCTAAGAGCTCTACCTTTTAGAAAGATTTTGTTGGATGTTAAATCTATCTTTCTTTTGTGCTGTTGGTAATATCTCCATTGTCTAACCTGGCTAGTCCTCTGGAAATGTCTTAGGGGGTGTTATAATAACTTTTGCACTATCAGTATTGATTCTGATAACGCCAGTCAAAAGTGTACAAAAACAAAGGCTCAAGAGCTGGAGTATTATTATAGGCACTTGACTTCAGCAAAAGCTATTATCAGTTGTGAAAGTGCAAGATTGTTATTTAACAGTAGCTCTCAAAAATCGAAGGATATTATATACTCACTTTTCTTTCTATTGAAGTTGATTCTTTTGTCAGCCTTCTTTGAAAAGCCATGTAGTTGTTCAGTTTTGGCTACATATCAATATTTGATTTAAAAAAAAAAAGATATACCTATTTTTCTCACACGTTTTATTCTGTGACTGTCAGGAAATACATATTTTCTCCATCACTTCATTTCATGTCATCTCTCAAAGTTCTTTGTTTTGTTTATTCAGGAAAAAATCTGCCATACAGACTTTAGTACATATCCTGATTTATGCCTATGATGCCTCCTAATCTCCTCTTGCTGGTTTTGGATTTTTTCTTCTTTTTTAAAAAAGAGATAATATTAATACATTTGATGTCTGTTCATTTTCAAAATATAAACCAAATCCAACTAATATGTTTAGTCCCAATGAACTCATTGCAATTGAAATTAAAATCTATAGCTGGTGGGTACCTTAGGCTAATATAGAATGCAATTTCCAAGGAGCCTTTCTAATCATATTGTTATGTGAAAACATCCTGCATGCAATTAAGTTTAGAATTCAGAAGGATTAGATTCTGGCATTTCCATATATAAGGTTGTAACCAATGAATATTAGAAAAGGGTTTCTAGAGAAGCCATGATGCATTATGGCTTAGGTGGACCAATGACCTATTGCAAGACAAAAAATTTTAAGCAATAATTTTCCAGAAAACAGGAGCTTAACTCAATATTCGTTTTATATAAATCACCTTTATCCCATTCTACAGATAAAATGGTATAGCAGATATAGCAGTAAAATAAAAAGTTAACTACTTTAATAGCCCCTCACCAAATATTTTTGGGCTTTGGGCATCCACTGTGAAAAAAAAAAAGAAATGTCAATATCATAATGTCCTTATATAAATCAGTATTTCATATACATTTGGCATATTGGATACAGCTCTAGTTGCTACAACTCAAAAATGGTATAGTAGAGCTATAGAATGTTCAGAGGAGGGCAGCTAAAATGATGAAGAAGCAGCTTCCCTATGAGGAAAGGTTGCAACATTTGACAAAATGAGAGGGAACATGATTAAGGCATACAGAATTATGCATAATGCAAATAAAGTAGATAAGGAAAAGCTATTTTCCTCTTCCCAAACTAAAACCAATGAAATTGGATCCTGGAATAATTGGGACAGACAAAAGGAAATACCCTTGTGAAACAACATGTAATTAAAATTTGAAATTTACTACCAAGATATCTGGTGCTGTCTACTAGTTTGGTGGCCTCAAAAAAGGGTTAGATCAGTTCATGAAAGTCATGGGATCAATGTCTATTAGCCTTGATTGCCTAATGGCCCCTGAATGCCATCTGCTGGGGGACTAGTGGACTTCTTTGGCCACTTTGAAACCTGAATGTAGAATTAGATGGGGCCAAGGGTCTGATCCAGCAAAGCCCTTCTTATATTCTTATAACAAAACAAAAAGAAATTGGAGAAGTAAAGGAAAACCAGAACTTTTCATTACTTTAGTAAGGAGGGCAAACAGGAAGAGGGTGAATATACTGATTCATTGCCTCCAGAAGTGAGCATCAAAATGAATTTAATATCTGTGTGAAGAAGCTAGGACTGCAAATTCCAAATTGTAAAAGAGTAGCAAAACAACAAACATTTACGACAATTTCTAAAGAATAAAACAAAGCATATGCTAACTTGTTGAGAAATACAAAGCCAGTACAGCAGCGGCTGTTTTACAATTTACTGAACTGTATCAAGCAAAAAGGGTGAAATATATTACTCCCTGCCTTTATTACATATAAACTGGATTTGTATTTATTTATTTATTTATTTATTTATTTATTTATTTATTTATTTATTTATTTATTTGGTTCGATTTATATGCCGCCCTTTTCCGGAGACTCAGGGCGGCTTACAATGCGTTAAGCAATAGCCTTCATACTTTTGTATATACCTGCTTAGTAGGGCTTTTGGGCCCCCCCCAAGCAGTGTTCTTTTTTATATAAAGTCAGCTTATTGCCCCCACAAACCGGGTCCTCATTTTACCTACCTCGAAAGGATGGAAGGCTGAGTCAACCTTGAGCCTGGTGATATTTGAACTTGCAGTAATTGCAGGCAGCTTGTATTACTTAACAGTGCTTTAATCTGCTGCGCCACCAAGGCTCCTCGCTGTATTCAGTGATGTTTGCTCTTGGCTGTCAAGTAAGAAGCTAATCCCCTTGAAACCTTGGTAGCTAAGCTGGAAAAACAAATGTATGTAGACAAGATTGTATAGGATGTGAGTCCATTCTCAGATGATAGGTGCATTGGTGCTAAAGAAAAGCGTTGCAGGAAAGAATGACATTTTGATATAAGAATTTTTCCATAGGAGCGATCCCATCCTTGGATGATGAACCCAAATACCACCATACTGATGATATTTCACAGAAAGTGAATAATTTTTGCTTCTGGGCAATTTAATAATTACAAACACTGATCAATTGCTTTATGAAAAGTGTGTAGACTGCATGGTGACTTATCTGACTGTTAAAGTTGTGGATATTATGTATCCAGAGACAGGTCTGGATAGAGTTGCTAAAAGAAGGATAGCTTGTCATTCCTATGGGTATCAGTGACCCTGAAAATATGTTTTCAGATAGTTCTGGAAAACGTGGAAACAGATCAGGACAGTTCTGGAAAACAAAGTTAAGAAAGCCAGGCTTTCAAGTCAAGACAAGCTAGCGACACCAAAGTTCAACACTAATGCTGGGATGAAAAAGCAATGGTTTAGTGGGCTCTTTAGTGCAGCAGTTTTCAAAAAATAGACTATTTTTATCACAGAAATAACAAGCTCTCAGGTTTCTGGGAGACTGAAAGATCAATATTCCAATGGCAATAAAAGAAAGGGAAATTCTAGTATACCAATGGCAGGCAGGCAGGCAGGAACGAAAAACTGATCTGTCAAAAATAAAAGATAAATAGCTGATTGGCTGTTACAATACAAGAAGAACAGAGAAAGAAGGGAAAGGAAGAGCCCGGAGGCCAGTCTTTGCCTGTCGGTTGGTTGGTTTTCCTAAAAGTAAAAAATGCCAGGTGGGGATGGAACAGCAGGGAGCCACCTTGAACCCTCCTCCTTGCTGCCTTGAACCATCCTCTCCTCACACACAATAAACTATGTGAAAGCAGCAGCACTGCCATATTGCTAAGGCCTGGTCAAGGTACTCCTGTAGGAGCAGTACATTTTATATCAGCATATTTTCCTCCCAACTGAAAGATATAAAGAAAGCACATTAATGCAGCTGTGAGGAATAAAGGCACCAACATTTTATGAGAAGGGATAGAAATTGCCTAGATGTTTGGATAGCTCAATTCAAGTATGAGAGCCATCAGGGTACTAAAGAACCATTAGAAAAAGGAGTCAGAGAACAACCTCACAGAAACACCTTTCTAATTAGTAACAGATTAGTGTTAAGGAAGTTGAGGAAATATTAGAAAGTGAAAGGAAGAGCATATAAAGGTTAAAGTACCTGAGATGGAAGATACAATGAGCAGAATAAGTTACGGTATTGACTGTAAAGAATTCATGAAAAGGATAATTTAAGCTACTATTTTAAAAAAGGCAAACATTAGAATACAAGGTGTAATACAACTAAGATTTGGTTGCTGCTCCTAAACCTTAACTTGGGATGGGTATGTGGAAAGTTGGATGTAGGAAAAGCAATGCACTTTAGTACCTTTTCCTAACTTTATGTCCTTGATTATATGTGAAATGACCTACTGATATGCATCTAAGGCCTACTTGGAGAAGGCAGAGTGTCAATGTAATGATATGCACCTGCTTCATTAGTGAATACCCTCTAATTAAATTACCTCTACTAATTAAAGTAGCTATTCAGCTACTAAGTAATTCTGTAGATATGTAAAATTGTGTCCAATAAATAAAATGGGAAATGTCATTAGATTGTTCTTCATGTATATTATTTGACCAGCACTGATGAAGATCCATTGAGAATGCACATTTTATGTGAGGAAAAGAGGTTTGGAGGTATAAAATTCTCACTTGAAACTTGAAATAGGCAAAATTAAGAAGGTCTTTGTAGCCATCTGCTTTTTGGAGAGTAGAAAGATTGGTAAGAGTTTTAATATTTATTCTTAAGCAAAAACTGTGTGTCATCAAAGAAAACAGA
Source organism: Pituophis catenifer annectens (assembly GCF_029215685.1). NCBI lineage: Eukaryota > Metazoa > Chordata > Lepidosauria > Squamata > Colubridae > Pituophis > Pituophis catenifer. The sequence goes on from NW_027256886.1 coordinate 33,666,057, forward strand.
CAATAAAAATAATATTTCTCACAATATACTCTCATCATTCTTGCAGTTGTTCCAGAGCTAAAACTTCTCTGCGGAGCTGATGTTTTGAAGACATTTCAAACACCTAACCTCTGGAAAACAGAACATATTATAGAAATAGTGGAAAGGTTTGGATTGGTCTGTATTAGTCGTGCTGGCCATGATCCTTCCCAGGACATCACTAACTTAGAGTTTTTAAATAACTACCAGCATAACATCCATTTAGTAAAAGAGTGGGTTCTAAATGAAATCAGTGCAACGAGCATAAGGTGTGCCTTGCACAAAGGACAAAGTGTGAAATACTTGTTGCCAGACTCTGTTATTTCTTACATTAAACAACACAATATATATATGGAAAAGATTGAATGAAATAAATTAAAGAAAATTTGGTGTAGCCCTTTAAAGTGTTCATGCTGCTTACTTATCTTTTGATAAGATTGAGTGAGACCAGAGACGAGCAACAAAAAAAGCTGCAAAGTATGAGGAATAAAACATATTAGCAGACATTTGACGAAGAGAATATGTACAGCCTGGAAGATAGAAGAGAAAGGAGAAACATTATTGAAACCTTCAAATATATTAAGGGTGTGAATAAGGTTCTAGAAGGAAAAAAAATTAATACAAGTAATCTTAACTTACTACTTAACCATATTTTGCGGAGTATAAAATGCACCGGTGTATAAGACGCAGCTTAGTTTTTGGGGAGGAAAATAGGGGGAAAAAAATCTGCCTACCAGGTTTTCATCTGGCTAGCGTCCTTAGTTTGGTCAGCTTCAGCACATTGGTTTGCTGGTTTTTTTAATTCCCTGCTTGGAGATAAAAAACAGCTTCTAAGGCACAGCTGAGAGGAAGCAGCAATGAGAAAAGCAGGCAAAGCACGGGGGAAGATTGCTTCACTCGACTAGCACATAGTTAGGGCTGAAAAAAGGCTTCTAAAGAACAGCCGAGAGTCGGAGCAAAGCCTGGAGATCACTTCACTCGCTAGTGCCTCGTTAAAGCACAACGGAGAGTCAAGGGAGCAGGCAAAGCTGGGAAGGTTGATCACTAGTGCCTCATTAGGGCTGAAAAAAACCTTCAAAAAAGCTACATTCGGAGTATAAGACGCACCCAAATTTTCAGCCTCTTTTAAGAGGGAAAAAGGTGCATCTTATACTCTGAAAAATATGGTAAATTGCGCCCAAAATTTCTGTTGATAAGCAAGACAGTTGTTAAATAAGTTTTGCCCCATTTTACAACCTTTCTTACCACAAGTGAATCACTGCAGTTGTTAAGTTAGTAATATGGTTGTCAAATGAATTTGACTTCCCCATAAACATTGCTTGTCAGAAGTTTACAAAAGTTTATTATATAACCCCAGGACACAGCAACTGAATTGTCAAGCATCTGAATTTTGATCTCATGACCATGGAAATACTGCAATGATCATGAGTGAAAAATGCTCTTAAATCACATTTTTCAGTACTGTTATAACTTCGAACAGTCACTAAACAAACTGTTGTAAGTTGAGGACTACCTGTATTAAGTGAAAATCAAACTTAAATCAAACCTCAATCTGATAAGAGAAAAGTTCAGAACTAATGTTAGAAAGTATTATTTCACAGAAAGACTGGGGAAGTTTGGAAACAACTTCCAGTAGAGATAGTGGATCAAGTCATCAGTTACTAAGTTTAAACATGCTTGGGATAAATACATGTTTATCATCTTGACAAAAAATTTAAAAATAGAATAAAAAACAAACAGTTAAAATATTAAAAAGAAAGTGAACCCAGACAAACAAACAAAACTCTCAAAAGTCAGACTCAATGGACCACTAGGACTTTTTCTGCCATCAGTTTTAGCTCCCAATAATCGGTTTATTTTCTGTGGACAGAAGTGTGTGTGTGTGTGTGTGTGTGTGTGTGTATGTGTTCATGCATGTATGTGTGTGAGAGACCTGTTGGAGATAATAATTTGGAAGAAATCCAACTAAATGCAAAATTTGCATACAACAATGTGAACATTTCTAGAGATTGCATTTAAAACTGGATTTCCCCATTCTACATAAACAATCAAGATTCATGACAGATGCTGTTCCTTTAATAAAGTCAATAAATAAAGCCATTTTAATTTCATCTGATTTCATGGTACTAAAACTTGAAAGTATTGGAGTCAGTCATGTGTACACATTGGAAACATCATATTTTTAATGAAGCCTTGACCTAATTGAAATGTGGTAAAGTTATTTAGGAATTTGTTAGTATGAAAAGTATTTTTACTTTGTTTTGTTCTGTTTCAATGTTTTTAGTTAACATTTCAGTGTGAATTTTTTTATATGTCTTGAATTATTTCTCTAAACCTTTCATTATACCAAGTGCCATAATATACTTAATGGATCTATTTTAGTATTAAATTGTCAGCCACTGTCATGTTACAGTAGAAGAAACAATTCTGCTTGTCAACACTGGATTTGTAAGGCTTACCTGATTACATTTATGCCACTGCATCATTCACATTTTCTAAACATTAAAGAAAAAAAGCTACATAGTTTTTGGTTAATTACTTTATATTATCTACGGGCATTTCACTAGTCCTTCAAATAAATTCAAAGAAAATTAATTCATTTTCAAATATGTAAGTATTTTAACCATGAATTCAAAGTTCAGAAGACATTCATGCTTATTTTTTAATATAGTCTAAGCGAAAAATATATCAAGCTGCTCTATCTTATAGGTCTTCAGGAAACTGATCAAGCAAAATGTTGCCTGAAACTTGAGTATATGCTTTAAGAGTGAAAAATGGGCTCATTAGAACCAATCAAAAAAGTTGATTAGCTGAAGAGCATATTCCAGGGGTGAAATCCAGCAGGTTCTGGAGAACCGGTAGTGGAAATTTTGAGCAGTTTGGAGAACCGGTAGCGGAAATTTTAAGTAGTTCGGAGAACCGGCAAATAACACCTCTGGTTGGCCCCAGAGTGGGGTGGGAATGGAGATTTTGCAATATCCTTCCCCTGCCATGCCCACCAAGTTACACTGCGCCCACAGAACCAGTAGTAAAAAAAAATTGGATTTCACCACTGGCATATTCCCTTTCAATGGTGGAGTCAACAAGCTATGGAGAAATTTGTCTATTCCTTGATTCTGACCGGTAGCAGCACAAACATTGTCTTAAGTAAGCAGGAACTGGCATTTCTTTTCAAGCAGCAAACATACTTTTTATTGCTTTTTTCCTGTTCTTTCTCATTTGACCTGCTATTTAGCAATAGGAAACCATTCACAGAAACATTTTCAACCCTCTTATTAGGAGGAGACAATATCAGTCAAAATTCTGAAAGATACTTATTTTGCTATACTTTCACAGTCTTCTGATGGCAGAATATAATTCAGGCTTAAAGAAATGTTGATTTCTATACAATTTTATATAAAAAAAAAATATTTTGTATCTAGTTGTTTCTGATAAAACTTTCCTTTCCCCCAGAAACACTTTCAAAATAGCTAGTCTGAGCTTTGCCATTCTCAAATAATATTCCCTTTTTTTTCTTTTTTCTTTTTTTTGAGGGTAAAGAGAAAAAGTAAGTAAGAACATCTGATAAAGGAAGATTATCTTTTCCAGGCAACTTTCAGGTACCCTATAGCTACAATATAGGACTTTAGCTATTGAGGCCTGGATTCAGATGGTACATCTTTGAAGCTAATGGGTGCATGTTATTCTGAACATGTTACACCATTTGATGCTACTATTATATCTCAAGGTTGTCTTAACAAGCATTTCATTTAAAAAGTCATATCAACTCATGGTGTGGATATGAGTATTAAAACATAATAATTCAAGATTTAAATAAAAGTAATCAGAAATTTAATACACTGTTTTGATAACTGAGCTGAGTCTTGAAGACTTTGGAATGAATACATGAAATTAACGACACATGATTTATCTTGGTATAATTCAGTAGAACTCGGATTATAACATTTTTCAAAGATCTCTTTATTTAGAGGCTTTACAAATATTCCAAATTAACTAATTCAATTAATTTAATCTTGAATTCATGTTACCCTGAAAAGTATTTGTTCTATAATAGGATTGTTAAAATTTCCCTGCTGTATTTCTAAGTGATGAGAAGACTTTACAGTCTAATGTGATTCCCTTCAAGCAACAGCATATTGTTGAATAATGCAGTACAACATGTATTTTTTTCTTCACTTGCTTACTTGCACAGGAGTTAATGGGTTTCTGTGAAGTACTGCTTATTCCTCAGCCTGAAAAGACTTCACATTCTCTTAGCTGAAAACGTGTTCTGATTAATAAAATGCTCACTTCTGCTAGAGATGCTGGGTGTTAGTCCAATAATACAAGGTTGAATGAGTAATGCCTGGCACATTGTCAGCCATCTATTAACTAGCTAGTTAATATCTGCCGTCTTATATCACTAAGGAATTACTTCATTAAGCATGGTTTGTTCAACAAATTTGGTTATTCATAAAAATATAAAATTCCTTTTTAGTGGTGTAACCTTTTTGCAATTGGAAATCAGTTTTTAAAGACTATAACATTGCATCAGCCTTATTAAATAAAATGCCTTCTCCAAACAGTGGTTAGAATTTACCATTATCAGTAACAGCCATCTTTTTTGTTTAGTCATTTGAAAGCAAAAATCTACCATTGTTAAAATCTCTATCCAGATAATCAGTGACCTTACAGCTGTCCTGCAGAAAGGGAGTGACATATTCCATTGAAATCAAACCACCCCACAAGCAAAAATGTTCAGCTTTGTGGAAGAACTTAAAAATAACACTTCAATGCTAATCAGCTTAAAGGAACTAGCTTAGCTGAACGAGCAGATAAAGGAAACTAAGAATTTAAACTTGCTTCTAGAAAAGGGACTGAGCTGGATGGTGAAGAATTAAAACGTTAGAAAAAATCTTTGACTTTTAACTAGAAAGCAAACAGGAGTATGCCTGCAGATTTCAATGGTTATTGGAAAATGCTCAGTAATGAGAATTTTGAGGAGTATTTGAAAGCTCTAGGTAAGATTTTTTCTCCCCACTTTTTCCATTTATTTGAGCCTTAGGATGAATTATACGATTTCACTAGATATGCAATTTGCATGAAAATATTCATAGCAGCTAGTTTCTTTATTAATATTGCTCTTCTGACTAAATAGGAACTGAAGCAATTTTGAAAGAAATAAAATCCATAAAGTACGTAATACAAATTGCAATATTTTCAATTTATCCAGATGAATTATCAGAATTTTATTCTAGAATTTTATTTATTCTATATATGGCATAAGGTACAAAGTTTAATGACTTGGAAGGGTGGATTTAAAACTAAGAAGATCCCCCCCTCTCCCCAATTTAAACCATAAATTTCCACACAAGAATAAGAAACCAGATTGGGGACAGAAAAATCTTAGCAAAGAGCCAGTTTTCATTGACTTCATCTAGAAATCGTCTGGATTTTTTTCAGCCCAGATCTCGTAATCTTATTTTAAAAGGAAGCATGAATATTAACCTATATTGAATTTTAGATTTAAACAGCAGCACAGTTTTCAGTGTTTCCCAAATTTTGGATCATTAATTTTATAAAATATTCCAGCCTCTCTTTTTTTCTTCCAGATGTAAATATTGCAGTGAGAAAAATAGCCAGTAGGCTCAAACCTGACAAAGAGATTATTCAGGATGGAAACCATATGATCATTAAAACCCTCAGCACTTTTAAAAACTACATCATGGATTTTGAAATAGGGACAGAATTTGAAGAGGATTTAACAGGGGTGGATGGTCGCAAATGTATGGTAAGATTTAGAATGTTGCTCCTATAAGACTAAATTATGAGCTTAAAAATCCTGCTTCACTATTGTCACTGGTTTTGAGGCAAGACTTTTCTGATAATCCTGCTTTAGTGTTCAGCAACATTTTAGCCAAAAAATTCAATCCAAAAAGTATACTTTTCATTAAGGCTAGAAACCTACAAATATATTTCTGTGTTGAAATCTTGATGGCATTAAGGATATTTCCATGTAATACTGAACAGGGTTGTAAAAAAAAACTTGGTTTCTCATTTAATTGTTTTTAATGGTTTAACTTTTAATGTTTTATATATGATCTTTAAATGCATTGTAAACCACCTTGAGTCTTCGGAGAAAGGCGGCATACAAGTTGAACAAACAAACAAACAAACAAATAAATAGATTGATAAATTGATAAAATTTACAAAGGTGGTTTTTAGGCACATTTTGATAATTTATATAACACAATACTTAGGTATCTGGTATCTGACTATCCTATAAATATATTTCTGCATGGAAATCTTGATGGCATTAAGATTGTATCCATATACAATGAACTGCATTATAAAAAATACATTTGATTTTTCAAATATGTTCATAAATTTACAAAAATAGTTTCTAGGTATATTTTGCTAGTTATACAAAACTCCTTCACTCCTAGGGTATATTTATTCATTTGAATGGGATTTCTGATAGAATAAACTCCTGCTTGTCATAAATTGAGTTGACAGCCACAGGTATTTATTACTTTTCCTTTCACCTTTCACTAATCACTCTAAATAAACCAAGAATGAATGCACATTTTTCTTGAAAAGATACTTATATCAGAAACAACATGCTTACTTGAAGTGAACATTTAGGTCATCTTTTGACAGACAAGCAGTGTTATGACTTTTGTAAGAAATCATATTAATTAGTGGCACAAGTTTGCTAAATCAAAGTCTAAAATATGCTGCTCTATTAGTCTCAGACAACCACGAATCAAGGGATTTCCAACTGCAAAAAGCTATTTAGATGGGGAAAAGATTTATAAATGGAAAAGAAAACATTCTGAGTGAGCACTGCTTCATTATATACTTAAGAAAACAAAAGATTCTCTTATTATAGAAGTTGAAAAGATATGTGTGAATTTTGTTTTGACACTAAGCAATTTCACCTTCTATACACTGGTCTATCAAAACAGAATGTGATGTGGAAATGAAATGAGTGACAGGTTATTGGTTTTAAATAGATAATGTGCTAATATTTTCTTTCTAAATAACTTAAAATCTTTTAATCTAAATGTATGAAGAGAAGATACAATATCTTCCTGAAGATTCTCTCCATAAGTATGGCTGTTTCCATAAAAATAGGAGTTGTCACTAATAAGAAACACCATTCTCTAGAAATGTCTTTCAAATTTTCTGATTTATTGGACTAACAAATTGCAAGCGTCTCCCCTTATCTCTGAGATCCCAAAGCAAATTATCTATTTTAATTTCCTGTCCACAATAAGAACTCTATGAGGTAAGTTGGACTAAAAGAAAGCAAGTGTCCAGAAGACATTCAGAGGACTTCCATGGTTGAGGGAGACTTGAAACAGTCTTCCATAATTTGAATCAGTTATTAACCACTGTATTATACTGGTCGGCCTGACAAATTGTAACTGATTAATCCTCTTTTTTTTCAGCTGTTATACTTGGTTGCCACTTAATTTTCATTCTTACTTTTTACATCTTTCCATTATGGCAGGTTTGTCACAAATGAGTTACTTTGGAATCACTAGAAGAAATGCTCCGTTACAAATGAAATGAAAAAGTGTATGGTCCAATATTCTTTTCTAAAACATGATTGCCAAAAATTGTTGCAATGATTTCCAATTATACCAAACAAAACTTGTGCAAAAATTCCCCTCCCCCCCCCCCCGGCAAATATCCTTAGGTAAAAAAGCAGCCAAGAGGCACAAGGTGACCTTGCTTTTTGTTTTACCATTCTCTTCTTCATGGCTCTCCCCTGTCCCTGAAACATTAACGGCTGTCCTTAAGTACCTGACACAGATAGAGATGATACATAGCCATGGGAAGAGAATAGGATTCTTGAAAACTTGGTAAGGAATGTTTTCTTCCTGGCTATAATGTGCAGCAGATGGATTTTAAATATGCATAAACAAAAATGCAATTTGTTTATTGTTACTAATACACGCACCAGGTAAATCATTAAATAAATTAAATGACAGTGTGCTTAAAAATTGATCCCTGCCTGTGCTCACACCAACTAAGCACTATAATCTGGCACTTTATCCTTCTCAAGGCTGCACAGTAAGCATTCTACATTTTAAAAGCGCCTGAACGATTAGAATACTGAAAAGCAATTTATGCAAAGAATAAAGAGCAAAGGAAAATGCCATTTACTGAAATGGTTGATTTGAAACTCTTCCACGAACTACATAGCCTTGCATACAATTTTATATCATGCATTTGTCTTATAATTAATTATTTCCTTCACTATTAAATTAGCTTTCTGTACCCCATCTTTCTGAGTATCGATTCTTATCAGTTGACTGCAGCTTAGCTCCTCCATTGGTTCCTTGCTGACTCAAAAAAAAGTAATTTTCAAGTTTAAAATTGTATTCTACAAGGCTAAAAAATTGCCCTTTTGTCCTAAACTTGGAAAATTCAATAAGCATCTATGCTGCTGACAGTAACGTATACAATGCATTATATATGTTTTGTATTTTCCTTAATTTTTGTGTAATTTGCAAGTATTGGGCAATACTGAAATAACCAAATCTGCCGTTTTATTCAAAAATATCTGGCAGCTTTTCACTCCATTTTCAGATATACATTGTAAACATTTTCCAGAATAGAACACAGCTCAAAATTAAATAATAAAGCAAATCAGTAAATATAATGAAACAATATACTTTCCCACATCTTGCTCTTTTGCCAAATAGATATATTGCTGTAAACATGAGTGATGACTGTATCCTAGAATCTGTCTCTTGTGAATTCATCACTGGTATTTTCTATAAAGTTATAGAGGTGAAAATTGACTGTGCTGTCAGTTTCCAGAATCTTTAAATCTGCCTCAGGCCTATATGCCTTGATTGAGGATGTAGGAAAAATTGTGTCATAATACAAGGAAATATAAAGTAATTGTTTCAATGCCGGTTCCTCCAATCTTGTTGCAGTTCAGATTATAATCTAGTCCTGCACACAAATTACACTTGATTTTAGCCAAAAGGCCGAGAAGTAATATCTAAGTCCTTTTGGTTTTTAACTGCTTATAGGGGAAAGACATATTATTTCAGAATTGCAACTCATTGAGTTTTATTTACTCTATTATTGAATACAGGACTCATTTATTCATATAGCACTAGCACTTAGACTTATATACTGCTTCACAGTGCTTTACAGCCCTCTCTAAGCCGTTTAGAGAGTCAGCATATTGCCCCCAACAATTTGGGTCCTCATTTTGCTGATGTTGGAAGGATGGAAGGCTGAGTCAACCTTGAGCCTGATGATATTCAAACTGCCAAATACAGATACTCGAACAGCAGGCAGCTGGCAGTCAGCAGAAGTAACCTGCAGTACTGCATTCTAACCACTGCGCCACTGTGGCTCTATATAACATCCAAATTAATTAAATGTAATAAATGAACAACTGGCCTGCTCCGCCCATGAGCAGAGGAGGCATGCTGTGGGCCCTGTCAGTCAAGGAACCTGGCTGCAGAGTCCAAGTGAAAAACCTTCTCTGCTGTGGCTACTACCCTTTGGAACATCTTACTTCCTGAGCTGAGATTGGCTCCTTTCTGTTCTTCCGCAGGAGCCTAAAGAACTGGCTCCCCTAGATGGTTTGGGGTAGTGGTGGAATTCAATTTTTTTACTACTAGTTCTGTGGGCATGGCTTGGTGGGCGTGTTGTTGCTTGGTGGGCATGGCAGGGGAAGGATACTGCAAAATCTCCATTCCCACCCCACTCTAGGGGAAGGATATTGCAAAATCTCCATTCCCACCCAATTCTAGGGGAAGGATATTGCAAAATCACCATTCCCACCCACTCTGGGGCCAGCCAGACGTGGTATTTGCCGGTTCTCCAAACTACTCAAAATTTCCATTACTGGTTCTCCAGAACTTGTCAGAACCTGCTAAATTTCACCCCTGGTTTGGGGCTCTAATGGGAACATCATACTGGAGATGGCTTTGAATTAACTGTGCATCCTGTTCTTTCCCTCCCCTTCTTTTAACTATGATTTTATCTTGACTGGGATTGCTATTTGTATTGTTTTAGATATATTTATTTGTTAGATCTTTGAGGTTTTATTGCTGTAAGCCACCCAGACTCATTTTGTTATGAGATGGGCAGCAAGTTTTATTTATTTAATAAATAAATAAAACTTGACTCAAATGCACTTACTAGGTTATGTTAACATAAAGACTGGAAATATTTTCTAGTTATATTATTAAAGATAGGTCATGTAAATGCAAGATTGTTGGGGGTTTTTTAGATTATAAGAACTTCAGTTGATTTTGGGGTGAAAATTGAATACAAAAGAAGAATCAAAACACTGATAATCTTGTATTGAAGCAAATACTGTTCATCAATTGCTAGAAGAATTAACAGTGAAACGAATTCTCATATTTAGAGGCAGTCAATCATTGATGGCTAGATATTTATGTTCAGCTCCTCAACTGAAGTGGCTTTTTAATTTTATAGTAGAGATGTTTGTTTCATATAGCCAGTTCAATTGTTATTGGATCAAATCTCTGTATTAAATTGACTTTCCAAATAAACTGAATTTATTTAACAATTTGATGGCCTGCTACATAGGCATCAATCCCTTATCAAATTAGGGAAGCAAATTCCCTCAGTTTTCCAATCAGATTTGATTTTCACAGGTCTACTTGATTTAAGTTTCATTTTCTACTCTTAGGATGTCAGGTTGAATAATTTTTTAGACTGGTCAGCTGCATGGTCCAGTACAATAGGGCTCCTGTGCTATTCTTATTTTCATTTATTTACAGAAAAGAAAATTTGTGCCTTAATAAGGAACCTTTTATATGCTTTCAAATTGGCATCTCTAGTGGGACATTCTTCAATTTCTGCTTTTTAATGTTACAAAAATGCAGGATAAAATAATGGAGATTCATGTCAAATTTATCCCAGTTAGCAGTGACATATTCAGAATAAATGATTTTTTGCTGATGTTGTACCTGCCTCAGAGAATCTAATTTTTATTCTAGAAATGAAGAATAATTCCTCTATCTCTTCCACACCAAATATAGGGCTCTTGTGATGCGGCAAATGTAATGTGATACACTAGAAATGCTATATCAAAGTTTTCTTGGGGACAACATTGTTGCCAGTAACTGTGGAACTCCGTGCCGTAGATGAAACGCTAATAATTATTTGGACTGGATGAACAGGCATCCATTGTGGAAAACCAATCCTATGGGCCACTCTGACTAACAATGTATAGGATTGTCCTAGCATCATCTTGCCTTTGCTGAAGTGTTGGAAACCTTGTATATTATTTTAGTACAACAAATGGCTGAATGACTCGAGAAGACACTGAAGATTGATACAAGGGAAAGAAATGTACTCAGTGCGGCTCATACGAATATTTGCTTCTGATATGGTATGATAGGAGATTTACTAGAAGGTTTTCTTTGCTTATCTTCTTTGTCTTTAGCAAAAAAGTTGATCCTGTCTTCTTTAGTTCAAGAAGAGCTGTAGTGATATCTGGACATCTTTTCTCTGTTCTGAACTTTTGGGTCCTGCAGACAGCCAGGTAGCAATGCCAAGATCTACCATCACCTTCAAGCAATCTTGTACCACACTGTATTTCTTCTGTACAATTCCAAAACCATTACACAGTTCTGGGTGTTTCCACACTACCATGACAGGCACTGCTGCTGCATCCTGTATCAGTAAGCTCTTCACAGGAGTATACTTAGACATGTACATATTATACCTCCATTTTCATATTGTGCTACTCTCTTTATCTTTTAACCATGTTGTTGGCTAAGTCATACTTAATTTGGTTTGTCTAATACTAAGTATAAACTCTTCAAAGTAGACCAGATTAAGAAATGATTCCGTGGGAAGTTCATTAAAGATACTTTAATGAGATCGGCTCTAATAATAGAATCTTGCAAATCTGATTGTGATCCTCCTGCCCTTTCTTCTATAACACATTACATCAGGTAGGAGACATCTGCTAGCTCTTCTTTTGATACTGTCTCCCTTCCCAGGTGTTAAGGAATGTTTTCTTTGCATAATGGTTTATTTCAAGCTGTCTCCTGGTTCTTTACACCAAGCCAACTCTAACTATCCTAGGCAGAGATTCAGTCTTGTTATCGTTCCTCGGAAGAAAAAGTTCTCTTTGCAATTATAGTGGGGAATCGCGTACTCATAGCAGCTCTAAAGCAGCTGTGAAGTTGCTCTGGCAAACACCTCTAATTGGCAGTCTCCTTTGCAAATAAGTTTTAATGTGATTGACCTGAACCAGCTCATGATTCCAAAGATTGTTTAGGCACATAGTTTCTAGAAGGTCTGATATATGTGGGGAAAAATGCTGTTCCAAGAACTATTGTGTTTATCATACTCTGTAACTGTTGTTCAAGAGTTAATCTATCAAGGAATCTTTTTTTCAGTATGATTCAAATTTTTGTAACTAATAACCAAGTAGACAAGCATATTGTCTAGTAATTTTAGCATATTCTAGAACACATTCTAGCACACGTGTGTGTCTCCACAAATGATAGCATTCTGCAAAAATATTGGACCAGTCTGCCCTGAATTAAAGCTTGCGTAGTTGATTACAGAACGATTGAAATGCGTTAATAAAACATTTATTGGCTCTGTTATGATATGCTATTGGTCCTGCAGATCATTTTAGATACTTGGTCAATAAATAGAATATCAATAAAATATGGAATGCTTTATAAATGTTACAAAGGATTTTTCATATATACCATAAGGGCAGATACATTGTTTACTGATAAAACAATTACTTTGGCGACTACCTTTGTAAGCTGCAAAGATCAATATTCTTCACCTTATGTCAAATATGTCTACACTTCTTGGCTCTGGCACAATAGATGGAGGATATACAAAGATCTGACTAACAGCTTTGTTTTGTTTTTTTACTAATTGCCATCATTTAATAAATCTACAGTGAAAGCAATATCATAACTAGTGTAATTTGCATTTATTGTAGATTCGAATTTGCCTGGAGCTGATAATCTCAAGCATACATAAGACAGTGACAGTTTGCTTAATAGCAGGAACCGTAATGAAGCTGTATTATCTTTAACAGAAACAGCATTTAAAGAGGATTTAGAATAGTTTTCTCAAATTGCTGTCCTCAAGATATTCTGAGACTGTAATCCCAGGAATTTACCAGTTGGAAATTCTGGATATTATAGTCTGGTATATATAGAGGGCAGTTGGCTGAAGATAGCTGATTTGCAAAGTTCATTAATTATACTGCTTTTCTTAGTAAATAAAATAAAAGGATATCATTGGCATTAAAAGTAAAATGTACAAAAATTATGTTTTCTGCTTAAAATGATATTTGATATTTGAATTTTGTTGTAATTCTCATTGGTGTCCTGTCTATGGGTAAAATATACACAGAAATACACCAATGTATGTCACAAGTTGGATAGTGTAACATTTAGTGGCTACATTCTGTTTGTAATTGCCTGTTATATGCACTTGTTTTCTCTTTGGCCAACAAGAACTGCTAACATAATTCCTTTGTTCAGCTCTCTAGTTTGAGATGCGAAAGACTCATGGATTTTATTTCTTCTGTACCAACATATAATTGTAGTAAATATGCAGTCAAATATACATCTTTAAAAGGGAAAAATATTTTTCAAATTGCAAAAAAATCCTGGTTATTTTAATGGATATGTCATATATTCTCAGATATAAATTATATTAAATTCAATAGAACTCTCTGCAGTTACGTGTTTATATTAATGTGACCAAATCTAAAAGCTTCTCTGAAAACATTAAGGAAGGGAATCTGGCTGTGCAGATGTTGCTAGAACATCTTTTTTATTGATCATGCTGTTTAAGTTGCTTGGAATTTTAATCAACATCTGGAGAGTCCCAACTCTACATTGAAACAACAAAGACAGATTTCATTTATCAGCTTAAAGGTATTGAAAGAAGTTTTACTAAAATGTTGCTAATGAAGGAATCATGTTTTGTCCTTCCCAAACTTTTAGAAGTTCTCAAAGAAACATCTCTGAAGACCTTCTACTTGATATGTATACTCAAATGTGATAGTCAATTATTTAAAGATGCTGGTCCTACAGAGCACAGTGTTAAAGATCATGTGGCAATCTGGTTGTTATGAATTATCTCTGTATCTGCTGGAAAAATTATTAAAATGTATGAAGCTTTCTGCTTTTCATCCAATTACATGTATGAAGGTCTAAAGTTCCATTATTCAGATTTTCATATTTCAAAGATTTTTTGAATAACTGTGTAATTAATCAGTAAATGCAAGTCACCAAAAATATAAAAAAACCTAAGGTTTTAACGTGTGTGTGTGTGAGAGTGTGTGTGTGTGTGTGTGTGTGTGTGTGTGTGACCTTTACCATACCCAGCTGTGCCTCTCGATAATTGCAGGTCTCATTAACTTGTCTACCTAACATCCTTAGCATCCTCATGACAGAAATTACAGACCTTGTTACATACAATCCATTGCAATTGAATCAGAAAGACTTGGCATGAAATTGATTTATGTTCCACAATAGCTGGAAACAACTGGACTCTGTATTCTTTACAAGTGCCAAATGTGGGTTGTAGATAATATACAAAGATGTGTTAGTACTATGCTCATAGGTTGTAATGATTTGGCATTTAGATAAATGCTCAATAGCATTTATCTAAACTCAATAGAACTCAATAGAAATGTGTTTCTTGTAGAGAAGTGGGGAAAGTGCAAGTAAATGTGCTAATCACACTTTAAGAATAGGAACAATTTTTCTAAACATAAGTCTTTTTACAACTTTACATTCCCATGGGCGTATGTTTGGAAGAAAGCTAGGAAGAAAATACTTCAAGTATTAGTGTGGGAGCAGATGAAAAGAACCTCTACAATTTCTGGACCATCTGAACTTAGTAGACAACTTATTTTTTAAAATATATTATTTCAAATGGAAATATAGAAACAAAAGTCCACACACAGTCTAAGGTGACAACTAATTTTAATTTTAGCATAGGTCAGGGTAACCTACCCAGAATGTTTATCAGATTCTAGAGAATTTTAGCCTTCAGAATCTGAAGGATTCTGAAGGCTAAAATTTAGTGTCAAATTAAATTCAATTTTTAGTAGTGCCTTTTGTTTTAAAGCATATAAAGCACATGATTGCGCTTCCAAAGACCTATCATTTTATTGAATTAAATGTAGACATGAAACAATCAAACTTCTAAGAACCAGAGAAGAAATAAAGGTAAGAGTATAGTACTAAAAACTTAATTCTTCTTTCCAGAAATCAATATGACTTACCCCAAAAATAAGTCCTAGTGAAGGAGGGTGGGCGCGGCCACATAGGATGCGGTGAGAAAGCATGGGCCAGTGGTGTCTGGCAGCAGCCGCAGCCCACACACCACAGGTGAGTTGAATACCAGTGCAAGCAGCAGACGGAAGCAGATGGTCCGGATGCACTACATGGACCACGGGAAAGCCGAGTGATGGGGGATCAGAATGGCAGGTGGCCACAGAAGGTTCATCTTTGCACTGCGACGCTGGCAGCAGACAGGCAGAGAGGTGGGGAGAGGCAGGTGATCAGGTGACACAGGCTGCGAGAAACCAGAGCACAGTGGGCCAGAGTGGCAGGTGGCTATAGGAGGCTCATCTTCACATCTCTCAGTTTGCCTGTCTTCCCCTCCGTGCCTTCCATTCTGCGCAGCACCAGAGGGCACCAACCAAGGGACTGGCAGGCTACAGTGGCTGCCAGATACCATCGGTCCGCATGGACTTGCTGGGACCTTGAATTGCAAAGTGTTACTTATTTTATCCATCTTTTGCATGGATTTGAAAAAATGACTTTCAAACATTTTCATTTGTTCTTGACATATCCTATTACTGAAGCTTTTCATTATTCACCAATCATCTGCAAACTGAACATTATTTTATTTGCAATAATTACTCCAGTACAACTTTTACTATTTACATCATGGAAAAAAGGCATATAATGTAACTTCATCATTTTTGTCCTGAGCCCCTGTAGCATCAATTGTCAAATTTTTCCAACCTTGATTCAATTTACTAAATTGCCTGGCTAAACTCTTTTGCCTAAGCTAATATTCTGCAGAAGTCTTCAAGACTCAACTTAGCTGGATAAGAATCTTTATTGCAAACTAGTTGAAGCTGTACAGAACAGTTGTTTGTTCCTCTGCCTCTGTACACTGCCTCTGTAAGGGAGTAAATGCTTATTGGAGTCCATAGTATTTTCTTCCCACAGATTAACAGACTCTTTGTGTGCTGTTTAGAGGCCTTGAAGTTGAGTGGCTGTTGAGTGTTAGCATAACTGCCCACTCTAGCCTGAAAATCACTGGCTCTCAGCCTGCTTCTCACAGCAACAACACATTAAAAGCATTACCTTAATTACCTCCAGGATTCTGAAATACCCCTTACACCTGGGAGAACATGAAGCTGAAATGGGAGAAAAGATGGTTCTTTAAATAGAACTTTGGTATTCTTGAGAGACCCTGCAGCTTTCTCTGCTCAATGATCTATGAACTGAATGGAAATACAAATGTTTTCCATTTCTGATGCCTTATATTCATTTGGGTTCCAAGCAATATCTCTTTATCGTACTCTATTGTATTCTAAGAGTATGCATATAATCAGGTTTCATCCATATTAAATTTATTTTTATTTATTTCACAAGACTTAAACCTGAGAGAGACTATTTACAGTTACATTAAAAATAAATAAGATTATGATCTAAATAGAACAGCAATCCAAACAATCTATTAACACACCTAATCTGGAAAGAAAAACAAATAGTAACCCAAATGGTTACTTTTTCACAAAAGGGAATAATCATATTGGTAATGCCACAGTGATTAGAATGCAGTATTGCAGGCAAACTCTGCCCACAGTCAAGAGTTCAATCCTGCCAGGGCTCGAGTTTGACTCAGCCTTCTATCCTTCCAAGGTCAGTAAAATGGGGACCAGATGGTTGTGGGCAATATGCTGACTGTAAAACTGCTTAGAGAGGGCTGTAAAGCACTGTGAATCAGTATGTAAGTCTACAGTAAATGTTATTGCTATAATATTCCAACCACTGATGCACTCAGAAAAGTCATATTTTTACATAAAGCCAGGAGCGAGAGAAACATTCCAATATCTGGAGGGATGCTATCCTACTTTATTGTAAGGTAACATAAATAGAATCTTGCAAGTCTGAAAGTATTTCTACCTGCCCCCCCCCCCATTCTCTTTACAGCCCAAGAAACCAGGGAGGGTTTCTTCTGAAATTGCCCCGACTCTCACATTCCTGCTGCAGTTTAAACCTGCCTTTTATCTGACCAGTCCCTTGGCTCAGCCTTGTTGCCTATCTTCCAAAGTCATTCCACATACTATTACACATTCACTGCAGATGAGCAAGGTAATATGCAGAAAACCTACCCTCTTTGATATTTCTGAATGGGAAGAATTGTTGAGAGAAGGGTTTTCTGCAAATATCCAGGCCTTGGACCACAAAGTGCTTTAAATATGATAGCTAACAGCTGGAACTGCACCTGAAGCTAACTGGTAACCAGTGCAGCTTTCTAAGTGGTGTTATGTGGTCACATCAACATGTATCAGTAGTGACTCAAGGTGCTGCCTTTAAAACCAGCTATAGCTTTTAATTATTTTTCAATTCATTTAAATTCATTATGGTTCATTGCATAGTTCAAAAGGGACATGGCCAAGGCATAGATGATTGTGATGAGTGAGTGAGTGAGTGAGTGAGTGAGTGAGTGAGTGAGTGAGTAAGTGAAACTTTCCCTTCTAGGAAAAATCATAAAAGATGCACAAGATGGACCTGTGAAAGGGCTTTCTTGGCACAGTCACCATTTCCAATTTCAGCCATAATATTATTTTTCCATACTTCTTTGTCTTATCTTACTTTCTCTTAATACATAAACAGTATCACTATCCACCATTAATTCCTAATCTCTTACAATAACATCAATTAATTATCTTATTTCTCCATTACAGAATATATTTCTCAAAATCCCTATCCCACTTTTTAACATTTCAGTAAGAGCAATAGAATTGCTGCTTTTTCTATAGGCAAGTTGTGGAGTAGAATATGTTTTGAATTATTTACCAAAATTTCCTTACTTATTTAATGTATTAATCAAATATATGTAGCTGACCAAAGGAGATTCTGGGCAGCATACAACAAACAGGTAAAACCAAGAAATTTTTTTAAAAATCACATTATTACAAAAATTGTTCATCACCATATAAAAAGAACAATAGATCTTCAAGTTTGGAGATAACAAAGAAGGTCATACTTCAGTAATGAAATAAATCTACACAAGATTTTCATCTATTTATGAGCTAACTCTTTATTCAAACAATGGCTTAAATAATGCAGTTAAAACAGATTTAATGACCTATTTAAAAATTAGACTGCATTGTATGCAATTTTTTTTGGACAATATAATCTTTGTGTGTGTGTTTTGTTTGTTGTCATATTATGCTCCTTTGAGCTTTCTTTTCAATATATTAAAGCAAAAAGGGGTAGTGATCTCAATAATCACTTCATCTGGCAACAGCTAAAGACGATTTCAGCATATCTCCCCCTGCTTGTGGGAGAGATTGGTGAACAGACATGTGTGAAAGATGCAGGGAAACACAGGCACAAAACATATATTGCTATTGATTTTCAATCATTTTAGCTGGCTTGTACTATATGTTTTATGATTTATTAAATGACTAGAAAAATGATAATATCAAGTAACAGAGAATCTTTGGCTTTCCAGGTATTTCTGAAGCCAGCATAAACCATGCTAATAGATGTTGGCACTTGGAACAGCAATAGCAATAGGTAGCACCATCAGATTCTGAGAACAGTTTCCTATTAAAGAATCTATTAAGCATCCTGATTACAGTAAGTCTAGTGTAGATATTTCACCCCTGGAGTATGTTTCCCTAACAAAATATTGGTTTTATTTCCTAAAGTAACATGCTCTAACAAAAGAAGAACCTATACACTTCAGGTTCAGAAATAATTCAAGTTTGGCAGTTTTCAAGGCAGGTACTATCTCCAGGGTAAACCACGTGTCACTTTCTAGAGAATTCTCTGTACATGCTATGTATTTAGCTATCCTTGCCTTTTTTCTTCTTCTCATAGATAGTTTTTACTCTCTATTGTCAATGCTGAGTGCCGTGGGAAATACTTACAATCATAATTTTTAAAAGCAATGTTTATTTTAAGAGATGGAAGACAGCAGGGCAGATTTAGTATGTTTCATGCCCAATTGGAAATGGAAGCAACATTAATTCTAGAAGTTATGAAGCTAAATTACATTTTAAAGAAAATGTACATCTTCTGGCGAGGAGTTTCTAAGCAACAACAAAATTCTAGTTAACCAAAAATAATGAAGTTCTTTAAGTATTAAGTTTTACTCTCTTAGAATATATCCCAAAAGGCTTGTTTCTGATTATAGCTTCTTGAAATGTTCATTGTAAAATAAAAGCAGAATAACTTTCGTTTAACTGTGCTTAATCATAAATGCCAATGTTTATGAATTAATTAATATGCTTAAATCAAAATATTACATTACTTTTTCAATGTATTTGCCTTGGTTTCAAATGGCTTCCTTTTTCATACTTAAATTACAATGTACAAAGCATGTATTTTACTTTTTATATTTACATTTTACACAGCTGTGGGTGGAGTTTCAGATTACCTTGAAAATACAAACTTTGTAGCTGAGCAACACCATTAATGAGTTCTACAGCAGAGCAACACCATATGGCGTTCTACAGCAGAGGTTTTTGCGTATTTGCTTTTATTTCCCAGTATTTCCCCATTTCTTAATTTACTGCCAGAAGTGGGCTGCTGCCGCTTTGAACCAGTTCGGGCCCTGGCACTGTCCTACATAATCGCTATTTTTTCAATGCCGCACACACACTCACATTTTCAATTTTGGACAAACCGGTTGTTACAGTATGTGACACCCACCGCTGACTACTATTATGTCTAAGGAAGAGTTTACATAACTACAACACTTTTACTTTCTGTTGTGTCATTTTATCAGCTTATTGTTTGCCAGTAATAGAATTACATTTATTTTAAAATGGGCCGATATAGCTATGATTGCTTTACATGCATTTTAAGGAATGGGTTTGGAAAGAATTACCGTATTTTTCGGAGTATAAGATGCACCGGAGTATAAGACACACCTACCTTTTTTGGTGAGGAAAAGAAGAAAAACAAATCCTCTGCCTCTGAGCAATTTTGCCTCATTGCAGCAAACAGCCCTGCGTAAAACATCTGAGAGCAAATTAGCTAAGAGTTGGGAGGCCGATCCAATCAACTTGTGCTAATTAGGCTATGCTGAAGCTGAAAGGAGCTGTTTTTTCTTGATATTTGCTTGCAAGGAGGTAACTGCTGTGAGGCAGAGGCCAAACGGTGGGAGCCAGTGGGTGGGCGGGGCTACATTCGGTGTATAAGACACACCCAAATTTTCACTCTCTTTTAGGGGGGGAAAAGGTGCATCTTATATTCCGAAAAATATGGTAAGGGCCAGGAGAACACTTGATTTCTCAAATTCCTATGAAGGCAGGACTATAAATGGGGAAAAGGTAAATAACAATACCATAGAGAGTGCAGAAAGTAATACAAAGGTACAATCAGAGGATGTGACATATATTTGACACCTAAACTGGTCTACAAACTTACACAGAATTGATCTATACTTCAATTCTAAAACTGTATATTGTGAAACAACCCCACTGATGCTAAAAAAGAATGTATGATTAGGAGTGCAACCACGATACACTGGATTTATGCTATTAGCAAAGCACTACAAACGAAAGCACAAAACTATTTTTATTAATCTACATATGGTAAAGCTATCAATAATAATGATTACTCGAGGTGTACTTTTCTGAACCCTTAATATATGTAGTCTCATGCAATGAAAATTTGTATTTACCAGAATATCATACTAAACACAGTCCCTGAACATATGGAACTATGTAAACAAAAAAAGTTTGCCATGAAAAACTTTATGGAGGAAAGTCATCTCTCTCAGACATTTATAAAAATATATATAGCAGTAATAGTTGGGTATATCTAAAATATTGTTTCTACTTTGTTCTCTATAAACATATGCCAATGCAAGAAGAATCTAGGTTGACTGGTCAGTTGGACAAAATAGAAGCTAACATTTTTGTGATTTATGGGAACATTGGAAATAAGTGACAAGCCAGAATAAAGGAAGCAATCAAACTCCATTCAGCTTAATTTTTTTCCCCCTAACCCTATGCCAGTTCTATGAAAGCTCTTTTCTAAAGGAGATAATTCAGCAGTGACAATTTAAGGTTTAAGAAGAAGACAGCATGGAATCTTTAGTAGGAAAATCTCACCTTCAAACCAGAACTACAACTGCTGGTCGAACAAAAATGCTTAGGACAGCGGGTTGAATATTATAAATGAATTATTTGTGAATTTTCAAAACACATTGTGTACGTCTTCTTCACAGATTAAAAAAATTATGTGGGAAAGGCAGTGGAATCTATACTGAGAGACTACAAATTGAAGACATCATCTGATTCTATGTTTGAAACAAAATTATTGAAGAATTAAAATAAAACTCTTTTATTTTGGAAGCATATCTTAGGTTGGAGTTTTGTACGCTCAATGAAGTGAACAGAAATTGTCCACTGTTGGAACTTGGTGGCATTGATCCCACAGTATTTAGAATGATGTTATATTACATGGGACTACCCAAAAACAACATAGTATTAACAAAATAAACTGCATCATAGGTTAGAATTTCTGTTTTTCCAAAGTCATATTAAATTGTTAAAAAGGAAAAACTAATGAAACAGAACCATCAAAATTATTGTATTTTTTCAAGGTCAGCTGGTGCTCTATTCAGTTTGCAAATGCTGGATAAGGGTTCCCTCTACTGGTGGAAAGTCTTTTTTTTTTTTTTTTTGACTGATCCACTGACACAAGGGCTGTTAAGGTGTTCCTTTTGAAGTATTGGGCAGATAGAATTTATGTCTGACTTTGTCTAGATTTCATTTTTGTAATCCCCACTAATTTCAGTGAAAATAGCTTCAATTAGCTTTGTAGGCAATGTCTAGCAGGGACATTTCTCAGAAATCCATACATTAAAAAGGCATTATTTAAAATATCTCTCTCCCTCTCCCTCACCATCTCCCTCTTTCTCCAATTTGCTTTATATAAAATAAAAGGGCTTTCTACCATGGATTTACTGTACTAAATCTGTGCTATATGACGTTCTAAAAGATGTATTATTACATGTACACAAGGAGTTAAGCTAGTTTTCAGAAATAGTGTCAGCCAAAAAAAGGGAGGAGTGATCAGATAATATTCTAGTACCTAGACTAAATTAATCAACTCAAATGGAGTTAGGGACTGTTGATGTAATGTAATGTAATGTTATTTTTATTTTACATATGGCAGCTTGAAAATAAAAATAAATTATTTTTTCCACGTTTGGGATAATTGTTTTTAAATGCACTTTTGCAAAAAGATGAAAACCAAATCTAATTTAAACATCATACATTTAAAATAATTTCCTCACCAGCCTAATAAAAGAAGCTATAACAGTTTTCCATCTCCTTAA
Organism: Pituophis catenifer annectens; assembly: GCF_029215685.1. Classification (NCBI taxonomy): domain Eukaryota; kingdom Metazoa; phylum Chordata; class Lepidosauria; order Squamata; family Colubridae; genus Pituophis; species Pituophis catenifer. Next base: position 33,688,671 of record NW_027256886.1, read on the forward strand.
TTCTTAACAGCTCCAGAATAACATTGTAAAAGATTAATTCGGCTTGTAGTTAAGATATCAACATGGAAAAGAGAACATCACTGCTGTCTTCCTTCAGTGGTACACATATGTGAACATGTTTCATTAAATTAAATTATTATGCAAAATCCATGACTTCTGTAGTTGTGACAAAATTTGAAATACAAATGTAGTATAAAAAGGTGGGATGTGACAACACCACATACTTGGCAACATTTTGAAATAATCCTGGATTAATGCAGTTGTGTGAGCCTGGAAACACATAAGTACAGATTCTGAATATTCCCCAAAGTTATTATCAAGTTGTAATTTTAATGGAGCTGAAATGACATATTATCAAGTATTTTTAATTTTAATTTAATTTAAATGATTTTTAACTACTTAGACCAAATTATATTTCAGATACTCAAGAAACAATCTCCTATTGCCTGCCTGTTTCTCATTCTCTCTGTCAAATAAGCTAAAAATTTTATCCAGGAAATAACTTTTCACCAAGTCTTGTTTTTTTATCATTTTTAAGTAAGGGAGGTGTCACATGTATATAAGAAAAATATTAAAAGTTATACTCGATAATATATAATTTGAACAGTTGAAAAACTGAACGGTTTTCCTTATTAATTGGTTCTTAACTTTAATTAGACATAGATGCAGAACAAATTAGATTTATTATGTCCTCTGCTGAGAGAGAAAGAGAGAGGAAGGGAGAGAGAGGAAGAGGGGGAGAGAGGGAGGGAGGGGGGGAGAGACCATGGGTGATATGACTTTCTAATGTTTTTCGTCATACAAAAAAATTGTTATAAAGTTATCATATATTGCCTTTTTGGTCTTCTACTTAAGAAAAGTTTGAGTTGAACCTCTGGTATAGAATTTAAAAGACCTTTAAACTACTTATTTTTATTTTTTATGAGATTAAAAGGAGTTTATATAGCCTAGAACAATAATCCTGTTGGGAAAAAGTTTTTCATTTTTATTATAATCTTTATTAAAGATACTCTAGCTTCTAAAATTAAATATTGAATTTTATTTCCTAAAGGTATTTAAGAAAGGGTGAAAATAGTATATATTACAGTTTATTTTTGTTGGTTGGTTTGAATTGGATGTTGTTGTTTTTATTAGACTTGTGTGACGTGGGATGGAGATAAACTTCTATGTGTGCAGAAAGGAGAAAAAGAGGACCGTGGTTGGAACCAATGGATTGAAGGAAACGAAATGCACTTAGTAAGGATGTTATTATTGTTTTTTTATAATGTTATTAAACATTATCATTAAAGGTAAAAACTAAGAAAGAATAAATAGAAAAAATAGGGAAAAAATAAAAATATAGTAAAGAAAAAATTGTACTTCCTTTTTCATCTTAACAAGTATCTTAACAAGTAATTTTAGTAATTTATCAATTCCCTTCAAACACAACAAATGACAAATATCTTCTTCTAATATGTCATCTCTTATCTATAAATGCTTAAAGCCTCATTGTTAGTCAGGCCTGATCTATTTAACATCAAATTTAACCTTGATCAAATAAGCCTTTATATTCTTTCCTTTTATTTTTAACAATGTTGAAATAACAATTTGAAAAAAAAAATCAAGAAATTAAAAACAATGTAAATAAAAACTTCAAATAATGTCTTAGAACTTGATTTCATTTTTTCTTTTCCTATTCTCTCAAAAGTCTTTGAACCTTCCAGAAATCTCTTTTGTAAATCCAATATAGGAAAGTTATTCAGGTCACTCTTTTGATCTGTTACTTCTATATCCCTTTTAATTAGTATTAATATCCTGATTTTGTTTGTATTGCAATATGGCATCTTTTTCCATATCATTCTTGTAGCCTATCATTTTTATATCCACTTTTGTTTTATCCAGTAAAACATGTTCCATAACATCTGTCAAACTTGGTCTATCTCTAATGAATCTCTTTGAGTGTCTTTTAAAATTAATTTCTGGGTTCATTGTTCAAAAATACCCTTCAGTACATCAAATGTTAAAGTATTTTGCTCCATTCTGTATTAGTAAGTCAAATGTAAGGATTCTTCTTTAATTATAATCTTTAGTTTTTTCTGGTTCTCTTTCTAGTTTCTAAAGGGGTCAGTTGTTAAGACCCTGGGCTTGTTGACCGGCAGCCCAGGTTCAAGACCTGAGTGCATGCAATGGAGGGAGCTTCCGTCCTTCCCCCAGATCCTGCCAACCTAGCAGTTCAAAAGTATGAACCAGTAGTGGGTTCCGCTTACCTTCGCTACTGGCTTGGAACCAGGAGTGTACATGTGTGCGCGCTTGCTTTGTGCATGTGTGGCACTTCTGCACATGCGCAGAGTGTCCATGATAATGTCCGGGTGGTGATAATGTCCGAGTGGGTGGGCAGAGCCTCCTGCTGCCACCACTACCGCTTCACCTGAACCGGAGTGAACCAGTAGAAACCCACCACTCATATGAACACGTAAGTAGATAAATAGGAACCATTAAGATGGGAAGGTAACATTGCTCCAGAACCTTATGCTGTCCAAATGTCTTTGGACAGCACTGGCTCAATGGTCTTCAAATGGAGATGAGTACTGCCCCTCATAGTCGGCAATGTTTAGCAAAGTAAAATCCACAGGGACTCCTTTACCTAGTATCTAACCTTTAAAGTTCCATCCTAACATGGTTCTTTAAATAAAAAATAAAAAAGATTCAAACCATAGCATTTTCGCACAGAAAGAATCTTATTTCAAATCCATCTGAATCTCTATTCTGTTTGTAACTTTCTAAATTCAGTGTTGCAATCACCATTTTCCTGTTTATTCCAAAATTTAAAAACCTAGTATTACTACATTCATGTCAGAAGCACCTACCAAGGCACTTCTGAATTGAAAGGATTAACTGGTGACATTACAATTGCCAGGAAACCCTTCTTTTCATATTATTCTGTTATTTTTCCATCAAAGTAATACTTATTTATCTAAAGCCCTTAAATTTAAAACTTCTTTTGCTTTTTGAAGCAATTCTTTTGCTATTGGAGGAAACTCCCCAGTGCTGTCCGAAATTTATCAATCTGCATATTCATAATAGCTGAAAAGCAAATAACAAGCAATTTCCAATATGATTAGAAAAGGAAGTATGTAAACCCAGTGTCTATAAAGACACTGGCCCCATTCAAACAAAAATGACTTTCTCTAAGCCAGTGGGAAAGTGCTATCTTGAAAAGCAACTGTTTGGAGCACTACAGTGAGTACAAGTCCTCTCCATGAATAGCTCACAATCATCAACTCTTTTAATGGAGCTATTTTCAGTTTTTCACCCCAGTAGTCCAGATATGAAATTATTTAAAATGTATATCTTCCTCTCTTCTCTTTCCTATCCTTTTCCTTTATTTACTAAATGCAGTAATAAAAAGCTTGCTTGAACATCATACTGCCGAAATACTATCAGCAATACCATCAGTTTACTATCAGTTTACTATGTTCTATCATAAACAGCATTTTGCTAAATAGAAGAAGGCATTCTATTAAACTATCAATTTTTTCTTGCTGTATCAATCTTTCTGTATCAGTGAAAGCATGTAATAGGAACATTCCTAACACCAGTTGTGGTATAAAGAAAATTTGAATTGGGGTTATTTTTATACCCTAAACAGTACATCATAAACAATGTGTGCATAATGCAGGAAGAACAGCTGTTCTTTTTAATGTTTCTTTTTTCCCTTAAAATTAAAATTATTTATAGCTTTGGAAATGAAAGTGAGCAATTCACTTTTGAAAGCATCATTTTCTTTCCAGCCATTATCTCTGACACTCTAGCTACTAGCACCTAATAAACTTTATCATTTCTTTCTCAAGTAGTTCTTTATAGTGTTGAAAGCTCTGTTCCCCACAAGAGCGTACAAAACTAACTCTCCAAACTTGGTGCTTATAAAATGCATTATTAGGTCAGGATAATACATGCATAAGCATTCAGGTGAACCTTTAGGTATTTCAATTGGATTGGTAGCTGAATCTTTAAGCCAACAGAGAGGAAGATGCTAAAACCTCAAATATGAAGAGACTTCATATTTAAAAAAATAAATCCAAAAATAACAAGTAACATGTTAATCTGGCACCAAAACGTTAGCAAGCCATGCCTCCATGGGGCAGCCATTCCATTTACTACTGTGAAAGTACCACAGCTCTTAAAATCTATAGTACCTCAGAATAGAGAATATCATCCTTTAAATAGCCAAATTTCGGCTTTTCATGCTTTACCATAACCAAATAAATTTGAGAATCCCTATATAACTGGGACTTGTCCTATTCGTACCCTCTCCTATATCTTAAACTGCTTTTTGTTGTATTTTTATTATGCCTATAAGCTTGCATTATCACTTCTCTAAACTCTAAACATTCTGAAATGTTTATTTTTCTTTCCTTCTACCTTTCAAATATGTGAATGTTGTTTTATTAATATATTTTAATGTCTGCTCAACACAGTTTTGCATTTTTGAAAAAACTTTTCATCTGCAAAACATCATCTTGACACAAGAATTATTCCATGATGCTTCACTAATAATATTTTATGTCTTCTTGAATGCCAGACACTTTTCCAAATGTTAATTAATCCTTTTGCAATGTCTATTAAGTGATCTGCCATAAACTTCAGAGATTTGTTCATGATTATTTCCGGACAGCTCAGTTTCAAGTCAGCATTTTCAAGTCAATTAATGCACACATTTTTCTTAGGTTAATTTCCATAGCATTCTAGATCTCATTTCTCTGTTCTTGTCAAGCATAAGTTTGACAAGAATTCATAAGTTCTTTTAATTAAATGATTTTTTCTCTTCTATAGGTGGCCTTTTATGTGATGCTCTTCCTGTCACAGTGTTTTACATACCAACTGTATTTATTTTGTAACTGAATTCATTTGATACAAAAGAGAACAGTACATGGCATTATATTTTTTAAAATTTTGTTGAACTAATTCCATTCCAGCTGACCCATTTTTAAATCCAAAGTGCTCCTCTCCTTCCTGCTCAAATTCCATTCAGATCACCCCTTTACTTCACCCCGAAATGTTTTTATTCTCTGAGAAGTTATATCAAAAGTTCCAATTTTGACTGAGAAAATTATGTTCAGAGCATCCAAGTAATTTATCTCTTAGAATATATTGGTACCATTGTCTAAAGTCTCTCCTATAGAAATTCATGTCTGATATTTTGTGTTAAATCAAAGACACGAGAAAATGACATGAAAAGCATCAGAGTATAAACTCATCCAATCTAGCTTTCTAGGTCACAGATGCATTTCAGAAGTTCAGAAACCTTGGCTCGACAGCAGTAATCCTTCCCACTGTTGCTTGTAGCAACAAGTATTTAAGGCACAGTGAGGTAGTAAACAGCCATCAAAATTAGTAGCCACTGATACGCTAGTTCTCCATAAATATCTCTGATCTCCTTTTAAAAGCATCCAAATGAGCTTCCATTACTATAACTGCTGGCACAATGAATTCCCCAATTCTTGTGTTATGAGAAAAAGTGAGATTTGCTTCTGTTTATCTTGAATGTCCTTGTATTACATTTCAGTTCTAATCTTCTGAGAGAGGAAGAAAAACATATATCTATATTAAAATAGTGATGCCATGCATGATTTTACGATGCTTCTCCTTGTTCCATTACTTCTCACATTTCTACCAAAAAAAGACCCTCTTGCCACAGTAGTTCATCAAAAGAAGTTGCTCCAGTCCCCTAATTATTTTGATTGCTCTGTTTTCTAGTCCCTGATACACAATTTGTAAGGTTTGTGACCAGAACTATATACATTGCTCCAAAGGCAATCTCATTATGAATTTGTACAAGGAGATTATTATATTTGCAGTTCTGTTTTTAGTTCCCTTCCTAATAATGCTAAGCATGGAATTTGCCTTTCTTTATAGCAATTGCACCCTCAGCTAACTTTTATCAGGTTTACTGTAATCCCCAGAATCCATCAGCATCAACTCAGATCAAATTAATGTATAAGAAGAAATTCTGAATCTGTTGATGTGATCGTCATCATTGTTGAATAATATAGTTTGAAAAACAAGTTTAAAAAAATCACATCTTAGCCTGGTGTTCTTGGGTCATTCATCTTCTAGCCAGGGACCTAGAAATCTGTCCTAGCTATTATTATTATTTGTGCTAAAGTGCATTTGTTTATCCAGAACTACATTTGCCATTTTGAAGCCAATTTATTTAATTTGATGAAGTTCTTTCACAATCTTATTTTTATTTTATCATCTTAAACAAAAAAGGCTAATTTATTCCATAGTATTCATTCCATGGAAAATGGGATACAAATGGAAAACTTCCATTCCTAACAGGTACAGGAAGCCACAGTGGGTGATTCCAAACAGACAATTTAAAAGAAAGCCATCTATTTATTTCTACTTTAATGTATTTTAATGGTTTTCTGAACCTTGAGGCCACCTGTGCTCTTATCCAATGCCTGGGTTTTTTCCAAGAGCCTTTGATAACAGAATTATCAAAGGCTCTGTTTTTTTTGAAAATCTAAACATACAGCATCTATTGGATTTATAGGCTTGTTGACACCATCAGAAAAATGTAGCTTAGAGAGACTAGGTTTAGCTTTACAAAAGCCATGCTGGTTTCTTTTCAGCAAAGTTAAAGCTTTCTTTCTCTTCAAAGTTATTTCCATTCCACAAGATTTCTAAAAGATCTGTATCTATGCTCCTGGACTTCAAATCTTCCATTTTAGCTTGGAAAATCCTAGCATTGGCATATAAGGACCTACATCAATTCTCCATTTTAGATTTCCTGTGACACTTTTCATCTCAAATTTGACTTTGACTGCGGTGATTCCTCTGAACATTTACCCCAACAAATCACCTTTTTCTTCTGGGAATAATTTTTCCAGAATTAGGTCTTTCCATCCTGACAACGTTTTCTTGGGATCAATTTAAAATCTGTTCTTTCCCATTTTTCATTTTATGTGTCCACCTGTCTTGTACAAGTGCAGCATGACCCTTTTTTCCAGACCTGCCTTGTCCCTTGAAGTATTCCGATAATTCATGAATCTAAAACATTTCTACTGCCTCATTAATGCACTGAGACTATTCAGCTCTGCCTTATTCAGCACTGTCTATAAGAAAAATATCATTACTGACAAATCAATTGTGGCATCCTGATTTAAACCAACTGCTTAACAACATAAATGGAACATCCAACATCTTGATTACTCTTTCCTGCAAGAACTACCTAACTAAACAGTGTGTAATGTCTACTATTTTCATCCTATTAATCTACTGTATGTGTACTTCTAATAATAGTCCAAACCCCACATATAGTAAACATCACAACCTAAAGGCACATCCTTAGTGTGACAAGATACCCATTCATTCTTCAAGGACTGGATTCTAAGATCCTCTTTTTTGAATGACATCCTCCTACCTGTGAATTTACTTTCAAGACATTATAACTGGAGCCGGATTCTGCTATTTCAATCCACTCAGTACAATACATAATTATGCTGGCAATACAACCACATACTTGTTATTATTTGTTAAGAGTTATTTTAACTACAGTCAAGTACCATGTTTCCCCTAAAATAAAACATCCCCAGATAATAAGCCCAATCGGGCTTTTGAGCGAATAGCAATAAGGCCAAGCTCTTATTTCAGGGTTCAAAAAAAATATAAGACAGGGTCTTATTTTTGGGGAAACATGGTAACTTAAAGTATCAAGATGAGGGTCAAATATTCTGCCCTCCTCACTGCTGCAAATGCGCACAGATGCTTAACCTACAAGTCTGTTTGACTATAGTTTATAAAGTATTATTGATGCTTTGTCCCTGGATACTTTTTTGTTTAAGCATCATTGCAGCTACTGACTGCTGATGTTAAATGTAAATAGGGAATTCTAAAATCTCAAAAAAAAAAAAAAAGCTTTTGATATTTCAAAAGGGATTCTATGTTACAAAATTCTTTTCCAGTAAAAGTATATGATCCAGCAAAATTGAATCCATTGCCGTACACAAGGGCATTTAATAGATGATGTCTACTTGTATATCAAATGTCTATGTTTGAGAAAGAAAGAATTTAAGCCAGTATATATCATTCTTTTTACATATTCATTATATCTTCACAGCAATCCTCAAGGTGAGTTGGACTGAAACAAGAAATATCATACAATAAAGGAGAATATCTGTAGCTCAGGGTTGAAATGAGGGTTGTTTGATGCTTCTCTGAACTTGGTTGCTCTCTTGGAGAAGTTGTGTTGCCCAATAAAACTTCTCCAAGAAAGCAAGTGCTCATAATCATCAGTGCTAGAAACTTCTGCCAGAAAGCAAATGCTAATAATCAGTACTAGAACTAGTAGTCATCTGCAAGAATACAACCAAGCTCAGAGAGCACCAAGGATCCCTCAAGAAATGTCATACAATGAATTTTTAAGATTAAGCTGAGATTCTCTCTGTTTTAATTTTTGAGTTTTGTTTTGTTTTTTAAATTTGATTTATATGCCGCCCTTCTCCGGAGACTCCGGGCGGCTTACAATGTGTTAAGCAATAGCCTTCATACTTTTGTATATTTTATACAAAGTCAGCTTATTGCCCCCACAATCTGGGTCCTCATTTTACCTACCTTAGAAAGGATGGAAGGCTGAGTCAACCTTGAGCCTGGTGAGATTTGAACTTGCAGTAATTGCAGGCAGCTGATGTTAATAACAGTGCTTTAGTCTGCTGAGCTACCAGGACTCCTTAATTGCATATGCTTCTTTTTTAGACAGCAAAGGTTTTGCATGAGAAACATATAGATTTGACTAAATAGCAGTTAAAAATGAACTTCTTTTTCAGGAAATCAGAGCTTGTGGTGTCAAGTGTAAGCAAGTATTTAAGAAGGTACAGTGATAAGCCTAACCACAGGTATCAAGAAGCTTGGACAGAATGACTGAGCCTGCTGCCAACTCTACAGATGCTGTGGTGCAGTAATATTCTTTAGTAACACTTAGAAAAGAAGCCATGGCCAACATGAAATTGTATTTAATTTTCTCAATTGTATCTAATTTTCTCAAATTAGATATAATATATAAATTCACATTAACGTTGATGAAACCTACTGCATGTGAACATATATGTTCCGTTGATTATAACATTTGATATGATGGATACTAAATTTAAATACATGCTAGAACTGTCCACAAGGAATTCAACTGTGAAACCAATTCAGATTTGATTTAGCTTGAAATCATGGACGTAGAGTCACAACTTTAAACAATCCATTTTTCTGAAACAGATTTCTTCTCCATAAATAAGCTCTCTTAGATAGATTCACCCAATTACACAATTTTATAAATACTTTGCCACAATTTCATATGTGCTACATAGTCAGTTTTTGTTTAGCGACTGCAGATGGGACTGGCAACTCAGTCCTTAAGTGACGCACTTGCTGATTAAAAAAATCATACAGCCACAATTGGCTTATGAATTTACACAGGAAAACACATACTGTCTGGTGAACATGAGACCAAGAATAGAGACAGAGATATTGTGACGGTCGTAATTGTGGACGTTGATCACAAAGCAACTTTTTCAGCACTGTTGTAACTGAATAATCACTATCCAAAACAGTCACTACTACCTGTAGAGAATTATCACTCATAGTCATTGAGAATAAAATCAACATATTGTACACCAGGGGTGTCAAACTGGCGGTCCGCGGGCCAGATGCGTCACATGCAGGCCACGCCCACCCAGCTACATGAAGGAGAAAACATCGCAATACGTCACATGACGACTATGTGACGCCGCAAGTTTGACACCCGAGCTGTACACTATGATCACAATATACTCATTAAAGGCATTTTCAGGCAGCACCTTTTTTTAATTCCCCTAAAGCAGATTGATATAGCTTACTTAATTATCTTCATTCCTGCCAATTTGGGATTGTACAAAAATACTCTTGAGTTAGTACAGGTAATCCTCGATTTATGGCTACAATTGAGCCCAAAATTCCTGCTGTTGAGACATTTTTAAGTGAGTTTTGCCCCATTTAACCACCGTTCTTGCCACAGTTGTTAAGTGAATCACTGCAGTTGTTAGTTAAGTGAATCATTACAGTTGTTAGTAACTCGGTTGTTAAGTGAATCTGGCTTACCCATTGACTTTGCTTGTCAGAAGGTTGCAAAAGTTGATCACATGACCTTGGGACACAGCAATTGTCTTAAATATGAACCAGTTGCCAAGCATCTGAATTTTGATGCTGCAAAGGTCATAAGTGTGAAAAATTGTCATAAGTCACATTTCTCAGTGCCGTTGTAACTTTGAAAGGTCACTAAATGAACTGTTGTAAGTGGAGGACTACCTGTTCTCTTTCATCTTTGATCTGTCCAATAAGAGCATGTAAAAAGTCTACACTGACTGAATCCTAGAATAATATCCATTTCTATGTGATGCAAATATGCCTTTGTTCTAAGTACTTATTTGTATTTGTTTAAAAATAAACCTGAGCGTTTGTAATGGGCTAACACTGTCTATCAATCTATTGCTTTTTTTTTGTTAAAAATCCAGGTGATAGCATACAGATGGCTTGATGTCATATAATTGATTTTATAATTAGTTTTTTGAATACTTTTAATCATGCTTGTAAGATGCATCAGTGATTAAAATAGTTCAAACTATTGTTAAGTTCTGATCAAGATGCAAAGATTTAAAGCTTCGGAAACTGGAATTCATGAAAATGACACTTTCATGCCATCATTTCTACTCCGCTAGTGGTACTAAAACACCTCATTTCCCCCCTCTCCATTTTACCTGTCCAAGTGTTGCAGTGCCTCTTTCCTAAAACAGGCGTTTTCAATACACTTGATGGAAAGGCAGCAAAGGAATATACAAATTTGTTTAATAAATAATAAAATAAATTTAAGTATCCTCTGTAATTTCACTGGTCAAATTTCATTCTCTCATCACAAAATAAACCATGGGAGATTCTCCCATATAACAAGAAGATTAGCCCAAAATCTTTAAGTTGAGAATTTGGGCCAATCTTCTTGTTCTATGGGAGAAATCTCCCATGGTTTATTTTCCATTTTCAAAGTGATGTGTGTGAGTGCTTCATCTATTCTATTCCTATCTTTATACCAGGGCTTTCAAACTTGCGTCATCATGGCGTTGTCACGTGATGTATCATGACTTTTTTCCTCTTCGCTAAACCAGGTATGGGTATGGCCAGTGCGTGATGCATCCAGCCCATGGGCCACGAGTTTGACACCCCTGCTTTATTCTATTACGATAACAATTACAATATACTATTACTATGACAATGTTTACACCACTACATATTATATCTATTACAATCACCTATATACAGTACTTAGCATTATACTATTGCTATTATGCATCAACATTTATTTCTTAAACCCAGCCTCCTCTCTGAGATTTCTTCTTTTTTTGTTAACTGCCAGCATGTAAAGCTCTTGCATCTTTTTTCTGTTGTGCTTTGTCTTACTGAGCTGCTAGACTCCTTTTCATCTCTTTTGGACCATTCAATTCTTCTGAAGGAAAAACACATTATTTTCTTTGGCTACTGCAAGAGTGTCCAACATTGGCAACTTGAAGATCTGTGGATTTCAATTCCCAGAATGCTAGTTAGAAAATTCAGGAAGTTGAAGTCCACGCGTCTTAAAATTGCCAAAGTTGGATACCCCTAGGCTAGTGTAGGGGTAGTTTGCTGGTGTCTTTAGAGTTCCGAAACACACATCACCTCCCACACTGGTGTGAAGGTTGCAGCTTTATTGGCACCTTTGCTGTGCTCAAGCTGAAGAGAAGGCTTCGATGGCAGGGAAAGGAGGCAGCACAGGTGCCTTCAATTTTGCTAAACAGTTTGCGCTTCCGCAATCATATTTCAATGAAAAGTAAATGTATGTTAATCTTATGCTAATTAATTGACACTGTGTTAATGTACTGGATACAGTTTGTAATTTAGCACTAATTAGAAGCCTTTAGCTAAAACATCGGCAGGAGTGAAGTTCACTTGGACCATGAAGGCCGAAGCTGATTGATATTTACTTTGCAATAGTTCCAAAGAGATTATTCCTAAGGAACAGCTGAAGCTAACTGCAGTAATATCACTGACCCCAAAAGAATTTTGGCTATAGATCATGACTAACATTGAAACTGACCCTTGATACTAACAGATATGGAATACCTAAGTATTCACTAATTTTTTTTTCATTAAGGATTCTGTTTACAAGAGTTATTTGTTTTTCTAAAAGCTATTTTTGACATAATCCAAGCAAGAAGTCAGTCACTGAGAACATAGGGTGTTTGCACTGAAATGTTTTTATTCCAACTCTGTGACTGCTGTTTGCTTTTTTGGGTCACCAACATCATCTCAGCCTCTAAAAGAAACAATACAAGATGACTCAATGAGCAGGCAGAATAGATTTAAATTTTATTAAGATTTACTACATTTAATCATGAGCCTTATACTTGCTTGTAAGTGGGTAGCATATGAAAGAACAAACACAAAGAAAAGGATGTCAGGTCTAGAGAGACAATAACAGGAGTTGTATTTTGAAAAGAGAAAAAAATAGGCAGACGGAAGACTTGAAATATGAAAAAATATAACAGCGAAAACTGAAAACAGCAAACTCTGAAAGGAGAATCATTAGAAACATATTGACAACTGATTAAGTCCAAACGTATTTGTATTGTTATGTATTCTTAAAAGAAGGGAGAATACCTTCTGGATAATCTTGTGAACTTCTATTCATGTGAGACAGCATTTCAACTTCATTAGCCAGTCCCAAACACAAATCTATCTATTTAGGAAAACCTTGTAACTCCTAATTCTGCAGCCCAACCAACATAGCTGCACTAGTTTGTGTTCTTTTGCGCTGTTTTAGCAGTGCAACCTCTAGTCAAACTAACAACTAAGCTGGTAGTGGACAACGCTACACTGTCCTAACAAGCATGAGACTGCTGACTAAAGTTATGATTACATGGTGTTTTTTTTTTTTTAATTTGATTTATATGCCGCCCTTCTCCGGAGACTCAGGGAGGCTTACAATGCGCTAAGCAATAGCCTTCATTCTTTTGTATATTTATACAAAGTCAGCTTATTGTCCCCACAACTGGGTCCTCAATTTACCTACCTTAGAAAGGATGGAAGGCTGAGTCAACCTTGAGCCTTGGCGAGATTCGAACCTGCAGTAATTGCAGGCAGCTGGTCTTAATAACAGGGTGCTTTAGACCACTGTACTACCAAGGTTCTTGATGTTGATTTTCATACTTATCTGAGACTCATCTAATTTACCAAACATTAGTTTATAGTACAGGGTACTCTATAAAATCCCTTGTGTGTTCTTATATTTGATCAGAAACAAATGAGAGAAACTAATCTATTGTATCTTACTGTGTATTCCATAATTTATTTCTCAACATGTAGTGATAGATTACAGCCTTTATTTGCATCAAGTAATCAACAGCTTCATTTTCTATATTCAGTAATATGAAGATGTTCATTCAAGAATATTCATCAATAATGACCCTTAGCTTCATTTGGATGTATCCATTGTGTATAGCTGTGCTGGGTTTAACAATAGAATTGCTACTTAGTCTGACGACACTGCAAAAAATTAGAGCTCTTTTATCTGTTATGCAGAGCCAGTGTGGTGTAGTGGTGAACCCATCGGGCTGTTAATTGTCAATCCTATGTTTCTGTGAAAAGGTCTTAAGTAGTTAAATTAACAACTAGCCAAGTAAAACAAATTGTTGGGAATTGTGTTACCACTATAATTAGATAATATAAATTAGATAATATAAATATTTTTTCCTTGGGGACATTTGACGCAGGGCAAGATTAGCATTACAGTAAATAAAAGGAGGGGAAACCTGTTTAAAAGAAAAGCATTGGTTTTTCATATATGAACTGCTTTAGGTATGAGAAGTTTTATGTTTCATAAGTTACTTTTAAATATATGACATTTAAAAAAAATAAAAATCCAATATTTGAACATAAACTGTTTAGAAGATCGTAATATCTGGCTTTTTAATGTTATAAAAATAAAGTTATGCAGCAATTACCAAAAATTGGCTACATGTTCCACATGTTCCCTTTATGAAATTTATTTTCATCCAAAAGAAATTATATGTGAGCAATAGATAAGATATAAAGAATATTTCTCAACCTAAATTTTCAACCTGTTAAATGGGGGGGGGGGAGAAAAAGCACAGCTGAACCTTTGGATTATTATGGAAGCTGAAAGAACCAAATAATTATTAGCAATTAATTAATTGTACTTGAACATTTTTCCTAAAGATTTTTCTGCTCTAATTAGCTTCTATATTTAAATTAAGCAAAATTTACAGGTAGTACTCGATTTACAATACAACAGTTCATTTATTGACCATTCAAAGTTACAACAGCACTGAAAAAAGTGACTTATGACCATTTTTCATACTTATGGCCATTGCAGCATTCCCATGGTCACATGATCAAAATTCAGACACTTGGCAACTGATTCATACTTATGACAGTTGAGTGTCCCAAGGTCACATAGTCCTTTTTTGTGACCTTCTGACAAGCAAAGTCAAGGGGGAAGCCAGATTCACTCAACAACCAGTTACTAACTTAACAACCACAATGATTCACTTAACAACTGGGACAAGAAAGGTCATAAAATGGGTCAAAATTCACTTAACAAATGTCTCACTTAGCAACAGAATTTTTGGACTCAGTTGTGATTGTAAGTTTTGGACTACCTATATAGAAATACCTGCGTTCATGAGCAATTTGGAATTACTCGGTGTTAAGACTTATGTAAGCTCTGTTGAAATAAGCATCAACCATGAGTTTAAACTTTAGACCCACTTTTCCCACCAGCTACTCAAGTGAATTTATCTAAAATTTCAGTATTTTTAGCTAGTTTCAACTTGCTTGATTGGAGATTATGGTAATTATATTACCTCCGATCTTGAAAGCACAAGGTTAGGAAAGAAATATGTAAAATATCAACAGGATATTGAATATGTTGAGTTTTATTACAGAAGAATTCCTGACTGGAGGAGAAAGACATTATGGAAAGACTATATAATGCCAGGAAATATAAATTAGGCACTAACAATAAAGATGGACAAGAAAAAAGATACAATTGTGCTGGAAAACAAGGGTTTTTGGCCAGAAATGAGAGCAGAAACTATTCATTTTGAATATAATTTGTTGCCCATACATTCTGATCACATTTAAATTTCATGTGTGTGTGCTTGCTAATGTGACTATTATTTTTTTAAAGAAAAACTTAACTCTCATAATCAAAAGAAAATTCTTTTGCACAGAAATTTTGCAATAAAATAAAGTATCTTTTTTTTTTGAACACACTGGCCTTGTTAGTAGAAATTTTTACATCGATGATACCATACTTGTTTTATTGTGTCAGGATCCAATGGTAGAATGTTTGACATTGAAAGCTACCAAGTCACCTCCTTGACTTGAAGTTTTCCATAGAATAAAAATACTTGCCATACCTCAAGTCAAACCATTGGATAGAAATACCAGCAATTGAAGCTGGCACTTTGCATTAAAAGCAAATGTTCTGTCAGTGAACTGCAGCCCTGTCCAAGACTTTGAAGGTATATACATATCTTTTAGTTGATATCTGTTTTTACTAGACTGTCTGTAACATTCAGTCATTTTGGTAAGCAGAAGCAGCAGTCAGACAGAAAGAATGGGCTACGCTGCACAAAGTTCATGAGTAAAGTTAAGGAAAACAGAAAAACAGAGAGGACTTAACTTCTCCAAACTAGGAGAAAGATCAAATAGTGATCTTGGCTTGCATGGACCTGGTCATAACCAGGTCTTGAGGGGATTTCCAGAATGATTACAGGGATGAAATTAACCTAATTTTGAGGACATGGGAGGTGTACATCACAACAGGTGTACATCACAACAGAAATGGGATGTGCATCACAACAGAAATGGTCCACCTCCTGGGACCCACCAAATATAGGTCCTCGGCAGATGGTACCCCAACATGCTTTATTTGTCAAATGAGACAAGCTGATGTAATCGGGGAGAGGTAGTCTCTTAGACAACCCAATCCCTGAACTGGATCCAGAATCAAAGTGGCAGCCAATGCAGTTCACAGACATGGAGAATAATATGTATCTTCTGAGAGTAGACATAACTGCCTGTGCCACTGCATTTTGCAGTTGAAGCTTCTGGGTACTCTTTAAAGGAAGCCCTCTTATAAATATAGATGACATTACAGTAATCCAACTGGAGGTTCTAGGGCATGAGTGACTGTAAGCAGAGCCTGCCAATCCAGGAAAGAGTGCAACTGATGCACAACTTGAAGCTGTGCATAGGTCCTCCCAGCCATGACTGCCACCTGCTCACCGAGTCTCCCCCCCTCCCAGATTGCATACTGGGTCTGTGGGCAGTGCCACCCCATCCAGCACCAAAAATGGCATTGTCCTGGAACCAGCAGGTGTCAACCCCGAAGCTCTTCTGGCTATGGGAGTTTTCCTTCTCCTTTTCTGTAGTTCTGTAGTTCTATTAGGGGTTCTTTCACTTTGCTTCAGGCTTGACGAAGTTTGGAGCTGAGGAAGGGGGGTTGCAACTAAAATAAACTAGTTCATTCCTAGGTCAAGGACATTCCAACTGCCGGCTGGCTGGAGGTGGAGGAAGGAGTTGCCAGGTAACAGCCAGGCTTGGATTGGACAATGTGATTTATTGTTTTGTGAGAAAGTGAAACTTTCACTTTTATCTAAGTGGAAAGCCCGGAAAAGCTCAGAGTTGACATTCCACCAGTTGATGCCAAGATGATGTCTCCAAAATAAAAACTGTTCTTTGAGAATCTGCCTCGGAGTTCTGTTTTGAAAGGGGTTAATTCTTGGAACCCTGACACCCAGAGCCACTCAATCTTGCCAGAGTTCATCTGAAATCTTTTGTCCCCCATCCAGACCGTCACTGCCTCCAGGCATGAGATAAGATGGTACAATCAGGAGATTCTAAGCATTACCATGGGCACTGTGTAGAGATGTAAACTTCAGCAGGTGGGAAGACAATCCTTGAAGATAGCCTTCAGCATATAGGAGTTAATGAAAGTATAAGGGGATGGATCTGAGACATACAATTGATTATAATATTGATCCATAAGAACACAAGTGTCATCATGGTCTCTTTAACAGTGGTTTAGGCACCACTGCATAAAAAAAACACACACAATATTCTCTTTCATGTCTGCAGATCAGATGGATCACACATTTAACAATCTCTCCAGGCATTCAGAAAAGATAATAACAATTGAATAATGAGGAAATAAAAATTATAGGTGATAGTAACTATATTTGATATTAAGGGAAACAATGGTGAGAAAGCACTGAATTTTCAGATTACAGTAGTAAAACAAAATCTTGAAATCTCTTTGGGAAATTATTGTTAAATAGACAAGGAGACGGCTAATATAGAGGAGTGTTTTGAAGCTTTGATCTGTGTTCATTTCTAAGAGGGAGAGAGAGATTTAAGAGAAAAACAATATTGCCCATGTTCTTAAGGTTCAAAAGAAGAAGAAACATTTCATAGAGAAGTGTCAAGTCCATTCATGCTGTCAGCTAGGTAGACAGATTGCACCCTGAGGCAATACAACGTATCTCTTTAAAGCGTAATTCTCCAATGATTAACAATCATCTATTCTTACCCCTTCTCTACTCCCAAAGCTGTCATCTCTATATTAGCATCACAGGCTGTCTAGAGAAACTGCTTAATGTTTAACTTTTGTAAATGTTCACACTTTTTTCTTTCTTTTTTAAAGCTGATTTGATTGAAAAAAAAACCTGTTTTGTCTGTAAAATCAAAACAGACTGATGTATCTTATTTTCAGACAGCTTTTGACATATAGGCTTGAAAAGAATGTTAATGCTGCCTGTGATGTGAATGAATAAATGTGACTGAATTTTCATTTACTACCTTTGACTACAAAACAAGAGCCTTAAACAGATAGAAGATCAGCAGGGATTGGAGGGAGAGGAAGTTAATTTTCTATCTTCTTCCTATCATAATCTCCTGCCTTTCTTAAATTAGAGGGTATGACAAAGCATTTTCAAGTCATCCAAATGTGTTTAAGAATTTATTTGCTGGTGGTTATTCATTCGCTCTTGTATGGATGTCAGCTGGAGATGGACAGCATCTGTCAATTTGGAATTTTTTGAGCTTGGAGAATTCAAGGAAATGAACATGTAACTGTGAGCTAGATTTCTCTCCCCTCTAGGGTTTATATAGCTGTATTGTGTAGATGGTAAATGCTTCTTTGAGGATGGTGCTATGCCATCAGTTATAGTTTCGCCAAAGCAGCTTCGTTTTACCTTTTCCTGAACTTTAGGTGATAGCAAGGAAGCTGACATAAGTAATAGTTTTAAACTCCTACTAAACTAGTAAAAGTAGATTAATGAAAGAAATATCTTTATCACTATTCTGGGTCTAGAAGAATAGGGTCCCCAGCTGGATACACGCTAAGGTTGTGCATTGATGCATGAAACCAGGAAGCAATTCAAGAAAGATCAGAGACCAAAATAAAATGAGTTATTAACTGCCATGGAGGTAAGTCAATTTGATTCTGCAATTTAACAGGTCAGCAAAAGTCTGCGGGGATGTGGGAAGAATGTGAGATGAGCCCTGTGGCAAAGGATAAAAAAAATCTGCAGGAAGACTCCCTTGTCCAGGCCTTTCTTCCAATCTTCCATGCTATATAGCTGTCATTCCCAACAACCAGGTTGAGTTCAGCCATCTCAACCCTGGGCAGTATGTATATTGGTATGGGTGACTTAATATTTGATTGAATTTTTTTTACAAAGTTTGAGATCAATACAGTTTTATTGTTGCTGAATCTTAGTATCTTCTGCTGCTCACTGCATAAGATTAAGCTATTGCTCTGGAGACTGGCAGCTACTCCTCTACGTTAGTAAAGCACAAGCCAGTAAACTGATTTAAGAGAAAGCAAGGGCAGTGTCCTTGAAGTTATATTACTGTATAACACATAATCTTTTAAAGACGTGGTGGTGCACCTTCTCTTGGAGAAGATATCTTTCAATCCAGTCATATATTTCATATATATAGATATAGTAGATTTTTATCTTGCCTTTATTACTTTATAAGTAACTCAAGGCAGCGAACAACATAATACTCCTTCCTCCTGTTTTCACACTATCCCCAACCTTTTTTTGTGGAAATGTCATTGAGAAGATAATGGGGAATCAGCTACACAAGCTCCTAGAGAAATCCAGTCAGGACTCAGACCACTCACAGATTCAAAACAGCATTGGTATTCTGGTAGATAACCTTCATCTTGTTTTAGGTCTCTTTCATGGATGCTTTTTATCAAGGATCTTTCTATGACTGCACTGGTCCACCTGCCATCAGTTCTTCTTGCTATGTGACCAGCCCATTTCCATTTCAATTCTTTTACTCTCTTGATGGTATCATATACTTTCATTTGGTTGGAAACACGTGAAAGAGGCTTTTATGCTGCAGTGAATAAACAGTGGCTAAAATGATGATGCTTATGAACCTTCATCAGAACCTTGATGCAGTAACTATGTCCCTCTTAGTCTTGTTAGAATTCTCAGTATCACCCTAAACTGAAACATGGAAACTGGTGCTGGAAAGATTTTAAATAATAGATGGCCTGAGATTAAATCCTGTCAATACAAAGTTACTGTTAATTGGGACTACCCGGTATCTGGTAACACTAGTCTCAGTAATTACTCTTAATGAGGTTGCACTCTTTCTGAATAGATGGTCCATGACTTTGGGGTCCACTTGGACTCTCAGCTCCTGCTTATCAGCAGGTAGAAACTGTACTTAGGGGAGCCTCTGCCCATTTTAATTTGGTGCTCCAGTTATGGCCCTATCTGGATTGAGAACATTAAAGATAGTTAGTCACACACTAATCAATATCTGGTTGGACTTCTGCATTGTATTATATTCAGATCTATTTTTGGAAAAATTTGGAAACTGCCACTAGTACAAATAGTCATATTGCTAGCAGAACAAACTTACTATTGCAGAGTAATATCTATTTTGAGATCACTGCATTGGTAGCCACTAAGTTTCCACAATCAATTAAAACTGCTACTTATTATCTATCAAGATCTATATGGTGTATATTAAAAGTACATTGTTCAGTATATTAAGAATTGCCTCCTTATGATATGAGGACGTAGGGGATATCAACTGATGCCCTAGCCTTACATGAGCTACAAGTTTGCTGATTATATGCTAGTTCTTGATAATAGTCCTTATGTTATGGAATATACCACACCCAAAGGTATATTTAGCCCCAACCATCTTTGTGTTCGATCGCAATGGCCCTGTGGCTTTTAGTGTGATTAAGGATAACTATATAACTATTAGTTATGTTATTTTATGGAGTAAGAGATTGTTTCTTTTTTGTCCTTACCTCTGGTGTGGATTTCCCAGAGTCTTGTTATTGGGCTTATATGTAAATATTGTTAAATAAATAGTTATTGATTGCATAAACCAAAAGCTTTTGTTGCACGCCAGTTATGAAAAAAGATGCCTACATTCTTGACATTTTGGGGAGCAAAGAAGAGAGAAGGAATAAATACTATGAATATACTGACCTGATTAAGGAAAGTCAACTGATGTTCCAATCAGGACATAGAATTTAGGACTGAAGTTTTCTGGATTTCCAGACTGTTGAATGTCATTGTCAATTATCCCAGATGCTATGATCAGTGATAAAATATACTGAAAATTGTAGTGAAAAATATATGGAGGACTTATGTTACCTTTATTCTAGAAACTAAAGATTATGTTCTAGTTCGCAGCCAGGAGAAGGGCAGCAAAGTTGCTGGAAGGTTTGTAACAAGGACCATCATTAGCTTTATTCAAGATTCAGGTGAAAAAACAAACAAAAATAAAACCTATAGTCTTCTATACTTAGTAATCTATACTATACTTTCACAAAGAGGCTTGTGCAGTCAGTGAATTATCGTCCATTTCACAGTGAAGTGTGAATTATCCTCAATTTTCATCAGTAGCTGCCTCTAAGGAAGTTGTCTTATGCTCAACAGATTGTCCCTAGGAGTATCTGGGCAAGGGATTATTTATTGTCCTCTGGTAATCATAATACTTTTCTTCTAGTCTCTCTGATTACTAGGATATTATTTGTGTGATTGGGAGATAGGAGTTGCAGTGCAGAAATCAGGTCATAATAGAGCATTTTGCTTAGGTGTATAGATACACTGTTTTTTGCATTTTCTCTGAGCTGACAGTTTCCATACTTCAGTGCATGCACGGATTACCACTTAGAACACATAAATATTAAATGATAAGAACAATTACTGAATTCTCTCTCTCTCTTTCTGTGCATGGACATGTGCTCTCCCACTCACGCACGCACGCACACACAAACAGGTGTAAGGAGTCTTTATTAAGGCTTCTGAGCCTGAATTGGTATTCCCCAGCAATTCCCTGTGACAGCACCAGCTCAACACAATGAGTTCCACAGGCTACTCAAATGAAGTCAACACTAGTCCTCAAGGCAAGTCCTTCCCAAGTTGCAAAGGAAAAGGCTAGTCCCAAGCCAAAAGCAAATCCACAGGCAAATCCACAGGCAAAAGTGAGGCAAGGTAAGGCAAAGGTAACAGCTGAAGAGACACAATATGAACTTCAAGGCAAGAACACACAGCAAGGAAACAAACACATTCTTCCCAGAATCATCTCCATCTGTCTGTGTTATTTAGCACAGCAGACAAATGGAAATGATTCTGGGAAGAATGTGTTTGTTTCCTTGCTGTGAACCATGAAGAAGAGCGAGGCTGTCTTCTCACGAGTAATGTGGCTGACTTTAGCTTCTCCTGCCTTTTC
Organism: Pituophis catenifer annectens; assembly: GCF_029215685.1. Taxonomy (NCBI): domain Eukaryota; kingdom Metazoa; phylum Chordata; class Lepidosauria; order Squamata; family Colubridae; genus Pituophis; species Pituophis catenifer. The sequence continues at coordinate 33,710,514 of NW_027256886.1, forward strand.
TCTGCCCTACATGTTCTTAGATCAGTGCAGAAGGCAGTTCCTCTTCCTTATCGCTGACTGGCTGCAGTTGCATCCTTCCCCATCTGAACAGACTCAGAGCTGTCCTGCTGCACCTGTGCTTCAGCCAAATCACTCTCCGATGACTGCTTGGAACCATTGACCAACTCTCCTGATGTGTCTGGAACTGGTTCATCTTCATCCAAAATAATATCTGGAGAGATATCCAGAGTAAGCATCCAGGGGAGTCATCGCAGTACATAAGTATATCTAAAATAGCCAAAATACAATTTCTCCTGTCAACTCAATGATGTCAGTGTTTTTTTTTTTCAGGTCGACTTTTTTTTTTTTTTTTTGCTTTAATTTATATGCCGGCCTTCTCCGGAGACTCAGGGCGGCTTACAATGCGTTAAGCAATAGCCTTCATACTTTTGTATATTTATACAAAGTCATCTTATTGCCCCCACAATCTGGGTCCTCATTTCACCTACCTTTGAAAGGATCGAAGGCTGAGTCAACCTTGAGCCTGGTGAGATTTGAACTTGCAGTAATTGCAAGCAGCAGATGTTAATAACAGTGTTTAGTCCACTGTACTACAGGCCCTTATTTAATACAGAATTCAGACTTTAATACAGAATTCAGTTTAGTACTGGGGACTTTCTTTTGGTGATGATAAAGATGAAGATGCTGGCATTAGGAATTAGAACTGTGAACTCCTGAAGAGCAGTTCTCATTTAAAACTCAACACAATCCACAGTTTGGCAGCATAGATATAAGGCCAACTTATTGTTTCTTCAAATCAAAGGGTCATGGCATCTGCAGGAGCCAGCTGTTTTCATCAACTGTCCCCGTCTTTTATCATCCTTTCCCTCTCACATGAAGGGATGCCACAAGAAGGGATTAATTGATTAAGCAGAATGTACAAAGAAAGAGACAGGAAGGATCTCAAAGTCCTGTGCTCATTTCTGTAGCAATGGACAAAATGCTAATAAATATCAAATCATGTCTTTACATCACTCCGTGTGTATATTTAATAGCATGAACCAAGTGAGTTGATCAATACAAGCACATTGAGTCATTGAAAAAAAAATGATATAAGCCTCTGAAGAAATGTCTGAAGTGCCACGTAGTTATTTAACCTTTATTCTCCGGGCAAGGAAAGAACAGTAGAATTCAAAGAAAATTAACAGTTAAAACCTATAAATGATTTTAAGCACTTTTTAATCTGATTACAAACATCAAAGAGGTACAAAATTGCTCAAGGCAATCCTTTGCTATCTTCCACAGATTTTGCCCTTTGACATTATAAACACTGATTGCAGTAGTTGTGATAATATTCAAGATTAAACTTCAGTTGTATGTTTGACCTTCATACCAATGAAGCGCAAGATTCATTTTAATCTCTTAGACAATATATCCAGGAAAATAATTTATTTTTGTTGCTGCAAAAAGAGAAGTACTGCATCCAGGTTTTTCTTGAAAATAACTTCTAAAATTTTAGGATCTGGGCAAATTACATATTTTCCAATTTCATACACAAAATATCTCCACCAATCAGTATGGTATTTATTGTCACGGGATAATAAACCTTTGAAGAATAAAACCTCCATTGCATTGAGATTCATAATACAAATAAAATATTTGTATTAGCCATCTCCAACTGGATATCCTCTAGGCATGTCAGATTTTAACTCTAGTCATTAATGGAAAGGCATCAGATGAGTGGTGGGGTGCTTCCGGTTCTGTCCGGTTCTTGTGAACTGGTAGTAAAAGTGGCAGGAGGCTCCCCCCACCCACCCAGATGTCATCATGGGTGATCTGCGCATGCGTATGCGCTCCCATTGCGAACATGTAGTAAAGGTAAGTAGAACCCACCCTTGCATCAGATGTAAGATTCATGGTCTATAAGCAGCAAAGAAATAAATACTTTTCTTTTAGCATTTAGGACAGCGGCAGGATGTGGGGAAAATACAAATGGAAGGCCAGCAAAGGGACAAGGAATATTTGTTAAAAATATAAATCATCTGGAAAAAGAGCAGCAGAAGACAAAATCTATATACACTATAATCCAAAATGTGTCTTTGCACACCGTTAACAGCCACTATTTTTTTTGCAGGTGCTGTTGCTAAGAAAATGAAAATCACTTCCAGTGATTCTTTATTGAATAGCAAGATCCCATCACCAAAGAACGATTCCTAATCAATAGCACTGTGATTTCTGCATCAATTATCCACACACTATTCCTCTCTTTAAATCACAGCTGTAGGTCCTGGAACAAATCTCTTCAGAGCTAATTGAGTGGAAGATAAAAGAACTAGCCTATCTAAGCTGTGTTGGATTATACATAATTGCATATATTTTATTGGGTAGCTTGCAACATAAACTGACTCAGTGCTTCCAACTGATTTAGCTCATTTGACCGTAACACCATCCTTCCTAATCAGCGGAACAATATTTCACATGCCTTTTTTCTAGTTCCAACATATATATTTATTTCTATTTCAGGGAAGGAAGGAGGAAGAGAGACAATAGTCTAATGTTGAAAGGATTTTAAATAATTTTATACAAGGAGACAAATCGTGATTTTGAGGAAGCGCTACCAGTCACAAAATTGCCACCATGTGGCCAGATACTAAACATCCATTACATGTACATTCATTATTGGAAACACATATAAGGAGGCAAATGTTTTACGTGGCCACTTTCCAACTTGCCATTTAAAAATAAAATAATCTATTTATTATAAGTCAAGGATACCAAAGCAGGGATTTGTAGATATATTGTAGATATGGACATTGTGTTGAAAATCTGAGACTAACATATTTTTGTATGATAATTAACAACTGTAATTATATTAAATTAGTTAATTTTCATAAATACTTATTGCAAATGTTTCCAGAAGATCAGAAACAATTATTGTAATAAATGCTTATGGAAAGGCTTTCAATGTGTTAGACTATATATCAGTAATTAATAAAAATACATAATGCAGACTGAAAAAGAAGTCAGTTGCTTTGATGCTGCAATCCACTTTCATTTGTTTATACACTAATATCAAACTGAAATGCACTCAAAATATAGCCAACTCACACAGCACAGGGTGCAGAATCAGGTGTTATCCCTGCCAGCCTTGGAAGCCATATTAGGCCGTAGGCCGGAAGCTCCAATGCTGCCACCTTCTCATGTGTGGGAAAGAAGGAGGGGAGATTAAGGAGAGGGGAATAAATTGGAGCATGTGACCAACTGAGGGGGGGGAAAGGAATGGTTTTGGGAGCTTTGACTTACTGAAGGAAAACCCGGGCTTTTCAGATTCAGGTTTTCCCAGATGTGCCAGTTTGCCTATTCTAGTAAAGAGAACTTTTGAAATTGTTTGCTTCTGCGTCTTTACTTGGAGTTGAGGGTTTTCTGGAACACTGACAATCCCACTACTATATTCCCTGGAATTTGTTTACCATTTCTATATATGTACAGATAGGTGCAAGTAATACAAAAGCAGGATTCTTCAGGCAAGAAGCAAAATTTAATGCAATTTATGGGTGTCACTTGGGAAGAACCCTGTCACTGTGATCTCAACACCTCTTCACACTATATTTGCACATTCCATGTGCTTTGACTGAATGAAAATATATGAAAATAAACCCTTTGTTTATTATTATTATTATGATTCAAACATCTAGGAAGATGTCAGCATATGGTACAGAGTTACATGAAAGATTATTGTTATAATGATCCCAAATTAATCCTCTGAAGGCGAGAGACTCTTTACTGAAGACAATGGACTAACCACATGATCCGGTGAATGTGGTAGATTGCTAGGTTCCTGCTTTGATTTTAGTACTTTAATCACATCACTTCACTGCCTTTCTAGATAATTGATTACCATTCAATATTTTAACAGAGTGTACATAATTAGCATTAAATATATCCAGAAAAATAGAGATGGTACATTTAATATGAAATTTCCCCATCAGTTTTTTTGAATCAATAATTTTCTGAGTGTTTCACAGCTCCTTCCTTTCAAATGTTCCTGAAACAAATGGAAAACGTTAATAATTGACATTATGGCATTCTCAATGGTCAGGCATGAGAAAGCTTAATGGCGTACATATTCTTTTAGCTAAATTATGCTTGTCAAAGAGGGACTAGAAGGGTGAAATAACCCATACAGCTTTCTATGGAACCTCTCCATTCAAATTCCATCTATCACGCTTGCTGTTCAATTGTGGAATAGTTTAACCTTTATCTGAGGAAGATAGAAATTGGCAACACCAATTAGAACTTTGTTGCAGAATAAGTACAATTAGAGTGATAGATTGTGGATGCTAAGAATTAATCTATAGAATTCGGAAAGCACACAAAAGCTTGAGACATTTCTTTGGATTTGTAAGTGGAGTCTCTAGCCTGTTCTAATATAAAAACCCATTTCTTCTATCTTAACAAATAACCCTCTATAGGAGTCAGACTTTAACTCCCTAATTCCCAGCTCCATTTCTATTAAAGATCCATATGTATCTGGAGGGCTGCAGTTTGGGAAGCAACATGCATACGTTCTGCTACTGGCTGATATTAATCATTTAAAATCACAATTTCAATAACAAAGATTGTCTTAATAAAGGAAAAGCATAGCTCCACCCGACATTTTATTATTAGAAGCTACTGTGGATTCTGTCAGTCAAATTACAGAATTACTATGCTATCTTTTTCACAGCATATTATGTGAACTTTGTAACCTTTCTATTTAAATCCAGTTAGCAACTGAAAGCAAGAATATGTCTAAAGATCGTGGTTTGTTCTTTACCTGAAAGTTCTTTGTCAGAATTCCCAAATGCCTGTCATTAAAAGATTTTGATTGTGATGGATGTTCTAGCCATTAATTGCTATTTTTCCTATAATTCCTAGGCATAAATTTGAAATCAGGATTATCCCTTTTAACTTTTTCCAGATCTATTTTACAATTTTCCCACCTTTTCAGATGTGATAGGTGTCGTATAGTGAAGAAATATGACAGGGTTGCAGAAACAAAAGACACAGATGAAGCTAGAGCACTCCACTCAAAGGAAGAGGCCAACCAGTGGTGGGGTGCTACTGGTTCACCCCAGATTGGGTGAACCAGTAGCTGTGGCGACAGGAGGCTCCTCCCACCTGCCCAGACATCTCTGCGCATATGCACGAACACCCATGAGCGAACCGGTAGTGACAGGATTTGAAACCCACTACTGGGCCAAATAGTCTATGGCAGAGTTTCCCAATCTTTCCAGCTTTGTGGACCGGTGTGTGGGAGAGAGTAAATGGTTCTGCCTGAGTGGCCTGCCAATCACATAAATGCTCATGCAAGTGGGGATGCACATGTGCCCATGCTCACCAGATATTTCTGTGGCTCAGTTGCAACAGCTCATGGCCCATTAGAGGGCCATAGCAAATTTCTTCAATATGAATTAACAAGCTGACTTTCCTGAATGAACTGAATGTTCATTCCTGCCTGTGGTTTAAACTTGATTCAGAAATTCCATCATTTGAAAAAATGAAAAGCTATTTTTAAATAGCTTTTCATTTTTTCAAATGATGCATTAATATTAATAGGTATAAATAATTTGGTTAGAATTATTTTACATTAACTCAAATCAATCTATAATATGCTCATTGATCAACTTAGATATTAACATCTCTTTGACAGGTTATTTATGTATAACATTTAGAGCAATAGATATTAATGAATGGTTAATTACTTTTTGGTCTAAGCCCATTTCTTTTCTTGTTCCTTGCACTTAGAAACATCTCAGTTCGTTTTATATGTTTGGTCCATAAATTGTGATTGATGTTACTGCTAAACTTTTACCTACAGATTTACATACAAAGCAAAATTTAAGAGCACAACTTGTCATTATTTATTATTTAGCTTCATCCATAAACTAAATATGTTTGTTCAACATAACTGAACTATTCCATGTTCTGGATTTTTACAATATAATGAATAATAAACTGATCAAACAATAAATTTCTGGCTTAATAAAAACACTAAAGTCACCAAAGCCTAACCCTCATTAATTAAGTCGAGTTTGCTCAAGAATTCATTTAATTTAGGAAAGACTTGTGAATTAATATAGTTACCATGATATCTCAATATCATGATAGCCCTCAGGAAAACATAAGTACTGGTCTCCATTTGTTTTTCTTCCCACACTGAATATTTTGGTGGGAATCACTTTATTCTTCCTTAAGACAATTTTACTTTATCGAGATACTTCTTACAGAATCTCATTTAGTGGAATCAAATTTTTCCTAGATGCTTATCTTGTGCGTCTTAGCTTTTGCCTCTTACCTTTTACCAAAAAAACTTTGCCAGATTCTGTCTTGTGTTTTATGGCTTGTCTCTAGAGGCATTCTGACAAGCATCTACCTATTAAGCGGGAAGCTCTCTCTCCCTTTTCCTCACTTTAGTATGTTTGCAAATACAGGCTACCAAAAAATAACATATCTGGAATGCAGATATAGCAAGGAATCATTTATTTAGTGGACACTCCAGATGACCTCTAAGCTTCCTCAGGCTAAAACTGTATTTCTCAAACTTAGCAACTTTAAAATGCATGGACATTAACTCCCAGAATTTCCCAGCTAGCCAGGCTGACTAGGAAATTCTGGGAACTCCACAAATTGATTTAGAAAGAGTGACCTAAAGAGGGACTACTTAATGTCATTTAACAAAGCAAATACTTCCAGAATTGCCTTAAATAAAATTTAATCATAGGTGAGACAAGGAAATACTTGGCCATATTCTATCTCCCAATTTTCCCTACTCATTTTTTTTCTGAAATTGTACATTGCCAATAACATTAGAAATTCAGATATCAAGATTGCTTCAGAAATTATACTTTGCATTTCCTTGACAGCGATACTATCACCCTTACACCAGAGCCAACATAAGGTTCACTTAAATTATTCATGCTCTGTGGCTCCACCTTTACATTTACATTTGATTATAATTACATTAATTAAATATAATTAATATGCATCATCTTGTGGATAGGTTTTTGAGATACTCTGGGAACTATACTCAAGGTTCCTGCAGCAAGGTCTCAGTTTGTTACTTCTGCCTTAAAACCACAATATGTTAAATTATGTGAGAAATTACAATGGCATTCCCACATTTTTATCTATCATAGCAGGAACAATAGTTCTCTCAATCCCTTAAAGAAAGCCAGGTGTGTCCGTTGGTACTTGTGGTCCCACTACATCTGGAAATGATACAGGTAATCCTCAATTTACGATCTCAATTGAGCCCAAAATTTATGTTGCTAAGTGAATCCTTTGTTAAGTGAGTTTTGCCCATTTTACAACTTTTCTTGCCAGAGTTGTTAAGTGAATCACTGCAGTTGATAAATTAGTAGCATGGTTGTTAAGTGAACCTGGCTTCCCCATTGACTTTGCTTGTCAGAAGGTTGCAAAAGATCATATGACCTCCAGACATTGCAACTGTCATAAATATAAATCAGTTGCCAAGCATCTGAATTTTGATCATGTGACAGTGGGTATGCTGCAATGGTCATAGTGTGAAAAACGCTCATAAATCACTTTTTTCAGTGATATTGTAATTTCGGACAGTCACTAAGTGAAATGTTGTGAGTAAGGACTGCCTGTACCATGTAGCAGAAAGCAGCACTGGACACATACATAAAACAGCTAATCTAACATTTTAAACCATCAGGATATAGATTTTTTTCCTCACTGTTCCTTAACATTACAGGAATCCTTGCTAGACTTTAATTTTTGTCTACATGGATAACTGAATATAAATATATTTAATAGGCACTGTTGGGAGAGCATTCATGAAATACAGGGCTGTTAATTTTTTTAAATTTGTCAAAAATCTATGCCACTGAGTTGTAATGAACTCACAGTGGCTAAAGAACATTATAAAAAGTAAGAAAACCCTTATAACTCCAAATCCAAACAAAGCCCCAATGAATTACACACAATACCAATAAACTAGTTAATCAAATCCAGTGCACAATCCTTCATCAAAATCTATCAAAGATTGGTCTTCACTATCTTCTGGAAGGCCATCACCAAAGAAACAAACTAGCTTCTAGAAAGAGGCTTTTGTAGGCTATCAATGTCGTGATGTAAAAGCAGTTTTTCCTAGCTCAGGGATCATCACTACACGAAATTGGAAGACCACAAGCAGCTTCTTCCAGGATAATCTCTTCAAACAGATCAATTGTAGTTGACATAGGTACCTGGAGGTATCTATGTGCCAAGTTAGGTACAGCTTTATAAATTAAAACCAGCACTTCAACTATAGGGTTGATAGAATATCCAGTACTAAGTGTCCTAGTTGTAGCTGCTTGAAGAAATCCACATTAGGAGAAAGAAGCAGAAGGACAAAACAAAATTACAGTGTGGTTATCTTGTCACCTTGCATTGTACCAAGGCCTCCCACTTTTTCTACATCAGAGCATCCAGAAGTGCCTGAATAGCTATGCTCTAGTAGTGCATTGAACGTATCCATCTCAAACAGAGTGGGATTATTGGGAAGAAATTAGCTACTGCTCCTTTCAAACTGAACTGAAACAGTTAGATAGCATACCTAATAAAATTCAAACAGTAGTCAAGGATCTTAGATATTTTTAAAAACAAAGAAAGCAACCATTTGCCATTATGGAACACATATTTCAACCATATGCTTTCATAAAAATATTCTATTGTCCTTTTTCTTACATTTTACATTGCAACATCATTTTCCTTCTCACATCTAGTTCTCCTTTGAACTTTAATAACGAACATAAAGTTCTGCTTAGATTATCTCAGTGACCCTTAGACTTTATTATATTGAAAATCATAAACTACATCCAAAGAACTATAAAAAGGATAGAATTACAGTTAATTCTTTTTGGAGAACACCATTTCATATTCCATAGCTAAACTATCCTTGGATTTAATCACCTAGCAGCAATGCCAGCCGATTACAATGGAACGTGGGAAATGATATTAAATGAAAACTTTGAAGGTTATATGATTGCTTTAGGTATGTATAAACTTAATTCAAATGATTAAGTTCTATCTTTACAATACAAGAAGGTACTTTGAACACAACTGCTTAAGCATGTATTAAATTGTAAAATAAGAGATAATTCAAATATTTTTAAAGCAGTGCTTTACATGCCATGGAAGGTATATGAATCCTTTGATTTACTTTACTGTAGACCATGACCATATGCATGCAAAGTAGTATAGATTAACATAAAATAATTCAAAACCTAAAATTACAACCTAAATTTATGTACACTGTTCAAAAGTTTTAGCACTGCCAATCAAGGCAACAGTAGTAAATTATTCTTTCATACTACAAAGTACCATGCATCATGTGACCATTTTTATGTATATCTCTGGCAAATACGAAAATGGCTTACAAAACTGGGAACAGCTTCAAATGGGGAGATGAGGGACTTCTACTTATTTTTATGGACTGTAGACCTTATGAGACTATATTCTATTGATTCAATATAATAATGAATACTTGCCTAGCAGGAGAGAACATGAAGGCTGGGCCAAGATGAGAATAGTTGTGCATTCACTCCTGTAATTTTCCCATATGCAAGAATCTTGACTGCATAAATTGTGAAAGTGTTTTTCCATGTTTCTCCGTGTTTCTCTATTTCTACTCAACAAAACCATTAAGAATTGGGTGGCATGCAAGTTTAATAAATTAAAACAGCCAAAACATAAGCAGAATTCTGGAAAATAATAGAAACCCTCCTTTTCTCTACACAGATTTGATCAACTTTCTGACAATAGCAGGAATCTGGCCCTGAAAATATAATATTTCCCATCTATGCTTCAAGAGTATATTTATCCCCAATACAAATTAGGGAGCATTGAAATGTTCAGTAAAACATATTCTACCAGTATTTAAGATTAGTGCAACTATGATTGCAATGCCCGGGACAGAAATGGGATAATAATTCTCCTCCATTATTAAAGTATTTAATAAGGCTATTTCATTCATTCAGATCTCGGATGTCTTCTGCTTGTGTTCCCTTTATTTTTTTGAGCAGTGCGTGTGTGTGTGTGTGTGTGTGTGTGTGTGTGTGTATTTTTCTTTAGCCAGGTTCTACCTACGTAAACCAAGATTTTATGCAGCCTTAGTTCAGTGAAATCACAATTTACTGAACTAGGGCTGCATAATATCTTGGTTTACGTAGGTAGAACCTGGCTAAAGAGAAATACACATAAAACCTATGAAAAAGAAACAAAAACATATATATATATATTGAGAACATTATGCTTTGTATTCTCTCATACAACAGATCTAATCTTAATTGAGTAATCTAAAGATTATGGTTGCCAGATTTTAAAAAGAAAAAAGGAAATCAGTAGTATTGCTGCTTGGTAGAGTTGTTCTTATTCATTTCACTTTCTACCTAATAATGAATTGCATATATAAATTCTGATTTACTGTAATAGCATATGCATACTAAGGGACATCAAACAAACAAACAAAAATTACTGGTAGCATTGAACAGATGGTTGGTATATTAACAAAACTAGTCAACTGTTTGGAGTTCCTAGACTAAATATGAGCTCTAATTCTCAGGCTGTCAGTTCTAAAGAGTGCTGAGTTTCAGATGTACACCTCCTGCAGATAGTGCCAGCCACTATGGGGCAATCATTTTGCAAAGGTTCTCTTTTTATTATACATATTATACCTGTTGCATATTCTTTCCTCTGAACAGTAACCAGGCAATGATATATTAGTATTACATTCTCACTTCATTAATGACTTCTGGGACAGGTTTCTTCTTATATATAATTACATTAGTTGCAATACAATAAGCACACTAGTATAACTATCGGTGTCAATATTTTCAATATTTTATCATATTTATGTATGCCCTTTTTACTTTCACAAGAAAGTAAAAAGGAATATAACATAACTGTGCATCAGAATAGGAAATCTGGGGGGAAATTAAATTAAATTAAAATTAAAATATTTACTGTGTTTAACAAGGGATAATTTTTTGTTCAGGTTTTTCTATCTAAAGACAATACCAAAAAATTCAATAAAAGAGCAAACTGTATTCATATTTTATAAGAATAAAATGTATTATTTCACAGGGTAATGTAAAGGATGGCAAAATAAAATATCTGTGTATCTCTCTCTCTCTCTCTCTCTCTCTCTCTCTCTCTCTCTCTGTATGTATGTATGTATGTATGTATGTATGTATGTATGTATGTATGTAAGTATATGTTTATTTATATTTAAGTGCCACTAAATTATTTCTTGGGTAGGATTGTATTATGTCTCTCTTGAGGAAACTGGCTAGATATTTTAGCTGCAAAATATTATCTACTTTGAAAAAGCATTCAATTTTATTTATCAAATATTCTAAGCTTTCACTGGCATCTGCAAAGAGGAACAAAATGAGCAAGATGCAGATGCATCATGATTCAAGTTCCACCTCTTTAATACCTCTCACACGTGAACAAATGGTCTAGGGCTTACATCATAACACTGCATTTGCTGTTTTATGCTTTACAATCTTATTCAATCAGTGGCAATCGCTAGAGGGGGAAATGGATAATAAATGACACAGTTCTCATTCTTTAAGCTTTTGGCTGACAGAGGTGAAATACATCTTGAGTTCAAGGACGTGTTTACAACAATCTTGACTGACTGCTATTCCCACTGATCAATTTGTTTAGATCATCACTAGCATCTTTTACTGAAATATGACAAGAAAGAAATCAGTCCAGTATATTCTTTTTTGTATTTAATCTTTTGTATGCCATATCTTATTCTGATCAGGAATAGCACCTAGACTTATATATTGCTTCACAGTACTTTTACAACCGCCTCTAAGCAGTTTACAGAGTCAGCATATTGTCCCTAACAATCTGGGTCCTCATTTTATTGACCTTGAAAGGATGGAAGGCTGAGTCAAACTTGAGACAATGAGACTCAAACTGTTGAACTGCTGGCAGCTGGCAATCAGCAGAAATAGCCTGCAGTACTGCACTCTAACCACTGCGCTCCCACGGCTCATGATCAAAATAAAGTGATAACAAAAGCCATTGTGTAACAGAAGGCAATGATGGTTAAGCTACAAAACTACTAATGGTTTCTACCCATTTCTTCAAAGCCAGATCTGAACATAATAAGATGAGACAGCCAGTTTGGTCTAGCGGTTATGGCACCAGGCTAGAAAGCAGGAGACCGTGACTTCTAGCCTTGCCTTTGCCAGAAAAGTCAGCTGGGTGACCTTGTGCCAGCTGACTTTCCCGAGAGTCTCTCTCTCTCTCTCTCTCTCTCTCTCTCTCTCTCTCTCTCTCTCTCTCTCTCTGCCCAAATCACCTCACCTCACAGGGTGGTTGTTGTGGGGAAAACTTTAGAATTTGCCACAATGAAATTTAGTAGCTAACTGGCTTGAAAAAAAAGATTGGACTAATTCATGGAAGTGATGAGGAACAATAGATATTACCTTATCAGACAACAAGACACTTCAGTTGCAGATAGGAGATTCTTTCATCTTGTGCTGTCCCTGATGCTCAACCAACCTTCTCCATCATGTTACTTCCTTTTTGTTACAGCACTACAGCACTGCTCCAGAAAGATAACTAAATATCTTTATTTGAGGGGTATTTAAGAAATTGTATGTGCCTTGTTTGACATCAGAAACCTTGGCATACAATAGGTTCTGGTGTGAAGAATTGATCATAAAACTCAGTTTACTAGCCAGAAGGAGAACAGTAATAGTTAGAGAACTTGAATGGTGATGGCACAAGTAATTATCTGATTGACAGAGAAAGAACTTTGTATTCAGAATCCTATTTGATAATTGCAGTTTCTAATGTACCACATCAGCATATAATTAACATTTGTACAAGTCTATAAAAGTAGCCTTAGATAATGAGATATTCTTCTAATGGAAAATACGCATAAATGTATGTATGTGTGTAAGTATATGACCTCTTTTAGAACACAGTCTTGAATGTGTTTTCCTACAAAATTAGTCCCACTGTTTTCAATGGGAAATACTTACAGATCTTTATGTGGAGGTCTGCTATCTTGAGATAAATTCCTACTCAAAAATGGGCAGGCATGCAATTTAACAAGGGGTTTTTGTGATGTATAGACCACTTCAAAATAACTTATTAAAAATCAGTTCATAGTATAGAAGAGATGCGAACTCCCCTTAAAAAGCCAAAAAGTCTTATTAGGCATCTGCCTAATAACCTCACAAGTTTGTGTTTTTACATTTAGAAACTGAATTTAATCAGGCACATTGTTAAAATGCATATCTTTTATTCCATCTGCAGGCATCGATTTTGCTACCCGTAAGATTGCAAACCATCTAAAACAAACAAAAGAAATTATTCAAGATGGAAACAATTTCAAGACAAAAACACTGAGCACTTTCAGAAACTATGAATTGAATTATACCATAGGAGTGGAATTTGAAGAGCACACCAAGGGGCTTGATAGTCGAGTTGTGAAGGTAGAAAACCTATTATTTGTTTCCCATTTACACAGCAGTCAATATAAGTGCCTGACATTCAAGTAAACAGGTTGAAAGCAAATTAAGATGTTAAAGAAATGCTTATTTATAAAGAAGCTTAAATTTGCATTTCAGAAACTAGACACTTTGCTAGTGCAACTATTTGTTCTATATGCAAATCATGACAATTTCTCAAGCAGATGACAGCAAGGTAAAATTACTTTTTATTTCCTTTCAACTCTTCATGGCTCCAGACTGTTATATTTCCCTGGTTGACAGCCATGCTTCATAGTTTGGCACAGAGAAAAGCAGATTCCTGTTAGTCACAATAGTCACTGCTATTTATTCTTCTAGGCTGCAGCACACAAAACATTTTACTTACAGTGAGCAAAACTAGGTTAGAACCTATTGTTTTTGCAAAGCCTCTTACCCAACTTGAAGCCTTTCAAATCCATCTCGCTGTTATGATGCAAGATGGCCTTTCCTCACTATCCTGCAAACAAAAGCTGACCAGACTGGAAGTTGAAATGTCAGGTCTGGAGAAGATAGAGAAATAGGGAAAACCTTTAATGTATATTACAAGGGCAATCTAGTCTTTCCTGCTGTCTTCCAATCAACAGCCAGTCTGGCCTTGGGATGCTGGGTGCTGCTTGGATTGTTGATGAGTTTCATAGAACATATTGGTCAAATGCCAGCAAATGTTTGTTTTATTGTTTCCACCCTGGATTGAGACAGAATGAGATTGGCGACTAAATTTCACTAATACCAGTTTCATAATGTGTAACTCTTTGCACCTGATTCTAATAGTGTGTCAGAGAACCTAATGTAAATTGTGTCTTATGTGCCTCTATATCAGATCTCCAGAACAGAACAGCAAACTTTACAATCACCTAATTATTTTTTCCAAGGAGAATGGAGAGATTTGCTACTTATAGCCAACATCTTCCTTATCATCCGTGACCTTTCTGTGCCCTGACATCACAGCATGCTCCTTATAACAAAGCCATCCTTTACCAGCCCTATTCAGGAGCACAAAACTGTTGCTTTGGTGAACTTTCAGCAACCTCAATTTTCTCTTTCTATCTCAGTCCTGTTATGTGACTACAGGAAGAAAAAGCACCTCATTTCTTTTATAATTCTCTCTGATTTCTTATCACGGTGATTTCTGCCCAGCATTCCTAAACCAACACACTGCTACTTATTTTTTTTTTCCAGCAGAAGCAGGGACTAATTATTTTTAAGGCAGTCATTCTGTTGCTTTCTGAGAATCAGTTTGATCTAGTGGTTAAGGGACCAGGCTAGAAATCAGCAGTGTGAGTTCTAGTCCCACTTTAGGCATGAAAGCCAGCTGGGTGACTCTGGGACAGTCACTCTCTCTCAGCCCATGACATCAGTCTTGGGCAACAAGCCAGTCAGTTAGTTCCCGTCACAACCAATGAATTAACATTCAATTCATACTAAAAAAAAAAAAAGACCTTGTACATTTGGGAAAATGTTAAGAAGAAAAAATATCTGTACTTTCTACTTCAGTGTAGAGGCCAGCATGACCTTTTCCAGACTGAGTGTCCAAAGTGCGCCTGAATCCCCAGAATGCAATGTGCATGCAACAACCCTGTGCATGTGCCCCTGACACACGCCCTTCCCACGCATGCATGCACGTGCCCCTGCCCACCCCACATGTGCAGCAGAGACCAGAAGACCAGCGGGAAGCACGCACACATGTGCGGCAGAGCTGAACTAGGGTGACGGATTGTGTGCCCACAGAGGGGGCGCTGTGTGATACCTCTGGCATGTGTGCCATAGGTTTGCCATTACGGGCCTATGCTATCTTTGCATTAACTTTAAAATTTCCAGCAAATTTTTACAATTTGCCATTAAGATTCAGTTAATGAAGAATCACCAAGAACAATATTTTCTTTTCAAAAAAAGAATTCAAAACAAAAAAAGGAGAGATTTTTACAGGATTTTTTTACCAACCCCTTCCCTTCTTCCTGATATCATCTACTTTTTTGAAGATAGTCTGCCAGTTGAAAAAAAAAAGGTTACTCCTCAAACTGAATAACCTATCCAAGTTTGCTATATTTTAAAAGCTGTCTAGCCCAATTCAGGTCTACAGATTTTTCAAAAATAGTAAGAAAAAGGTGAATAGAGACTCTGAAAATATCCACCAACATTAATAAAATAGCGGGTTTGATGGTCAACAGAATAAAAATGTTTTGGGGTTGTTGGTTTTTTTTTTAAAAAACTTTTTCTGCCCCTTTGCATGATGTTATTAGTACACTGAAATTCACCTTGCAATTTGTCAAAAGCTTTCTTACTGGTTCAGGAACTACCATTTGCTACCTTTTCCTCTGAGTATGCTTTGAATATGCTTTGAATTATTTTGCTGCTGTTATTCTTGGTATTGGCAGAATAGGACTGCTAGGATTGTTAACCTCTCTGTCATTCTGATACTTTCCTAGTTGCTAGGCTTTCCAGACTGAAAACACCCAAGATGCCTTCCTTGGGGTCTGATGGATGTATGGGAACTCAGGGAGGTTGTATATCACTGCAAAAATGACTGCAAAATGTTACATGGACATTCACACACAACTTCTTCATAATAAAATAAGTACAAAAACACCCACATGCCTCCAGTTTCCAGTGAAATTCCGTTCTCTTTGGAAAAAAATATACCGTATTGAAATGAAAAAAATATTTTCCACTAAACAAGGCATTACCTAAACAAGCAGAGCAGGCTTTCATAAGGATGAAACTATCCTAATAATTTGATCTGTAAGGTGGTATCTTTCTTCAAGAAATTTTCAGTTGTTTTATCCTGTACTATGTCTCTAATAAATAGCTGCTTTATTTGCAACCTTGTAAAACAACTGGAAGATTTAATCATCAGTTGTGTCACTTTTATACAAAATAATTTAATTTATTCTGCTGTGAGCACCACCTTAATTTCTTTACTGAAATAGAAATATGTGTGTGGATGTTGCATTGTTTAAATAAAGCATGACTTTTCTATTGGAGATTAGTTACTTAGCTCTTAAAGCAGAACCAAATTTCATATTGGTTTCCCTTTCTAGGCAACACTTCCATCATAAGTAATTTGTTTCTATGTTATTTCATGAATCAGGATGAAGAGCTGGGAACATGAAACATAAATGACAATCTTGGTTTGCAACCAGAATTTCAGTTTTTGCAGGGGAATGGCTGTATTTCCTTCCACACTTTTTTCTTTTTTGCCATTCCAGCTTTGAATATTTCAAATTTCTAGAATATTGCTTAATACTGTCTTTTAATCCTTGAAGACAACAGTGACCTGGGATGGTGACAAACTTGTCTGTGTCCAGAAAGGTGAAAAGAACAATAGAGGCTGGAAACATTGGATTGAAGGAGATAAACTGCATCTAGTAAGAACCAAATATATTGATTTTGTATAATTAAAAACTGTTCCACATCAACTCACTTTTATAAGGATGTTTTAAAGGTTCAAGTCTACATTATATGTACCTGCATCTGTACCTGTATATTTATGCATGCTGTCTTGTTCTGAAACTGCTTGGATGTTCATTTTGGATCTGTTACTCTGTAATTTTTATCACCACACATCAGACAAAGTATGAATAAGCAGCATGTGAAGTTCTAAACCTAAGGTTCAGATCTTTTCTTATAAAATGACCTTGGCCAGTCACTATTCCCATACAAGTTCCCTAATTATGCCACACTCCTGCTAACAAATGCCTTCAAAAAAGAGCCTATGCATGTACAATTGCATTATGTATGTGTTCTCCTTTTGCAGATATCACAAGAGTAGCACTAGGATAGCTATTTGGATTGCTTGTCTGGAGAAGATAACGGATAACAGGGTTACTGATTCAGCCCCAAATGGCATCTGTTATAAAGATGAAATGTGACAATTTCATATATTTATTTATGGTTATATTTGATTTCTAAATTTGATATATACATTTATTTTATTTATATATTGAATTTAGAAATCAGCCACTTTCCTCACAGATACTACCTGGAATAAGAATATTATATAAATAACTTGCTTATGTGGGTATGTCTTTATTTAATAGGTTTATTAACTGCTTTTCAAGAAAATGCAAGCCATGTTTTACTTCCTGTAAGAGCTAAATGGCTAATAGAATTCCTAACAAAACCAAGAAAAGAAATACTCCAGTAAAAAAAACCCTAAAAAGTCAGATTATTTTGAAACTTGTGGTCCTTTCCATAAATATTGAGATGAACTTAAATTGATTTCATCACTGGGATACTGCATCTGCAGGGGCTTATCCTGTGTTTCCCCTTTGTTTCCTGAGCCAGGGTCACATGAGAGAAAGCAGTCTTTTATTGCCTTATAAGTCAGGAATCACTATCTTAAACTGTGCCCCCAAAATAACAAATAATGTAAAATAATTAAGGCTAAAGCAAAATAATCTGATAAACATTCACTGGTCTACTCTGAATTTAAAGGAATATCTTCTTATCCAGGATTAAAGCATGAGACTCCTTTTCATGTTAAGAAGAAATAAAATTGGTTCTGTTTGGTGGAATAGTGGGAGATGAGCTATAAACATATAAAAGCACTTTTGTTTCACCTGTCAGTTTTACTATGAGATAGCCTACAGATTATGTCAATCATAAAGAACAGCACTGAAGGCAGTGAGGCCATTATAGTGAGTAACAAATTCCATTTATTTAAAGAGGAAATCAATCTCAGAATATCCTTTCAACAGTACCTATGGATTTAAATGGTACTTCTTTTATGTTGAAAAGTCCCTCTAGATAAGGAGATAAGCAGGCAAATATGAAGCAGCATGGCAGAGTTGGGATTCTCCAAACTTTTCCACAATCAGAAATGATATAAAAGTGTGCAATCTACCACCCAACAAACCATACTCTCATTTCCTCAAACCGTCTCAGCTCCATTAGTCTGCAAATCAGCAGACTTTGTACTTATTTGAACACTTAGAAATTAATGTTTGATAGTCTTGCTTCTGTTTTCATTTAATAGCCCACAAGCAATTCCAGGTAGTAATTAAAATTAGGAAAACGCTGACCAAAACACTACCATTATTTATTGACTAAAGTATACAGTATAGGATATTCTAGCAATGAAACCTGCTGCAACTGATTAGAACAATCAGTTGACTCAAGCCGGCTGGCATTTATTCACGGGATAATCTCAATGTTCCATACTGAGGTTATGAAATTGCAATAGTTGCACATTTTTGTTAATTAAAAACAAATAGCTCAAACAAAGTGCTATGGAAAAGATAGAAATGTGAAGTGAAATCGACTTTTTTGTCACAATATAATTTTCCAGTAATTGACAGTGATAATTATTTTCCTCAACTTCCTTATAAGCTATGGGGAATACGATTTAATACAAGAACCCTCTTCCGCAGGCTGCACAGAAAATTGAAAGATGGAAAAAATGGACTAGATTAATCACCAGGCATACAATATTTTATCTTTAAAACATAAAATTTAGTGCTGTTGAAGAAAAGCTGAATTCATATATATAGAAAACTTGAATGATGTAAAGAAAATTAAGCGGTCACTGAAGTATGAGAAACAATAAATGAGAGATTAAATAATAAAAATGTTCACGTGAACAATCTCAAAAGTGAGGGCTGGTGCAAACCCATTTCCACAAAGTTGTATTTCTGCTAACTTGGATCTCTTCCAGCATCTTTCCCTCTCTAGGGTGCCCCTCAACCAGGCCAATGGAGGGAGCATATAAAATATGCCTCTCCAGCCACCACTTTGCAAACCCTTCTGTCCTTTTGTTTCACGGCAAAGGGGAAGTAAAGCCCACTAAGTAGGAGGCATCAAAGTTGTCAGGATGACTAAAACTGATGGATAGGTGCAACTGGATGAGGAAATAAAGTTCTTGCTAATGAATTTTGGCATCTCTTAAGCAGAATTCTTGAAAGAAGGAGGACTTCCAGCAAGCTCAAAGCAAACCCTAAGTAAGGTATCAGAGCAAGGCTGCAGAAATCCAGATGATGACTAAATAGCCTTAAAAGGCTATAGGAAACTAAGCTTTACTTCCAACTAGTGGCTGTCCGATTTTTGCAGCCTACATTTGACAACTTTATTCATTTTTTCCACTGAGATCAAGTTTGCTTAATGAGTTAGATATTTTAAATAATCATGTTTAAACATTGTCAATATTCAAGTCCAAACCACATTTCTCAGAAGGTAAAGAAATTGTTTTCAGAACAATTTCACACTTCTAAATAATATTGCAACTTAGGTCATTAATGTTTAGCATTCTTAGCCGTAATTCATTTTTCATTAGATGGAAACATTGGCTTGCATAATTTCTAAGGAAAAAAGAGCATCTGAATATCCTGCTACATTCTCCCAGTTCCATTATTCAATCCTGCTTCAAAATCTATTAAGAAGACCCACATTTTTCTAGAATAGATATGACTATTCTAGTAAAATAGTCATAAATCTAGAGATTCGACTAACACAGATACTTTGGAAGACATAGTCTATAATTTCTGCTGTCTTGAGAGTTATATTAAAAAGGTAACTATGACTTAGCAGAATTGAATTGTCAAAAAAATGGAGAGCATGATTTTCTAGTGGTGAAAAAAACAAAAAAAATCTTCCCATAGTTCTCAATTACTTTATTAAATTTACTGTCACAATTGGTAGTAATTGTTATTATCTTAAAACTTTTTACGTAGTCCACTGATAAAAGAACTAGGTAACAGACTTCCAGAAGATATGTGACTGGATAATTTGGGAAACAAGAAACTACTTTAGATGATCTCTTAAAGCTGGCATACCTAGTAAGATTGTGCTGAACCCTAATCAGTTTGGTAGGAATCCATAATGTAGGAATATACTAACCATATTAAAAAAATACTTTGATATTTCATCTTCTGAGTAATAATGCTCATAGTAGCTCTTAAAACATCACAAAATTCATAGTAGCTTCATGTGAACTGCAAGGCAATTCCAATTTTAAAATTAAATTAAATTAAAAACACAATTGTGTTTGGGAGTGATTTTTAAAATATTTCATCCCAGAATCATTAATTCCATTTTAGAGATAAGAGAAATACTCGATAGTGGTTTATTCTATTGAGCTGACTGCAAAAACAAAAGCTGAAGAAAATCAGCTGCCCATGCCCCTCTGGCAATAACATCATTACTGTTCTGTAGCATTTTCTCTTCATTTTTATTGCTGCAAATCAAACTTTAAGAACCACTTAAGGGGTTAATAGCAAAAGTTGAGAGATTGCTACGTAAAAAAAAATTGCTATGTAAAAAAAATTGCTAGGTAAAAAAGATATCCACATAGACAGGTCTTTCATGATAAAATTCATTCAAAATTTGTCAATAATGCTACTGACCCACTTTGTAACACTTGCTATAACATTCCAAGTTAAGATCCACTTTCTGCAGATACACAGCTGGCTACTGGCAAATACTATTGTACTTACCTTGTTACCTTTAAAACCTTGCCTTTTCTCCTTTTGCAATTTCTTGTTGCTCCAGTAGTTTTAATACACTACAGTATGTGGGCTAATAATAGACTATGAAATGTCCTACTGTTACAGAGCAATTTTCATACATTTTTCATTTTTATCCTTTTAAAAACTCAACTGAAGTGTCCAAATCTAATTACTGCAACCTGTAGTGCTTACTGGCTGATTGGTTACATAAAATACATTGTTCTTTTCTATTTAATAGCCCAGCCTCACTGTTAATGTGGTGGCTGAGCTATTTTTATTTTTGAGTTTAAGGGAACGCCTGGAGTAAAATAAGGGCAATGAAAAAGTTGTACTTACTAATGGTTTTTCTGTTGTAGGAATTGACTTGTGAAGACCAGGTGTGCCATCAAGTCTTCAAGAAGACAAAATAGACTGATGAAGCTGATGTAGCTGCCACATTTGTGTTGATGATTTTTTTGCTCTCTTTTAACTATAGGAATAAAAGTATGATTTTTGTCAGTGATTCATGGCTCTGTTTGATTAGCAGATAATGTCTAAAAATAATGTCAAACACCTGCACACTTTAGAAAGCATCTTTGCCTTCCAAATAGAAATTAAGCAAAAGTTTTGTTCTATTTCCCAAACCTTAGCAGGTCTGTTTTCTAGTAAGAGAAATATCCTGGTGCAATGATGCAAGACTTTTTTTAAAAAGTTCATGCTGACAATAGTATCTCTGTATTTTTCTTTGTCTTCTTAATACATTTGGGTGGTATCTAAGAATAAATAAAAAGAATACTGATTCACTGATTGGGTTCACATATTGTACTGAGGCTGTAAGTGATTTGCCTGGTATCCTCTTAGTAAGATATTCTAGTTAATGGTACTACATCCACATGGAGAGAAGTAAGCAGTGGGGTACCACAAGGCTCTGCCTTAGGCCAGTACTCTTCAATATCTTCATATATGACTAATATGAGGGAATAGAAGGAGAACTCATCAAATTTGCTGATGACACTAACCTGGCAGCCAACATCCCAGAAGGCAAGCTCAGGAACCAAAAAGATCTTGACAAATTTGAACAATGGGCCCTATCCAACAAAATGAATGTTAATGTGGAGAAAAGCAAAGTTTTACATTTAGACAGGAAAAATCAAAGGTATAAGTACAAATTAGGCGAGACCTGGCTCAAAAACAGTAACTGTGAGAAGGATTTTGGAGCAGGTGGAGGTGGAGGCACAGGGAGAAGGCAAGCAATCCAGATGTGCTGCGCAGCTGCCTGCTCACGGGAGGCTTGAGCGGCGGCACCAGCAGCAGGTGGAGGCAGAGGCATAGAAGGAAGACAAGAAATCTGTTCTGTTCTGTTCTATTCTTTAATAAACTATTTTTAAAACAAACTATATTTAAAAATGCTGGTTTAGTGTAACATAAATAACCTAGGCTTTCTCTGCCTTGTGTAGATCTGGGCCACTAAAACACTTTCCTTGTGACAAAATGGTTCTCTAGAAAGATAAGAAACATCAAAAATGAGATCATTAATTTAAATGATTTTCTTAGAAAGGGTTAACTTATGCTGCTCAAGGTTCTTGACATACCACTAAGCTTATCGTTAAATTAAGCAAGCTTCAATTACTTTGAAACTATCAGTTGAGAATCTAACTAAAAGTCATTTCAGATATTTTAAATTTATACATATGTTTATGTATAAATATGCAATTTAAAAATCTGTATAGTTAATCTTCAAATATAGAGCATCTGGTTATATTAATTAGGGACATAAAAATTGCTAATTCATTGCACTAAATGATTGTTTGTTATGATTGATTGATTATTGATTAATCTAAACAGCCTGGATTCATAGAACATGCTGAATCATAAACCTTGATTTATAAATTAGAATAATTGAGTTTACATTATGCAAAGCAAAACTAACACAACCACATTATGGCTTAAAATAATGTGCTAACTCAGCCAGCATGTGCTTGCCTTCACAACAAAATGAAGCTACAATTTGACTAGAAACTGTATGTGAAGAACAGCAGAACATACTGAATATTTCTGCAAAGGTGAGTATTTTTTACTTAGAAGACTAGTTTTTGGATGTTCTTAAACTGCTTACATCACATACTATGTACGCACATTCTGTTAAGTCTCTTTTCTTTGTTATTTCAATGGACCTCAAATTTTTCTGCTGTGTGTCATATTTCTGTAGATATTCTGTCAATTCCTGTAGCCTTGTGATACAGGAATGCCCAGAGTATTGATCCAACTTCATTTTCTATATTAGGCATTATTATAAACTAGCTGTACCCGCCCACGTGTTGCTGTGGCCCAGTCTGGTGCTTCCGCTGGGCTAAAAGAGTGAGGCTGAAGTTCCAAACTCTCCATGAACATTTGGTGGGCGTGGCCAACTCGACGTCACTCACTTTCATCAGTCACATGACAGCTCCCGAGCCACGCCTACCCAGCTGGTGATTAGGGCAGAGAACTGGTTGCTAAAAAACAATGGGAACCACAAAATCCTCCCTCTCTGTCTCCCCCTTTGTATCTCTCTATGTCTCTCTCTCTCCCCCCCTCTGTATCTCTCTAGGTGTCTTTCTCTCACTCTCTCTCTGTATCTCTGTCTCTCTCTCCCCCCTTCTGTATCTCTCTATGTCTCTCTCTTTCTCCCCTCTCTATCTCTGTCTCTCTCTCCCACCCTCTCTCTGTATCTCTGTATGTGTCTTTCTCTCCCCCCCCCCCGTCTCTCTGTATTTCTCTATGTCTCTCTCTCTCCCTCTCTCTCTGTTTATCTCTGTCTCTGACCCGGCCTCTTCTGCATCCCCCGCCATTGCCCTTACCTTTTCAGGTCAGGCTTTCGCAGCTCTCTGCACCACAGCAGAAACTCGGGGGGCCCCTTCCGTCCTCCCTACACAGATGTTCTCTGGGGGCTTGACAGGGAGACGCATAGCAGGGAAAGGAAGGGAAGGGAGGGAGGGAAGGAGGGATGCAGCGGGGGTTCAAGTCTGGTTTGGGGCTTCCGGCCCGAAGGAAGAAAGCAGCAAAGCTAGGAGCCACGCACACCCCACTGGACCCCTGCTGTGCAGTTCTCCTCCCCTGCCTGCCATGGGCAGGGGAATGATTAAATCCCCCATTCTTCCAGGCGAAACGAAGGGCCGGCCATCCTCCTTCCTTCCAGTTTCTGCCCCCAAAGCCTCCCCAGAGCCCCTTTTCTGCCAGAGTCCGAAATTTCCATGTAGGCTCCATGAACTGCCAGAGCGCCCACCTGGGAATCAAAGGCGGCGCTGGTCAAAGGCGACCCTGAGGCTCCAGTTGCCTCCATGTCCCGCTCACCGACCAGATTCGCATAGTGCCAGTTAGCGGCTGGTCTTTCTGACCTTGGGGCCGGTGGTAGCGCTGGGCTAGGTGCGATTTGGGCCAGGCGAGGGACAGAGGGTTCCCACTTGGCAGACCCAAGCAGCCTTGTTGCCAGGTGTTCTTTGGAGGGAGCGGATGGCGAGGGGGATGGGCAGCAGCGGCAGGCAAGGCTAGTTCGTGGGGCGGCCAGGAGAGAGGCAGACCCCGCCCAGCCCTAGAAGCGCCGGCTCTGAGGGTTTCCCGGCGGGGAGCCAGCTGCCTACCTGCCGAGCCTGGTGGCACGATATGGCCCTCGGGCATCTCTGCCTTCCAAATGCGTGGTTTCTTGGAAGCAATATGGAGAGTCTAAATATAAGGAGCAGAAATCTGTTGAGCGTAATCAGGGCTAGGAGGCTACCATGTTGGTTTTACATTCAGCAGATATTTACATTCAGGTTTTTAAGAAGAGATGGAACAACCATTTGTCTGAAATGGTATAGGATTTCCTGCTTTCCTGTTTTTCTTCATCAATGATTGGATCATAAACTTCAATAATCATATTAAAAAGTTGTTTGTACACTTCATGACAGCAGTAGCACTTAGACTTATATATTGCTCCACAGTGCTTTACATCCTTTACATCTCTAAGTAGTTTACAGAGTCAACATATTATCCCCAACAATCTGGATCTTCATTTTATCGACCACGGAAGGATGGAAGATTGAGTCAACTTTGATCCAGTCATGATCGAACTGCTGACAGATGGCAGAATTATCCTGCAATACTGCATTCTAACCTCTACACCACCACAGCTGATAAAATTGGTATTTGGTGGTATACTGTACTGACCTAACTATTCTAACTATGAAAGCGACACCATTGCTTTTCATGTCCTGAGCTGTAAAAATAGTATGGTCTTCTGAATGAAGTATCAATTCCAGGCCATTTCAATTTGCTGATGTCTAATATGTTAATTCGTAGTCAATTAGACATAGTCAATTAGACAAAGATGTAGACAATTTATCTTTTTCTGAGCTTTTCCATTTTCAGTCTTCTCACGTTCTGTTTTCCCACTGTAATTCTATTTTTTTCAGTTTTGGATTTTCTTTTCCTTTATGAATCCAGGAACAACTAAATGTCTGGAAGCCCATAATTTATCTGCGTCAAAAATAATCTAGTTTTATGAAATACATTCAGCTCTCTCAGTAGCATATTGAGTGCCTTCTTACCTGAGGGGTCCATCATCTGACACTGTATTATCACTTTATTTTGTGGGCATTTGCTTATTTTAGTCAGCAGATCAAATGATCTTCATACCTTAAGTGGCCCTGCTGGAATATATTCTCTTGGCATACTCTCCTGGCATTCCTTCTAACAATGCTTCCATTTCCATTATGAAGAAACATAACAAGACTTGGAAGAGGGTACAGGCCTTATCGGCTGCTCTTAACAGCCAACTCTGAGCAGCATATTATAAAATGGTCTTTTCATGAGCTAAATAACACACAACCTGAGAAAAACGGCAGATTTATTTGATCAAGTACCTTAATCCATTGCTTACTGAGGAATGAAATAGTAACACTCTTATATTGCTTGCCATCACTTATCCTAGTCATGTAAGCAGACATTCATGCTTACCTGGTTACATATTCATATATGTATGCATGCTTTAATGAGTTCTGACTACTTTGGGCTAGCTGCCAGTGGTGAGTTGAAAAGTCCACTTGCACCACTACTATTCATTCAGTACAGCAAGACTTGTTTTAATGGTCAAGGGAATGTTTTATACAAAAAAGGAAAACTAAACTGAGAAGACCTATCTATTGCTTCTAATCTTTTCTTACATTATGTCTTTTCTCACATACTATAGGGCAGTGATGGCTAACCTTTTCGGCACTGAGTGCACATCATAATGCAATGCATGTATGACCCCCCCCATGCGATCCCATGTGTGCATGACTCCCGCGTGTGCCAAACCCCCTGCATATGCGTGTGTGACCCCCCCCCTGCATGCCCCTTGCCCCTTGTGCATGTGCATGCATCTCCCGCATGCACCCTGCCCACTGCTCATGTGCAGCAGAGACCCAAAAACCAGCTGTCTTGCGGGAGGCACATGTGCATGCTCAGCAGAGCTGAGCTGGGGCGACGGCTCGCATGCCCACAAAGAGGGCTCTGCGTGCCACCTGTGACACACATGCCATCAGTTCGCCATCATGGCTATAGGGAATCAAAATTATTATACTTGGATAAGCATGGGTATTAAGCATAATATATGATAAATAATGAAGCATAACATATGATAAATAATATTCTGAAAGTTACCTATACAAGTCTTTACATACTCCTGACCATGGTTGTCTCTCTAGAACATGGGTGTCAAACTTGCAACATCATGTTGTTCTGTGACAAATCATGACTTTTCCCCCTTCGCTAAACTGGGAGTGGGGATGGCCAGTGCAGGCTGTGAGTTTGACAACCCTGCTCTAGAACAAGAACTCTGAAATCCATATGCTTGAATGTGTTTTGCAAACTTTGTGGTATTTGAATCAATTGGTGTTGTCATCTTGCACAAGCCAAGACTTGGATGAATCTAGTATCTTGTAGGAGAGACTTTTCATTGATTCTTACCTATGAAATTCATAAGAGCCTAGTCTAGGTCATGGTTGTCCCAAAAGTGCTTTTTCCAAAAGGCAATTGGATTTTCTTGTCTTTTTCCATTGAAAACGTTTTGCTTTTCATCCAAGAAACTTTTTCATTTCTTCTTCGCTTCTGGATTAGCATATTATTCTTATTTCTAGCATTAAGAGAGAAAGCAACCAAGTTGTAGTGTCTCCCAACCTAGCACAAGGATGCAACTATTCCTAGGCTATTATGAAACTTTATAGGCAAGAAGCAATGAAAATTGTCTCTTACAAGATACTAGATTCATCCAAGTCTTGGCTTGTGCAAGGCCAACACCAATTGTTTCAAGTATCACCTTTGGGATGCCATTTCTACACAATTACATGACAAGATTTCTGAACCTGATCATAACTACTGCAGGCAACTGGGGATGTGGACAGTTAGGTTAAAAACTTTGGGAAATTTTGTTCTAATAAACATAAAGACTAGAATCCATTAAATTACAGAATCCATTTAATTACATTTGCTTCTGTTCTAATTGGCAGGTTCATTTAGATTAATACTAATAGATTAATAATTGGGACAGATATGCTTAAGTTTTTAATGCAGTTTCTTCTTCTTATTTCCAGATTCCTCCACCCCTACCCATTTCTTTTAGATGAACTTCTTTTCAATTTTAATTTGTGAGTGATTGAAAGGATAGCAGTAGGGATGTTTTAATTTTGGTCGTCTTGATTACACTTGTTACGCAGATGTGAAGATTAGAAGATGAGGTGGAATCATTTTCTGAAAATGTGATTAAAGGAAAATTAGATAGACAGGCATTTTGAAAGCTGCAAAGATGTTGTCAATTATTTTTCCCAACTTACTACTTGCTGTAATTAGATCTTATGCTGCACAATGAATGATTGCATGGCTAGATCATTACTTGAGAGTAAAAATGGCTGAATAACTAGCAAAATATAGAGGTATTGTGTTATGCTACAATATTGTACCTACTGTACAAGAACATTGCACACAAAAGACTGCAAATTTAATTTGCATGGAAAAGAGTTAGTGAAGATCTCAGATTCACAGTTTTAAATGTTTTATATTTTCTCAGTTCCGCAGGTTTACCTGCCAAATCATTTCTGGGCAGGATAAACCTGGCCATGATATTGGTAACTTCAAGAATGAATCACCACAATCTATTTTACAAGAAGATTCTTTTGATATCAGTTCAGAGGCTGTGCTAGTACAAAGCACTATCCTAAGTTGCTGAAGGGGCAACTTACAGTGAACATTACATTTGTTTTGAAGGACCTGCAATTGGCTGTAACATACTGAATCAGGATTAGTATGCTTGTACAGGCACTATAAAACCTTGCACAGCGTGGGATTGATGCCACATAGAAAGCTTGCATCCATACCCATCTAAGAGACTAGAAGCTAAACTCTCTTAGAAGTGTTATTATTGTCAGTCTCTCACTATATGACCGACATTTGAGGGAAATCATCAGGAATAATAAAAAAAATATATTGGAATGTATACAGATTTATTTAAATTTTTTATACTTTATAGATTTGGCCTAGTTGATCTTAAAATTATCCATTCAAGGCTTTCTGAATAAATGGCTTATTTAGATAAACTAATCTATAACCCCAAGGTTTATTTATTTTGTTTTGTATGTTATTTATCCAACGTATATGTTGCTTGTCTTCCAACAGCACAAGGCAGATTACTTGAAAGTCTCCATTTCATTTCTGCAACTATCCTATAAATTGGTCTAAGTATGAGTGACTGACCCAAAGCCATCCAGTTCCCACGAACTGGGGGCAGACTTGAACTTGTATCTCCCAGCTCAATATATTAATCAATATTCCATGCCGGTTCTCCAGGTATTTTTCCATCCATTTATGAATAAATTCCTAGGATATATTTTTTTTAAGATCAACAACAGTCAGTCAATTATGCTAGTTGCTCAGTGGACTATCTTTATGAGTTGATGCATCTATTTACTATCATCTTTTCTAGCTAAATTCATATGTTGTTGATTTTTCATAGCAAATAACCATGATGCTAATAAGTCTCAACAAATGCAACTTTTTTCTTACTTCCCAAAGATGACAGGCTTTTTAACTGACATTTTAAAACAAAAAATATAAATGGTAAATAATTTCATAGCTGCAAGATCTGTAGTTTTTTGAAGAAACAAAATGCCAACATACACAAATATTTAGCAAACATACTGGGAAATTAAATTTAATACGTAGATGATAAAAAGAGCAGAGAGAATGCTTGCCTCCTAAAATAACTGGTTGCAACTTCTAAAACATATATTGCTCTTTGCCAATAATGGATGTGAAAGCATTAGCAAATCGCTCAAGTGAAGCATGCACATTTTGATAAACTATTAGCAAATCTGAAATTACTAAGCATAGTAAAAGTTTTTTGTAATAAAAGGAAACATTTATTTCAGTATAGGTGTCTCTTGGCCATAATTTTGGATATATAAAGCAGACATGCCAAACAGTAAACCTATCATGGGATCTGATAAAACAAAGTTGACTAACTCCTGATCTCATGATGTCATGCATGCAATCTCCCCATCCCATCTCCAAGGTTTGGATGCAGCTCCAGAATTTGTCACTGAAATGTAGTATTTAATGTAAAAAAAAGTATTAAATACCTCTACATGATTCCTGCCCAGGTATTGAATTTTACTTTAACTAAAATTAAAGTCAAATTTAATTTTTGTCTTGACTCACCCACTTCTTTCTCTGAACACATATGTTTTGGGGACTATGCCTTAGCATGCTTTTCTATAACCTAATGTTCTCCTTGGTGTAAGAAAGCATATGCATCCTTAATTCACTCAACTCTCCTTTCTATTCTTAATGTGAAACATCCTTTTCGCCAAACTCAGAATTGAACCTTATCTTAGTCTGGAGGTTTTTTTGACATCCATTTTTATTCTAATTTCAGCACTAGAACTCTGTTGTTCCAAATTTCTCACTCCCTGTCGAATCATGCACTCTATGAAAAGCCCAGAACTCCTAAACATTATGCCACATATGATTTCATTGAAACAAAATTACTGGACTAGGTATCCAATAGTTTAACATATCCATAAAATATAAAAAAGAAGAAAGCAGGTTAAAGATTCCAGTCCTTTCTATTCTTAACACTATAGCAAATTCTACCCCACTTGGCTCTTCCCAGTTTAAAAAAAAACAGTAATTAAAAAAGGGCAATCTGTGGTGTCAAAATGACATGTACCAGGAGTGGATTCTACTTACCTTTAATACTGGTTCGCAACAGGGCTGCATGCACAGAAGCATCCTGATGACATCAGAGTCGGTGGGCAGACCCTCCCACCGATTTTACTACTGTTTCTATAGAACCAGTCTGAATTGGGGGCAACCCACCACTGCTGTGTACCCACTGACCTTGCAACAATTTCTGTTGAACTTAGTAGTTTTTCCAAGTAGCCTTAATTAGACTTACAAAATTGTTTTGTTTTATCATGTTTCTCTGCTGTTTCTGCTAACTAGATCTTTCATTTGGCTTCTCATTTGCTTTTCACTGCTATTCATAATCAAATCACTGCTACCAAGAAATGTTACTTAGATGCACATTATTCTAAGAGTTGGTTGGTTTGATTGCTATTCATTTCTTAGTATGATCAAATCATTCAGTCTTGATTCTGTCCCAATTCAGCTTTTTATCCCACCTTTTTTACCTCACAGATGTGTGACTTGTCTTTTCACAAATCTCTTTCTCATACCTATCGTTGCCCATCTGGCTGCTGATATCCATCGCCTTTTAAAGAATGCAGCAGCACACCCACACAAAAAAGATTTATGTTATTCTATTGTCTTAACTAGTGAATGTGAATTATAGACAATTGTAAATTATGGTCTTTCAGAATGTAGGAAAGATAGTTTAATGAACTCTTGCTCTCATCCATTTCTGATTACTGTATAGACTATAGTTAATCTCTAGGTACTGATTGCACCTACACTTTATACTCAGGGCTTTTTTTCCTTTAATTATTTGAAATTCAGTCCCATTTTAATCATGTTCTATTTAGAACAATTGGAGGGAAGATAATTTAGCATACACCTACACTGCTCAGAAATCAGGACAAGCAATCTAACAGAAAATTAACAAGAGAGCTGAACTTTTATTGTACATTGTTAAGCTCTAAAGATGTGTTAAATATTCACCAGTAAAAAAAAATCTCGCTGATATTGTTCTACAGATTGTCATCTACTAGTTAATGCAAAGATCAGCTAAATCAAAGGGCTTTGATGATTTTACAAGGTGTTCAGAATTGTTAAACTAAATACATGGTATCAAGGTTAAAACAAACTTTTCTTTGTGGACTACATTAACAGTGACATATAGTTCCATTTAAAAAACCCAAGTAAGAATCTATATTTCAAGATTGATTCTCTGCCTCTTCTTTGGCTTCAAGACAAAGGTGTTCAACTTCCACCAATTTTTGTCATAATTTTGAACTTCTTGGAACTTTAATGAAAAAAATGGTTATGTTCATCTACCATGAACAGCTATAATTTACCATTATGAGAACAAGCCTCAAGCCTACAGATTCCATTTCCTGTGACATTGCCTGAAGGGGATTGAGAACATGAATTTCCATTATTAACTAGAGTGATTTATTATTACGAAATCTTAAAACCAGGAGCCTTTGACCTATTTGAGTGAGTGGAATTTTTATATGTTAGGGATACTCTCATAAAATGGCTGCCAAACAATGTAGCTAAGTTCTTTTTCAAGCCAAGTTTAACTGATGACTATATGAACATCCTTCTGTCAACAGATGCAGTCTTCTATTTGTAATGTAGGGATTGTTCGGCACTTTCTACACAGAGAGTATTCCTCTTCATTCTAAACTTTCTTTCCAATTTTCTTTATTGGTTCAGCCTATTGTCATACTTCACTATCTTATTCTGAATAAATACTGCTAGAACTGTATTGGAAAGACAGATTACTTATTTTGTTTAAATTATTTATACGGTTGCCCATCTCAAGACCATGATTGAGGGTAGTGTCCAAGGATTAAAACAAGAACTACACATAAACTAGGTATCCATGATTAAAGCAATAAAGTCCAAATCACAAAAACTGCATTAGCAGCACAGCTTACTCATCTTTTTGTCCAAATATCTGGGGAAACAAAGCCTGGCTGTTCAAAAGGCTAACAACATTCTACTTTCCAGAGAGATGCTGTTCTAGAAGGAAAATGTTGCCATCCAAAAGGCATAACTTCTGGGTCCAACAATATTTATTTAATTTTATAAAATTTATATGGCCACTGATCTCACAAGTGTGACTTTTTGCAAAACACAATAAAATTAACAATTAAAACCATTTAGAAACAGTTAAACAGAAACAGAAACAAGATCAGGAGCTAGGATGCATCAAAAACTTGCACTTTATTTTTATTTACTTATTTGGGACTGGAGGCTAAAACATATAAAGAACAGTTGCTGGAACTGGATATGTCTAGTCTTATGAAAAGAAGGACTAGGGTTGACATGATAGCAGTGTTTCAATATCTCAGGGGTTGCCACAAAGAAGAGGGAGTCAAGCTATTCTCCAAAGCACCTGAGGGTAGGACAAGAAGCATTGGGTGGAAACTAATCAAGGAGGGAAGCAACTTAAAACTAAGGAGAAATTTCCTGACAGTTAGAACAATTAATCAGTATAACAACTTACCTACAGAGGTTGTGAATGCTACAACACTGGAAGTTTTTAAGAAGAGATTGGACAACCATTTGTCTGGTTTTCGGTGTCGGCGAATCTTTTCGGCACTGAGTGCCAAAACAGGAGTGTGCGCGCACACAGGGGATCACTAGAAACCGGAAGAGCAGCTTCCTGGCATGTATGTGTGGGAGCGCCGGAAACCAGAAATGCGCACCGGGAAACTGAGCTTCCAGTCTCAGAATGCGCGCCCATCGCTTGGTCTTCTGGTTTCTGTCACACATGCACACGCGAAGACCAGCTGGCCAGTGGCATGCACGCCCCGGAAACTGGCAGCATGCACACCAGGGAGCTGCTCTTCCGGTTTCCGACGCTACTGCACATGAAAAGACCAGCTGGCATGTACGCGCAGGAACCCGGAAGACCAACAGGCAATGGCTGGCATGCCCAGAGAGATGGTTCTGTGTGCCACTTCCAGCACGCATGCCATAGGTTCGCCATCATGAGTATAGGGTTTCCTGAGCAGGGGGATTAGAAGACCTCCAAGGTCCCTTCCAACTCTATTATTCTATTCTATTCTATTCTATTCTATTCTATTCTATTCTATTCTATTCTATTCTATTCTATTCTATTCTATTCTGCCAATTTGTATAGTCCTGTTCAAAGGAAAAAACCCAGAACATGCTGCCACTGCTAAGTCTGGTAGGGCAAACATAAAGAATAGGAGAAAGGTATGCCTGCAAATATTTTGCTCTGTGCCATGTAAAGCTTTATAAATGACAGCTGGAATCTTGAATCATGTGTATGACTCAGACTGTCATTAGTAGCTTCCTCTTTATTTTTATATCTTTTAAAAAATAAATTGGGGCAAAGAGTCTCCCTAGCAGCAAAATATCTGTCTAAAGTAACACTGATGTTTTCTTGATACCTGAATAACAGTTAATGTTAATAACCATTATAACCAGAAATTGCTTGAAACAAATTCTCAAAGAGAAGTTTGAAGTTTTACTATTTCAAACAACCTCCAGTTTAATCAACAGATAAGTGAAGGAGGAGACAACAAACAAAACTCTGATCAAACTAAGTGTCTTGTCCCCCAAAGAAAGAAAGCTGTAGAAAGAATAGCCACAAGCAATGAACAATATATAAATAATAGTAATAATAAATAAAATATATTAGGCTCATCAAATTTATTGTCAAAATGACTTTACAGTAAATCAAATAAAAACAAACAATAGCAAACTATTTTATTCTTCCACCTGCAGAAATCATTTTAAAACAATGGACAGAGTTCAGATGCCACCTAGTGCCAAAAAAACATAGTTTTAGATCCAAAGACAAAAGTACAAAATAAATAGGATATTTTAAAAGATATTATTTTAATTAAACAAATACAAGACATTTTTGTCCCATTTGAAGAATCCCAAACTAGACAAGGAAAGAAGGAAATCAAAAGTACATTTTCTGAAAGAAAAGATGGATTTTGTACAAATTAAATAAAATCAATACTTTTATAAAGCTATAGTTTTCTTTTTTTTAATAATTTCTGCTACATATGAATGTCCAAGTCCCTGCCTTTTCTGGCCATTACAACCCACATAGCTTCCTGTTGTGGTTAAAATAAATATTCGGCAATAGTTGGAATAAAGAATAATTTATTTCCATGTGGATTAGAAATGGTACATTTTGTAGTAAATGTTACGAAGCCATAACAATAACCTAATCTTAGGGAATTCATTTTAATGAAAAAAAAATGTTAATTTGCTCTTGATACATAGATAGAACAAGAACAGCATTCTACAATGAAGGTTTTTATAGTTGCTAATTGTTTGACCCATGATACACAATGGAAATGCCAGCAGGAAAAAGATCACAACAATAATTGGTTTTAACCTTTCCAACAAGACCATTAAATAGGCATTACAACATCCAGAGAGAGAAATTATTTTTAATATACCCACCATCCACATTGATGAAAGAGGAACTTTCCACTTGAAGGAACAGAGCCAAAAATCAATGTCTTAATATAAGGCATACCTAATGAGAATTCTTGCAGATTAGAGTCACATACTGGGTTTTCTAAAAGCTTCTCTTGACAGCCTATTTAAATTATCCTGACCTTAAGCAAATTTTCACATTAGGATTTTTCATGAACACAGTACGTCAAGAACCCATCTGTGAATTGGTGAAATAAAAAATCATTAGGGTCAGTCAAACGCAACCAAACTATACAGAACATTTACACAGGTAGTGATCAGCTCTACTACAGCAGTCATAACTTCAAATTCAGTTCATTTAATTGATGCAGCATTTTTTAAAAATAGGGTTAGATCTGCAGCTGCTGAAAATTATAGTCAATCAAAGCTAACATAATCTCTTTTTTTCCCCCAGTAAGTTAAATTTAGATTCCTTTGAGCTATACTTTTGGAAAATGATTAGTTGCAAATTTAAAATCTCCTATATAGATTCTGAAGCCCTAGGAAATTTAAATGCTTTAGAAAAAACAGATTTATGGGCATGAACTATTATTGTTTTCATTCTGTCCAATTAAAATGGCCCATACCTATACAGACCCCCACAGATCCTTCCTTTCTATATGAGGTTGTCCATTTTCATTTCAGCATTAATTCTGCTGTATTAAAACAGTTAAGGAACAGAATCTTTGAAGAGTTCAAAGCATTTCAATACATAATCACAGTAATTCTAACAGCATCATTGACAGAAGATAGATTAAACTTCTATCTATTTTGATCATGTTTATGGATCAACGCACTTTCTGGTATATGCTTTTATTTATTCATGCTTTTGTTTATATCTCCTTATTAAGTCAAATATGAGCAGTGTTCATATTCATATGCATCATCACACAATTTCCTTTGGGATTATCAGTGTTACTCAAGGAACAGAAAAGGAGTAGGAAATACTTCAGAAAAGAAATAAAAGAGAAAATGAAAGAAAATCTAACTAAATCTAGTTAACACTAATACTATCTCCTCCCACTTATGACTGCATGACTGTAACTTTGTTGCTTGTATCCTTACAATTTATATTGATGTTTCCTAGTATGATTTGAATGCTTTGTACCCTATGATTATCATTAAGTGTTGTACCTTATGATTCTTGATGAATGTATCTTGTCTTTTTATGTAAACTGAGAGCATATGCACCAAAGACAAATTCCTTGTGTGTCCAATCACACTTGGCCAATAAAGAATTCTATTCTATTCTATTCTATTCTATTCTATTCTATTCTATTCTATTCTATTCTATTCTATTCTATTCTATTCTATTCTATTTTTCTTCTCCATACTTTTCTATACTTGCAAACTATCTTTTCTTCCACTACGTCCATACATTGTGTCATGAACTGTCTTTGGAGCTTTCGATTTATCACTTTTTTCTTTTTTGATCTCATTAACTTTTGATTTTGAGAATCATCATATTTTAAGTCTTTCTCTTTCTTTCAACCCTTTCATTTTTCGTGTGTATGTATATATGTATGTGTATGTGTGTTGAATTTCAATTTGCAATTATTCAGTCTACCTTAATAAACTTCTTACATTCTCATCATACTTTTGTATTTAAGCAATATTCATTCAAAACAATTCTTGTCTTTGTTTTTAATTTTTATTTGTTACAATAGAAACTTTATCCCATTCCACTGCTCTGAAGTTTTATCTTTCTCCTTCTGCACCCAATTTTCATTTCAAAATAGCATAGCTTATTCTGATGAAAAGTAATGACAAATACATGGCCTGTTGTGAGGAATGAATTTTGTCTAAAGAACAGAAAATGAAAACAAGAATCAGCTTGCAAGATCTGAGGTAGTCAAGAAGGAACTTAAATGTCATGTCATACATTCACAACTTATATTTGTCATGTACATTGACCCTAAACAGTTACCCTACTGAAAGTAAAGCAGAAGTAATGCAATGGTGACCTCTGCCATGAACCTTATTATGTCAGGCTATTGTTTTTGAATTTCCTTGCCTCTTCCACAATAGAGAGATCAGTAGAGGGTCATACTTTTATATCTACCAAGATAAGGTTTACATAAAATGTATTGCAAAAGATTTTCTGGTACAAAACTCCTACGTTGGAAGGCAATGCTGCAGAAAACTGTTGTCATAAGATTAAAATCATATGAAATACAACACCAAAGGACCTTAAGAACAGTTTTGAAAATGGTGCATTAGCAATAGTACTTAGACTTATATATTGCTTCACAATGCTTTACAGCACTCTCTAAGTGGTTTACAATGTCAGCATATTGCCCCCAACATCCAGGTCATCATTTTACAGTCTTCTGAAGGATGGAAGGCTGACTCAACTTTGAGCCCCTGTCAGGACCGAACTCCTGTGAGCAGAGTTAGCCTGCAATATTGCATTCTAACCACTGTGCCACCAGGGCAATGAATACATAGTAGAATGTCAATAAAGAGATCTAAGCAACAAATGAAAAATGATTCAGATAAAAAATTATACTATACATATTGAAGTCAAAGAAAAATTATATGTCATAGTATGACTCAAAAATTCCAAAACCAAGCAACCTTCACAAAGCCAAAGTAGATGAAACTCAAGAAACAAACATTATTTAATTTGCTGAATTTGCAGAAATATCAAGCATTCCCATCAAAATCAAAAGTTTCTAGAACAATTTCCCCAAATCCCAGTGGTATTCAGAGGTACTGGAACTACAATTTTCAGTTGTACAAAATTCTGCATTCCAAACATCTGGAAACATTGCAGATTAGGGAAAGAAGCCCTAGTAACAATTGTTGAAAATTAGATTCACACCCTATCTGAAACAACTTAACTCAGGTTCTTTATATTTTATACACTTCCCGTGTCAGGGCTGCCTGAAGTTCAGCAGGAGGAAAGACCCCAAACTCAGTGACAATACCACCAGTTATCAGTTCATGAGGAGTGACATCAAAGGCTGGATTCCAAACACCAATGCCTAGGAAGAAAGAAAGTATATGTGCTGTTCCATTAGTGTTATATAACAGATGTAGTTATTTCATTAATGATAATGTTATGGATAATGTTATGTAATTTTAAAATGGGAAACAAGCATCTCTAAAAAGAGAAGATGCAAAAAGGATATCTAGATGCTTTAAGACTAAAAAAAATTATACAGACAATGGTAGGCAACTTGATGTCCTTCAAGAAACTTTGGACTAAATTTTCATAATCAATTGTCATTCTTCAAAAAGTAGATAATAGCTTACTAGACTGTCATGTATCCAAGGAGATTCAAGATAGAATACATTTTCTTGATCAATGACAACTTGCTCAAAATATATACATCATCTAGATTTATGTAAACGGAGGTAGCCATTGTTAGATCGCTGATTTCAAATAGTACTGAAAATATTAATATTCTATCATGTCTCCTTTCTTTACAAACCACCTTTGTTTACATATAACCTTCCAATGTTTTGCTACCTGGTGCTGCAATTCGTACAGCATTGATGTCTGTCAGTTCCTGGCTTGGCCGCTCCTCAATAATGATCTCCCCTCCATGTTTTAATTGCAAGTCACAGGAAGTGCTGGGGGCTGCCACATAGAAGGGAATCCCATGGTATCTTGCAGCAATTGCCAGCTGATAAGTACCAATTTTATTGGCAGTGTCTCCATTGGCAACAACCCTGTCTGCTCCCACAATGACAGCTGGATTAAAAAAAGAAGGACAATGACAATTAAAAGCCTAATGCTAAAACCTGTATGTCCCAAAGTATGTCCCGCGTGCATACGGGACATGAGTGAGGGCGCACATGCATGCCTGGGGTACACTTACAGGGGGTGTGCCCGCATGCACTGGGGCGCATGCACAGGGGCTGTGCATGCATTGCATTTGGGGGGTTCTCACGCATTCATTCACACACGCTTTGGGCATTCGGCCCAGAAAAGGTTAGCCATCACTGTCCTAGAGTTTATTGGGACTGTAGAAATTTTGGTTAAACTGGGTTGAAGCCATGGTTTAAGTAAGGCTTGTTGATTAAATTCCTATCGGTTGGGTTCACACAATACATATGCTAAAACTTAAGTCAGATGATGACTTGGGATGTTGCATGTATTACCATGTTTCCCTGAAAATAAGACCCTGTCTTATATTTTTTTGAACCCCAAAATAAGCACTTGGCCTTATTTTTGGGAAGGTCTTATTATTTTTGGGCACGTGGAGCAAGACAGGGTTCCTCTTGCCATCTTACCTGCTTTCCAGCTCTGTCTTCCTAACCCTAACCAGAGAAAATGGCGGGGACGGCTGTGCATGTGTTTGGGGGGTGGGGGGGCTTATTCTAGTGCATGCACTCAAAAGCCCGATTGAGCTTATTATCAGGGGATGTCTAATTTTTGGGGAAACAGGGTAGGCTATTCAGTAAGAAAATATAATTAGGGATCAGCATACAGAAAACAGAACTATGCCTTTCACAGAAGTAAGCCATATATTTTTATATTCATAGTAGCAGCAGCCCTCCCAGAATTTCAAGTATGGTTTTCTCTGTCCTTTCATCTGAAATCCTTTTAAGTGAAATTAGAGATTCAAACTGAGACTCCTACATAACAAACATTGCTTTCAAGTCTGACTTCCATATGTTCTTCCTTCCAACAAGATTTTCTTTTCCACGTTTGTATATGATTAGCGCTGCCACTAATCATATACACTAAGTATTCTACCAAGGAATACTGAAGGCTGTAACTAAGCTTTTAATGGCTTTTAGATTTGTTTATTATCCAACTAAATAGAATGCCCATTACCAAGACATCGGTATTGCTAAGGGACCTGAACACCATCTTCCTTAACAACTTGACCTCTTGGCCAGCCATTGACTCATATGTGTACTCATTTCCTAGCATGATATCTAGAAAGGACAGCAGTAATGCAGAAAAAGAAGAAATCAAGACATCTACCTGATATCTTTTTTTCTTTCATTGCCAAGGAGGCCATGCTATCAGCAATGAGTGTTGAAGGCACCTTCTCATATACTAATTCATAAGCAGTCAGCCGGGCCCCCTGATTATATGGCCGTGTTTCAGTGCAGTAAACATGCTCCAGACAGCCCATGGCATGTAACGAGCGAATGATACCTATGGATCAATGTTACAACCAAGTCAAAATAACAAGACTATATAAAAAGCTACAAGCTGTCAACATACCAAGCAATTTGAAGTCTTCCTTCAGCTGAAATCCTAGCAAACTTGGAATAGTGAGGAAGGCTGTTATAAGAGGTGACATCTTTTACAACCAGTACTTGCACTTACGACCACTACAGCATCATGTGATCAAAATTCAAAAGGCTTGGCAATTGGTATGTATTTACAATGGTTGCAGCATCCTAGGGTCATGTGATCACTATTTGCAACCTTCCAAACAGCAAAGTCAATGGAGAAATCTAGATTCATTTGGCAACAGAACTCTTTTAACAACTGCAGTGATTTTCTTAAGAACTATGACAAAAAAGGTCACTTAACTGTCTTGCTTGTTTGTTTATTTGTGTCAGAAACATCACAATTAAAATAAGGCATACTATATGACACAAAGTGACAAAAATTATGTCATACTGTATGACCTAAAACAACATAAAAACATAAAAGGAGCCTCCCAAAAGAATATGTGCTATTAATACACTTGAGCATTCCCTGGACAACTGCTTATAGCTGGCTGATCCTTTCAATCCAGAAGCATCCAAGGCATAGCAATTTCCAACCATCTTGCTTAGCAATGGAAATTCTGGTCCCAAATATGGTTGTAAGTTAAGGTCTACCTATATTACCATACTCTCTTACCCTTTTGTCACAAAAAACAGAAATTGTAATGCTTCTTGAATGCAGAGAGATGCCACTTACCAAGTGCAGTGCCATAACCAGCAGTGGCCAATGAGCCAGTATTGCAGTGAGTCAGGACTCTCACTTTGTCCTGCCCTACCCGTTGCAAGAGATGGCAAGCTCCATGTTTCCCAATGCTTTTGTTGTCTTCCAGGTCTTTGTCCAGCAACGCTTCTGCCCAGTTGATCACGCTACAATAAGAGGTTACACAAACTTGCATGTTTCTTGCTTACAGTTTGGGGAAGAAAGAAGATAGGGTCTTGAACCCTCACCTTTCTCTTAAACTCTCTGGAGTAGTCCCTTCATGTTTTGCCTCCTGCTGGACAAAATGTCCCAGCTCCTGAGCTGCCCGGGCCATATTGACAGCAGTAGGTCTGGCACTTATTAAGTAGTTTAGTGAGTTCAACACAAAAATCTCCAGGTTACCCAAACTCAGCTCTTCATTTCCTTTATTATGCAATTCCACTGCCAAGCTCAGACAACCGATAATGGCAATGGCTGGAGCACCTCGCACCTAAGAAGAGACATTTATTTTCAGTTTAAAATAACACATAGAAAGCGCGGAACTTCATATTCAACACTGCCAGGCAGGGCAGGAGGTAAGCGACTTACCACAGTCAGTTGCATCCTTCTTTACCAGCTTTTCCATTGACTTTCGTTGTGGGTAGCCAGCAAAGAAAGTTGCAAATGGTGATCACTTGAACACAGGACGCTGCAACAAGTGCAGGCCAGTTGCCAAGTGTCCAAATTATGATCAGATGACCATACTTTGGTTACCCACACTTCAAGAACTGGTCATAAGTTTTCTTTTTCAACACCTTGGTAACTTTGAAAAATTGCTAAATAAATGCTGGGTATGCAAGAACTGCCTGTAAATTGATTTTAACATACAAGTGCAGTTAGTCACTTAAATTAAGTAGTTTTCCACTGCCCCCTGGTGGTCAATGTAATTGAAACCATTACACAGGCTATACATGGTGTAAAAATAGAAAAATCCCCTTTCCCCCAAAGGTGGTACCAAAGTCAGGTAAATC
The DNA here is from genome assembly GCF_029215685.1 of Pituophis catenifer annectens. Taxonomy (NCBI): domain Eukaryota; kingdom Metazoa; phylum Chordata; class Lepidosauria; order Squamata; family Colubridae; genus Pituophis; species Pituophis catenifer. The sequence continues at coordinate 33,751,990 of NW_027256886.1, forward strand.
TTTATAAATAAGGGCATAATGTAACATCCGCATATCTTTCTAAACCGAGTGTTAGAGAAATGGAAAGTAGGCTATATTGGAACTATTCTAATAATAAACTTGCACAGATATAGGATAAGGGATATGTAGCTTAGAAATGGTACCTGTGAAAGAGATACTGGAATAGTAATCAATACACAAAATAGCAATCAATAAACTCAAAACATTCAGCAAAATTGGTGGTTGCGAAAAAAGCAAATACAATTTTAAGGCTGAATCAGGAGAAATATAATTTTTTAATTCCCAAAAAATCAAATTGCTTTTACATTGCTCATGTCCCATCACAAGAATTATATTCGCCCAGGATAACAAAAAAAAAAAAAAAAGTATTCAACAATAGTTGAATACTGGTTCAACTATTGTAAATCAAGAACTACCTGAATGCAGATCTGTTACACAATGGCTGAATTTGGATAAAACATGAACCATAATCCAATGCAAAGCCTTATTTTATTCTAATGTGGTATATGAATATTGCTTTATGTAAGGCTACCACATAATAAGCCTTACATAAGGCTTATTATGGGTTTGCGCAACTCTAAACAATCATTAGACAGCAATAGCACTTTATACCGCTTCATAGTGCTTTACAGCATTCTGTCTAAGTGGTTTACACAGTCAGCATATTGCCCCCAACAATCTGGGTCCTCATAGATCGCATCATAAAGTCAGTTTTGCTACCACTACTGGCTGTTGGGATTTTTGTAGCTTAAACTTAGTACCCTGGATGTGGTTTGAATATACGGTAAGGTAACAGTAAGCATACACCTGCAAAGAGATTTACAGTTATTGTATGTCATATTAAACCCAAACATACTTTGTTGGCTTTAGATTAGCATGCTTTGTGAAGACTGCCCTTGTGGCTGATAATGCGGATATTGGTTCCCCATAGGAGCCAATTGGGATTGATTCAACTGCAGTGAAAGATTACTTTGCCTTTCTGATATGAACATAACTATGACTCTTTGTCTGTTGCCTAAAATCCTTATATGCCCTCACTTTTACTCTAAACTTTGCGGGACTTTTAACTCCGCAAAAGCTTCATCTATGTCAATATTCAGAATCTGAGAGACTCTCCAGAGACTTTGTAACACCAACGTGTCTCCGTACTACGTGGCGGTGACTCTGATTACCGTGCTTTTTAGAGATACACGTGCAACGTTCTTTTGCTGAACTCGGTAATTGCTATCTTGTCCCACCCCCCTTGGCAGCACCTTCATAGACCGAATGGCCTCCCAGCCCTGGCGAACGCTGCTTATTTCCTCATAGAGAGTCTGATGAGGCAGCAGAAGCTGGTTGAGAATCTGCAGGGATCCCCTGCGGTACCGAAGCGCTTCCAAACTCATGGCGATCGCCCACTCTGAGGTTGCAGCAGTCTGAAGATCCCTGGTCACCTACGACGCGTTTGAATCGGTCCTTTGCCGACGTCTCTGCTGGGTCCTAGGAAACATCGGTTCAAAATATCTTTTGTCTCAGGCTGATTTCATAGCAGATGGGGCTGCAAAACTCCGGATGATCAGAGGCGGCAGCAAAGCTTTTCTTAACATTTGTATCTGAATTTTAACAGTCCAGACCCCGCACTCTAACTAAATCAGAATTAATTGTATAATTGTATCCTTATGCGGGAAAATAAATAGACACTTTCCAGAACATTGTGCTAAAATAAAATTTTGGATTTTTTCCCTCCCAGTTGTCTTAATTACCAAACGTTGATGCAGCTGTTTTGGCAGTAATTTGGACAAAAAACAAATTAACCAGTAGAAGGCTTGCCTTCAGAAGTTGTGGGCGCTCCATTACTGGAGGTTTTCCACCAGCCATCATTTGTCCTTTGGCACATTAAAATGTGTATATTAATGTACTACACTGCTTGAGTTGTGTTTCACCATTTCTCAGGTTAAAAGCCGAAATCCTGATTGGCAGATATAATTAAAATGAATGTTAAAAGTACCAAGATAAATATATAATCAATGATGATAACTAAATGTGCAATCCTTTATTTCATTTAGAACATGCATTTTAAAAGACCTGTTGGATTCAATGGGTTTATTCATAAACAAGCACGTAGAAATTATGTTAGTCTTTCATTGCTAGAACAATATTAAACATCTGAATGAATATATATAATATTCTTTACTGCTCTTGGCTGCTTAGTTCATGAGTTCAGCAGCTGGACAATGGAATAATTAGCAGATGGGTAATGGAATAGATATTCCATCACACCAAAATCATAAACTGAGATTTAGGCCAGATTTTTAAAATTACCATCTGCTCAATAAGAGTTAATGAAGTATATATTATTTTCAACAAAAGCCTCTTAAAGGGTATTTGCCACCCATCCTATCATCTCTATCTGGTTGAAAATCATGACATAAAGATCATTAACCAAATTGTTCTGTAAAATGAGGAAAACGTCCATTTCAGATAATTAAAACCTATGCAAATAAAGTTGGCATGAAATGACAGTGTTGTGTTGGAAGGTGATTTATGATGGGCCAAGGGCAAAAATGAAATTTACTAAGTTCCCACTGGTTCATAGTTCTCATTTGTTTGTCCTTCAAGCAAATCCTCTCATTACAAATTCCACTATTTCATCTTAAACTGATACAAAATAATCTTTTGCCTTTTGCTTATTACTGCTGCTACAATTAACTTCATATTTTATTACCCATTCCAATTGCACTACACACCAGCAAACCAGCTAATGAAATGGAAAACATGCAGAAATGTTTTAATCTTAACTTAGTTATTTGTATAACTAACTTTGTATCAGTTACTATCAATTGACAACTATTTTTTAGACATTGACATGAAATACCCTCTTCAACTCACTATATTTATACTTTCAAAGTCCAAAACCAAATATTACATTGTATTACAATTATACTCAGAGTTTCTTCCAAGAGCTAAAAGCAACTTACATGGGGGATCTCTCTTCATTTTATTTCTCTAGCATTGAATTTGTGAAGTAGGTTGGATTGAGAGAATAACTGATCTAAAGCCACTCAATGATTTTCCATTTCTTGAATCTTCGCAGTAGTTATCCAATAGCTTAATCACTAGTTTCAATCATTATAGAATTAATACCCTGAAGACATATGACTTTTCTATTTTCCTATGTCTCTATGTACTTGCTGTACAGTTATAGACCAGACTGTAAAAAATAACAATGATCACATAAAGCAGTTAACAATAGATGGAAAGAACAGAGAAAAATTCGAATCTGTATAAAAAAATCAAGACTAGACTGTGTAAGTGACAAAAGGCATTCCTGTTAGACTTAACATCCCGTAATTGTAACAGTACAGAATATTGTCCCAAAGGTGCTTTTTCAAGCAGCAACTGGACTTTTGACAACTGACAAAAGTCCAATTGCCGCTTGAAAAAACATCTTTGGGAAAACCAGGACTTGGATTACTGAGAATCTCATAGACAGTGCAGAATATTGTGAGTTTCTTAGAGATTGCAATAGTTGCAGAATGAACTCTCAATTTGAAAATAATTTCTGATGAAGTTCCCTCCATATACGCTGTTGTGTAAGGAAGTTAGCTCTAAGCATTAGATATGGCACAGAGAACAGCTAAGGAAAATATGTATTCTGAACATATGCAAATATGCTCTTGAAAACAGGTATTGTTGAATTTCCACCATCACCTTCAGAGTATCAAATCTTTCTGAGATGAGCTCCATTCTGTGTAGGGCAGAGGATGCTGTAAAGATACTTGAAGTGTAGACAAAAGCAAAATAGTGAAGACTTAAAGTGGATCTATTATTTTGTACATCTAAATCAAATACACTCTTTTTTTCCCACAATAGCTGAAGGTGAGTTAAAAGTTGGCAGATACTTGATTCTTTGAGATCTATTTATTAGTTAGAATCAACTAGGGCCTCGGGTGTCAAACTCGATTGCGTCACGTGATATATTGCGGTGTAGCACAATGTTTTTTGCCTTTGTGGAGCCAGGATCAGGGGAACAGGGATAATAATATCAATAGAGCAGTGACAATGGGAACTTGAACAAAAGACAATCCTATAGGATGACATACACAATCTTTAAGTAATTCTAGACTGGATGGCCGTTTCATTAAACTTTTAAACTTAGGTTTACATAACCAATCATTTCATTTCATTTTCTTATATTTAATTCTTACAATTAAGGCCCGTTTGAGAAAGAAAAATAAGTATCCATATAGGAGAATGCTACTCTTTCATTTTGCATCACAAAATGTGAATCACAAAGTCTGCAGATTATTACACAGACACAGTATGAGCTTTAGCCAGTAAATCCGTATGGTATTATATTATAGTATATTTAATAGTTTTTTTCTAAATGCTCAGAAGGGGACAGAAACGACCTCCATTTAATAGAGAATGTCAAAACACACTATCCAAGCGGGATAAACTCCTCTTCACTTTTTCTTATCTCTATCTTTCTTCAATCTTCAAATCCCTGCTCAGAAGGCGCGCCGGAAGAGTCTTTGCCCGACGTTCTCGTTTAGTTTTTGGCTCTCGCGAGAACAATTAAAGCCGGAAACTCCACGTCGGTGAATTGAGCTGGGAGCGAACCTCGGCAAATTGGGTGGCCTGAGCAGCCGACGCGGGAGCCAGCGCTATGGTAAGGTGGGGCCGGTTGAGAGTCTCAGAAACAAGAGTTTTAGTGGAGGCTTCCATATAAATAGTAGGCCGAGGAACGTGGCTAGATCGAACAAGGGTCGGGTCAAGAATACGTGTGGAAGAGACTTGGTTTGTTTGCTTCCACCTCCATTCGTGCAAGAGCCGCAGCGTTGCTCTTTCAAGCAGCTGTTTGCGTAGGTTAAACGATAGAAGCTCGGCGTGTTAGTGAGCCTTGCAATAAGCAGAAATCCAGCCGTGACTCTAGGCGAGATATACGGATATACGGCGAGAGCAAACCCCTATTTGATGATTTCTTTGCAAAATCTGTTTTCCGTCGGAAAATGATCGGGAGAGGAAAACTTATTGAGTCTGAGCTTGATTTCATTTATTTCTGGCAATTTGCCTTTGCAAGAGATGCTGCTGAATCAAAAGAGCCCCGCATGGGTTCATACGACTTGAAAATTTTCGGTTCTCTTTGTTAGAATTGACATCTATGATCTGAAGAGGGTTTAACTGCTAGGCATGACCTACCTCCTAGGACCTAGGTCAATTATTGTCAGTTACTTTACCTGGGACTTAGCTCATTATCTGCTCCAAATGTTGCTGGGAAAAGGACAGGCTTTGAAGTACATGCTCTGTTATGATATATGAACATTCAACAATGCTGCAATTGTTGCTTTCATTCATGCCCTTTTCAGACTGGGTAACTGAGCCTAACCGGACAGTCACTATTGGCAGAAAAGAGATTTTTCTGTTTCTGTGTGTTTCCATCTAATGGCCATCCAGATTTTCTCAGTATGGATAATAATTGCCTTAATGTAGACATATTAAATTAGGACTAATTTATGGCGGCCCATAGCTATGGCAGCCCATAGCTATGGCAGCCCATAGCTAACCCATGGGTTAGGTGATTGGTAAAAGTTTCATGATTCTTGTAGTGATTCTCCTTTACTTGTTCAAAACTAAATCTGCATTTCCAGAGTTTTAGAGAGAGAAATGCATATGCTTAAATGCATTTTTGAACAGATGGGAGTTGTTTTATCACTGAGCAGAATAACACTGCTAGTTTTTTTAACTGACATATTGTCATGACTTGATCCAGTACCATCAACTCTGATTATTTCAACCTTATCAGAGTGTTCCTTTTTTGATTATTGTATTTCATTTTCAGACATGAGTGAAGGACTAGAAATCTGGAACATAAAAGCATAAAATGTTCATGCTTTGCCAGTGACCTTTGTTTTCTCCTAATTTTCTCTTAACAGTTGCATTAAAGAGGCATCGCATTTTTAAAAAATTATATTGAAGCTTTTGCTTTCATTGTGGTTTTAGTTTTCACAAATTAGAGGCCTCTTGTTCTATTTGTACAATTGCATTCCTGCCCATTTCTAGGAGGTGCCCCAAACTATTTTATTAATATCAGTACTGTGATTGTTTTTTATTGCCATAAATCTTACTTTGATTAATCTACATAGATACTGTGCTCTTTTTACATAATCATGAATGTTTTTGTGAAGTCAGTGACAGTATTTGCTTGCTTGCTAGTTTTGCTTTATGGTCTGGGGTTACATAGATACTGTTTTTGTTTGAAATAGCCTAATAAATCTTCCTCTGTTTAGCCTCTCCGACTTGATATAAAGCGGAAACTAACAGCTCGATCTGACCGAGTGAAGAGTGTGGACTTGCATCCCACAGAACCATGGATGCTGGCTAGCCTTTACAATGGCAGTGTTTGTGTTTGGAACCATGAAACACAAGTAAGCCTGATATTAAATATAGTTGGTAACCCTTGTGAAAAGATAATTGTTATTATAGAGATAGATTTATGCAAAAAATAATATTCTTGTGTATGTTTTTTAAAAAAATCAGTTTATACATTTTTTAAATTAACTCTCATGTCTTCCCATTAAAGGTTACACTTATGGTATTAGTATTTTTTCTCCTCTCTGGACGTATCCAGGAAATTTTGAATTATTTATTATTTCACACACACACACACACACACACACACACACACACACCAAATATGTAGTATTAGAACAAAATTATTAGAAATGTTTAGCTCTAGCCTTAGAATGCTATAATTTACATGACGAGTAACCCTTTGAAAAATCTGTTTGCATGAAAATAATTAACACTATTTTATTTTCAGACACTGGTGAAGACTTTTGAAGTATGTGACTTACCTGTCAGAGCAGCTAAATTTGTGGCAAGAAAGAACTGGGTTGTTACAGGAGCTGTAAGTTGTTCCTTTGTGTCATATATATTTCTGAAACTACTGAGATATACTATAGTTTACTTAAATTAGCGATCCTGAAGTTCAAATTTAACTGTGATAACTTTTTCTGTAAACTGCAAACTTTATTTTTGCAGTTTAACAATTAAAATATATGCCCCATGTTAGTATGGAAATTTAGGCTTCTTAGTTTGCCTGCATGCTGGATTTTCCCCAAATTAACTGTTGCCCAGGGTTTTTTTTCTAATATCAGGATGAGAATGGCTTTGACAATCTATATCTAGTGAAGCCCGCAATGTCGACTGACGGCCCCCAGGGGGAGAGCCTTTTCTGTGGGGGCACCTACCATCTGGAACGGGCTTCCCCCGGAGTTACGAAACATCCAAGACTTACGCATTTTCCGCCGAGCCCTGAAAACATTTCTATTCCAACAAGCTGGTCTGGCCTAACTCTCCCTTTTTAATTGGCTTTTAAACTGTCTTTTAAATTGGGTTTTAAACCTCTTTAGATAAATTTGGATGTTTTTTAATCTTTGAGCCTAAATTACTTAATCTGTTTCTTAATAGTTTTTAACTTCTATATGTATTTGTATTTATTATGGCTGTTCACCGCCCTGAGTCCTTCGGGAGTAGGGCGGTATACAAATATGAAAAATAAATAAATAAATAAATAAATAATAAAGATAAAATGAAGTCCTTTTACATGTATTTTGTTTATAAAATATAGTGCAATATTTTTATTATTTCTAGTGTGTTAATAATTGCTGCTTACATACCTGGCTCCCTACCGCCTGGCAGCAGCCCTGCCTGAGCTACTCGACGTGTTAGCCACAGTGGCAGTTGAAACACCCAGGCTTATGGTCATGGGTGATTTCAACTTGCCGTCCATTGGTGAAACATCTGGGATGGCTCGGGAGTTCATGGCTTCCATGACGGCCATGGACCTGACCCAGTTAGTTCATGGCCCCACTCACGGGGGGGGGGCACACTCTGGACTTGATTTTTGTTTCTGGCCAGTGGTCGAGTGATCTTGTTATAGGGGATATAGACATGGAACCCTTGTCATGGTCAGATCACTCGCTCCTCCGCCTGGACCTTCGAACCGCTACACCCCACCGCAGGGAGGCGGAGCCAATAAGATGGGTCCGCCCAGGTGCCTGATGGATCCTGATAGGTTCCAGATGGAGCTTGGGCCATTTCCTGAGGATCTGGCACACGACTCAGCCGAGGACCTGGTGGCTGCCTGGGATCGGGCGGCTGGTGGGGCCTTGGATCGAGTCGTGCCTTTGCAGCCTCTGACCCAGTGCCGATCCCTCGCGGCTCCTTGGTTTACCGAGGAGTTGAGGGAGATGAACCGCCGGAAAAGACGCCTGGAGAGCGGTTGGAGGGCCAGTCTCGCTGAATCTGACCGAACACTGGTAAGATCGCATATTAAGACCTACCTAGTGGCGATAAAAGCGGCAAAGTTTAACAACTTTTCCTCTCTTATTGCGTCATCAGAGAATTGTCCGGCCACCCTGTTTAGGGTGACCCATTCCCTGCTTCACACGGGAGCGCGGGAGGACGCCCTGGAAGGCAGGGCGGAGGATTTCGGACAATATCTGTATGACAAAATCGCTCAGATCCAGGGGGAGTTGGACTCTGACTGGGTAGATTCGGGCAGGGTGACGAGAAATAGTCTTGAGAATGTTATATGGGAAGAATTTGACTCTGTGACCCCTGATGATGTGGTCAGGATTCTGGGGAGACTTAGTGCGGCCACATGTTTACTGGACCCGTGTCCCTCCTGGTTAGTACTGGCTTCCCGGGAGGTTACACGAGGCTGGCTCCAGGGAATTATTAACGCTTCGCTGAGTGAGGGTTACTTCCCCATGGCCTTGAAAGAGGCGGTGGTGAGGCTTCTCCAAGAAGCGTTCCCTGGATCCGGCAGTATTAGCCAACTATCGTCCTGTCTCCAACCTTCGCTTTGTGGCGAAGGTTGTTGAGAGTGTGGTCGCATGACAGTTTCCGCAGTACCTGGAGGAAACGTCTTATCTAGATCCGTTCCAGTCGGGTTTCAGGCCCGGGCACAGCACGGAAACGGCATTGGTCACGTTGGTAGATGATCTCTGGAGGCCTCGGGACAGAGGTTGCTCCTCTGTTCTGGCCCTGTTAGACCTCTCAGTGGCTTTTGATACCATCGACCATGGTATCATGCTGCACCGGTTGGAAGAGTTGGGGATGGGGGGCACCATGCTACGGTGGTTCTCCTCCTTTCTCTCCGACCGGTCCCAGTTTGTGTTGGCAGGGGGGCAGAGGTCAACCTCGAGACCTCTCATATGTGGAGTGCCTCAGGGGTCGATTCTCTCGCCCCTTCTGTTCAACATTTATGTAAAGCCGCTGGGCAAGATCATCCGTGGTTTTGGGATGAAGTACCACCAGTACGCTGATGACACCCAGCTGTACATCTCTACCCCTGGCCACCCCAACGATGCCCTTGAAGTAATGTCCCGGTGCCTGGAGGCTGTGCGGATCTGGATGGGGAGAAACCGGCTCAAACTCAACCCTTCCAAGGCTGAGTGGCTGTGGTTCCCGGCATCCCGATATAGTCAGATGACTCCATCTCTTACTATTGGGGGCGAGTCTTTGGCCCCCTTGGAGAGGGCCCGCAATCTGGGTGTCCTGGATACGCAGCTGTCCTTGGAGGAACATCTGACGGCTGTGGCCAGGGGGACTTTTTGTCAGGTCCGCCTGATACGCCAGTTGCGGCCTTTCTTGATCGGGATGTCCTGCGCACAGTCACTCATGCCTTTATCACATCTCGCCTGGACTACTGCAACGCTCTCTACATGGGGCTCCCCTTGAGGGGCACCCAGAGGCTCCCAACTGGTCCAGAATGCGGCCGCGCGGGTAGTTACGGGAGCTGCATGGCGCTCCCATACAACACTTCTCCTGCATGAGCAGCACTGGCTCCCAGTGGTCTTCCAGGTGCGCTTCAAGGTGTTGGTTACCACCTTTAAAGCGCTCCATGGCATAGGACCTAGATATCTTCGAGACTGCCTGCTGCTACCGACGGCCTCCCATCAACCTGTGCGCTCCCACAGAGAGAGCCTCCTCAGGGTGCCATCAGCCAAACAATGTAGGCTGGTGACCCCCAGGGGGAGGGCCTTCTCTGTGGGGGCACCCACCCTCTGGAACCAACTGCCCCCAGAGATAAGGAGAATCCAAAACCTCGGTGCCTTCCGCCGTGCCCTTAAAACCTTCTTTTTTCAGCAAGCCGGGCTGGCTTAACTTTTTTTCTTAATTTTTTAAATGTTTTAAATGGGTTTGTTATTGTTCTTAAATTACGGGGCCAAATTTATATATATTATTTTAATTCTATTTTAATGTTTATAATTTATGTTTTTATTCGTCTGTACACCGCCCTGAGTCCTCAGGGAGAAGGGCGGTATATAAATTAGATATAAAATAAAATAAAAATAAAAATAAAATACCCTGAAAAAGGGAAAAATAGAAAAGGCAAATAAAATCATACTGATTATAGTGTAATAAGTAATTTGGTTAGATTTTTAAGCATGTCATTATAAAACTTGGTCACATAATAGTATTTGAACTTTCTATGATATTGATGGAGATCAATTCATGAACAGAAAACAATGTAAAAAAGAATAATACAATCAAATATCAGACATTTGCAAAGAAAAGTACATATTCCTAATCTCTAAATTCATCACAACATTTCTCATATTTTTATTCCTAAAACAGTCAAGAGTCTTATTTTCTGTTTGGGGTTAAATGCTTCATTAAACATTTCATTATTTAGTCATTCATCAAATATATATAGCTGTCCATCTCACAAAAAAGTGATTCTGGGTGGCGTACAACAATCTAGTAAATCAATTGTCATGCATGCTTTACTTTTGTTATATTTCACTGATCATATTAGCAATCAACATGCAATTCCATATTTACTGAGAAATCCCTTCATTCAAAAGTTTTCATTTTACCATACCCTCTTAATGTGTTGTATGCTTTTTTTAAAATTCTAGCCTATTGAAAACCTGGCTTTTTGTGCCTGGCCCGGAATTTATGTTTTATTATTTGGGCTTATTTTTGTTCTGTTTATTTATCTGTTTATTAGAGTATTTTAGATGGTCTGTCTGTCTGATTTGACATTTTTATGGGGGTGCAATGGTTCAACAGTTAAAGACACTGAGCTTGTAAACTGGAAAGCTGACAGCCTAGTTCGAGACCTGAGTATCGCGCAATGGGGTGAGCTCCCGTTGCTCCTGCCCATCTAGGAGTTCAAAAGCATGCAAATGCAAGTAGATAAATAGGTACAACTTTGGTAGGAAGTTATCAGCATTCAGTGTATCTTGGCTTGGTATAGTCATGTTGGCCACATGACCACAGAAAGGATCTTTAGACAATACTGGCTCCCTTGGCTAAGAAACGGAGATGAGCACCGCCACCAGAATCGGTTACGACTGGACAGGGGAAACTTTTATCTTTACCTTTATGTTTTTTTAAATAAGTCTGGATTCTGCTCAATTTGTTATCTGCCCATTGGAATTGGGCAGCTAAAAAAATCAAATAAAATTATTTTTTCAGTATTTCAGTGAGCATGCTTTTTTATATGTTACATTTCAGATTTTGCTACACACAACATTCAGGTTTCATAATATTTTTTCTACATTACAATATCTTTCACATCTCCTCTTAATGCGCACATTTCATTCACTCTTATCAATTTTATCATTTTTTTACATAAATCTTTTGCTAACTACAGTAACTGTATTCCATTTCTTTCACTCCTCTCATTTCCTTCAATTTCCATTTTCTCCCAAATTCCACTCTTGATACAACTGCAGTAATATGGTCTTTTCTACATTTAGAACATTTCATCATCCTTGTATTCTGCACTCATTTTCTCAGTTGTTTATCATAACAGTTCAATCAGTGATGCTTTTACTTATTCCTTTGATTTTTACTCCCCCCACAGGATGATATGCAAATTAAAGTTTTCAACTATAATACTTTGGAAAGGGTACATATGTTTGAAGCACACTCAGATTATATTCGCTGCATTGCTGTGCATCCTACGCAGCCTTTCATTCTAACTAGCAGTGGTAAGTATATCAATACTTTCTTGGCAGCTTTCTTTTCATTCCCTGAGCTCAAAACCTCTTTTTCTGAAGGTGGAAGCCAGGGTGGATTTAAGTCATGATTTAAATCACTAGTAAAAAGGCTTGATTTAAATCAACTTGATTTAAATCATGATTTTTAAAGAGCAACTGTCATCTCTGTCCCTCAGCAGCTCCTTCTCTGACCCGCTGTTAACTCACTGGCAGTCCCAATATTGCAGAATATACAGCCTCATACTATATAACTAAGCTCCATTTCATAATGAGTGAACTAAATTATTAATTTATCTTAAATAGTAAACTATCTTTAGATTTTCACCCTAAAAGCATTTTATTAAAATAAATTTGATAAAGATCAAAAAAATCCAATTTAAATTTTTAAAATCCAATTTTTTTATTTTAAATTGATTTTTATCCACCCTGGTTGAAGTACTTTTTTGTAATGGAATAACTCAATACTTGTTAGGTAATGATTCTACCTAACTTGTTGGGTTGGCAATATATAAAACATCAATATAGCTTTAAGACCACTGTATTGCTGTATTGCATCGTACTGTGTCCTGATTGGTTAGCTCTGTAGCCAATGTCCTTAAAAGGGAGCTAGAAACCTGATTTGTTTCTCTTTGCTTCTTTTTGCTGATATCTTTGCTTTTTGCTGTGTTTGCTACTGTTTGCAACTGAGTTTGCAACTCAGTGTATCTGTGTGTTGGCTGTATTATTTCCTAACTACTCTCAATCGCTTTTCATGTGCATACCCTTGCTACTCAAGGGTTGTTCTGCGAATTCCTCAACAATACCATTCAATCAAAACTACAGAATGCCAGTATTTATAGTTGGATGCTTGATGTGTTGTCTAGGTTTTATCTTTTTTTGTCAAGTAGATTTTATAAATTTATTTCTAAATTTCAAGACTATTTGACTATTGCAAGGTAGTTAAACATGTATATATGCTGTTTAATTCCTAAGTTAAATTTTTCATTGTAATAAAAATGTGGAATTTTTGTGAAGCGGGTAATAGTAGTGATAGAAAAAATTGCAATGGCTTATGTTCTTTCTCTCCTGTAGATGACATGCTTATTAAACTATGGGATTGGGATAAAAAATGGGCCTGTTCTCAAGTGTTTGAAGGGCATACTCATTATGTAATGCAGATTGTCATAAATCCCAAGGACAATAACCAGTTTGCTAGTACGTCTCTGGATAGAACAATCAAGGTATAATATATGCATAAAGAATTTATTTTTGGAAATAGTAACTACTATTACTGTTACTTGGAAAGTCAAAATTATTGATTTAAAATAAAATAATTTCATCACTTTGTATTTATTTATTTATTTATTTATTTATTTATTTATTTATTTATTTATTTATTGGTTCAATTTATATGCTGTCCTTTTCCGGAGACTCAGGGCGCCTTACAATGCGTTAAGCAATAGCCTTCATACTTTTGTATATACCTGCTTAGTAGGGCTTTCGCCCCCCCCCCCCCCACACACACACAAGCTGGTGTTCTTTTTTTTTTATACAAAGTCAGCTTATTGCCCCCACAATCCGGATCCTCATTTTACCTACCTCGAAAGGATGGAAGGCTGAATCAACCTTGAGCCTGGTGAGATTCGAACTTGCAGTCATTGCAGGCAGCTGGTGTTACTTAACAGTACTTTAATCTGCTGCGCCACCAAGGCTCTTTCTTGTAAATGCTTAACTACTTCTATAGCAGCACTGACAACTTCCAGGTACCTAGTTAAACTAATATATATATTGTTTATGATATTTGGTTATGAATTTACAGAAGTTGATTATCAATAATACAAGTGCACTTGGTTACTTTTAAGTATATTTGGTGTATTAAAACATTACATTGGAGTGCAGTTTTTGCTTTAATTAGCTATTGCTTGAGGGTTCGAGGTATGGATTGTGGAGATTCAATATGAATGCTAAGATCAGCTTGTCACGATGCAGAAAGTGTTTGACAGACTAAAGAAAAAGTTTTTATGTGTATTCCTTTTGATTAAGCTTGAAGTTGTTTCAGCAAGTTCATCATTTATTCAATTTCAGTGTTCATTTGGAAAACTGAACAAACTTCTAATATATTAAGATTTTAAATTCTTAGAATGATCTATTTTTCCTTTCTGATTTAATTTTACTTAAGAATTTGAGCAGAATATTATAAATTTAATGTAGCTGAAGGTTTCAGAATCACTTTGTATTTATTAACTTGTGGTGGTACATCTATGCCTACTGTTTTTTTAAGAATCTAATTTCATTTTTTTTGGGAAGGTGTGGCAGCTTGGCTCTTCTTCACCCAACTTTACTTTAGAAGGGCACGAGAAAGGTGTAAATAGTATTGATTACTACAGTGGAGGTGATAAGCCTTACCTAATTTCAGGAGCAGATGATCGTCTTGTTAAGATCTGGGATTACCAGGTATGAAATACCATATTATTTCTAAACTATTTGGGGATGATAGAAAATAGCTGTACATGCTGGGTTTTAACTGAAAACTGGATTTATGATTGTGTTTTGTTATTCAGGTGAAGATTGTTGTTGTTGGAGAATGCTAAACATGTTTCTAAAAACTCTCATTTTATCATTTAAGAGTCATTGAGAGTTGGACAATATATAAATTTTGTAAATTATTATTATTGCTATTATTTTACCAGTAAAATTGAATCTTGATGATCATCATGATGATTTAATGCAATTGAATCTTTTATCGGTTATTTTCATTATTTTCTCCTAGAATAAAACCTGTGTGCAAATTCTGGAAGGACATGCACAGAATGTTTCTTGTGTCAGTTTTCACCCTGAACTTCCTATTATCATCACTGGCTCTGAAGATGGTAATCTTCTATGAAATTACATGAAAATACATTTATGAAATTAATTTAATATTTTGTTTAAAGCATTATATTATTTACTCCACTCCCATATATTATAAGAGTAAAAAATAGAAATGCCTATCACAACCATATTGTACATTTTTTTGCTTTAAAATTATAAATTATTCAAATCCAGGTTTCATAGGAATATTCCTGATTTAATTTGTAAAGAAAACCTAATAATAAATCATGGTATAGGTTTATTTATGGTGTCTATTTTTTTTAAATACAGGAACTGTTCGCATCTGGCATTCAAGCACTTATCGTCTGGAAAGTACTTTGAATTATGGCATGGAACGCGTGTGGTGTGTTGCAAGCCTAAGAGGATCAAACAATGTGGCCCTTGGATATGATGAGGGTAGCATCATTGTCAAAGTATGTTTGCCTTAGAAAATCTATAATGATATACACCAGCTGAAGATTGCCTATTTTTCATAAGTGAGAAACAGACACTGGTTGAGATTTTTCTTACTTTTTGTAAATGTCATAGGTGTAAGCAAAGTGGTTTGGAGAAGGTATAGGATGTTTTATTCTATTTTCATTTTCATTTTCTTCTTCTTAGCTTGGTCGGGAAGAGCCAGCCATGTCAATGGATGCAAATGGAAAGATTATTTGGGCCAAGCATTCAGAAATTCAGCAAGCTAATCTCAAAGCAATGGGAGATACAGAAATTAAAGATGGGGAGAGGCTACCGCTTGCTGTGAAAGATATGGGCAGCTGTGAAATATATCCTCAAACTATTCAGCATAATCCGAATGGGCGGTAAGGTTCATTTTTCAGAAGGTTTCAGGGGAAAGGTTTGTCTTAAATTATATGCAGAGCTAAAGGCATTTTAGGAACATACTGTATGGAACTCTGTTACTCTGAATTACACCATCACTGCCAATCAGTTTTGTTGGCATTGATAAATAGTTTTCTGTAAAAAAAACCTTTTTTTCACAGTGCTATTTGAGTGTACCCAGGGCTTGGACCTTGCCGCTGTTGTTTATTTATATTTATATTTATATATACATATACATATATGTGTGTGTGTGTGTGTGTGTGTGTGTGTGTGTGTGTAGGTCTTTGGTTATTTGGATTTTCTCTCGCGTAAAATTGGAGGTGTCTTGGCTCCAATTTTATGCGGGAGAAAACCCGAATAACCAAAGACCTACATACAAACACCCGCGAAAACCTCAGAAAACAAATATATATACATATACATATACATATACATACATACATACATACATACATACATACATACATACATATATATATATTTCTAATACTTTTTTTGAGTCTTACAATTGGCAGCCATGTCTAATTCTTTTATTATGTTTATGTTTTTCAGATTTGTAGTAGTATGTGGGGATGGCGAATACATCATTTATACTGCTATGGCACTGAGAAACAAGAGCTTTGGCTCTGCTCAGGAGTTTGCATGGGCACATGATTCTTCTGAGTAAGTAAAGTAATCATAGTAAGAGTTTTGTATATTATGGAGCACACAAAGTAGCTCACTTAAAAAGTATAATGTGTAACTGAAAGAACTACTCTTTCTCAGATAAGTGTGAAACATCTGAAAAATGTTAAAAATAAACTCTAATATTTGAACATTTTAATAAAGGCTTGCATGGCTGGTGGTTTATATGTAATCCATGTCTCACTTATTTCACTTGAGCCCTGGAAAACATGAATAATGAAGTGTTTGAGCAAACCATAGGCATTCTGGGTACCTATTGTTGCCTACTTCTTATTATGTGCATTGCCATGTTGAAGTTATATTGAATTCTTTTATGTGCAGGTATGCAATCAGAGAAAGCAACAGCAGTGTCAAGATATTTAAAAACTTCAAAGAGAAGAAATCCTTTAAACCTGATTTTGGAGCAGAAGGCATGTTACGCACTTTAATACTTAGTATTCTATTTAGTCAGATGGAACAAACATTTTCTAGTAAGATACTAACTTCTATTTCTTTTTGGTACAGGTATATATGGTGGTTTCTTATTGGGTGTCCGATCTGTCAATGGCTTGGCATTTTATGACTGGGAAAATACAGAACTGGTACGCAGAATTGAAATACAACCCAAACATGTGAGTTGTTTTTTCACTTGACTCTCATTCATTATCTAAGAATCTCCTGATTTTTAGAACAGTGGTGAAAACCCATTTATTTGATGAAGCCATGGAGACTAGATTGTTATGAGTATCCCTCCAGGTGAATTGGTTTTATTTTAACGAATGTGATTCTTCGTTTTATATGCAATCATAATGCATGACATGTTTTTAAATTTTATTATTTACCAATCAGTTTTTAACCCCAGATTATATATTTGGGGAGCTGTGTAGCACTTAGAGTTGATTGTTTGAAATGAGTTATAAGTAAGTAAATAAATAAAGCTTAAATTTTTATAAAGCTAAACTGATACTAATTGTAACCCCTTTGAAGAAAATTTTTAAATTCAATAAATACAGTATTAGTACTTACTGAATTTTTTAATGTTTTTCTTCAAATGCAGAATATTCAGCTCAATATACTTACTTTTCACCGCCCATGGCTTCTGTTGTTTTGATTTAGATTTTTTGGTCTGACTCGGGTGAACTTGTCTGCATTGCTACAGAAGAATCATTCTTCATTCTGAAATACCTTTCTGAAAAAGTTGCAACCGCACAAGATACACATGAGGGAGTCACTGAAGATGGCATTGAAGATGCCTTTGAGGTATCTGTACAGTGGGATCTGATCTTTGGTCAATATATGTTAATAAATAAACAATAAGCTTGTAGTCTATTGTATTAGTATAGATGTACTTTCCTGATAAAATAAGTGAATGGGTATATCAATATACTTGTGAATTTTTGCTTCATAATAAGATATCAAACTATATATTCGGGTAGTGAATGTTCACCTTTTGCTTATTACGTCACTGTTTTAGTAAAATACTATTCAATTTGGCAAATTCATATTTTAAGAGCTCTTCATTTCAGAGCTCATGAAATCATGCATTTGCCAATATGGCTAAACTTCTGTTAATGACAACATTTTGCTGAATATATTGGGATATTACAAAGTGTAAAATCTTTACTCTTCCACTAGGTCCTTGGTGAAATTCAAGAGATTGTGAAAACAGGACTTTGGGTGGGAGATTGTTTTATTTATACAAGCTCTGTGAACAGACTAAACTACTATGTTGGAGGAGAAATTGTCACTATTGCACATTTGGACCGGTAAGCATTTTGTAGCTCCTAAGATATAGTTGTTGTTGATCTAAAATGATTCTGCCATTGTGCCTTCTATCCATTCTTAATGGACAGAAGTGGACATGCATATAGTGCTGTGCCAGAAATGGACAGGAATATAGTCCTTAGGGTACTGTACAGATTGGAATAACGTTGACAGGACTCCAGCACTCTAGTAAAAGTCTTGAAGGTGGGAAGAGTTGATAGTTATATGGTGGAGTCCTATTAGGACTCCAGTAAAGGTCCTGAGGATTCATAATCCTAACTCTTTATTGTTATGTAATCCATAAAACTAAATATTTTACACAATTTCTCAGCTTTATTCCTCAGTAACTATTTTTTAAGGAAAAAGAAGAATTCTGGATATTTATGATTACAGCACAGTTGCTTTTAATTGGTTGCTTCAGAAAAACCTTTCCACTATTGTCAGTGCCTATTTAGTATATTTTGATAATACCTTGTCGTATCTATTCATAATTGGAACAGGCTTGCTGATGCAATTTGCCTATTTACATTAGATAAATAACTGCTCTAATCTTTCTTATTTCTCAGACCCAACTATTTGAAACTTTACATCTGTGTTGAAACATACTTTCTTCTGTCTTTTTCTTTTTTTAAAGAACAATGTATTTATTGGGGTATATCCCCAAAGACAACAGACTTTACCTTGGTGACAAAGAATTAAATATAGTGAGTTATTCCTTACTAGTCTCAGTGCTAGAATATCAGACTGCAGTCATGAGGAGAGACTTCAGTATGGCTGACAAAGTTCTCCCTACAATTCCAAAGGAACAGAGGACCAGAGTTGCACACTTCCTTGAGAAGCAGGTAAAAACTTTTGCCCTTGTCATTCAATAACAACTACGCATCTAATATGTAGTGGAATTTTATGTTGTAAACAATCAGAGGTTTTGTTTAAAATTAAGATGTCCCAATATTCTTTGCTTTGGGGGGTAAGGAGCAATTATGAACTCAGAAAATATCAGATGTATTAATTACCAAGAAGAAAAACCATACTCCTACCAACACTGACAGGGCAAGCAAATGATGAAATGTCTGCAAGGAAACAGCCAAATGCAGAGAACACCAAGGATTCCACAGTGTATTAATAAGGCAACAGTGTTATCAGAAAGAACAGGATTTTCAACCCTTATTTGTAATACCTGGGTGTAAAATAGGTGTAATCAGGCACCTATTTTGAAAAGTGAGCTATACTTCGGCAATTTACAGTTGGAGTGTATCAATACCACCTTGATATGCTTGAGGCACCAAAAATTAAGAGGGGGAGGGGAAATAATAGGCAGCCTGTATTGCTTAGTCTTGTTTTAATATGTTAGCCCAGGGGTGTCAAACTCAATTTCAATGCGGGCCACATCAGGACCTTCGAGGGCCGGGTGGGAAATGCTGGCCATGGTGGGCGTGTCCAGGGTGGACATGGCATGGGGCCACACTTCTGCAGACATGGTTTTATAAACTTAAAAAAATAGGGAGGCAAACATTTCTGTGATTTTAGTTTTTTAATACTTACTTGATCTACTTGATCACCTTATGAGAGAGAGGCCAGATCAAGAAACTGACTCCATAGGAAGACTAGAACTATAAATTATTGACATAGGCTATAGTAGCAAAATCCTGCAAGCCTGAAAGGTAAAATGTTTTACTTTTCCTCCCTTTTATAACCTTCTGAGTCAAGGAAGGCCTCCTGGGCCACTCCGGAGGCCAAAACCGGTTGGGGAGGGGGGAACACCACCCATGCCCCATTTTTGCTAGCAGAGGCACCACAGGCCAGTCCTTTGCTTTTCCAGACCGGCCCCTGTGGGCCAGATATAAGTCTTGAGTTTCACACCCCTGTTCTAGCACTACACAGCTGCATATTTAGCAAAATGGAAATGATCAATTAACATTTAATACTTAAACATTTGAAACTATATAGCTATCGGGATAAAGCTTACTTTTCTATAGGATGTTAAGAAAATTACATCAGTAACAAGTTGCTGTTTTTAAAATGTATTTAGGGTTTCAAACAGCAAGCACTTGCCGTATCAACAGACCCTGAACATCGTTTTGAGCTTGCTCTTCAGCTTGGTGAGCTTAAGATTGCATATCAACTTTCATTGGAAGCAGAGGTATGTTGGTATCATCTTAAAAATATAGTAGAAGTACCCCATCCTCTGGAACACAATCCTCCACAATATTTGAATGGCCTAACTCCATTTGCTTTTTGGAAAGCAATGAAGAATCGGTCTCCAGAGTCATTGTATTTGTTTCCTCTGTGAGAAGATGTCTTAGAAGAGAACAGACTTCCTCAGAGTCTCAGTAATTTACTGTACATTTTTAATTTTGTTTTTATTCTTACTGCTGAACTGCTCAAAGTCGACCATAATTTTAACTGCATATAAGCCTAGTAACAGAATAAATGTTTATATGAATCAGCACCAGATCTGACTTGTGTAAAAGAAATAGAATTTTGAGTGCCTGGGAATAGAATGAATTCCAGCTATCTTTGTTCAAATCATTCCTGTCCAAATTATTGATAAATCATGAACAGTCAATTACACTATACTAAAGACACATTTTTCTGAATCATTTAAAAAGAACACATACTTATCTTGAAAAATTATGAATGATTCAGATGATTCTTCTGAGATGGGAAATGGTCATGCTTTTTAGCTAGCTCAAAATCTTCTTAAGTTCTTACTGAAAGTTCATGGTTTAGTGACCATAATATGAATGTTGAATTATCTGGGAGTAACTTTCTATAAATTAAACACATATTGCTCTTTGGAAAAGGCATATTCATAGCTTTGATATGATAATCAGTTGCATAATATTTTTCTTTAAGTAATATACAAAAGAGAAAGTGTAAAAAGCCCTAGAAGAACCCAGTGATCTTCAAAACCATTTAACATGTTTGATGCTCAAAAGATGAAAATATTTTGTTTTTATAGTCTGAGCAGAAGTGGAAGCAGCTAGCTGAACTTGCTATCAATAAGTGCCAGTTTGGCCTTGCCCAAGAATGTCTGCATCATGCACAAGACTATGGTGGCTTATTGCTTTTAGCCACAGCTTCAGGAAATACTAGTATGGTGAACAAGCTAGCTGAAGCAGCAGAAAAAGATGGCAAGAACAATGTAGCATTTATGAGCTACTTTCTGCAAGGAGAGTAAGTATCAAACATTCAGTCATATTCAGTAGCATTTCCAAAGTATCCTCAAAAAATAAATATGGTGTTTAGAAAATACACAAAAATCTCTCTCTATTCCTCTCTGACTATATCGCTGCAACCACCAGAGTCTTGTAGGTTCTCTAGGGAAAGGGTGAAAATGTTAAGACAGCTGTTTTCAGTGGCTGGCAATTGGGTGTTCTTCACATTAAAAGAGCTTCCTTTGGCACATGCGTAAAGGGACAACTCAGTCAATAAAAGACTGAAACAAGGTAACCCCATGACTATTTAAAGTTTGGGAAAACCTGACTCAAAAGTATTAATGTAACCATGTATTTGTCTTTCAACTTGGTCAGCATCTTTATTTATTTTTGTTTCTTTTGACCAATATTCTTCAATTTCTATGATTTCCAAATCTGGGTGGGTAGATTTTATACCCCAAGAACTACCTTTTGTTTAACTTTAGACTTTAACAGAATCTGATCTTTGCGAGGAGATCATTCCACAATATCAAAGATGCCACGGAGAAGCAGCAACTTCTAGGCTAGTGTTTCTTAAACGTTTTCTCTCAGGACCTCCTACCACTTTAAAAATTATGGAGGATCCTATGTTGTCCGGGTTATATTTACCATGTTAAAAATTAAATTGACACAGTTTCAAGTCATTTGAAGGTAATGTAATATTGAATTATTTTTTCTACATAGGCTGGCAGATTGTTTTAGTGGACCACTGAGAATCATGGGGAATGCCTAGAGTTCCTAGGCCCACATATTAAGAAACTCTGTTCTAGTCAATGCTCAGCTCTTCTCATTTCTTAGAAGTGTTAGACATGGAGTTTCTCTCTGCCCTGACCACTAATATTTAGATTATAGGTGCTGTGCTACAAGTATCAAAGTGCCAAAGCCTAAAGTACTTAATAAATTAAACCTGCACTTTAAATTGTGCCAAGAACTGAATTGGAAACAAGTACAGGCAGGTAACATTGTTACATGCATCCAATGTCAGGAACCCATATTGAATATTGAAACAATGGTAAATAGGTTGTTTTGAAGATATTACAGATTTTTGCAGCATTATAGAAATATTGTAGACACACTTCTCACACATCTGTTATATTACTGATATAAGTCCATTTTTTAAAAAGAAGTTCTGTTTCATTGTAGGCTTGACCATTGTCTTGAACTTTTGATTAAAACTGGACGATTACCAGAAGCAGCTTTCTTAGCACGAACATATTTGCCAAGTCAAGTTTCAAGGTAACTGAACTGTGAAATTATGCCGCCCTGGGTCTTCGGAGAGGGGCGGCATATAAATTAATTGGTTGAATGAATGAATGAATGAATGAATGAATGAATGAATGAATGAATGAATGTTATGCAGTATAAATATTTTGTTCAGAACTGAGCTTCTGTTAATCTGTTTCAGGGTTGTAAAACTATGGAGAGAAAATCTTTCTAAAATCAATCAGAAAGCTGCTGAATCCCTAGCTGATCCCACGGAGTATGAAAATTTGTTCCCTGGATTGAAGGAAGCATTTGTTGCAGAAGAATACATAAAAGATTCCCAAACCGTATCACGGCCAGCCAGTGAATACCCTCTAGTTACTGTAAGTT
This sequence comes from Pituophis catenifer annectens, assembly GCF_029215685.1. Classification (NCBI taxonomy): domain Eukaryota; kingdom Metazoa; phylum Chordata; class Lepidosauria; order Squamata; family Colubridae; genus Pituophis; species Pituophis catenifer. Next base: position 33,774,878 of record NW_027256886.1, read on the forward strand.
CATGCAAGATACCAACAGTTTTAGAATTTAGCAGTCTTGAGAGCCACTGAAGTTCTGTTTATGAATTATTTATTTTTGTTGTTGTTAGCCAAATGAAGAAAGAAATATCTTGGAAGAAGCCAAAGATTTCACACTGCAAAACAAAATTTCAGAGGTCAGTATTAATATTTGAGAATATCACACTTTTTAGAGAGCACCAAGGAAAGCAGGGCTGGACAAATATACCCCTCTCTCCCCCAAAAGGCTTTTAAGATAAAATATTTTTGTGAAGTTTTGCATGATTTCCAAATTGTTTTGCAATTATACAGTTCAGATCTCTGATAAATAATCATTTAAGTTTTTTTCAGTAGGAAAAAAACTGTTAAAAAGATGGAAAAAATACATGATAAATGGTCTCACTCTTTTTGGTATGGGCTCCAAGATTTCATCACTTTGCAGAAAATAATGCCAATCCCTGGTATAAATAAATTATAGCATTTCAAAGCATAGTATTTTTATGGATTTATACAGGTGATTCTATTTATACAGCATTGTAGAATGCAATAGATTGTATTTGATAGGCAAGGGTGCATTCTTCATTTATTTTCCTCAGAATTGTTTTAGTTTGAAATATCTTGGCTATTCATATCAACTAGGTATTCAAAATGATAATTCATAGTCCAACGTTGACTAGTTAATGTGAAGGTTTTAAAAGGTTCTGGTATAGAAAAAAATGATCATTGGAATGCTTTCTGGAAAATTCAGATTTTAATAAACTTTTGGAGGGCATAAAAAGGTAAAGGAGCCTAAATTCCTTTAAAAGTCCTGAAATTTCCCACTAGACCAATTTCTTATCTACTTAGAAAAGAACAGAACTGCTGTGACAGTGTTTTTGACGATCACAGATGGTCCAGGCAGAAAACTTCCCCATACAGGTTACAACAATGATGATCTATAAGAACAATCAATGCTGTGTTTATCCCACATGGGTTGAAAAGCATCTAGACGATGAGTGCAATTGATACAACGTAGCTGGATGATGTAACATTGAGCCAGTTTGGAATAGTGGTTAAGGTACTGGCATAAAAACCAGGAGACAGAGTTCTAGTCCTTCCTTAGGTATGAATCCCAGTTCGGTGGCTTTGGGCTACTCAGTCCAACCCACCTCACAGATTCAAAAGAGCTTGTTTGTCAGGAAAATGGGAAGAGAAAGGCGTATTTATATAGGTTCATTGATTTAGTAATAAGGGTGGGATAAATCTTTAAAAAATAGTAACACAAATTGTTCAGATTACTTTAGAAATAACAGACGGTGGGAAAGTAAAATTTTATCTGGTGCTTTTAAAGTCCACTGAATGGATGGTCTAAAGCAGTGGTCCCCAACCCCCGGTCCGCGGACCGGTGCCGGGCCGTGGAGTACCTGGCACCGGGCCGCGTAGCGGCCGGGGGACATGAACGCTGCAACGCAAAGGCTCCTGGGCCGTGCGCAAAAGCTCCTGGACCGTGCGCAAAGGCTCCAGGGAAGAGAGCCCCGCGCAGGTACGCACGTGTGGCCCAAAGCCCCCACCCCTGCGCGCGCTCAGCGGGCCACGGTAAAATTATCAAAGGCTGATTGGTCCGCGGCGATAAAAAGGTTGGGGACCACTGGTCTAAAGGTTTCACTGTATGTTCAGTTTATGTTAGGAGAACAATGTTTACAGTACTGATAGCCATAAATAATGGAAAAGATGTGTCAGTAAAATAAAGAAATTGAATGGTATACATTATTTCTTCATTATGTGGCGGGGCTTTCTTCTCTTTATAAGGAACCAGAAGATGAATCAGTCCCATCTCCTAGGCCTGTAATAGTGCCTCCAGTTGCTGAAAAAGTTTCAGTTGAGATCAAAGATGAAAAGGTAAATTTACTATACTAGAAAGAAAGGAAAGAAAGCACTTTGGAAGTTCTAATCCTACTACTGTAATTTCCTTGTTTCAAGTTTCTTATGTGATAGTGTCAAAATTAAATCTGTTTGCAGGCTATGCAGACCCAAGTAATAGTATAAATTGAGTGCAAGCCAGTAAACTTTCTTTTATATAAGTTGGCCCTCTACGCTAATAGATCAGGTTTTTTGCCTTAGGACACTAATACATCAGTTTTTTGCCTTATTTTCTAAAATACTAATTAAAAGCCTTCAAAGAGCAGTGGGAATTAAGATAAACAATATTTTTTAAAATATATTTGTTTTCCAATTTGTTCCTAAGAAATAAACTGTTTGAATACAGTTAATCATATCAAACCAAGGCAAGAGGTTAAGGAATTTCTGCATTGATCCAACATAGTAAAAAGCTTCAGTAATTGTAGTTCAAAATATTTTTACTAAAATTGTTTTATTATCTTAGTTTATTAGGAATTATTTTTTGTGTCCCAAGCATGCTAAAAGACTGGGGTTTTTTTTACAAGCTGTTTACTTATTATCATGTTCTGCAGGTTTATACTACTGCACTGATGATTTCATTCTAATATTGATTCTGTGGGTCATAGCAATCCCAACCTCTTCTACCTACTTATATAACTATAGAACTAGTTGTATGTTGAATAAGGATTGTATACTTATTCTAACAAGTTAACACTTAAATCCCAAAGGTGCTTTTTCAGGAGGTAACTGGACTTTGTTTTTTCTTTGTTTCACTTCTCATCCAAGAAGTTTCTTCAGCTCTGACTGGATGGTGGGGAATGGAAGGATTTATATTCCTTGAAAACAGCTGGTCATTTGCATTCCTTTAGAGAGTAGCTGAGGGCACTTGGAGGTTTATCTATATCCTCAGTCACCCGAGTAGTACAAATGGACGTGGAGCCTTCTTGGCTGCAGGATGTTTTCTGCCCTGTGACACAGGGCAGAATATATCCTGCAGCCAAGGCAGCTCCACATCCATTTGCACTACTCAAGTGACCATTACAAATTGCAAAATGATGGTCTATTTTTTTTGCTAATAATATTAGATTTTTTTTTTTCTACCCTAACTACTTATATCTTTTTTTAGGTTTTACTGGACCTGGATGTAGATCTGGATAACTTGGAATTGGAGGATATTGATACCACCGATATTTTTCTGGATGAAGAAATGTCTGACTGAACTTTTAAACTGATGTGCATTCTTACACCTAGTTATGCTTGTCAGTGTAGTCTTGTTGAAAAGTGGCTCTTTTTTATATTTAAGATGAAAATAAATAGGGACAGTCTTTTACAGTACAGATATAGATTTCCCCATTGTGATGTAGGCTTCCTTAGATACATTAGCAAGCTGGTATCACATGATCAAACAATTCTCCAATAAATGTCTTTTGGATTCCCTCAGTCTCTGGTGTATAAAGGAATGAGATTGATTTAAAAGAAAGATGAAAAAGTAGGCGTGCTGAGGAAATTGTGGAATAATTATTTTTATCATTCGTGGTATAAAAATGTTCTTTTAAAGATTTATGTACATTTTTCTTCCTTTCCCATACATTTGACATTAAATGATTTTATTGATCTAGTCACTTTGTGAAGCTGCAGTCTTAAGCGAAAGTGCTTCATAAGCCTGTAGGACAAGTTCAATGTAGCTGGCTCTTGATGTTTCTGCCTTTGCAAATGCCTGTAAAAAGATTAAAACGATAATCAGGTGTACAATATGATTTTGAAAATAACATCCTGGACTCTTATACTAACACAATTGGTGAATTTATGTGGCTAAACTTCTAATAAGGAACTGACAGCTAATAGGGCTGAGAAGAATTACACAAAATTTAAAAACAAATTCTGAATATGAATAAACTGCATTTATTTCTAACAGCCACTAGGAAGATGCAAAGTTGTGACTCCCAGCAAATGCTGATGTATGCTTTTTCTACAGTCAACTTTTTTACATTCATAAAAAGTATATTATACCTTAATTAAATCTATCCCTTGGATATCTTGTTCTTGTGCCTGTCTTGCTGATTCACAATGAGGATGGAGCATATGGTAAAGGGTAATTAAACTTACAGCATCTTCAAACCTGAAATTCAGAAGTTAATTTGTAACAACTGCTAAATAGTTTCATATATTTAATTTGAACATTTTGATAATTAAGAATGCGGGAGGTTGCTTAATGTTACTAGCCTATAGCAAAAGAAATACTGATGAATTTAAATAATCCATTACTGTGTAGCACATAAACTTTTGTTCAAAAAAGTTCAGCTTCTCTGTAACAAAGGTTACATTTCAAATCCAATTCTTAATATTTAAATTTTAGCAATCCAATTTTTTTGCCAAGAACTAAGACACAACATAAAACAGGTAATTATTTATGAAATACTTGTAACAGTAGCAAGAGAAAATTAAAGAGCAATAAAATTCTAATCTAAAATTGTGAAGTACATTTTTTCTACAAACATAAATTTGCTCTCAACTGAAATTCAACTCCTAGGGATTTACAGAAAAGAGTTTTTCAGCAGCTGTATAGAAGAGACTGCCAATGTCAACCAAAAGAAAAAACTTTACAGTCTAGCCCAGAGCAATGGAATTTCTTGGGGAACTTCCAAAAAGTACTAATCAGCTTAGCTTTCAATTTGAATAGATAATATGAATAAACATGGCTCATTTTTAATACAATATTGCCAAGTGAAACAGTTCAGTGAATTCCTCTCATACAAAAATATTGGTTTACCAAAGTACTTACAAATTTCTCTGGATCATGTCCAGCAGCAATCCTTCCGTTTTCTTCCTAATTACAAAGTACCAGACCATCCCACCAAAATATTTTGTTGAACGCAGCAGATCATATTTTCCATATTTATCAATATCCTCATATGTCTCATGATGAATCTGTTCAGATATTTAAGCATATTTACTAATCATAAAACATTTGTTTTCAGAAGTGTACAATAGTGAAATTTAGCAAAGTTTTGAGTATATATATAATTCTATAGTAGTGCAAGGTGATCTGTGCCCTCGTCTTAGTCCATGAATGAGTTGATTGAACAAATGCCATCAAAATTAATATATTGCATCATGAACTTATTGAAAATATTGGACTGTCTTTCTGAGCAGTGATTTGCAAAGCATACTTCAGGGGGTCACTAATAACCACAGGTACATCAAATGAATTGCATGCTATTTACATGTTTTCTAGTGTAAATGATCATAAGTCTACCACGCGGATTCCGCACTTCTTAGTGAAATCAATGTACACACCTCCCCTATAAACCAAATCCCAAAATGAACACAAATGTTTTTATACTGTCTAAAATTATAAGGAGTTGCTTGGACTGTGACAGGATAGAAATAAAATACATAAAAGAATAGTGTAGCCAGAATTAATCTATTAATAAGGTTTAAATGAAGTTCAGATCCACTGCAACTACAAACAGTGCTAAAGAGTTCACAAATTTTCATTTACAGTATTTTGGTGAGCAGTTCCCAAGCTTCACCTCTCCACTGAGAAATACTGATAACTCACTCTGATATATTCAGCTGAATCTGGGTCAAACTGCAGAAGGCAGCGATCAAGGAATTCTTCATGACGGTCCTGAAGAAACATAGTCTGAAACAAGAAATATTGTATACAAATGAAAGGTAGCATTTCATGTCAAAAACTTTGGTTAAATTTTCCACAAAGCAATTAGAATGCTTAGCCCAGTTCTGCAGTAAGATTCCAGGAATAAAAGCTATTCAGGTATGCAAATCAAGTGTTCAAATGAAGGTAAATTTTCCCACCAGAAAACCATTAGTATTCCGGTATTAAAGCTACATACCTATAGTTTAATATCAACTTTCTAATCAAAACCTTAAATTGACTTCACCTTATTTTTAATCCAGTTAAACTAGAACATAAGACTGAGGGGGAACATGTCCATGTATTCATATCCGCATGCTAAATTATGGTTTAACAAGCTGAGTTAGGTGCCTAATAATTTAAAAGATAATACTAGACAATTGTCCTCAAATAAGCCAACTAAATCGATCTAAAGACCATGAGAGGAAAATTAATGTTCCTGTATTTACCGTTGCACCATTTTTATTGCTAAATATAGATGAAGGGACAATTTTACGGCCTTGTTTTGGGAAGTAGATCTGTATCATCCTGTCCCGTTCTTCCCAAGTGGCCTTGCGTAATACTCCATTTGTTTCTCGAACTACAATGAATCGCTGCTAAAATTGAAAAAGAAAATATAGGTAAGCTCCAATTTTTCACAGAGCCATTAATTCTTTTCATTTTAAAGTAGACAGGAATTAATATAAATTTAAAATATCAACTAACTTTTGAGAAATTCCTAGCAGCTATTTGAATGGGTGACATATATTGTATTTATATACAAAAAGATTGCATCCATGATATATCCAGACAAAGGAGTCACTTGAAATACCCTAATGCTGTTATTTCAATGGGAAAATTTAGAAACTAACTTGCTGCCTCAATTCTCAATTCTTATTTTTGCCTTTACAAAAAAAATAAGGTAGTTACAAATTGAAAAATTAGGCACTGAGATCTCATGTAGAATTCAGTAGCCATTTCCCAACTGTTCTGCAAACATTATTACAGGTACTCCTCAATTTACAACAATTCATTTAGTGGCTGTTCAAAGTTACAAAGGCACTGAAAAAAGTGACATGATCATTTTTCACCCTTACGACCACTGCAGCGTCCCTGTGGTCATGTGATCAAAATTCAGATGCTTGACAACTGACTCAAATTTATGACAGTTGCAGTGTCCCAGGGACATGTGATCACCTTTTGTGATCTTCTGACAAGCAAAATCAATAGGGAAGCCTATTCACTTAACAACTATGGCAAGAAAGGGGGTAAAGTGGGTCAAAATTCATTAAACATCTTGCTTAACAACAGAAATGTTGAGCTAAATTTTGCTTGTAATTCGAGGACTACTTGTTAACTATTTTAAAGCTAATTGATTAATTCTAAATGTTCATTATGCATATTAATTTATTCTAGAATATTGCAAAGAAAAAATAAAAGGCAATTCAGATCTGGGAAAATAAAAAAAATAACTAAGCTAACCTAAATTAAAAGTATCGCTTAGCCCAAGTCAAACTTAAATGCTATGGGTATACAATGTCACAAAGTGGCATGCTTTGAAAAACTCTTGATTTCTCATAAACCCATAAGTGATATGAAAAGCCTCAGTCACTGAAATTAGCCCTAAAAATAAACTATTAAGCTACTGCTCTGTGTACAACACTGCCTATCAGTAAAACTGAAAATAGAATTAAGCCATACTACATTTCAGAGTTATTACCATAGGTATCTAAAAGACTTACATTGTGTGAGATGTCATATGTTAAATCAGTAAATACATATTTATAGGGCTCAGTTCCATCAATTATCTTGTCCTCAGCTAATACATCATCAATGGGTTCCCGTTCATTTAGTACAGGAGGCATTTTAAGATACTCTTTAGCCTTCTTAACAGCTTGTGCTGAAGCCTAAAGGAAAGAAATCATGTAAGTAATTACATAGAAACAAATCAACACATCATCTATTTATTGTCATAGAACAGTTGAAATACCTCTTCCAGTTGAGCTTCTGTCATGACCTTGTATACAGGAGGCTTACGCTCTTGTTTTCTTGCCTTGAAAATTTTCTCCAAATCCATCCCTGTCATCTTGGAGAGCAAGTTCTGAACTTTTTCATCCATGAAACAAGGCTTTGGAAGATCGGTTTTGGTTTCTTCTGTAAAACAAGCAGTTCACACAAAATACACAAATGCTAGAACACAACAGCAAAACATTAAATTATATCATGAAGAAAAAAAACTTTTAAAAGTTTATCAACTGTTGGTTAAAACCTTATATGCAACTGCGGGTAAGCACAGTAATTGCACTACCGGTATAGGTTGTTTATGGGCCGAGGAATCATACTGTGAATAAAAGGCAAGAAACCAGGGGGACAAATAGAAATCCATGGCTTGCAAGGTTTGTTCTGGAAAGGTAGGAGAAGATGCGGACACTTTTTATTGCTTAATTTGTATTTTCCATCTCACTAATCCCAAGAAAGGAAAAATAAATGCATTACTTCTCATTCTAGTGTCATCTTGGGAGATATAAAGTATACCCTGGCATACTCTCTCTTTATCTTATCCATTAAAGTGACAATAGCAGAGCTATTATGGGTAGACTTTTCCATCCACCTGCAGATGACAGTATATAATCTGTGGTTCTTAGGATGCTTCCAAGGATATAAAACAGTCAATCCCAAACATGTGCTGGCTTTAAAATTGCAGCTCCCTCACAACTGAAGGACACAAGCATGAAGACTTCAAAGGGATTTCATACAGATTTTTGATCTTGATTAAAGAAGTGTTGGAGTTCAGGATACTATTAACAAAGTAATTTTCCCTTAATATAACCAAGGAGACATGAATAAAAATGGCTTAATTTATAAACAGCAAAATATAAGGTAAATTATTATACCACACATGGTTGTTACCCATAATTTGTCTGTAGTCAAAGAATACTATCCTACTTTAAAGGATAGTCTAGGTCAGGGCTGTCAAATTCGCGGCACACAGGCCAGATGCATCACACGCTGGCCATGCCCAAGCCCGGTTTAGCAAAGGGAAAAAAAGTCATGATACATCACGTGACAACGGCATGACATCCCTGGTCTAGGTAGTCCTCAATTTACAATCATTTAGTAACTCTTCAAAGTTAAAACGTTATTGAAAAACATTTTCTTACAATAGGTCTTTGTGTTTACAACTGTCACGGCATCACCATGATTGTATGATAAAAATTCAAGCTCTTGGCAGCATCCAAGAATCATTTGGTCATCATTAGCAACCTTCCCAGCCAGCTTCCAACAAGCAAAGTTAATGGGAGAAGTCGGATTCATTTAATGCCCAAATGATTAACTGCAGTGTTTCATAGTGATTTGCTGGGAAATCACTAGGGGGGGGAGGTTATAAAATCAGGTGCAATTTGCTTAGCAACAGAAATTCAGGCCCCAACTGTAGTTGTAAGTCGAGAATTACATGTAAAGCAAAAGAAACATGTCTTTGGGAAGTAAATTCTGATCTGACTTCAGGCTCATGGACAGTAAAAGCAAACTGCTCAGAATTATACTGATGACTAGATGACTATAACATCATCAGATGAAAGCATGCATGAAAACATCAATGTAGACATGGCAATATATATACATTTCATAAATAAATTCTAATATTGAAACATCATTTTTTAGACTTTAGGTCTATTGTCCTTTTGCACTACGCTTATAACTACCATACATTAGTAAATCCACTGAACACTCCCCCTACCCCGCACCCCCCCCACCCCCAAATTACAGTTAAGCCTTCTTTCGGTCTGAGATCCAGAAGAGCCACCAAAAAAATCATATTAACATACATTAATCATACTAATATATGTCAGTATATATTATTATGATGGATATAGCCTGAGTAAGCAACTTCCTGTCTTCACTGTTAGATTTTACATCTTTACATCCTACCATCATAAAGTCAGATATTCCAATAAAAACAGTGAAAAGTATTTCCCATTGATATCAACTGAACTGCCAACTTAGCAATGCAATCAAAAAGGATAAACCCAATGAACTGAAACTTGATCCCATTGAGATGAATAAGGCTTTAAGGCACATTCGTCTTGAAAGAAATCATTTCAGTTTGGCAAATGAACACTTTCTCCAGTCTGAGGCTTTCCAAGGGTCGTGTGTGTGCTTCAATTCCTGTAACCTCGGACTACCATATTTGAGCTACCAAAATCCTGATGATTTGTTTTCTTTCGATTTGTGTCATCATCACAATTCAAACTTTTGCTGCTCAAGTAAGACCGGTCCGGATGATTTCCAGTAAGCCGACAACAAAGTTGTGGGTGCCTGAACTGAGCAACTCAGATGGGGTTGCAAAAATCTGGACGGTGAGCAATGACAGCAAAGTTTACTGCACCTCTTTGCTTTACTTAATGGTCTTTTGGATCTAGCTGCACATGAAATCCATGAATTCGAACGGAGGAAAGGACGAGGGTCTAACGCAGGGGTCTCCAACCTTGGCAACTTGAAGACTTGTGGACTTCAACTCCCAGAATTCCTCAGCCAGCAAAGCTTGAAGTTGAAGTCCACAAGTCTTCAAGTTGCCAAGGTTGGAGACCCCTGGACTAAAGCAACCATAATTTGTTCGTATTCTTTCAATGAAGTTGCTCCCGTCGAAGTACTCCCCCCTACTCTGCCATCCCTACATCTAAGAGGCGGCCACTACCTGATGCCGCCGCCAAAACTCACCTGCACCCGGGCCGTCGCAATACCCCCTCCATCCCCACGAGGCTCTTAGCAGACACCTTGGAAGCAACAAACCCGCCTTCCCGCTTTTAAAGCAGCCGGTTACTCCAAGAGAAGCCATGCTAGAGTGATCCGGAAGTGCTCCAGCTATTCGTTCCGGAGAAAACGCGGTGCGTCCTGGGAAATGTAGTCTGAAATGATTCGATCGTCAGACTTTGATTAACTGGGCTCTGAGACCGCCCTCGGCGATCTGAGAGACGTTTTTTCTTGGGGACTTAATTTTCTGGGGCTAATTTTCTTAATTAGTCCGAAATGAATGTAAAATTGCTTTGCTGGACCAAAGAAACAAATAAAATAGACGGAGGATTTAAGAAGGGGGGGAATACATTTATGTTACGTTAACTTAATGTTATGGTATGTTAAGAATACATTCAGAACTGTATTTTCGCAGTGCTTGCCCAATCGTGGTTTCCTGAACAAACTGCGGTTTGTAAACCGTACTGGGTTCTCCCAACTTCCTAAGCAAAAAAAAAAAAAGACATTAGTGTATTACAAGAATTTATTTTTAAAAAGATATAAGAGATCAAACGGAAGATAATCGATTTGATCCATTCTGCTTTAGCCTAGCTAATTGAGTTATACTAGGCTTTCGAAATTCAAGACAGCAAAGTATTGCCTCTTGTCCCCATAATATATATTTCGTAAAAGATGAAGCCAAAATATTTGTATCTCTGATCATCCTTAATTCTAAATGGAAAGTATGGAAAGGGGATGGCAAAGACGAGCTGCTTAATCTTTCTTCTGCCGAGGTGGCGGTTTGCACCATTTGCAAGACAAGGGACACAGATCAGAAAATTGAAAATTGGAAGTAGGTGATGGAATTAGGAATTCTGTCTCTAGATCAGATTGCAGCTTCAAAAGGAGAATTTTAGTTACTTCTCACACTGCAGTGAGCCATATTGTGAGGCTTGTGTATGTCAAACCGTTATATGTCTGCAGATAGGATTCATTTGCTGTGCTAATTAAGTATGATAATGGTGTATTATAAACATGGTTTATAAACAAGGTGCATTTACATTACTCTAAACCAACAATTGTCTAGAAATGTGAATTAGTCTGTGTATGTATTTACTGTAATTTAAATCTTATTCCTGCAAAGCTGCATTAGAGTTTAAAAGAGTACACTTTTACAATAAATTTGCATAATGCATAAAAATCTTATTAGAATTCTGTTATGTTCTCAAAAGAGGTTGCTATAAACTGCATTGAGAGGCCACAAGAGTTTCCACCCACACAGGCTCATGAATGACATTGCTAGAAAATATTATGTAATGTTGTGGCATTACGGTTAGAATGCAGTATTACAGGCTAACTGCCACAGCCTGGAGTTTGATCCTGACAGGGTTCAACATGGACTCAGCCTTCCATCCTTCCGAAGTTGGTAAAATGAGGACCCAGATGTTGGAGGCAATATGCTGCCATTGTAAACTGCCCAAAGAGTGCTGTAAAGCACTATGGGGTGGTGTATAAGTCTAAGTGCAATTGCTATATTAATGTCAAAAACTTAGTAGGCACTTGGAAGCAATGTCTTGGAGTCTAAATTGGGAAGCCCACAAATCCTGTGAACTAGATAATGCAAAATTATTACATGAAACACCTCTCTTTGAATCATAAAAGCAGCAATACAGGTCCTCAACATATGACCACAATTGAGCCCAAAATTTCTGTTGCTAAGGGGAAAGTTTGTTACGTGAGTTTTGTACAATTTTTCTTGCCACATTTGTTAAGTGAATCACTGCAGTTGTTAAATTAGTAACACGGTTGTTAAGTGAATCCAGTTTCCCAGTTACTTTGCTTGTCAGAAGGTCACAAAAGGGGGGCTCACATGAGCCCAGGACAATGCAACCATCAAATATGAGTCAGTTGACAAGCATACGAATATAAATCCCAGGACCATGGGGATGCTGCAACAGTCATAAGTGTGAAAAATGGTCATAAGTCACTTTTTTAGTGCCATTATAACTTTGAACAGTCACTAAGTGAACTGTTGTAAGTCAAGGACTACCTGTACCTACTGTTTTTCAGAATGTGCAACCCAGGGAAGTATTGAGCATGTATGTGGAAACAGCCAATTATAACTTAAAAAGTCACCATGTGACTCTGAAGGATCTAAGTACTCTGGTGATTTAATCTGGTGATTTAAAGAGATGCTTTATACGTGCATCTGTTGCACCTTCCTTTGAAGGATTTGGAGTAGTGCTATAAATTAGTAATAAGAGTTAACTGATGAAATAGATTGATAGGAGGCAGCCTACACATTATTTTTGCTACGGGATCACATTCATGGGCCCTGCGGAGGCCTTTTTGACAAGTCTGGAATATTTTAAAAAGTTTGAAAGAGAAATAGAGAACAGTTTGTTTTTTATCATTTGGTCAAAGCCTTTCTAGTGGGAGTGTTATATACCCTATTAGTGAATTGGGAAGATATTTGGCTACATGCCTAAAAGCCACTCCAGTTCTGTATGTGTGCTTAGATGTCAACCCTTTAATTCACAGAAGTGCTTAGGAAAACAATAGAATTTATTAGGTTAGATCGAGGTAAATTAAAATCATATTCATTTTGAATTTGAGTGGTAACAGCTGCTGGGAGGATTAGCTTTGCTGGCACTTGAGATAAAGTTAGTTCTCTATACATTAATATCATAGATGAAAATATACTGTATCTAGTTCATAGCACTCCCAAAAGATCGTGCACTAAAGTCACAAAGCCAGATTTCGTGTTTTTCAGACATTTTTAGAAATAATCAGTGAAGCCCAAGAGATTTATCTCTAGTGGGCACAAAGCAAATTTGGTAAGAGGAAACCTGTGAGATTCTGTGAGGCAACTGCTATCATTTGGAAGAAGCGTCAAAGGTTTCAGTGTTTGGACCAATGATTACAAAGATGAGAGGATCTGGATTTTCTATCCCGTGAATTTATTTATTTAAATTTATTTATTTATCTAGCCAGCTAACTCTTTCTCTTCATGAGAATATTTTAGCTTCCACTATAATTGTGTGTGTATGCGTGTATTCTAGGGATTCACTATTTTGACCAGAGGTGGGTTTCAGCAGGTTCTGACCAGTTCTGGAGAACCGGTAGCAGAAATTTTGAGTAGTTCAGAGAAGCGGTAGTAAAAATTCTGACTGGCCCCGCCCCCATCTTTTCTCTGCCTCCCAAGTCCCAGCTGTTCAGGAGAAAATGGGGATTTTGCAATATCCTTCCCCTGCCATGCCCACCAAGCCACGCCCACCAAGCCACGCCAGCCCACCAAGCCAAACCCACAGAACCGGTAGTAAAAAAATTTGAAACCCACCACTGATTTTGACCATATTACTAATGAAGAAGTGCTCCAGCTTGAGGTCATATTCTGCATATGGAACAATTGAATTCCCAAAATGACACCCACTGAGGACAACCTCGAAATGCATGACAGAGAATATTCATGGAAAACTTAAAGATTCTAAACAACACATGGGAAGACACTAAAGTATTCAGCCGAAATCAAAAACGCTGGAGATCCCTTGCTGCTCAATATGCTAAACAGCATGGGAGGAGCTAATGCTAATGCTAAAGCGTATGTGTCTATTTAAATAACTTTATGGCTGCCCATCTTTATGCCCTTGATTCTGGCAGGATATGAAAATTAAAAACCAATCCAAGCTAAATAATACATTTGAATCATAAAACCATATTGACAAAGCTTGCCTGAACTACAGCCAGGTCTTTGGAGTCTTATGAAAGGCTAAAGATCATCTGGATAAATGGGGAAATGCTGTTCCTTGAGTCAGATGCTGCCACAAAAATTATGATTTGGCCTTGTGAGTCAGTGGCAAACTTTGGAGTAATATTTTCATATTTATTTATTTATTAGATTTATATTGCCACCTATTCACCCACAGCGACTCAAGGCGGCTTACAGAATATAAAAAAACACATTTAAAAAACAGTAAAACTCATAAAAAATCAAATAAATTAATGTACTAAAATCACCCTTAACCCCCACCTCCCACCCCAGCGACAGCCAATCACACAAGCTATTTAATGGGCTCCATCCCGTTTTGAGTTCCCCAGGCCCACTGGCAGAACCAGGTCTTCAGTGCCTTTCGGAAGAGAATTAGGGTGAGAACCATTCTAATCTCGGGGAATGTTGTTCCAGAGACAGGGAGCCACCACAGAGAAGGCCCTTCTTCTGGGTCCCACCAGGTGTATCTCCCTTGGGGATGGGACCTGCAGCATTCCCTCCCTTCCTGCTCTAATGGGTCGGGTAGATGTGACCAACAAGAGACAGTCCCTCAGATAACCTCGTCCCAAGCCATGAAGTGCTTTAAAGGTGACAACCATCACCTTGAATTGCACCCGGAAGCAAATCAGCAGCCAATGCAGCTCCCATAGGAGAGGTGATATATGTGCACACCGGGGTCTGCACAAAACCATGCGGGCCACTGCATTTTGCACCAACTGGAACTTCTGGATGCTCTTCAAGGGCAGCTCCATGTAGAGCATGTTGCAGTAGTCAAGACGGGAAGTGACTAAGGCATGAGTGACTGTGAATAGAGATTGCCGGTCCAGGAAAGGGCGTAACTGGCACACAACTCAGAGTTGTACGAAGGCCCTCCTGGCCATGACCATCACCTGCTCTTCAAGCAGGAATCGTGAGTCCAGGAGAACCCCCAGATTACGCACAGGGTCTGTTTGCGGTAGTACCACCCTCATCCAAGACTAGAGATGGCAATTCTCCCTAAGCCAACAAACCCCAAACCCAGAACCATTCGATATTGCCAGGGTTTAGTGTCAACCCATTGCTTCCCATCCAACCCCTAACAGCCTCCAGGAACTGCGAACATGGCATCACTTAACTCACCACGGGCTGAGACATACAGCTGAGTATCATCAGCATATTGGTGATACCTCAGTCCATGGTAACGGATGATCTTACCCAGTGGCTTCATATAAATGTTGAAGAAGCGTGGAGAGAGTACTGAGTCCTGTAGAACCTTACATAGCAGTGGGCGAGGACTGGATCTCTCCCCTCCTATCAGCACTGACTGAAAGCAGCTGCAGAGAAAGGAAGTGCACCAGGATAACACAAGGTCTCCCACTCCCATCCCCCAAAGCCGCTCCAGGCAAATACCATGGTCGATGGTATCGAAAGCCGCTGAGAGGTCAAGTAGAGCAAGAATGGATGTATTACCCCATCCTGCTCCTGCCAGAGATCAGCCAAAAGTGCAACCAATGCCGTTTCTGCCGTTTGCACATAAATCTTCTGCATAAGATTTATGTGCAAAGCCTTATATATTTATAAAGTTTTATATTCAATTATGTCCCAAAACTTTGGAATCTAATTATTTTTGAGAAGTTATAATTATACTGGGTTCGGACAAGTACTTTGAGAAAACAAAAAGAAATATTCTTGATACTAAGAACTAAATTAAATAGATACATAATTTATCTGTTTTTGAAATACTAATGATGCAATATGTTTTTCTTTGGCACAGATTTCATGACATTTTAAATAATAATTATTTATATTGTTTAATTTAGATTTTGAAATTTCCTTGCTGAGTTTAAAGTAAACGCAGTAGATATTCAGTTGCAGATATGGAAGTAAATGGAAGACAGGATGCACAATTAGAACACCACACAACATGATAAATGTGTGAGTGAGGGCAGAAAGGAGTTTTGCCATGTGTCAAAATTGTCTATACTGGAATTAATTGCATAGTAGCATTTTTATGAAGCAAACTCTCAGACAACAATACTCAATTTCATAACAAAGCATAAAGCAAAGGAAACCTTTATTTTGTTTAAAAAGAAAACTAGCCTGTAACTTTTTAATAATAATCAGAGACATATTTTCAAAGTAGACCACTAGGCGGCACTGTCTTTCTTCGTGTGTTCACCTGGAGCTCTGGATGGATAAAGAAACATTATTCCATACATCACAAAACTTTCAGAAATACAAATTTATTTTCAAATATTGTAGAGAGTATTGTATTTGCAAAAACAAGCAATGTTAGGTGATTATATTCTTTTCTTCTAAAAATCATTCTTATTCTTCGTTGATGTTCCTTACTTGTAGTTTTCTAAAAACAAAATTTTATTTAATTGGGTCACAGCAGAATGAGTTTACCATGTGCGTCCTTTTTGTCAAAGGAAAGTCCAGATAATTTAGATATACACGATTAGAAAAGACAGGAAAGGAATTTTAAATCCCTGATATCATCAGAACATTCCTTAAAAAACATGAAGGAATGAAATGGTTTGTGCTTGCATATACTTCATTTGCATATGATTCATTTGCAAAAATTCAGAGCTTTTGAAGAAAATCGTACCAAAATCTTAAAAGTGGACATAAAATGTGTCAAAAATACATCAAGAAAATATATAATAAAAGTCACTTTTTTTATTTCCTTCCCTTTTTTTTCTTTATGTTAGTTTATATTTTAATGTTTGCTTTTGAAACTGAATAAAGATTTTGTAAAAGTGGAAGTAAAAATGGATGGATAGAAGGTTGAATGCAGATTACTAGTATCAGAGCAAACGAATTTTTAGAAATTTGGATATGTTAGAGCCATTTCTACTGCTATTAGCCTAAGGAATATATTACACTATAGGCAAAATTTATTAAAAAATACTGGAAATGAATTCTTTAGTTTAAAAGCACATTGTGTTACTGTTCAGAATTTTATTGCTGGAAGGAATGTAGATTTGGATTTTTGACATAATGTTGATTTCCTGTGGCAGAAGATAACGAGAGTAGTCCACAGTTCAGTACAGAGGTAGGCAGCATTATTCAGCTTGAATACTGAACTTAATAGATGAGTATTATACATAGGAGTCATATCAAGTGATACAATGATATCACCTGATATATCAGGTTGAATGATATAAGGGTGGAAATGTCTTTTATCTCATACAACTTTAACATGCCTATTTCTCCAGTTATTTTAAGGTGAAAAAAAATCAACTAAAAACATGACACTAAAAAAAAACTGCTGGGGCTTATAAGTGGCTTACAAATAATAGGTTGATTTCATCTTAGTGCATTAGATTCAGACATTGATCATTTCTGTATTGCAAAACAGACAGCAAAGGGTATAGAGATTGCCATTAAAATGCATATGCTAATGCAGAGTTCCCCAACCTTTCTGGCTTTCTGGACTGGGGGGCAGGGGATGGTTCCACGCAAGTGGCCGGCAAGCATGTGTATGAGCAGGCAGCTCCCTTTGCCTGAGCAGCATGCACACGTGCCCGCCTCTCACACAAATGGAGCACACATAAAGGAACTCACCTGCTGCCTGCAAAAATGGGAATGTGTGTGTGCTCATCCATCATTTCCAAGACCCGGTTGCAAAGAGTTTATGGCCCACTAGTGCTAATATTCAGATGTAGGAACACATTTAAAACTAATTACTGTGCCTACTATATGCATGCATCATACTATTCTGTTGTAGGGTAAGCAACATTTAGCAAAAAGGGAGTAAAAATAATAAGGAAGGGAAAGGGAATACTACATTCAGTTACTGATCTTCAATTCCATAAATATGCAAAACATTCCATATTTAATTTAATCGTATGCTTTCTCTATAACAACTGTACAAATAAGTCTTTTGTAAATTCTTACACTTTGTATGATTTTGCTGAAAAGCAAAAATCTTACACTGTACGGTATCTGCAGCCTGACGAATTTTCAACATTTCCACATTATTACATCACTTCTTTTTTTTTTTTTAATTTGATTTATATGCCCCCCTTCTCCGGAGACTCAGGGCGGCTTACAATGCGTTAAGCAATAGCCTTCATACTTTTGTATATTTATACAAAGTCAGCTTATTGCCCCCACAAACTGGGTCCTCATTTCACCTACCTTAGAAAGGATGGAAGGCTGAGTCAACCTTGAGCCTTGGAGAGATTCGAACCAGCAGCAAATTGCAGGCAGCTGTGTTAATAACAGGGTGCGTAGACCACTGTACTATCAAGGCTCTTTTTCATCATTTTTCTTGGACATTAATATTTATTGTGTTATTTTTTTAAACAAATCACTATCATTCTGATACAGTGCTCTAAACTAATTGGGTCCCAAATCATTTCATCTTTTAATTCATAATTCTAATAAGTTGTTCCTCTTGTTCAATCTTCTTCACCCGCTTCCAAAACAGTGTTGTATTGTGGAGTCCTTGGTGCTCTCTGAGCTTAGTTGTTTAGTTAGAGATGTTTCATTATCCAACTAGATAACATCTTCAGTGCTACAAGTGAGTATAGTTTGCTTTCTGTTTATATACAGTAGCTTGCCCTGTTCTTTTTGTTTCCATCTTAGCTTTTTTATTGTCTCTTTTGAATGATGTGTAAATGTAAATTATCTTGATGTGCCTGTAGTTGGCTAATTTGTCTAAGTGCTGCTAAATGTTATATATACATCCAAATATGCAATACTGTGTCTGCTATACATCCAAATTGTTCTGGTTTCCCCTTTTTCTCTTTTGCTTTCTTTGACTACATTATTTGCCACTGTTTTTACCTTGTTGATATTACATATCTTTCAATTTCATTATATATATATATATATATATATATATATATATATATATATATATATATATATATATATATATTGCAACAGTCATTCACTTATATACTGTATATATTTTTTGTTACCACAGCCTCTTTCACTTGATTCCAACAAGTGTCACTTTCTCAGTTCCCATTGGCATCACTTCATACGATTCTGGGATCTTCTGTTCATAATTTTCACTCTCTTTTGCGCAGCTTCCATATTCTTTTTCTTTACACATACTTATGGTTAATTTTGTTTGAAAATTAATTTATCTTTTAATTACTTTTTCAAACAAGATTATTATTTTCTTGTCCTGCAATTGTTCTGCTTTCAGTATTTTTCCTTTTTCCTTTTGTTCCATGTATATTCTTGACACTGCCCACAATGGTTAACCTATTCAGAACCTCTCATCATCCTTGTATCCTTCACTAATTCTCAGTCATCATAAAAAAGGCACCAGTCAATTCTTAGTTTTATACTAATTCCTTTTTCATGTATACAAACAAATGGGAATGCTTGAACTACATATTTGAAACATGTTTTTTTTCTAAGCATAGACTCACCAGTCAACTTACTCATGCATTCTTTATCCAAGTGACCCATGCCCTATTATTTATTTTTTTTAATGTGATTTTAGTTGAAAATTTTAAAAAAGAAGCTAAAAACTAAACTAATATAAGGAAGAAAAAAGAAATAAAAGAGAACACAAAAAGATCAAGAAAAGAAAAATTGTTTAAGAAAAATGGAAGAAAAAGAAAAAGAATACAAAAAAGTGACTTCCAATATTCTTTACAATGATAATAAATACTGTTATCTTTTTTAACCCTTTTCTCAAAAGTTATATTGTCATAATATTTTTTTCAGTAATCTATCCTGTCTAATTGTCAAAAATTATCATTATAAATCATTTTTTTAAAAGTACACAAAAGGTCTATAAGACACCAATAAATGTAGATAGTGTCTTTTCTATAATAAATGAAATAGTTTATCTCTCTTAGCAAGTTTTGTAAGTTTCACCAACTATTTTTCCATAGTAGGTAGTGTTGAATCTTTCTATCTCTCTATATATAATAATGTTACCACAGTAATTGTATATTGAAATAATTTTCCTTGGCTTCTTTCTAACTGCTATTTCTTTGTCCAAAGGGGGAAAGTTCTGGCTTCAGTTGAATCTCTCAGTTTCAGTAATGCTAATTGTCCAAACCTTTCTCTCACTTTCTATTTATAACTTCTGTCATGTCCCAAATCTTCCATTTTGGGTTCTAGTTTGCAGCCAGTTGCCCTACGCCGCCTTCTTCCATTTCATTTTTAACTATTGCAGTCATCTTTTGCCAAATTTTTCAAATATTTTCTGCAATAAATCTGGTGAAATGCCTTTATCTGTAAGTTGTTCTAGTATGTTTTCTAATTTAGCAGCTTTTCTTATGGTTGCCATGTTGAAAAAGTGAAAGTATGTTTATTTTAATGGTGAAAGTAAAATGCAGGTTTTTATTTTCTATTTTGCTTTTCTTTGTCTTTAGCACATTAGTCTCAGCTCTGCATAGTTACAGAGTCAGAGTCTAGCTAATACTATCTTTTTCTTTTATAAAATCCACCAATTGTCTATTGTTGTTGATAATAATCAATCAGCTTTCCCATGAAGGTCTGGTCTGGAAGTCTAATTTGCTATTTTTGCTATTTTCTTCAGAAAATATTTTTTCTATTTTTAAAAAATCACTGTCACCTTTATCTGTTTAAAACTTTCTTGAATCCCAATCTTGTTAAGTGTTTTGCTTTTAAATTAAAACCCTTTAAGGTAGTGAAAATCTTTGATCTTCACTACCATTCAGGATATCTTTCTGTTGTGGGAGACAACACTGTAGTGGAATCACTGGCCAAAAATAAGGAGAGATACTTGGGACTGCTCATTTTTACTCTGGAAGAGCTGCTTTTTGCAAGGAGAAGGAACTGAGTTTAAATTCTTTACATTTTAATTATTTTACAACCACAGAAAGATACCCTGAATGGTAGTGAAGATCAAAGATTTTCAGTTAGTATCTTCTTTTTGAAATTAGGAAGAGAGGAAAAAAAACACTACCTTAAAGGATTTTAATTTAAAAGCAAAACGCTTAACAAGATTGGGATCCAAGAAAGTTTTAAACAGATAAAGGTGACAGTGATATTTTTAAAAATAGAAGAAATATTTTATGAAGAAAATAGCAAAAATAGCAAATTAGACTTCCAGACCAGACCTTCATGGGAAAGCTGATTGATTATTATCAACAATAATAGACAATTGGTGGATTCCTCCCCCCTGCCCATTCCCCCCCCCCCCCGAAGCTTCCCCGGAGCCCCTTTTCTACCAGAGGCCGAAAATTTCATGTAGGCTCCATGAACAGCCAGAGTGCCCACCTGGGAATCAAAGGCGGCACTGGTCAAAGGCGACCCCAAGGCTCCAGTTGCCTCCATCTCCTACTCACCGACCAGATTCTCATAGCGCCGGTTAGTGGCTGGTCTTTCTGACTTCGGGGCCCATGGTAGCACTGGGCCAGGCGCGATTCGAGTCAGGAGAGGGACAGAGGGTTCCCACTCAGGAGACCTAGGCAGCCTCATTGCCAGGTGTTCTTTGGAGGGAGCCCCGAGAGCAGCTGGTGAGGGGGATGGGTAACAGCAGCGGGCGAGGCTAGTTCGTGGGGTGGCCGGGGGAGGGGGAGGTCACAGCTAGGCTCAAGCGGGCCCTGCCCAGCCCTAGAAGCACCGGCTGAGAGGGCTTCCCGGGGAGCCGGCTGCATACCTGCCGAGCCTGCTGGCAGAATATGGCCTCGGGCGTCTCTGCCTTCCAAATGCGCAGTTTCTTGCAAGCAATATGGAGAGTCTAAATATAAGGAGCAGAAATCTGTTGAGGGTAATCAGGGCTGGGATAATCATCTGCTGGACGTAATCAGGTTTTACGTCCAGCAGATGGCGCTATTTTTCAATGTTTTTCAATGTTTGTCAATGTCTTTCAATGTTTTCCAATGTTTTTCATGTTTTTCCTGTCACAGGTGTGACATGTATATAATATAAGTATATAAAAACATGCCTGTAGTCAAATGCAATATTGTGTCAAAATTTGAAAGCAATCGGTGAAGAACTTTCGGAGATGTGCGGTTATGTACAAATGGACATTTACATTTTTATTTATATAGATATATATGCAAGTTTTGGTGTATTTGGTGTATTTTCCTGTGTAAGATTGAGAGTATCTTGGCGACGTTTCGACGAGTTCCCACTCGTGCGAGCAAAGCCGAAGCCGAAGGCACCAGCCTGAAGATGACAATTTTATTGAATGGCAATAAAATTGCCATTGACGATTTATCTGAATGGCAAGAGGCTGTAGATGGTTATGAAAATAATTATACAATGAGTTTAGGATTGTATAATTCATTTACTCACAACCCTTGAACACCTCACAACAAAAGTAAATGCAAAAACTGCATCTTTCATGAAAATGTCATACTTTTTTCATCTTTCAAAACAAATAAATTTTCCTCTTCTAACTAAGGAACAGTAGGATCATACTAATAATGACAAAAGGACTTTTTCTGTGATGGTATCCAAAGTTTAAAATGTTGGTCTTTCTAATATAAATAAATAAATAAATAAATAAATAAATAAATAAATAAATAAATAAATAAATAATTTTATTTCTATACCGCCCTTCTCCCGAAGGACTCAGAGCAGTGTACAGCCTATTAAAAAACACAAAGACAAACATCAGTTAAAAATAATTAAAATTATTACATAATTCGGCTGAAATTTAAAAGCCCAAAAATTTAAAACCCAATTTAAAAATCATTAAATTGATAGCCGGGCTATCAATTTGTATTATCTAATATTATCATCTGATTTAAATGTCTATGGAGATTCTCAGTCATCTGAGTCATGGTTGTTCCAGAGGTGCTTTTTCAAGAATTAACTGGACTTTCTGGTTTTTTTCTTTGAAGACTTTTCGCTTTTCATCATTCTTCAGCTGAAACGACGATCTATTTAAACATTTCAGCATAAGATAAATGTTTATTTTGCACAGGCACATTTATCTGTACAGTATAACGCATTATTCTACCTCAGTAAGGTCATGTGAAATACGACACTAACATTTTTATGATTACCATTTAATATTAGTTTTCATTTAAAT
Source organism: Pituophis catenifer annectens (assembly GCF_029215685.1). Taxonomy (NCBI): domain Eukaryota; kingdom Metazoa; phylum Chordata; class Lepidosauria; order Squamata; family Colubridae; genus Pituophis; species Pituophis catenifer. The sequence continues at coordinate 33,797,857 of NW_027256886.1, forward strand.
GAGTTTTTCTTTAAATAAATTAATATTTATATGGCATATCCCTCTGAAGTCCCATATAATGAATGTTAAGACAGAGTACAATCATATTTTAAATCAAGCAGTTCTAAACTCAGTACAGAGAGAAAAAGTTAGTAACAAACATACAGACATTTGGCCATTCTGAGATCTATAGCATAGTCCTGTTCATGTTAATTCAGATGTAAATCCAGGATTACTGATTAAGCTTATTACTCTTTGTAGGTGAACACAGCCTTGCAGTGATACCATTTTTATTTGTGATTTGGGCTTTTAATTGAACTAAACATGCAAATGTCCAACTTTTTTTGTAAATTTGTTCAACGCATTTTTTAATTTACTCTGTCTCAAAAAAAGAAAGAAACTCAGATGGTATAAGAAATCCAGCCAAAATGCGTGTGGTCATGGCTGAAGCTCTTAGCAGTGAGCATTCTTTAAAATATTCTTGGAATGGAAAATGCAACTAGAATGTGTTAAATCAAACCAATAAAGACTTCAACGGCTATTCTAGAATGAGTCTGTAATGACAAATGAATCATTCTGGCAAGATAATGAATAAATATAATCAGGAAGTCAAAGTGCAATGAATTAAACAAACAGAAAAATATTTTCCTTTTCAGTCAGGCAGTCGTTTAGATTTAATTTTTTCCCAAGTTAAAAAAAATACATTTATTGCTTTTTTTTTTTTCCTGCTAGAGAAATTGATTTCTAGCTCATTGTCTCCCTATAATACTTAGGTTGACAAACATCAGTCTTGTTTATCAACTGAAACAAACAATTAAACTTAAGAGAGCCTCTTTTCAATTGATGTCCTCCAGTTCTGTCAATTATAATACAATATATTAAAGACCACAGCCAATCCATAACCTGGTGAATACAGGGACAATGAACAGTGATTAGTTTTATTGAGAATCTTAATTAAATCCTGAAATAAATACAGAGATAACAGTCTTTGCGCACTTATTCAAGTAATATTTTAGAGTAGTTCATTTTAATTGTGTATTTTATTATTAAAAATCATGGCATGGTTATGGCCTTGTTGTTATTGTTAGTTGCGAAGTCGTGTCCAACCCATCACGACCCCATGGACAACGTTCCTTCAGGCCTTCCTGTCCTCTACCATCCTCTGGAATCCATTTAAGATCACGCCTACTGCTTCAGTGATTCCATCCAGCCACCTTATTCTCTGTTGTCCCTTTCTTCTTTTGCCCTCAATCTTTCCCAGCATTAGGCTCTTCTCCAGTGAGTCCTTCCTTCTCACTAGGTGGCCAAAATATTTGAGTTTCATCTTCAGGACCTAACCTTCTAAAGAGCAGTCAGGGTTGATCTCCTTTAGGACTGACCTGTTTGATCACCTTGCAGTCGAAGGGACTCGCAGGAGTCTTCTCCAGCACCATAGTTCAAAGATCTCAATTCTTTGGCGCTCAGCCTTTCTTATGGTCCAGTTTTCACAGCCATACATTGCAGGTTATGGCCTAAACTGTTCTTAATTTGGGAACTCTAAAAACAAAAATCTAGATTCTGTTTCAAGGAAAAGAACATTCCATTGTACAGAACAGGTCTTATGCTATAAATATTTCCAGAATAAATATTGTGCATATTATAGTGAATATCTGAGTAATATACACAATCGTTCCCATTAAGTTTAAAAAAGCATTTTGATAAAAATTCAAGTCCCATATTTAAATATGAGATGGTGTTCTATAAATGATTGGCCTCCACGTTCTAAAAAATTTAAAGGAACATGCAATCAATTTTATACATGTGTGCCCTTTGCACTGGATGGGTGGGATTGTATATTTTGTGCTGGGGTATACATATCAAATTGCAAAATGCAAATCTGGAATCAGATTGCCCCTCACCCTACTGCACACAGTGACAGATATAGCTGAAACACATCAAATTTTATACACATGTGCCCTTCACTTTTGATTATCCATTTTGTACTCTTCTATTTTGTACTCTGATATCTGTACAAAAGTAAACAAAAATGTGAAGTAGAACTGATGTTGATGAGTGTTCAAGTGTGGGCCTTCAGTATTTCAGGACATGCTACTGTAGCTTTCCCAGCTTTGCAGTATATCTATCTGCCTCATATCATATTGAAGGAAGGAATGTATACAGAGCACCTGCATATCATTTAACAACTTTGTGTGGTTTTGTGTCTTCTTCTTTTTTTTTTTTTTTGAAACAAGCTTTATTAGCTGTCATTTTTTCCTTTTATTAAATTATATCTTATTTTAATTTTGTAAAGTTATGTAAAGGCATCCTAAAAAGATTTGGAATGAGAGAATTTACCTTTTAATTCAAGCATCGGACCGATGACTAATAAAAATGAAAGTTATGAAATTTTTGTTAGGTGCCATGGAAATAGAAAAGCATTGTAAAGATTTGATCTACAGTATGAAAGTCTTCATTCTGTTCCCAGTAGTTTGACCATGTCATCTAAATGTCATACCATGGGTCACATCTCTTCAGGAAAGACATTTAGGGTTAACTCCCAGGTCTTGGTTTGGTTGTGAACTTTGGAAGCAGCCTCTGGGGCACATGAGTGGTTAGCTTTCTGCTAGCTTGTCATTTCTTTATGCATTTCATTTCCCTCAAAGTCAATTTTGATTAGGGAGTGTTTCATCTAAGTTTGAAAACACTTCCAGAGATCTGGTAGAGATTACTGCAGAGTATCTTTTTATAGTTGTCAAGTTGTGGCAAAAAAATTCAATAATTTTTGAATATTGGGTCATCTTTCAGGATATTGCCTAGTATACGGAAAGATTTATTGCATTAAAAATTGCTTAATTTTGTGACAGCATACATTTTAAGGACTTCAGTTTTCACATTCTGAATATCTGCTTAATAGGTGTGATTATATTTAATAGTCACTCATAGCATGTCATCAACTCAGCATACCCACCACAACCTCCTAATTGAATATTTAGACATGTCATAATTATTGAGAACCAACATCAGCACCCAATTTGTTTCTAAAGAATTAATCCAGCCAACAATAAGAAATGTTAGGTCCCAATAATATTATTGGAAGAATGTATTGATTTATAGTGACAAGATTTAGCACATACTTTCTAAAGGAAGCCTATCGCATTTCATTACAGACAACCTTCTGGAAGTTAGTAAAAATCTTCCCTTCAAACAGGGGGAGAATTTTTAGTTGATGGTGACACATTTTTAATGACCTCTGATGGTAGAAGGAGGTTTACTAATGATAAGGTGACATTACTGGAGAGCTGAATTCTTCAACTTTTGTTTTTTGTTTTTACAGTGTCAGGAGCTAAAGTAAAATAAAATCTGAAGCTGTGGGAGGCTTAAACCTGGCAAGACCAAAAACAAGTAGCTTAGGTCCAGATAAACTGATTTGTAAACTCAGACCAGGTGCTGAAGCTTGGCCAATGTGAGAAACAGATTGCAAACAATCCATCACAAAAAGTGGGAAAAAGAAGCTCAGGATTAAACCATAGAATTTCCATATATAGAGATCTAAGTAGAAGCTATCCTTCGTCTTTACTAGTATCTATAATAAACTATCTGATTTTTTCAAACTGTATTCCTGTTTTCCCATGAGAATTCTAAATTCAAAATAGAGAATTATTATGAGAATCAGTAGCACCCTACGACACCTGTTTACTGCAAACAAGAAAGAACAAACAAGAAGGCTATCATTTAGCCTTCACTGTTACGAAATGCAATCTTTTAGGATTCCATACCTCAGAGAAAGAAAGTTACAGCTTTTCAATTATTGCAATTCAGCTGCTGTTTTGTGTTTTATATTTTTATTTAACATTTAATTATCATTGTCTAGAATTCTATAAATGAATGTCAAATGTTTTCAATGCATAAAATATTCTGTAATTCAAGATAATCAGTAGAACCTAAAGAGATATGTGCTTAATATGGAAGTGATCTTGTTTAGAAATTGATCAGAACTTAAATTTAAAAGGAGTTGTTTGTTTATTTCTATTGTGCACATTATTACTCTTATTAAATTCAGATGATAGTGCCATTGCGCTTATTATTGTTTTCCATTAGCAAGAAATTGATTTTTTATGATCTGAGATATTGAACAACGTCATCTAGACAAACTGAATTAATGCTGAGTTAACAGTTTTAAGACGATGTAAGATTATTGGTACAAATCCAACAAAGAAAGAAATTGTTTTATTATGATGGCTTACTTGGTTGTATGGCTGTGGCCGCAGTCTGTATTGCCAGCTGACCTATAAAATATATACTAGATTATTTCTAAATCTTATAAAGAGAGCAGAACTATGAATTTAAACATTGCAGAAATCCTTTATTTTTCAAGGAATACTTTTACTCTGTAGTTTTAGTAGTTCATTAACTGGATGGTAATACACAGGTCAGTGATCTTAGTTATAATCTAAGCAGTCTTTGAAAAATATTTGAAAAAAAATACTGTTCCATCTTTTTCCAGTACTCAGATGTTGAGCGCTAATGCTGACATAGTCAAAATAAAACCATTCAGGCTCAAGACACTTTGTTAAACCTCAGGTTTTTAGGAAAATAAACCATAAATTGAAAAGTTAAAACAGCCCACTGAAGACTGACAGCCTAATCCTGGGAGGTAATAGCTGGTGCAGGACAAGAGGTTCCCACATTGCAACATTGTTCTCTAAGGTTGCACACAAAATTCAATTTGTGTAATAAATATTCTCTGATACAAATCTGCATGCATGGCAATGAAATCGATAGAATGAAGGATTGGGGTTAACCATGGATAAACTATTTGCCAAACTTTCCTGTGCCAGATAATACAACAAACCAAGTCCAGATGATTTACTGGTCCACAGCCATTTCAATTGGCATCCCAATAGTTGCATTTTTATAATTGTTTAACAAATACTTCTTGATTTATATTAGTTTCATTTTAAAAAAATGTATGGCCTGCTCATAACTTTGAGCTTTTAGCTGATAACTCAGAATTAATCTGAGATAATATGGACAGCTAGCATTGCAAAAAATATTAATTTCAAGTCCTCCAAGAGTTCTTAGAAACCAAGAATATTGCTAGATCATTTAGAGGATTTGAAACCTATAAGCACCCACGTGTCAAGTAGTTTAACCCTTCTCTCCCCAATACCTCTTGGTCTCCAGACTATCCATATGTGTTATTTGTTGAAACGCTACTTGCTTGTTCAGTCTAAGACAGAGACTTGCTTTCATCTCACCTTCCACAATGTCTGTTGTTGAAAAAGCTGCAACTTTGGGGGCAATCTTGCCCATCAATATTCTGAGGGTCTCTCCTCAAAATGAAATCTAAGGTTTAGCTATTTGTGCGCCACATATTTCCATTAATATATCCTGTCAGTAGCTTGCAAAACCATTATTCACACACAGACCCTCTATGATGACTCTTGCTCATAATACTTCATTCCAAGAGACTCATTCAGAATAAGTCTCTACGGCTCTGCTTCTATTTTTCTATTGTGGCAAATCTAATAGCATGAAAGAGACTGGTGGATTTCTCCAAAGTACTAAACTCTTCAATGTTCTGATATGGCTTTCTGTGAATGCATTAGAACATGTTGTTATCTACTTTACAGGGCAAATGCAGCAACATGTATGGAACATGTGAGGTCTTCTACTTTCCATAAAAAGTAAGTAGTAATAGGAACACTCTCAAAAGTGAGCTGGAAAACATGATAGCAGATATCTGTCTAGTCAGATTTTGATAACCTGAAGGTTGTAATATGGTCCAGCAACAGCCATTTTCCAGCTCCTCAAATCATTCATTTTGGAGGTTTGTGTCTTTAGGCTTTTCTTCCTTCAAATTACATACAGGCCACAAACAAAGACTCCACTGATTTGAGTATATCATAAGCAAATTGCAAGTTGCCCCATCCTATTGTGGAATAAGAAGAATGATTTATTAGAAATATACTTTGTCATCTAAGTGACTCATCATAGCTAATCGAAGATCCAGATATATAGATCCATGAAGATAGTTCATACAATAAAAAAATATTTCATAAGTTTTGTTTAAATATTTTTCTTTTAAAATTGTTACACAAACTGTTGTTGGTTAAAGACAAGCTAAATAATATTTATCAATAGGTTTGTTAAACATTTGTTTTTATTTTCATAAGCTAATTCAGTAAATTCCATTTCAGCTAGCTCCAGTTGCTGAAGTAGGCTGTTGTTATTTAGATTAGCTTAATTTAATGATATGGTTGGCTGGTGGGATTGAGGATCAATGTTGCTCCTTTCCATGCAGCTAATTCAATTAATGTTTTACTAACAGTGATTAAAGTTGAAACCTGCCTTCATGGTTACTTGAGAATTGTGTATACTATGTTTTGTTAAGTAGTATGGGTTGGAAGATTGGATAAGAAATTCAGAATTCAGCATGTCCCAAATTCAGTATTTGTACTGTTGTTATATGGTAATCACATTAACTCACTATGTTAAAAAATGCATCCATGTGACAAATTAGTGACAAACAATTGTCGGAAATACAGAACAGGCATGACTCATCTATACTTGCAAATATGAAACCTCCATTTTTCTAGTGATAGAAAAAGAAACAACTTGAAATATAATTCTTTTTCACAGTTGTTAACCTACCGCATACATGGACATTGCTAGCCATACCAAATTCATATAATCATAATATATCCACTAAATGCAGCTATTTTACATTAACCACGCATATTGAATCCACGGATAACTGCTGCTTTTCCTGCCAATAATGTAGTTCCATCTATATTTGCTTAATTTAGATGACATACTGTGGAGAAATTTGGTATGAATCATTTCATAATTGGCTGTGCTAAATTCAACAGTGGTCCTTTGGTTTCATGCAGCAGAGACATTTGGAGGGGTTATCTGCAACGATTTCTATCATAAAATATTGATGCCTCCCCTTCACTATTTCTTCATTCTTCAAGTGGCAGACTTCTTTGAACCAATAGTCACAGCTAATCCAAAATGTGTGTGCTGCTGTGATAGTTTTGGGATCATGCCACAGGAATGCTGGAGCGGGTAGGGACAGATCTGGATAAATTAACCAATACTTTGATTTATTTTAGTATAAGCTGTCTAAGATATCCTGAGAGCCAATCCTTCAAAGATATAAGGATCCATGGCTGATCCTTTAAAGGTAAGTTTGCCTCTAGGTTCAGCTTTAATCATTTTCATTCTGTGCTGCTCAATTTGCTCTCATATGTTTTTCCTTTAGATAACATTACTTGTACAAATTCCAACCTAAGCTGAACTGGTAAGACTCAGAGGGATTTTCTGGCATTTCTTATGTAACAGAACTTAGCTTACTTTTTTTGTGCATTGCATTTGAGGTTTACAAAGTGCATTGCCCTGTCTGTGACTATCCAGGGTTTTTGAAACTTAAGCAATCATCTTGGAATCAAATGAAGATTAGATGCTGGCTTATTGGACACTGTGGTAACTGAGAACAGCAAACATATTATATACATGCATTTGAATATAACAATCAGGGAATACAATGGCAAACAGCAGTACTCAAGTAGATTCTTGCCCTTTTCTGTCATTAGATATATTGTAATGACAGGCTTTGCATGACAATTGTGTTTTCTACATTATGGATATATTGCACCAGTCAATATTAGAAGCTTTATTAGGTTCTAATAAAGAAGCTAATTATTAGCTTCTAATTTGAATCTGGACCCATAATTGGCTTAGAGCCTAGATATATGTACTGAAGCGGGAAAACCCACTTCCCAAATGCAGAAGACAAGACCATAAAAGTTGGAGAACACAGGTTTATTTGCTAGCAAAGGTTCCGAGCATTCACATATCAGATTCCTACAAGGCCTACAATACATATAGCTACACAGATTCTGTCAAGTTGTTCAGTTGTGGGATCGCAATTTCCAGGATAAGTTCCTTTCGTCGCCCGTGCGTTGGGTGTTAGCCTCCGGAGTAACACCTGCAGGAGTTTTCTTCACTTCTTCCATTCATAGAGGGACAGCTCCCGGAGTGTCACCAGAAGGGGAGAGGTTCCCCCTAGTCCTAGAGTTAGTTTCCACATAAACTTGGGCTTTTTCTTAAAAGCACAGAGAAGAAAGAAAAGTTGAACATCTCTAACTCAACAAGGCCCCCGGCAGAGGGGTGACCCTCCAGAGAGTCCCAATGACTCGTTGTGTCCCATCTTGGGTGCCAGAAATGAAGCGGGAGAACCCACTTTCCCAAATGCAGGAGACAAGACCACAAAAGTTGGAGAACACAGGTTTATTTGCTAGCAAAGGTTCGGAGCATTCACATGTCAGATTCCAAATCTTGGGCTATGCCCAAGGTGTACCTTTTATACATTTTGCAATTCTAGCCACGCGAGAGGCGTTATGCTTCTGACTCTATTTCCATATATGGGTACACCGTCTGTTACTTTCCGTGAACACTTCTGGTAATATGTTTCTTAATATAAGTTCATTACAGGGATGATATAAACATAGATCATTAAGCTCATCAGTACATTTAACAAGTTCCTTATTTCTGTTTCTTGTACTTTCCTGAGGTTTGCAACATAACTTCTACTCCCACGTCAACACTTCTGATAGCAACATAATACTGTGAATAATACAATACATAGATTAATATGATTTATAATATAAGATCCTCCTGTCTCAGTACCTCTTTCAGATCTTCTTCTAAATGGGCAACCTTCTGGAATTGAAGCTAGCAGGCATGGGGATAGTGAGATTACAGGTAGCATACATATGGATTGCTTTCTTACTTCTCCTATTCCTGAAGTATGTCATGGAATATTGTGAATGCCCTCATACTAAAGTTACCATTTGATCCTGGATACCTTCAATTATTTTTATTTTTTTTTAATTTGATTTATATGCCGCCCTTCTCCGAAGACTCAGGGCGGCTTACAATGTGCTCAGCAATATTTATAATCTTCTTCCCTCCCCTCCAATCCCCCTTTTCCATTTACTTGGTTTCATCTGAATTTCTATTACTTTTTAATCTTTTTTTTATGTTTTAGGTCTTTTTTGTGGATGCTTTTTATCAAGTGGGATTCATTCTATGATTGCCTTATCCACCTGCCATCAGTTCTTCTTGCTATGTGAATAGCCCATTTCCATTTAAATTCTTTTACTCTCTTGATGATATCATATACTTTCATTTGTTCTGTAATCCATGTGCAGGTCTTTCTATCTTGTTTTGTAATGCTGACCATGTATCTTTGCATGGCTCTTTATGCCACTTGTAGCTTTTGTATCGATTGTGAGATTAGTGCCCATGTTTCACTGGCATATGTTAGAGCAGGTAGCACAAACTGATAGAAACTTTTCTCTCAGACATAAGGCGAGAGTGTGATTGAAAATTATGCTTAGCCTGCTGAATGCCTGCCAACCACATTTAACACATCACTCAATTTCTTTTATTGTATCATCTTCCATTGAGATCCATTGGACAAGGTATATGTAGTGGTGTACTATGCCTAGTTCTTCTCCAATATATATATATATATATATATATATATATATATATATATATATATATATATATATATATATATACACATATACATAACAGGGGTGGGTTCTAATTTTTTTTTACTACCAGTTCTGTGGGCGTGGCTTATTTTGTGGGTGTGGCTTGATGGTCATGTGACAATTCTTTAGGATTTAGCAGGGGCACTGATCTATCAGGCTTTTAACTGCTTGCAGAGCTGTACCAGTCTACTCATTTGTTTTTGGAGGCACCGGTCTACCCATTTGTTTTTGGAAGCACCAGTCTACTCATTTGTTTTTGGAGGCACCGGTCTACTCATTTGTTTTTGGAGGCACTGGTCTACCCATTTATTTTTTCAGGCACCAGTCTACTCATTTGTTTTTGTAGGCACCAGTCTACCACCACACTGCCTTTTAACACTGATCAGCTGTAGGGTGGCCCTTTGAAGCCCCACGGCAAGAGTTTAAACAGTTTTTTTCCTTTTAGCCAATCAGCTGGGATTCAGGAGGCAGCAATAGATTGGAGGTGGGGCCAAATAAAAGGTAAGAATAATGCAGGGGGATGGGGGGGCAGGAGGGTCCAGCTCCCGAACAAAGAGAACCAGTTCGGTGACGTCATATTGTCACTGCTACTGGCTTGGCGGAACTGGGCTGAACTGGGAGGAACCCACCACTGATACCTACATACAGATACATACATACATACATACATACATACATACATACATACATACTGTATATATACAGTATATATGTATGTATATATATATATATATAAATAAATTGTGGGTGATTTGAGAAACCAAAATTGACCTGAAGCTTACTTCACTTCCTTGATTGTCAGCAAGAGATTTAAGAAATAAATGGATTATTTAAAAAGATCTGTGGGTTTTTATGTTCATGATATATTATGACATCATGAATCTATTAAGAAAATAAAGTATCATTGGTACAAATAATACCACTGACTAAAAGAAAGATGAAATAACAACCAATTGGGAAAGGATTGTAGATGGATAGGAAAATCATCCTAATCATTCAGAACATCTACTTTGATATGGGAAATGACTGTATATCTGTATGGTCATAGAAACTCTTCACTCAGCAGTGAATAATGGGCAGCATCTATCTTGAAATGCTTCAAACAAATTGTTACTTTTCAAAGGGTTTAAATGTTCCTTGACTAAAGGGCTCTAAAAGAGCAAATCAAATAATAAGTAGCCTGCAACAACAACAACAACAGCTAAAATCAAATTCTTCTATTTAGGGTTCTAGCCAGACAGACATTTCCTTTTCCACATCTTGCATTCCATTCTCCTTACGCCCACTCATTCTCTCTCCAGTCATTAATCTGTAGTCAGTGAGCATCTTCAGTTCTCATTTACTGCTGCTACTCCCCTGGTATTTTTAGGTTTCTCTGAGATGGTTGTTAGATCATTTTTATGTATGAGTACCAGCTGGGTTATTAAAAACAACAACACACACATTTTAGCATATATCTATGAAATAAAGGAATTATCATTATTTGGGTAGAATAACTCAATTCATAGGGAAAGATAAAGAAACTTTCTAGCTTCTAAAATTATATAAAAATACAGTGTAAGCCTAATTTACATGCTTATCTAATTTAATTTATATAGACATGATCAAATTTTAAAGGAAATTTACAAAATTAAAACAATTTTTAAACAGAATGTGAATAACTGGCATGTTACAAAATTTATATCAAACTCAGAGTCAAAAGTATTTTTGAAATGCCTGGATTAATTAGAAATGATATTTTAAAATTAACCATGGAATTGACAAAGAAGAAGAATATTGTTGGCGGCATCTGCGTATGCAGGTGTGGCTAACCCTCCAGTTATCTGAAAGAAGCTGCAAGATATTACAAGCACAGGGAGTTACCAGCCTTGGGATGCTGATAAGTACTAATAATCTGTGTCGGAGAAAAGCTTTTCTCACACTGGAGCAGTGTTTCTCAACTTTCACAACTTTAAGATGTGTGGATTTAAACTCCCAGCATTCCCAGCCAGAGAAATACTGCACTGGAGAACCAAGCATAGAATTGGGTTCAAAGAGTTCTCATAAGCACCTGGCATAAGTTCTGTACAAAAGGAGCAATAATGTGCCTAATGAAAAAGAATACAACCATTATCAGCTTGTCCTGAGATGGTAGAAAATGCATAAAGTTTGTTTCCAGGTTTCATCCGGAAGTAATACCTAAGGATGTGCCAGAGACACAGTGTTTCTTAAATTGGGAACAATTAAATTCAAGATATGTGAACTTTAACTCCCAGAATTCTCCATTCTGGTTGGGGGAATCCTGGGAGTTCATGCTTCTTAAGATTCCCAAGGTTGAGAAACACTGACATAGGAGCTCTCACTTTAGGTAACTTATGTTCAGCAGACAGAATTGTTTATGGCTTCTATGAAAGACAGAAAAGAAGTACAGTATTACTAAACACTGGTGAATATTATTCTTTGCTATTTCAAGTACTGTAATTCTTAACCTATACTTCGATTTGGACATAAATAAGGCTATGCAAAGGAATGTCCAAACATTCATGGAAAAATAAAGTCAAGGAAAACAATGCTGAAAAGAAAACAAATTAATTGTTTTGATAGTTCATTGTCATGAACTATCATGAAATGATAGTTTGGGTAAAATGGGAAAGAAATTGAAAAGAAAGTATTTATAATTAGAAAATTGAATTTGCTTGGATACCAAATAAGGGAAATATTGCACAACAAAGGAGAAAGAAAGGAAAGAGGAGAAGAGAGAGAGAGAGGAATGGAAGAAAGGGGAAGGAGAGGAAGAAAGGATAGGGGACAAGAGCAGGAGAGAAGGTGAGAAAGGGGGAAAAGAGAGGAGGAGTGGGGAAGAGGAAGGGGAAGTAGCGGAGGAGAGGAGAGGAGGAAGAAAGTTGAAGAAGAGAGGGAGGGAGGAGAAAGAAAGAAGAAGAAGAAGGTTTGTTGTAAAAAGAGGGAAAAGAGAGAGTAGAAGAGTAACCCCAAATGTAATTAAAATGTCTTATTTTTATGCTTTCATTAAAAAAAATGTATATATATGATCAATTATGGATAAGAGAATGTACATTTACAATATGTGTATAAGAAATAAAAATAAAAAAACTTTTTTCAAAAAAAATACCTAAAACACGATGATCGATGACATAACCAAGTATTGCGGGCCCAATTGGCAAAAGAAAGCTCAGAACCATATTGATTGGTAACATGCAGAAGAGGCCTTCATCCTGCAGTACACAGAAAATGGCTAAAATGATGATAATGATGACATATATGTATACACACACACACACATATACATTGTTAACTGTGGGAGATTTAACAAAACCATGATCAAATCCTCACATATTTTGCAAGCCTAAATTAAACAAATTCACAGTCAGATTTAGTACATTGGCTGAACTCCAGAATCTAATGTAGATAAACACATAAGCCACTCTGTGGACGAAAATAAATATGATGGATACATAAAACTCAATGACAAGAATATCTTTTTCATCATGTTTAGATGCTGCTCCAAATCTTTGGAAAAATCTGAAATCATTCTAGTATTCATATGGAGGGTAATAAACAGAATGGTATCTTGGGAAGCATTTATTTCTAATGTAACTAAACTTTGACATGACTAGAAAAGTCCTTGTTAACAGCTGGGAGCACCTGGTACATCCTTTTTCTCTCCAAAGAATCTCTTGCTCCTTTTTAAATTGGCACATTTTTCCTTTAATTTTCAAAAACATTATTTTCTAAATCTATTTCAAGCATAGAGATATGAATTCAATTAGCACTTCTTTTATTCAATTTCGTTCTAAAAATATTAAGAAATGAACTCTATCCTTTAAGTGTAAAGAAATATACAATTGCGCTTTGAGTTTTCAATAAATAAAGGGAAAAAATGGTGTAAACTACTATGGGCTATGTAAAAAATTATATGTCAGTAGATAATCAATTGCGATTGTTAGTTTTCCACTGAGTTGTGGCAAGGTTTGTTTGGCTAAAATAATTAAATAAACATACTTTAACAAAAGGTGTGCTGATCTTTTTTCATTTTCTTGACACTATTTGCTGTTCAATGGGAAGAGAATTTTGGCGAAATTCTTCAAAAAGGTGGGCAGATATTAAGAATTTAATGGGCAATTTTAAAGCAAAGTAACATTTCCCCCCTTCTTTGTGAACTGTAACAACTGCTAAACATGCTTAGTGCATTTCTGCATTATCTTTTTGTTATCACCATTCTTTGAGCATTGTTTTATTTAAATATCCTAAAATTAACTAAAGAACAAACCCAGCTGACTTATTTAATCATATTTTATTTGCTAACCATTGTATATTAAAAAATGAGGAAGACAGACTCATGGATGCTCATAGATTGTACTCATAATCATAACAAAGAGATGGTCGACTTTGTTAGTGGCTCCTTGACAGTGGTGGGATTCAGCCAGTTTGCACCACTTCGGGAGAACCGGTTGTTAACTTTCTGAGCAGTTTGGCAAACTGGTTGTTGGAAGAAATTATTAGGGCAGAGAACCGGTTGTTAATTTTTTTAAAAAATTTGATTTATATGCTGCCCTTCTCCGAAGACTCAGGGCGGCTTACAATGCGTTAAGCAGTAGCCTTCATACTTTTGTATATTTATACAAAGTCAGCTTATTGCCCCCACAATCTGGGTCCTCATTTTACCTACCTTAGAAAGGATGGAAGGCTGAGTCAACCTTGAGCCTGGTGAGATTTGAACTTGCAGTAATTGCAGGCAGCTGATGTTAATAACAGTGCTTTAGTCTGCTGCACTTTAGTCTGCTGCGCTAAATTACTTGAATCCCACCACTGCTCCTGGGGCATGGGTTGGCTCTTCATTTCCATACGTTATTTTAACTCTGTTTTCCTTTCATATCATGTATTCATTTTACACATAGCATGGATGTTGTAATGTTGGAGCAAGATTCTGCCTCCTTGCATCTAATGACCTTACTCCAACCTTAGTGCTTTTATAACAGATATTGACCACAGGGCAGAATATGTTAGCTTTGTATGTTCTATACAATATACAAATGTGGGTGTGTACCTTTTATCTATATATGTAAGTGAAATTCCATAGAATTTTAAGGGGAAAACAAAGGGCCATAACACTGTAATATCTACTTCCATATCTTGAGTGAATGTGGGAAGAAGAAAGAAAAGAGGAAAGAGCATTTTCTTATAGATTTCTTATAGAATACTCGTACAGTTACTTATAGAATACTCATACAGCTCAAGAGCTGACAGCTAGATTCAATAGCCAAGCTCCATGCAGTGGGGTGAGCTCCTGTCCACCTAGCAGTTCAAACACATGCAAATGCAAGTAGATTAATTACTACACTTCGGTGGGAAGGTAACAGCATTCCATGCATCTTTGGTGTATAGCCACATTGGCCACAGGACCATGGAAATAGTCTTGACTTCCTTGGTCAAGAAATAGAGATGAGCACTAGAGCTGGACACAACTGACAGGGAAACCTTTAACTTTTTACTCATACAATTCAGTGGTAGTCATTAAGAACTGGACCAGCCTTCATCTTCATAGCACACCTATAAACTATAATCATGATTTTGGGTTTTGTTTCTTGGTCCCATGCTACCTTGCAATGGAATTTTGAGTTTTGTACAAATGAAGTCCTATTAGTCGTAATGTTTGCAACCTACCAGAATTAGTGGCAACATTAGCAATTATACTGTAGCCACATATGCCATTGCTGCCATATTCCTAATGTCTTGTTAGAATGGGAAAAGCCACTATTTTGTTTTGAGTTCACTATTTAGTTAAATAAAATTTGTGCTTCCCAGTTCTGGCCAAAAAAAGTTTGGACATTTCAAAGGGTTTGATAAACAGCAATAGCTTCTCCTCCCACACATTAAAGCTTCATCGGTGACATTATGTGAAAAGAAGAAAAAGCTGGCAACACAGCAAAGCAAAGGGTAAGGTGTTCCTTGGATGGGTCAAGGTGCTCTAAATTCTCTTTTCAGCACTGAAATAACAGCAGTGTTTCTGGCAGGAGATCATCTCTAATCTTTGTCTAGTCCGAAGAGCCACATCTGTTCACAGTTATGGGTCAGTGCCCATACAGGAAATGCAATGTTCTGCACAGAGAAAAGACTCTGGATTCAGGATATAGAGAACAAAAAAAAAATTATAAAGTGAATTGGATAATAAAATGAACCTTGAAGAAATCCATAAAAGAGTTAAAGCCCTCCAATTTGATAAACATCTAGAAAATGTTACAGGCAAGGGGAGCAAGGATCTTCATCAAGTTTCTGGTTTTTCTTTTGTTCATCTTATTTTAATATGAATCTACTAAAATCCAGACTACAGAAAGCAAATCACTAATGCTTAGGAACTGATTTAGATAACTCTACCATTTGAAGCACACAGATCAGTGGTGGGTTGCTACTGGTTCAGTTGGGTTTTTGCAAACCTCTCGCAATGGCGGCGGGCGGCTCCTTCCACCTGCCCAGATGTTATCATGGAAAATCTGTGCATGTGCAGAAGCGCGCATGCGCGCTCCCATTGCAAACCTGTAGCAAAGGTAAGTGGAACTCACCCCTGACACAGATACATCCCATGGTGGGTTGCTACCGGTTCTCTCTGGTTCGGCAGAGCCGGTAGTGGAAATCTTGATGTGAGAGCAAACCGGTTTGCTCCTATTGGGCACAAAGTGCATGCATGAAGCAAACCAGTAGGCGTGGCTTGGTGGGCATGGCAGGAGAAGGGTACTGTAAAAACTCCATTCCCTCCCCACTCCAGGGAAAAGTTACTGCAAAATCCCCATTTTCTCCTGATCAACTGAGACTTGGGAGGATGTCAGTTGGCAAGCCACCTTCATTGTATTGCTATTTGCTTCAGCTCAGTCAGGATGGAACCAAAAGAACCAGTCTCATGATTCTTCCAGATTATTTTATTTTAGGTTAAGTGCATGAGAGTTTCAAGTATACTCGATTTGTTCAGGGATGAGAAGTATGGGAGTCAGAGGTGGAAAAATACCCAGTAGCCAATAAATAATATCTAATGCTTTTAGCTTAGACAGTAGGAACCCAAGAATTTTGGGAGTGCCTATAGTATGCCTGAGAAAATATAGGAAGCGTTCAACATCCCACTAACATTGGAGTTTAAATTGTTTCCATTTTTCAATATTTTAAAGCCTAGCATTCATAGGTTCATAGAAGATAAAATGGTATTTTATTTATTTTCTCTTTGTTTATGCACTAGCTTTTTGGGTAGAATTTGAAAAAAAGCTTCAAAAATGTTTATGCAAGAGTATAGTTAAGATTTGTATTCATGATTTTGAAGTTGTTTTGCCTATTGGACCAATGGTTCTATCTAGGCATATTTCAACCTGCAGCAGCTACTTGGCCTTCTACTTCATTAGGTAACACTGATATTGTTCCCCTATTCTATGAGAAGTTTTATTTTAATGTAAATAAAAGACAAAGTGAAAAAGTATTCATAGATCAAGATTCCATAAATCACTATAGCTGAAGAACTGATTAATCCAAGTCTACAATTTACTTTCTCTAACATTAATTGATCAGAAAGGTCTACTGAATTTTCGTTTGACTAGCTTTTAGAACCAGAATTAACAGGAGGAATGTTAATCATTTACTGAATGATTTAATGATTTGATACTTTATGATAATATGTTGTTTTCAAAATATGAATTCTTGAATTTCTATAAAAAAGAAGAATGCACATATACTTGGTACACTTTTTTTCCTTAAAAAGAGCTTTATGTAGAATCCAAATCTCTAATGTGAAATTTTAAATATTTTAAACTGCAGGCAAAAGGAAATTAATTAAATAAAGTATCACTTTATTTAAACCACTGTTTTTCAATTATGAAAAAGTATTTTGCCAAACAAATTTGCTTATAGTATACAGTGAATAGACACTATCCAGCCACATTTTAATTTAATATGTTGTGCAAACCCAGCTTATGTGATTTTATACTTCAGTATGTTTAACAAACTTCGAAAATTGGATTCATTGAGCAAACCATGAATCAAATAACCATGAATACTATCATAGCTGAAATATCAGAATCCAAAAGTAGCAGTCTGGGCTCATTTTGGCTGCTAGAAACTATTCCAGCCACAATTAGTACCAAGGAACATCAAAATGATGCAACTTGAGATAAACAATAATGTTTGCGAAATCTATCCCATTTTAGCCTGATGCTAAATTAAATGAATATGCAGAATCAAGACCACTTAAATCAGGGGAAGTTCTTATTTCAGGGGAAATTACTTTTACCAATGTACTCTTACTGAACTCAAAACAATTTCCATTACTGTAAGTAAAATTAGTGGTTTTTCCCAATATAAAATAATTTATTGATCTTAGTTTATTTTTCATGTTCTCAAATACTTTGAAGATAATACAAACCTCCTTTATACTCTAGTATCTCATGATCATAAGCATACAGTAGTTGCAAACTTTGAGCCAACTATTGCCAATAAAAATTTGCTACATCAACTCTGACTGTCATATTAGCCATAGACATCATTTTCATAACAATTTTCTTGTTGATGGTGTTCACACTTTGCACTAAGGCAGGGGTGTCAAACTCGCAGTGTCACATTGTCGTCATGTGACATATCGTGATCTTTTTCCCCTTCGCTAAAATGGGTGTGGGGTGGCCAACGCTTGACACATCCAGCTCGAGGGCCACAGGTTTGACAAACCTGCACTAAGCCATTGTTACAGACCATACTAGTTGTGTTTGCCTGCTAATTTACTGAATTAACCCAATTGCCACAGTTAGCAAAACATACTAAAGTTTCAAGTAACCACATGGCTGGGCTATTCAATATGTTAAGCCACAAATTCATGATTCCTGTTTTAACCTCCGTTTTTCGGTGGTTCTCCTCCTACCTCTCTGACCGGTTGCAATCTGTGTTGGCAGGGGGGCAGCGGTCGATCCCGAGGTGCCTTGTTTGCGGGGTGCCGCAAGGGTCGGTCGTCTCGCCCCTTCTGTTCAACATTTATGTAAAGCCACTGGGTGAGCTCATCCGTGGCTTTGGGGTGGAGTTCCATCAGTACGCTGATGATACTCAGCTGTACATCTCAACCCCAGGCCACCCCAACAATGCCCTTGAAGTGATGTCCTGGTGCCTGAAGGCCGTGCGGGCCTGGATGGGGAGAAACAGGTTCCGACTCAACCCTTCCAAGACCGAGTGGCTGTGGCTTCTGGCGTCCCGATATAGCCAGCTGGTGCCATCGCTGGTTATTGGGGGCGAGTCATTGGCCCCCACGGAAGGGGCTCGCAACTTGGGCATCCTCCTGGATACACGGCTGTCTTTAGAAGAGCATACGGCGGCGTGGCCAGGGGGGCTTTTTATCAGGTTCGCCTGATACGCCAGTTGCGTCCCTTTCTAGATTGGGACTCCCTACGCACGGTCAGTCAGGCACTCGTCACTTCCCGCCTTGACTACTGCAATGCTCTATACATGGGGCTCCCCTTGGGGTGCACTCGGAGGCTCCAGTTGGTCCAGAATGCGGCCGCACGGGGGATTATGGGAGCGACAGGGCGCTCCCATGTGACACCTCTCCTACGCGAGCTGCACTGGCTTCCTGTGGTCTTCCAGGTGCGCTTCAAGGTGTTGGTGACCACCTTTAAAGCGCTCCATGGCTTAGGGCCGGGTATCTACGAGACCGCCTTCTGCTGCCAATAGCCTCCCACCGGCCAGTTCGCTCGCACAGAGAGGGCCTCCTCAGGGTGCCATTGGCCAGACAATGTTGGCTGGCGACCCCCAGGGGGAAAGCCTTCTCTGTGGCGGCACCTGCCCTCTGGAAGGACCTACCCCCAGAGATATGCATGATACCAGACCTCCGGACTTTTCGTCGGACCCCGAAAACACATCTATTTCATCTAGCCGGGCTGGCTTGATCCCATCCTTGCAGTTTTAATTTGTAATTGGTTTTAATTGGGTTGTTTTAAATTGATGGCCAAAATTATTTAATGTTTTTTAAATTACTTTTAAATTTTATATGTTGTGTTTTACCGTGGCTGTTCACTGCCCTGAGTCCTGTTGGAGAAGGGCGGTATACAAATTAAAACAAACAAATAAATAAATAACCTCACAGAAGACAGAAAAACTAATGTATTAGTTGAATTCATACAGCATGTTAAGCCAAAAAACCAAGCAAACCAGAATACTTTAGTATCGTCTACAGAGTCAGTCACTGTGGGTTAGAAATGAAGGTTTATAGTGAATCAATGTCATATAGTGGATCCTATCTGTGAAAACAGCCACTAAATGGTTATTCAATAAGCCATAGTTAAGCCAACCATGAAACTATGTATAGTATGAATTCAGTCATTAATTTTTATACTACTATAGTTCTAAAATCACACTTTGATTAAAAAATGCAGCTGAGGAAACAAACTATTTAGTTCCTCTATGTTGCTTAAAAGAACTCCAAAATACTAGGTGAAAAATGCAATGTAAAATATTGGTTGACCCAAATAATCAGCACATTGGTTTCTTTAAATTAACTTCTGAAAAAGCCCAATTAAAACTGTACCTTTCTTTCCCTCTTGCTTCAACATACTAAAACAGAATAAGGTAGAGAATATGTGATTCTTGAAATATGCTTACTTTTCTATATTAATAGAAAAATCATTATTTCAAGCATGATAGTTATCTGTCAAACTTTTTTGCTCTTCACTCTAGCAGTTTGTTAAACCACTTCATTTTAAATAGCTTCTATTCCACAGATGCAGGTGCAAACCCTAATCAGAGAAGCAATTAACAGCTATCTCTGCAAAGGCATAAACGAAGCCAATTGGAGCACCAAGCATACTGGGAATGCATTTTGAAAGATAACTTGAAGCTAAGATATTTACGTCTGGCGTTTCCTCCCCTTTATTATTCTGCAGAATAATTCCTTGAAAGTTCCAATGTACAAGATACTCTAAATATGTTAACTGATCAAGCTACACAATCATTGCTTCTTTAATGAATGACAAATTAATAAGGAATCTGGAAGATTTGTTAAAGGTCTAATAAGTCACAAAACCAGGTAGCATAACTACAAAATCCAGAGCCTTGAAAAGGCCGTGGTGTTGAAATGCATATGTGTGGCATTATAATTATTTACTTCAGAAACCATATTAAATTGTGTGGTTGTTTAGTGTTGAGCTATTTAAAACCATGATTAATGACTGACCACACATTTAGTCCTAGTCCATGAGAATACACCACAAATGGTCAAAAGCAAAGCTGATTAGTTTTGACAGTGAATTGACAAGTCTTTTTTCGCAAATTAAAATTTGGGAAAAATTTATATTTTATAATTTTATAATTATATAATTTGCATCCCAGAGATCAGCCATTTTCCATTCCCATTCTAAAATGTATGGGTAGAAAAGAGTTCAAGAAATTTCAGCCTCAGCACTGGATGGTTCCCTATGGCACTTTGGAAAGTTTGACAGCTGAGTTGTGTGCCCTGATTCATCAAAGATGGTCCATCTCCAAGGTTAAGCCATGTTTTGTTTAACTATGATTTATTGTATTCATCATCGGTTCAAACCACAAACCAGATTTATAAGCCTAAAGGGCTGGCTACACACATTGTACTAACTTAAATCATTTACTGAAGTGTATTAATCCAACTAAAATTTTATTCAGAATACCCAATCTCTTGGATTTTCCAGTCTATACCTTGTATTCTTATCAAATATCACCCTTCAGACGAATTATTATCCATGCTTTTAAATATAACCAAAATATCTTTAAAACTGAGGACTTATTTCATTGACAATCTGTGTTTTCAATGAGAAGGAAAAGCTAAAGTTCTAACTACTTATGGTTATTAAGGATCCCATGGTACTTTTTACAAGCACAAAGGTGTTAACCCTGATGTCTTGGCTGAAGTCCAATGTGTCTAATTATATCCGGCTAATATTAATTCTCTCTGTAGATTCAGCTGGTTATGATATTCACTGTTTCCTTTCTTAGACTGCTTAAGAATAGCTGAGGTTTTTTCTCTCTCTTTCTTGTTAATCTGGCTGCAAATATAGTGTTGCTGAAATGGAGATCCAGATATGCAAATAGAAAGATAAAATAATTCATATCTTCTAATATTGTAATCCTATACTTGACGACACAGAAGCAAATTTATTCAATTCACTGAGATTTCTTTCCTCCAATGTGGATATAGTATTATAGTCTAAGTCATCTACATATCTTTCAAGTCTTACTGGAAAGTAAGCTTTATTGGAAACTTTGGATTTTATTCCTACACTAGTGTGAAAAGGAGTACATCTTAAAATGCTTTGAAAATTATTATATGCTAGTATGTTAATGTTAGTAATAGACTGTCCCAATAGACTATCTTTCATCAAGGCTGAAGTATGGTTCCTATCATCCTGAATCTCACTTTCATGCTTTAAATGATGATAACATTCTAGATATAATTCAAGGTGCTAGTTATGACCTATAAAGCCCTTATGGCATAAGGCAGGGGTCTCAGACTCACGTCATCATGTTGTCATCATGTGGCATATCGTGACTTTTCTCCCTTCATTAAATGGAGGTGGGGATGGCCAGTGCGTGACACATCCATCCTGTGGGCCGTGAGTTTGTCACTCCCTGGCATAGCGTCTGGATACCTTAGGGACCATATATATCCAATTGTTTATGTGCATGCCATGTTCTGATAGAGTGATCTTGCTCCAGGTTCCTTTTACTAAATGTTATCTTCTGGAAATGTGCCTTCTCTGTTGTGCTGAACAGAATCCCTCCAGAGATGTAGACACTGCCCTCTCTCCTGGGAATCCCAAAACACTACCTAGCTTTGGTCGCAGGCCTCAAGATTGATGTGTTTTGTGGGGCTTTTGATTTCATTCTTTTCTGTTATGATTATTTTACTCCATGTTGCCTATGATACTGTATGTCTTAACTGCTTAAATTGTTTTGTATTTGTAAGCTTCCTAGAGTCAATGGATGTGGGCAACTATAATAAAATTATAATAATAATGACTCAATAGGTGGATAAAAATGACAAATCCAGTGTAAATATCTGGCTGACTGTGTGAGATCAACCATAATAATAATAGTTCAACTCTAAAGAACATTGAGTTAAGGAATATTTCTTTTGACAAACATCAATTAAATTTCAGCTGTCAGAAGAATTCATTCATTTATAGCTCATCATGTGTTATTTTGCTTTAACTGGCAGTTGCATTTAATACCCAATAATGTTTGGGATAGTTTAATGAACAAATGATAAAGTCCTGGTCATTTGGGCTTACCTTAAATAAATGTAATAAGAATTGTAAAAAAGAAATTTGTTTTGTATTTTCTACAAATACATTGTTTATGGAATAATAGCAATTTATTACAACAGAAAAGGAACTGAACAAATTGTCAAGGAAATATTAAGCATGTATATAAGCAAATCGGATACTGTTTCAGAATATTCAAGAACCAATCTACAATTTTCTAAGACAGTACATTATTAAATTCTTTACAGTTATACTTTAAAGTTTCCTGACCAGTGATAGACAGGATAATGTTTGCAAATGAGTAATATAGCATAGGTTTTGCTTGTTGTATGTTCCAAGTTCAGCAATTGCTATTTTCTTGGCAAGATTTTTAGTAGTGTTCTGCCATTGCCTCCTTCCTAGGGTTGAAAGAAAGAGACTGATCCAAGGTCACCCAGCTGGTTTCTGCAAGTGATTGTGAACTCGTAATTTATTTCTGGGAAATCTAAACAATTACATGTAGGAATTCAGAAAATATTAACAAATAAAATAGAACTTGATCCTAGAATTCTTGTAACATTTCAGGAGCTGACTCCATGTTGTAGCTATATCATTAAGATGTTGAGTGGAGAAGTCCCATCATTAGAAAAAAATCATTTCAGATGGTACTACTGAACCTATATTTTATACATAGATTCTATTTTTTAAAGGTGTTGTGTTGTATTGTATTGATAAACAGCAATTTATGCATATTTTTTATATTTAATGCTTGGTAAGATTATTGTCAGGAATCACTATTCTTACTGTTATTACTATTAATGGAATGAAAGCATGATTAATAACATTCCCTAGAAACTGACTAAAGAATCACAGAATTTTGCCAATTAATTTTGCTACCTTACTCATGGTAGTGGCTGCAAATTGAATAAGTATTGATAACAATGAACAAAGGAAACATTCATTTCTATTCCTGAGAAAAAATCAGCATATGCCAAATTTTCCCCAAATTTTGACACATGTGCTGGGATCTGCTGAAATAAAAAGAAAACTGAAAAAAATCTTATTGATAAATACGGTATGATCTGATAATTTATTTGATTTATTGACAGCCTCCCTCTATTTTTATAGGCAGTCTATTAGCCTGTATTATAGTAATAAGGAATTTCCTTATGTTAGAGTCGTATTTGATATAATTTAAATATTGGTGCTGCATATGTGTTCTTCTTGTAGAGTTGTGAATGTACATATAACATAAAGTATAGCAACTTTCCACAACCAGGTTTTCTGATTGGTGTTGGTGTTACTAGTACATCCCCTGTTGGGAGAATTAAATCTGATTACCTCTATGGGTCCCTAACCATTTGTCCCTAATGATGAACCTGTTTGAACCTGATACACGCTGTAAAAGATGCTTCCTAGCCATCATCAAATGGTATCGCCTAATTGATTGGACACAAATCACATCATAAAGCTGTCCATTGATTGAAATCAATGGGACTATTTTGCAAGTAATTTCAGCTTTCTGTGATATTCTTTAAAATCACTACATTAGAGTTAACACATGTACTCATCTTCAAACTTCTTGCCATCATTTTTCAGATTTCTATCCACCTATATCATGTATTTATAATAATATATAAATATTATTATGTTCTGAAATGGCCACCACCTCACTTAGCTGAGGGAAGGGTTCAAGGAAACTTGAACCTGGTGCCTGGTGGCTCAGCAGACTGATAGCATTGTGATTAACACCAGCTGTCTGCAATTACTGTAAGTTCGAATCTCACCAGGCTCAAGGTTGACTCAGCCTTCCATCCTTTCTAAGGTAGTAAATTGAGGACCCAGTTTGTGGGGGCAATAAGATGACTTTGTATAAATATACAAAAAGTATGAAGGCTATTGCTTAACGCATTGTAAGCCGCCCTGAGTCTCCGGAGAAGGGCGGCATATAAATCAAATTAAAAAAAAAAAAGGAAACTTGAAAACTCTGTGTGATTTTTGGTCTATCCTAACAGTTGTACTTAACGCAGTTGAAAGATCTGTACTTTATTTAAATTCCTTCCAATGATTACTCTCTGAGGTCCAGTCTAAACATTTGTATCATTTGTGCTTTAGGTGGGAGTAGCTTTGTTGAGCCATGTTTACATTTCACATTAGCCTCAGCAGAACAATGGGTCACACTGATTTTTTAAAAATGAAAATACTACGGCATTCTTTTTTTTGTCCGTGAGAAGACTAGATATTAAAATCAAGCATTTTCTTTGTTTTGTTTATTCCAAGCTGGTCCCAATCAGTCATAACCCAAAAGCAGGAGTATCCTTGGGCCACTGACTCCCTTCTCCCCATTTTTACTGATGGAACTGAGAGTTATCTCCAAAGAAGGAAGCAGCCTTGTTTGTGTTCGCCAAATCAGTAGCCTTGTTTTCAGTACAAAATGTCACTGATGGAAATAAGAGCTCCCGATGGTGAGAACTGACCTGGCTCTCTGTGTAACTAGCTTGTGATAAACGTCGCCTCTGTGGTTTGACCGCACCAAAACAACTTGGTATCTCCAAGCAATTAAAAAGCTAGCTTTGTAGATCAGAGTAGGAGAAGCGGTAAAGAGAGAGAAATGAAATGCAGATAAGTGAATTGCAGCTGGGGCAGGTCAGGTTCAAAGAAAGACCTGTTCTCCATTTTCATGTGAGTCTAAATAGACTTGGATTAAGAACTGATAATATGAAGCACAAGGGACATAGTCTTCCCCTCAGGCATTCTGATTTCATTGACATTCCAGGGGTTTGGTTTTTCTCATTTTTTTTCCAAGAAATTTGGCAGTTAAATATTTCTACTTTGCATCACTAACTGGGTCATATTCATGTGCTGTCATGTGAAGGAAATCTAAAATTGATATAAGGAAAGAACTACACGCTGTCAGTCGCTGTGACACTTATCATATTGGATGGGATCCAAGAGTTCTGAATCTCAAATTAGATATATAAATAAAAAATAATAGCTCAGCTCAAGGAATATATTGTTGAAAATTACACTTGTGATCTCAGAAGTGGGGTTCCTCCATTGTGAAAATAGATTTTTACTGACCAACAGAGATCATATATATACAATCTGAGTTTAAGGAATGGAATGCCTTAATACGTCCAATCATTACTTGTCATGTAGTTGATGATCCTAACATATAACTGCCCCACACTGATTAATTATACTCTGGATTATGAGGGATCTAGACACCTTCATTGGATAAACAGAATATCCCAAACATTGTAAATTAATTAATTAATTAGTAAACTAATTAGTATAGAAGGAATATTAGGTCTAGAAAAAATAGTGGTGTCTAACTATTTGACACAAGGGTCAAATCACATATAGCTAAACATATGTAGCACTTGCCATAATGTAATTTTCCTACATTATTGAAGAGGAATTGAACTTTATAAACATCCAAGTAGTTTAAATAGTGATGATGTTTATCAGCTATTATCTACACTGTGATTAGCTGTGAACAGAGGGCATTATCTAGAAATCAGTTCCCAACATCCTTATTAGTTTTTTTAAGAGAAGCTGCCAATTTTGCCAGTTAATATATGGCAAAAGCTAGGGGCCCCTCCCTCTATTTTAGGGTTCTTCCTAATTTTGATACTTTGTTTATATAAACAGGATAGAATTTTTGAAGAATTAATTCTCAAAGACAGATTGCTTGATTAAAACAGCAAAAAAAGTGTTGTGAAAAGTTTTGTGAAATAATTTGTTGGACTTTAAAGTGCCACAAAATGTTGAGTGGGAATTCACTAAAAATTATTTGAAGTTTAGACCTCTATGACACTCTTTTTTTAAGATGGTTTCTGTTTGATTATCTCTTATTTGCATTGGAACAGATCTTATATTGTATCAGACTATCTATTTCAGCATTGTTGACCATGGCTAGCCTGACAAAGATGGATAAACCTAGAATATAAAAGTATGTTTTCTATCTCTGGGCTACCAAAAAATGGTCAGAATTCAAAGTACTTTAGGAAGTATGCTTATTCTCAACCCCTTTTGTCACTGCATGGTGGGATAAACACCAGTTGCACCTTTTCTTGGATTAGGAGTCCCTGTGCTCAGTCATTCATGCCTTGATCATCTCGTGATCAGTAGCTTGGACTACTGCAATGTGCTCTACACATTGCAGTAGTCCAACCCTTGAAGAGTATTTGGAAGTTTCAGTGGTGCAGAATGCAGCTTTGTGAGCAGATCTTAGGGCCTCTAGGTTGATCCATGTTATGCCATGCTGCCAGTTTGGTTCTGGATCCAATACAAGGTATTGGTTATCACTTTTAAAGCCCTTCATGGCATTGGTCCTTACTTTGATGGGATTAGCCTTTTCCACCCATGCCAGCAGAAGGGCCATGCTATGGACCTGGCCAAGAAATTTCATCTGGCAGGATCCAAAAGAACAGCCTTGTCTGTCATGGCTTCTGCCCTCTGGAACATCATGTTCTTTCTGGGACCCATTCCATTCTTTTGGCCTTCTAAAGTCCTTGAAGACATGGCTGTGCCCGACTAGTTTGGGGCCCCAACGGGTGTATGGCATTTTGGAGGTATTTAATGGAATAGATAATACCCCACCTTCTCCCTATGTGCACTTTGCTCCCTCTCTCTCCATCTTGACAAGTTTTATTTTAATTGAATTTAAAATTTATGATCCATATTTACTGTTTTAATGTTTTATAGTATATTTTTATTGAATGGCTGCAAGCAGTTTAGAGTTGCTTCTGAGGGGAGGGGCAGTATGCAAGTTTAATAAATAAATGAAACATAAACTAATTTGTGGCATATGGACATTCTCACTAAATATCTTTTTATGACATTAAAGACTCGGGATTAGAATATATACTTCATGACTCTTCCATGATTTTAATGGTCTTATCCTCATTGGGTCATGCTTACTCTGCTTCTTGTGTGATGACAAACCGTATGTGGGATAGATTGTCCAAGATGACAAATGGCAGCTGATAAGGACCTCAAGTATCTTTTGTCCTTGATTAAAAATTCTGCTTGTTCCTGCCAACTAGGAACCACTGATTTCTTAGGAAATCAGTGAAACATTCTTTCCAGCTTCTCTCACTCATAAGAATAGCATGGCAAAAAGCGACCAGATAAATAGTTTTGTTAACTGTTCATTACCTTTTGAATCACAAGCAGCATGCCTTAAAACAAAGAAAGCTATTGCCCTCCTCACAAGTCTATGATTGCAAACTTATAAATGCATCTGTTTGACCACTGTGTATCACAGTCTTAGACTACATGAGCCTCTGACCTAGCGACCTATGCTTTTCTTACATGTGGAGGGAGATAATAATTTGTCATGGAGAATTGTGTCATATACAGGACTCCAAGATACTGATCAGTCAACAATTATGTTGATTATTGTGATACAGGATTCATATTATTTCTTCTTTATGTGAAATCTCTGAAAAAAGGCAAATTCTTCTGGTGTATTTATTACATCAATAAATCTATTAGAGACATTCTGTAATTAAACTGATGATCCAACAACACTGTCAAACTATTTACTAAATCTCCACTACTATTAATCTTCTCATCATTCCTATCACCCATCTCCTCCCACTTATGACTGTATGACTGTAACCTTGTTGCTGGTATCCTTACGATTTATATTGACTGTTTCCTAATACGATTCGATTGCTTATTTGTACCCTATGACTATCATTAAGTGTTGTATCTTATGATTCTTGATGAATGTATTTTTTCTTTTATGTATACTGAAAGCATATGCAGAAATTCCAAGACAAATTCCTTGTGTGTCCAATCACACTTGTCCAATAAAGAATTCTATTCTATTGTTTTCAAACTCATACATTTCACAGCCTGAGGAGGGGCATAGGTGATGATAATACATTAATTTGTATTCACGTGTAGTACATCATATCTTCCTGATGGAATAATTTCCTCTCCTGAGAATCATGATATGCATGTTAAATGAAACTCAATAAGTATAATTTTTATTTTTAAGAAGAAATCGGTAGAACACCAGTTTACACTGATAAAAAAACAGTATGTTTTTGGATATGGGTACATCAGATTCATAATTTTCTGCATTAAGACATATGTTAACATTCACATTCATAAGATATAGTTGCTCTTTAGCTTAATGCACTGTTAATAATAGTATAGTATAGTATAGTAATAGGGGACGCGGTGGCTCAGTGGCTAAGACACTGAGCTTATTGATCGAAAGGTCAGCAGTTCAGCGATTCAAATCCCTAGTGCTGCGTAACGGGGTGAGTTCCCATTACTTGTCCCAGCTTCTGCCAACCTAGCAGTTCAAAAGCATGTAAAAAATGCAAATAGAAAAATAGGAATCACCTTTAGTGGGAAGGTAATAGCGTTCTGTGTGCCTTTTGCATTTAGTCATGCCGGCCACATGACCACAGAGATATCTTCGGACAGCGCTGGCTCTTCAGCTTTGAAACAGAGATGAGCACTGCCCCCTAGAGTCGGAAACGGCTAGCAGAAATGTGCGAGGGGAACTTTACCTTTAGTATAGTATAGTATAGTATAGTATAGTATAGTATAGTATAGTATAGTATAGTATAGTATAGTATAGTATAGTATAGTACAGTATATACAATATAATATAATAATACAATATAATATAAACAAAGGTGCTGACAGGAGCTGCAGGTTAAAGTGGCTCAAATTTGAATCTGACTTAAGATTTTCATCAGAGGGAAAAATTTGAAACAGTTTAAACTGATTAAATTGGCAGCTAAATATAATGAAAGCCAGTTGTGGCTCTTTAAAGAATTAAAAAAAGAAAGAAAATTGAATATGTGGACATTACTGACTGATCTTTATGTTGAATTCCTTTCTCATGAAACAAAGTGTTAAAACAATTTCCAGTTCTCTTAGGCTTCCACAAGGTAGTTTCAGGTTTCTAATTATTAAAGAAAATTTAAGATTTCTTTCTCCCTTATTTTCTCTTGCTTGATTAATAAACCTTCCAGTTTAGAGAAAGGATTCTCATGAAGATCTGAGATCCACATTTGGATGTACTGAAATTCAATTTTCATCAACAACAATAAATAATTGAATCTATTTTAAAAGAACATGCTGCTATTAAGTTCTACAAATT
Organism: Pituophis catenifer annectens; assembly: GCF_029215685.1. NCBI lineage: Eukaryota > Metazoa > Chordata > Lepidosauria > Squamata > Colubridae > Pituophis > Pituophis catenifer. The sequence goes on from NW_027256886.1 coordinate 33,827,739, forward strand.
CCACAGTCGTTAAACTTACAGGAGGTTGTGATGAATCATTACACAGACAGGGAAAGAATGGTCCTTCCTGCCTTCTTTAAAGATGTCTTTGCTGAAAATATGAATGCCACTATGAAGCAGTCAAAAGTTTTTTTTTAATTCTATAAATATTTGAATAATATTTTCCAGACCAAATCATCTTAGAAATAGCCCATCTAGATAAAAAGTAGAATAATTCACATTGGGTATAACAGGGTGACTTCATAGGATAATTTCCTAGCAGAATGTAAAACTTTAGGTTAAATGGAAATACATGGAATTACATTGACAAAGAACCTAATGTACCATCATGTGTGACATCATGTATTGCATTCCCTGCTAATGGTTATTTGATGGATCCACAATGCCACCATTGCAATCAGATCTTACAGAGATTCTGCAACATATTTATTTATTTATTTATTCAATTTATATGCTGCCCCTCTCCAAAGACTCAGGGCGGCTCACAATGCATTTAAAATCATTATAAAAAACATTTTAAAATTAAAAACATTAAAACTCATTCACACCATTTATGGCCGGATCTCGTCGGATCGCAAGAGCAAGATCAACGGCCCCAGGCCTGCCGGAAAAGCCAGGTCTTCACCGCTTTTCGGAAGGCCAATAGGGTGGGGATGGTCCGGACCTCAGGAGGTAACTGGTTCCAGAGAGTTGGGGCAGCCACAGAGAAGGCCCTCCCCCGCGGGCCCGCCAGCTGGCATTGCTTAGCTGACGGGACCCAGAGGAGACCAATTCTGTGGGATCTTACCGGTCATTGGGAGTTATGCGGTAGAAGGCTGTGTCGAAGATACCCTGGCCCTGAGCCATGTAGGCTTTAAAGGTAATAGCCAACACCTTGAATTGTGACCGGAGACCAATAGGGAGCCAGTGCAGCTCACGGAGAATTGGTATAATGTGTGTGTACCTAGGTGCACCCACAAGAAGCTTGCGCGGCTGCGTTCTATTAAATCAGCCAGAAGTTGCAATTTTATAGATGCAGAGTTTCTGCTGCTATCCCTGGGAAGCGCCATAACCGCTTCTGCCACAAATGGACTGGTAAAGCTTCATTATATCGCTACCATTCCGTCTGGTCAGATAGGAGTAAATGCAGTTAGATTGATAACCTAGTCAGGCAGTCAGACTCGCAGCCTATAAGTGTTTGGAAGTTGTGCTGCCAAGGATTGGAAATTAATTTTGTAAGGAGAAGTGTGGCTTTTAAATTAATGTACTGTATATATTCAACAATGTCTTAATTTATTGGATTGGAATTTAAAATTGTGCCATTTTGGATTTGCTTATGGACAGCAGAGTTAATTCACTATTGACCTAGTTACACATATTTTGTACACAGAGTTCATTCATAACAACTAATAAATGGCAAAATTGATTTACTAAATGAAGCCAAAATCTAATCAAGCACATTATAGTTTAATTTAGACACTGGAATTTGTTTTATGACTTAGCATCATTCATATTTTGGAATGCAATTCAAATACCTGTAAGCAATTTACTGCTATAAAGCCAGAATACAGTCAAAGAGAAGCAGCCTGAGTCATGCAGGAAACAATATTGATAGTTCCCCATTGTGTTCTGCCATCTTAAACATCAGACTGCTGCATATTGCAACATAAACCAGAAATTTTTTCTATATTTTTTTAAAAAATAAACTAGTGAATGCAGCAAACTATACAGTCTCTATATAAAAAATGCTTTGCAGTGCAACAACAAAAAAAGGGAGAAATTAATGGGCAGCTTATCTGAGAAGTACAATTCATATGGGTTTCAAATAGGCAATTTTGGGGATGTTTACTACATCCCTTGTATTCTGAGATTGTATGTTCTCATTTTTGTTGCAGTTTCAAATCATAAACATATCATGATGTTTTCAATTGATTTATAGATATAACTGTATAATGCACCTGTGTGAACCCATTGGGTTAGATCAGCGGTGAAATCCAAATTTTTTTACTACCGATTCTGTGGGCGTGGCTTGGTAGGCATGGTGTGGCGTGGTGGGCGTGGCAGGGGAAGGATTCTGCAAAATCCCCATTCCCTCCCTACTCCTGGGGGAAGGATATTGCAAAACCTCCATTCCCATCCCAGCCAGCTAGAGATGGTATTTGCCGATTCTCTGAACTACTCAAAATTTCTGCTACCGGTTCTCCAGAACCTGTCAGAACCTGCTGGATTTCATTCCTGGGTTAGATCTTAATCTTAATGCCACTACCAGACTGGTCCATCCAATCTATTATGGCTTTTGACCAAGGTCCTTTTCCCTTTCTCATCAACAGTGTGGTTATACTACACTTTTCTGAAAGGGAAAGTGTGCAGGGAAGTCAAAATTGGTGAGTGATATTACAGGCAGTTTAGCTGCTTATAGAAAAGCTAGTTATTTGGGGTTGTTTCTCCTTCGGAATGCTCTGCCCATTTATGTAATATGGTGATGTAACTATCTGGAAATCTGAATCTTGACTTGCAATTAAATTTAGTTCCCCAAAAGTGGTATTGTTTCTCTATACATTCACATTTGAACTTACTTTAAGGAACTTCAAGAAGCATATATATCTTTCACCTTCATAACAAGCCTCTAAATTAGGTTAGGCTGAGATATAGTGATTATCAAATAGTCATCCAGAGACGATCATAGTACAGACATATCTACCACCTCAGGAATAAATAATGCTAAATGTTAAATCTATATGATAATTATTAATATCTTAGACTAACAATTTTTCCAAAGAAGAATAGAAGGCATTCTAAAAATGGTAAATACGTATAGAATAAATATTCTTTAGGAAAGCTTCTGGATTCCTTCCAATTGGAGCATTGTGATCATGACCTTGGGAAAAGGGAGGAAAGCATTCAGCTGAACAGGTTTTTGGAATAATCTTAGCCTGATTGCTTCCCTCTCCCTTCAGGGATCTTTCCCACAGAGTGTTGGTGACAGTTTTCTATGGAAGGGAAATTAAAAATAAATACAACATACTGGTATCTGAAGCCCCAAAGGACTTTGTTCTTTTCTCTTTTTTTTAACAAAACATTTCTGTGCTCTAGAGCAGACTGCTTTTGAAAAAAAGCAGAATTTAAAAGTGGTAGGTTGGGCAGCAGAATGGGAGGAGGAAGTTATCTAACAATAATCACAACCATTATGTTAATCCATTTTATACAAATCAAATTATAGATAACTGGTTAGACCTTGTGTTCATAATTAGTTAAATTGCAAGCCTTGCTTTTCAAACCAAGTGGCATTTATGGAATTTGTTCTGCTGAGCTACCGGTTTTGAAGCAAAAAGCCTCTAGCGCTCCTGAATTTTTTTGAAACTGGTTTGTTATTACTAATTCCCCACATAGCAATATCACTGCAGATGCTTAGCTGCATCAGAAGTGAAGTTGATGCCCTGCTTAGTGCTAAATTGAGAAATAATGCCCACAATGTTTTTTTTTAATAACAAAACATCAGCAAGCATAAAACTGGTGAGATAGTTGATCAAATTAATTCAATTTAGGGAATCTTTTCCATTTTTTTCTGCCTTTCCTACAGATTAATGCAAACAGAACCACAAGCTTTCATCAAAATTTCTAAGGAGCCTTAAGAGAAAAGACTAATCTCTTTTCATTTCTCAAAGGTTGGAAGACTAGAAACCAGAAATTTTATGTCCCAAATTCTAGGGACTCCTTATGAATCTCTGGCTTTTATCTGCTTTTATCTGCTTATTACATTCTCCATTATTCTCAAACTGTCATCAAACTTTACTGTGCTGTTTGGGAATCAAACAAATCAAACAAATGCAGTATCTTGTTTCTGGGTTAGATCAGGAACCTACTTTGAAAGGTATAATCTAGTTGGGGAACCTTCTTTTGGCAATCCTTGTTTCATCCAATTGACTTTTAGTGAAGATAAAGTAATCTCATAATAACTTCCATTTGGTTGTAGAAAATATGCTTGGTTATAATTGGCTCCTAATGCATGAAAGCCAAACTTGTTTCTAATATTATGATTCCAAGTATATCTTTGGATAGCTCCACTAAGCAAGATTTATTCCAATGTCAGAAAGGTCATGAGTGCATGAGAAAGAAAATCACATTCAGGCAATCATGTAAAACAGACTCTGCCAATAAAAGTTTCTAGATGATGATGATGATGATTGAAAAAAAAGATTAAAACCAGAGCTTGCAGTGTCAGTTAAGAACATCTTTGAAACACAGTACCTGGAAAATTGTTCCTTTTATTTCTAAAATTTATTGGAACTTTCTAAGAGAAACAGCATGGCTAGGCTAGCCATAAAAGTAAAAACTTTGGAAGATATTGTCCTTGAAAATTTTGCACAATGACACCTTTTCTTTTATCATTCTTACAGAACTAGATCTAAAAAGAAACAAGGGCATGCACCGCCTCTAACATTTTACAAAGAAAAATAGATTCAGGATTCCGGTCACAGTCCGTATTGGCTGGGGGGCAGAGGTTGACCTTGAGGCACCTTGTTTGTGGGGTGCCGCAAGGGTCGGTCCTCTCGCCTCTCCTGTTCAACATTTATGTGGAGCCGCTGGGTGAGATCATCCGTGGATTTGGGGTGCGGTGCCATCGGTACACTGATGACACTCAGCTGTACATCTCCACCCCAGACCACCCCAACGATGCCTTTGAAGTGATGTCCCGGTGCCTGGAGGCCGTGCGGGTCTGGATGGGGAGGAACAGGCTCTGACTCAACCCCTCCAAGACCGAGTGGCTGTGGCTGCCGGCGTCCCGATATAGCCAGCTGGTGCCATCGCTGGCTATTGGGGGCGAGTCATTTGCCCCCATGGAGAGGGCTCATAACTTGGGCATTCTCCTGGATGCACGGCTGTCTTTAGAAGAGCATATGACGGCCGTGGCCAGGGGGGCTTTTTATCAGGTTCGCCTGATATGCCAGTTGCGTCCCTTTCTGGATCGGAATTCCTTATGCACGGTCACTCACGCCCTCGTCACCTCTTGCCTGAACTACTGCAATGCTTTCTACATGGAGGCTCCAGCTGGTCCAGAATGCAGCCGCGCAGGTAATTATGGGGGCAACATGGCGCTCCCATGTAACACCTCTCCTGCACGAGCTGCACTGGCTCCCGGTGGTTTTCTGGGTGTGCTTCAAGGTATTGGTTCTCATCTTTAAAGTGCTCCATGGTTTAGGGCCCGGATATTTACAAGACCACCTTCTGCCACTGATAACCTCCCACCAGCCAATCCACTCCCACAGAGAGGGTCTCCTCAGGGTGCCGTCGGTCAAGCAATGTTGACTGATGACCCACAGGGGGAGAGCCTTTTCTTTGGGGGATCAAATCTCACCGGCTCAAGGTTGACTCCGCCTTCCATCCTTCCGAGGTGGGTAAAATGAGGACCCAGATTGTTGGGGGCAATATGCTATTTAGTATACTGTCTTTGGTGTAAGCTGCTCAGAGTCCTCAGAGAGTGGGCGGCATAGAAATATGAATAATAAAATAAAATAAATAATAAATAAATAAATTTCCCTGGCTTGGCCAACAATTTTAGTAGCTGCAATATTGAGTGTATGTCCTTGTTCATTTCAATGAGAGGCTACCAATGAGTTCAGGTCTCCTCGTCTGACTGCTCACTTGTGTTCTTCCAATCTGGTGGTGAGCTTCTTCCCTGTCTGTCCTACATAGTCACAGGAGCAATCCATGCAGGGGATCCAGGAGATTATATTAGAAGTATCTCCCATCTCTAAGTGAGCTTTGCAATGCATGATTTGTCCTTGTGTGGTAACCTCTGGGTAGTGTGCAATGCCCACTTGCAGATCTCGGAAGCTGTTTTCTATTGATTCTGAAATGTTTTTGATGTACAGCAGAGTGTGCCATATAATCAGTCTAAAATACTATGCATAGAATAGCCCAAAGCACACATTCTGATGAGAGAGAAGTTCCCTGAAGATGGGCTCCAGCATGAGTCCAAAAGCTCGGAAGACTAAACCTTGGAAGATCCAGCCCAGATTGAATCCTGCAACATTATCCTGGGACATGTATATTTGCCTTCATTCATGAAAAATAGATTCCCTCAGTGTTGGAATAAGTTGGCTAAAGAGCATGTTGCACAATATATATTAAGTTAGAAATACAGCCACAGCCTATAAAACAAATGTTTGGATTTAGATATGATAAATGAACATGTCATTTACTCCCTAAATACTTCCAGTATTTTAGTACATGTAAGTAATCTAGTAACTTAGAACATAAAATGGTACCTAAAATGGTTTTTAATAAATAATGCTACACATCCATTTGCACCCAAGCAATCTTTCAGCAGCAGCCTCATATAGGACAAATGTTTGAAAGTACGATTGAAAGCCACAGCCATCTGGCCATGTGATCTCGGTTGCCACAGGCTTTTATTTTATAAGCATTCATTTTATAAACATACAACAAAAATACAACATTCTACAATTGCTATTCTCACATTTCAAAACAAAGACTATACTAAGAGTTCTCTCTAATATTTTTTTTTCTCGATTACGTACCCTGTCGACATTTCAGAGGATATGTATTGTGTTATACTGCTGGCATGAAGGAAATTGTCACTTTCATGTTTATATATTCAGAAACAATTTTTTTGAACCAGATCCCAGAATCACACCCCAGCTGATGATGAGGAGCTAGTAAGGACATACAAAACTATTTTGTAGATGAGTACTTTGAAGAATTTTGTTTTCTTTTGCTTTAGTTTTGCTAAAGTAAAAAGTAAAGTCCACTTCTTTAGAAGAGAAAAATTGTTGTTCTGTAATAATTATCTGAACACTGTGAAAACAGTAGGACCCTTCATATTCTTCAGTGCTTGCATGGCAGTTATTCATTGCTTTTGACATTTATCTGACTTTTAACTGCTGTATCATGTCCATGTTAGTAAAATATTTATCTGTATTAGCAAAACTTTGAAGATAGAATGTTGAAACACCAATTCCTTATTTAGCATTGATGTCATATTAACCTAAAAGTATTCAAAGAGTTATTTGAACAGCTTGTCTTTTTGTAGGCAACAATTCTACTGTACTTCATCCCATTCTAGAGATACAACCTTTTACAAATAAATAATCAAAGTTCCCACTTACAAGAAATATTTTTCCATATTTGACACCTTGAACAGAAATGACTATTAATTAAAGGTAATCCACTGTGCCAGAAATAAGTAGCAGACTAGAATCCTGTTCTACTTCTTTCTCATTTCACTGAACAAATCTTCAAATGGAGCAAAACTATTGTTGAAACAAGTTCTTTCCATCAAGTTTGATTATATTGGCTAATTGGTACCACATATGCTTAAGAGTTTTTGGTGTTTACATTTCCTAAGTGGATTTAATTTTAATACTGTCCATAAGTATAGGACTTTTAAAAATGTATTTCCTTTCATCAAGTAGAGAACTTTCTACCAGATCAGAAAGTAAAAATGTGTTAATTATGGTTTAGTTCTTAAACATTTCCATTCTAGTTTTAGCCCTTGCTTTCAATCTTGGATAGTATCAGGAGTCACCTAGTCCTCCTATTTTATGTTTAGATATTACTTTTTTAAAAAAAAAAATATTCTGTGGATTTTTTTTCTTTCAATCACTAAATCAGAAACACCAAGCTTTGTCTTTAATTCTTTTTCCATCATTACAGTGGCAGCCAAACATGTGGAATAGAAGTGAAGAAGCCACATTCACCGCCCTGAGTCCTTCGGGAGTAGGGCGGTATACAATTTAATAAATAATAATAATAATGATAATTCACATGATATAAATACCCAGTAATTTCCTCCCTTGTCTAGTTCACACACTTCAAACACATGACCTGGGATTACTGAGCTAACTTTTTAGATTTCTTAGTATTCAGAGGGCTTCTTTCTCTAATTTTCATTTTTAAAAAAATTTAAAATAATCTGCCCACGCACAATCAAAATTGTTATAAATCACAAATAGAATTAGGGGATTGTCAGATCCAAAACCAAAAATGACAGAGTGAGATTCTTCCAAGCTGACTTCGGTTATTGTTTCACACCTATGGACAAAATCTTGCTAGGCTTAAACTCTACTATCTGTATCTATCATATACTTCAATAACTATTAGGGAAGGGCTATCTTTACCCTCTTTCTTTCACACATAACATTGGAATTATATTGCCTTTTATTTCTCTGAATGCAGCCCTCCCACCTGGGAATCCACCTCCTCATTTCATTTTATCACAGGGGTATGCCTAACCCACTATTATCCCTTTTTAAACTCTTGTCTGTGTTATCACAGGAATATTAATTAAAATTGAAATAACTATAGAAATAGAATTACTGGAGCATCTCTGCAGTAGAAGGGGAGATGGCTGGGTAACTTCCTAGTTGGTTGTGTTCAAATTACATAGTTGACATGGAGAGAACCAATTTAGTGTAGGAGAAAGAGTGGCAGAACCTGGGATGGAGTTAAAAGAGGGACCAACCTAGAATCCCTATGTAGCCACAAGCAGACTAAGTCCAGCCCCTCTTGAATTCCATGGATCCTTATCTAACTCCAAGGTGTTAACCATTGCTTAAGAAGATTTGTATGCTGTACATCAGCTGTTTAGCAATAAAGCAGTTTCATTGGACCTTCATGTGTGGATCTGATCTTTCATGCCTAACACTCGACTTGCAAACAAAATAAAACTAAAACTAAAGGTATTTAAGAATAAATTTAATCCCATTAGATTTTGAGGGGCTGATCAAAATTTCCTATTTTTTCAATGTCCTAATAATTTCTCGTGTCCAAGTTAAAGCTTGGATGTTATATTTAAATCTTATGTTCAATTATATACATGCCGCAACAAACTTTATTTTTAAAATTCACACAAACACCATATACAATTGGGAGCCCGTCTCTCCTAATATATGCAATTTTGCCAAATATTTGCAAATATTTTGCAAACTTTTCTCTGTAGTGCAATGCATCTTTGCACATTGTCTTCACTGGGACATTGATTTAGTGTATACTAACCGATAAATCAACTTTTTATATAAAAAGGGGGGAAAGCAAATTCAGAGGACTGTGAGCTTGGAAATGTGATAGCCCCAGCATTTTTAATTTACATAACTTGAATTTTAAGTGTAAAATTTATAAATTAGAATTAAAATCTGAATTGCTCAAATGTCTTTCCTGTCTCTTTTCATCTTCAATTTAATCAATCTTTTTTCATTTTTCACTTTGGGACAAAAGCAAATGGTCAAATTTGCTGTGGAAGATAGGGATTTTTCATTATACTTTTCATTATCTTTTTTTTAATGAAATCTTCAGTGTCTCTAATCTCTCTTTGCTTTGCTCTCCCTTTGTTTTCAAATCTTTGACATTTCTCTGCTACTCTTTCTCTTGTCTTGCTTATGTAAAAGCAATAAGTGGGTGTTGACTGAGCCAAATATTTCTGAAAACAGTTGACATCCATCCTCAGCAACAGTCTCAAATGAGAGGTTGAAAAGACCCTCCTGATGGTAAAATGAGACAGTACACAGGGATCCCTGGACATCATTATGTAAGAACTTGACACATGCTGTTTTATAGCATGAATTAAGGAAGCAAATAATTATTCTTCCTTAAAGGAAGAATTCTGTTTGAGAAATGCAACCAGAAATCATCTCCTCCTCCAGTTACAGATACTTTGCTTTTAGTTCACAGAGCTCCAAATTGGAATGCCTTTGGGAATATAATAGGAATAAACATATGAATAACTGAAATTCTCTGATTAAGCTACATGTACATCTTTGGAATGGAAAACATTGTTTCATTTTTTGATATTTTTACGTGAAATACTGATAGAAAGAGGAAAAGAAACTTCTATTATACATTGTGAACTTGTTAAAGTATCACGATGAAAGCAGAATTGTTTTTGTTGGGATTTACAAAAGAGACATTGAACTGTAAAAGAAATATGAGGAATTAATATTTTATATGGTAACTGCAGCAAGATGACTTTATGTATAAATTTAGAAGAATAATGAAATCTAAACACCATGCCTGTGGTCTTTTTGGACATGGTCCAAAAAAGATTGAGCTGTTTCTTTGGCAATAATAAACCCTTGCAAAGAATGAAATGCATCCTTTTGGTAAAAAGATCCATTTTTACCAAATGGTGGTATGGAGGTATAGCCGTGGATTGGAGGTAAATCAGTAATAAAATCCATTGATATTCCGTGCCAAGGGTGGATTGGCACGGAAGGTATTGGGAGAGGTTGCAACAGCCCTGCTGGCTTCTGATGGTGGGATCTAAATCTAGAAAATTAGTAGTTGTTCCAGAATCTTCAAGCCTACACAGAGGAATCTCCTCAGACTTGACAGTTTGCATTTGGGTTCAACAGCATTCAAGTGGGTCAGACTTTTTCCCCTTGTGCCCATACAGGATTCCAGACTAATTCCCCATTTGACTACTCCCCCTGGGTCAGCCAGTCTTTCTCCAACAAAAGCTGGCTTTTCCCCCAGATGTTGGAATAGAGTAAGGTTGGAGCCCAGTGATTGTTTATGTGTTGGGGAATGTTAGGGCACCGGGAGTTGCTTTTTGGATGCTTCTTTGTAGTCTTTCTTTTATATTTTTATCCACATGTTGATATGAACTACCCGGAGTTATGGCTGATATTATAGAAGAACAGGCAGAGTCAGGAGAGTAGAGGCAAGAGAGGGCTCTACCAGCCATCATGAATTCTGTTAACTGTTATCTAATGCCAATTTAGTGCTGGCTGCTAGTTGATCAGATTCTTGTACAGTATATTGGCTTGCGTAATAAATCTTCTGAACTGAAACTTATACATGATCCTGATTCTTCACACCTGGCAGATATGAAGGGTGGTTATATAAATCTCTTAAATAAATAAATAACCCTTTATATTCTATATCCATCCCCAGTGCAATCAATAGCCTTATAGAAAGATTTATATCTTCTTTACCATAATATATGTATTGAACTACAAATAAAGATAGTTCTCAGTTAACAACCAGTGGCTTAGAAGTCAAAGGTATAATGGACCCTAAAGCTTCTTACTACCTGGTTCCAGAATTTTGTCAGCTGCACACACCCCAACGGTCACATGACTTGCATTTCAGGTACTTGGCACCTGGCTCATCTTTATGGCTGCTTGCAGCATTCTGTGGTCATGTGACCATAACTTCTGATGATTTTTGCTGGTTTCTGGCTTTTTCAGCTGGCTTTTGGTAAAAAAAAAAATCCTGCCAATAGAAATATATGGATTCATTTAACAACTACTGAATTCACCTAACAACCACCTCAGAAAAAGTTGTAAAATCAGGTCCACTTACATGGGTGTGTCAACTTATGACCACAATGACTTACTATGGAAATTCCAGGCTCCATTATGGTTATAAGTCAAGGACACATAGGACAATCTTCTATATATAATAAAGTAGGCACTTTTGTGGCTCCTCTAGGGGCATCCACAGGATCAAGATGACAAATGTACAAAGAGGGCAAGTTTGTATTGCAATGGCATAGTGCTGATTTAATTATTATCCTTACCTTCATTCCCCAGCAGACATGTCTGCTTCATTATCATTAGCCATTTAAGTTATTAGAGCTGTGCAAGTGCTTTAATTCAAAGGCAGAGTGGGCTTTGGAATACCAAGGGACACATAAGTAGAATATATCACTTTTTAATACTACCATACATTTTGCCAGGTTTGCCCAACTTGCCCTCCTCATTCAGTCTAACAATTTAAACCATTGGTTCTTCTGCAAATCTTGCATACTTAAGATACCATATCATGGTGATATCACTTGTAGTCAGAAATAGATGTCATGACCATCCCTATAACTTTTTCCCATTTTCGTCTATTTAGAGATTTCCCCTGTAGTCTTATGTTTTTGTTGTCCCATGCAGATATAGAATTCTTAACATATAAAGTAAGACCAAAATACTGTACAAGACAGAGGTGAGCTTCAGCAGGTTCTGACCAGTTCTGGAGAACCGGTAGCAGAAATTTTGAGTAGTTCAGAGAACCGGTAGTAAAAATTCTGACTGGCCCTGCCCCCATCTATTCTCTGCCTCCCAAGTCCCAGCTGATTGGGAGGAAATGGGGATTTTACAGTATTCTTCCCCTGCCCTGCCCACCAAGCCCCGCCCACCAAGCCATGCCACACCCACAAAGCCACACCCACAGAACCAGTAGTAAAAAAAAATTGAAACCCACCACTGGTACAGGAGAAATATTTTGGTGTAGAAGGCTTTTCTATGGTCTTGCATATTTGAAATTAGGTGAGCTTATGTGGCGATGAGAGAAATATGATATCCTTTCTAAAAGTCACTTTCTTTCCAGGCTGCATTCCTACATAAGACTAATAAACCTTCTGCGCATGCCCCAAGATGGCAACGCCCATTTGATCGCATCTAGGGATGGCTGGCTTGTGGGCTGGTAGGGGTCTTTTGGGGCTGCCATGAACACCGGCAGCCCCTTTCCCAGCTTGAGGAGCTTCTCCCCAGCCTGATGAGGGCTTCTTTGCCCTCCGGAACCTCGCGGCTGGGGAGAAGTGAGCAGAAGACGGCGCAGGTGGAAGAACGCCGAGGCCGAATGCCGACAGCCCAGCTGCATCGGCTCCACCGCTTTCCTTCCTGTTTGGCTGAGGCGGCGGCGGCCGGAGCGTTTGCGGTGGCGGCGGCAGTGGTGATGCCCAGCGAGCTTCCCCCTGGCCCTGGATGCCCTGGATGCCTCTGGAGGTTTCGTTTGGATGTTCCAGGGGTGCTAGGGTACGCTGGGAGCTCGGGTGTGGCCGACGCCGAGGACGACGCTGTGGCAATGGCAGCTGCTGCGTGGCAACCAGGTCGAGGGCGGTGTTGTGGCCCCGCCCTCTGAGCCTGTCCCATCGGAGGAAGAAAGCTCCGAGCATGAGGAAGAGGAGTCAGCCAGGCCTCCCTCTCCAGGCCCCTCCCCTCTGGCATTGTTTCAAGTGCCGGCCGAGGGAGAGGAAACAGCTGCTTCGGATCAGAGTGATAATGACACATCATTCCTGGACGCACGCCTCCAAAGGCGTGATAAACGTTTGCAGCAGCTTGGGAGGCGGGCTAGGGATTAGAACTGAGTCACTGGACCACACCCCAGAGACCACACCCCAGAGACTATATAATAGAGAGTGGTGGTCAAGGATCTTTTGTGACGAACAAAGCAAAACCTTGGACAGTCACTAAAGCCTCGTCCGGAACTGCTGGGAGGAATATTATTTCTGTTTGGACTTTCTTGAACGTTTGTATCTTATCTGTCTGTTTGTGAAAATAAAGTAACTTGGCAGACGGTGTGTCTATCGCTGCCAAGTCGGAGAAAAGAACTGGGTGCGTTCCAAAGTGTTTCCTTAACCCTCGACTGGCTGTGTGTGTGTGTGGGGACGGGGACAGATCATCTTGTTCGTCACCGCATACTCCATTGTTAACCCACGATGGACCAACAGCTGCAGCAGCAGTTACAGCAGATACTGCAGGCCAATCAGCTTCTGCAACAGCAAGTAGCACAGCTAACTGCCCAACTTGCTTTGGGAAATGCTCCTGCAGCTCCACCTCCTCCCCCTCCCCGTCCGAGATGCCCAGTGAACGTGCCAGATAGGTTTTCTGGGCAGCAGGAGATGTTTCCGGCCTTCTTGGGACAATGCCAACTGTTTATGGCAATGAGGCCGGAGGATTTTCCGGATGACCGGGCTCGGGTGGCATTTGTTATCAGCTCCCTCTCGGGCACTGCCGCCCGATGGGCCACGCCCCTGTTGTTGCAAGATAGCCCCTTGCTCCTGGACTTTCAGGGCTTTTTACAACACCTGCGCACCATGTTTGAGGACCCCCTCCGGGTGCAGACGGCAGCGAGGCGCATCAAGGACCTCCGCCAAGGCAAGCACCCCCTGCAGGACTATATTGCAGAGTTCCGACTGCTAGGCCAGGATTCGGCTTGGAATGAGGTGGCGCTGATGGACGCCTTCCAGGACCCAGCTCCTTCGGAAGAAGGTCCCGTTCCAGTGGGGGCCCCCGCAGCAGCAGGCCTTCGAGGTCCTCAAGCAGGCCTTCCTCACGGAGCCAGTCCTGAGGCACCCCAATCCACACCGTCCGTTCGTGGTGGAGACGGACGCGTCCAACGTGGCGATTGGGGAGGTGCTGCTACAGGCTCCGGTGGATGGCGGCACTCTTTTTCCCTGCGCATACTACTCCCGGAAACTCAACCCTTCCGAGCGCAACTACACCATCTGGGAAAAGGAGTTGCTGGCCATCAAGGCCGCGTTCGAGGCTTGGCGACATCACCTCGAGGGGGCCCGACACCAGGTGGAGGTGCGGACGGACCATCGGAACCTGGAGCACCTCACCACGGCACGGAAGTTGAACCAGCGGCAGATCCGGTGGTCGTTGTTTTTGTTGCCGCCAGTCGACACTGTTTGGCCGACGGCACCCTGAGGAGCCCCTCTCTATCGGAGCGTACTGGTCGGTGAGAGGCTATTGGTAGCAGAAGGCGGTCTCGTAGATACCCCGGTCCGATGCCATGGAGCGCTCTAAAGGTGGTAACCAAAACCTTGAAGCGCACCCGGAAGACCACCGGGAGCCAGTGCAGCTCGCGCAGGAGGGGGGTCACATGGGAGCTCCCATAACCACCCGCGCGGCCGCATTCTGGACCAGCTGGAGCCTCCGGGTGCTCCTCAAGGGGAGCCCCATGTAGAGAGCATTGCAGTAGTCCAAGCGGGAAGTAACAAGAGCATGAGTGACCGTATTTAACGAGTCCCGATCCAGAAAGGGACGCAACTGGCGAATCAGGCGGACCTGATAAAAAGTCCCCCTGGCCACGGCCGTCATATGCTCTTCTAAAGACAGCCGTGAGTCCAGGAGGACACCCAAGTTGCGAGCCCTCTCCGTGGGGGGCAATGACTCGCCCCCAATAGTCAGTGATGGCACCAACTGACTATATCGGGATGTCGGAAACCACAGCCACTCGGTCTTGGATGGGTTGAGCCTGAGCCTGTTCCTCCCCATCCAGATCCGCACGGCCTCCAGGCACCGGGACATCACTTCAAGGGCATCATTGGGGTGGTCCGGGGTGGAGATGTACAGCTGAGTATCGTCAGCGTACTGGTGGTACTTCACCCCGAAACCACGGATGATCTCACCCAGCGGCTTCACATAAATGTTGAACAGAAGGGGCGAGAGGACCGACCCTTGTGGCACCCCACATACAAGGGGCCTCGGGGTCGACCTCTGCCCCCCTGTCAACACAGACTGCGACCGGTCAGAGAGAAAGGAGGAGAACCACCGTAGGACGGTGCCCCCCACCCCTAACTCCTCTAGCCGGTGCAGCATGATACCATGGTCGATGGTATCAAAAGCCGCTGAGAGGTCTAATAGGACCAGGACAGAGGAACAACCCCTGTCCCGAGCCCTCCAGAGATCATCAACCAACGCGACCAATGCCGTTTCCGTGCTGTACCCAGGCCTGAAGCCCGACTGGAACGGATCCAGATACGACGATTCATCCAGGTACTGGGGGAGCTGTCGCGCTACCACACTCTCAACAACCTTCGCAATGAAGCGAAGGTTGGAGACTGGACGATAACTTGCCAACACTGCCGGGTCCAGGGAAGGTTTCTTGAGGAGAGGCCTCACCACCGCCTCTTTCAAGGCGGCAGGGAAGACACCCTCACTCAAGGAAGCATTTATAATCCCCTGGAGCCAGCCTCGTGTAACCTCCCGAGAGGCCAGCACCAACCAGGAGGGACACGGGTCCAGTAAACATGTGGCTGCGCTCAGTCTGCCCAGTATCCTGTCCACGTCTTCGGGCGTCACAGAATCAAACTCTTCCCAGATAATACTCACAAGACCTGCCTCTGTCCTCCCCGCTGAATCTACCCAGTCAGAGTCCAGATGTTCCCGAATCTGAGCGATTTTGTCATACAGATACTGTACAAAATCCTCGGCTCTACCCTCCAAGGGGTCCTCCCGCGCTTCCTGGTGGAGCAGGGAGCGGGTCACCCTAAACAGGGCAGCCGGGCAATTATCTGATGACGCAATAAGAGTGGCAAAATAGTTATACTTCGCCACTTTTATCGCCACCAGGTAGGTCCTAATATGAGACCTTACCAGTGTTCGGTCAGATTCAGAATGGCTGGCCCTCCAACCACTCTCCAGGTGTCTTTTCCGGCGCTTCATCTCCCTCAGCTCCTCGGTGAACCAAGGAGCCAGGCGAGATCGACGCCGGGTCAGAGGCCGCAAAGGCACGACCCGATCCAAAGCTCCAGCGGCCGCCCTATCCCAGGCGGCCACCAGCTCCTCAGTCGAGCCGTGTGCCAGAGCCTCAGGAAATGGCCCAAGCTCCGTCTGGAACCTATCAGGATCCATCAGGCGCCTGGGGCGGTACCACCTCAGTGGTTCCACCTCCCTGCGGCGGGGTGCGGCGGTTCGAAGGTCAAAGCGAAGGAGGGAGTGATCTGACCATGACAAGGGCTCGATCACTATATCCCCTATCTCAAGATCACTCAACCACTGACCAGAGACAAAAACCAGGTCTAGCGTGTTTCCCCCCGTGTGAGTAGGGCCATGAACTAACTGGGTCAGGTCCATGGCCGTCATGGAAGCCATGAACTCCCGAGCCACCTCAGACGCCTCACCGACGGATGGCAGGTTAAAATCCCCCATGACCATAAGCCTGGGGGTGTCAACCGCCACCGCGGCTATAACATTGAGCAGTTCGGGCAGGGCTGCCATCACGTGGCAGGGAGCCAGGTACGTAACCAGCACACCCATCTGCACCCCATGACCCCACTTCACAAGGAGGGACTCACAACCAGCCGTCTGAGGAACAGTGACCTCCCTCGGACCAAGACCTTCTCTAATGACAACCGCCACCCCCCTGCCCCTCCCCTGTGTCCTCGGCTGATGGAATGCGCGGAAACCGGGTGGGCACATCTCAATGAGGGGAACCTCCCCCTCCTGGCCCAACCAGGTCTCCGTAATACCCGCCAGGTCCGCTCCCCCCTCCTGAACAAGATCACAAATGAGGGGGGCTTTATTTACCATGGACCGGGCGTTGCACAGCATCAGCCGAAGGCCCAGGGCCTGAGGGTCTGTGCAACCTGGGGAACGAGAGGAGCATTGGAGGCCGGAGCGTGCCACCGTTTGGAGCCAGCGGGCGCGTGCTCCCACAACCTGATGTGGCCCCCTGCTCCCGCCATATCTGCCCCTCCCACCCACAGTACTGATGTAATGACCATCCATCGACCTCCCCGCTCTCGGCCCCGGTCCTCTTCGTTAAAAAGAAGACGGGGGACTTGCGCCTGTGTTGCGACTACCGGCGCTTGAATGCCATCACAGTGCGAAATCGCTACCCCCTGCCGCTGATCCCGGAGCTGATGGAGAGGTTGCGGGAGGCCTCGATCTTCACTAAGCTCGATCTCCGAGGGGCTTACAACCTGGTGCGCGTGAGAGAGGGGGACGAGTGGAAGACGGCGTTCGGCACGCGGTACGGACACTTCGAGTATACCGTCATGCCGTTCGGGTTGACCAACGCCCCCGCGGTCTTCCAGCACTTGATGAACGATGTGTTCCGGGACATGCTGGATCGGTTCGTGGTGATCTACTTGGATGACATTTTGATCTATTCCCGGACCCCGGAAAGTCACCTCCAGCATGTCCGCCAGGTCCTGCAGCGCCTGCGGGAGCACCAGCTCTATGCGAAGTTGGAGAAATGCTACTTCTTCCAGACTTCCATAGAGTTCCTCGGGCACATCATCACCCCCGAGGGCATCGCGATGGACCCGCACAAGGTGGAGGCCTTGCGCAGTTGGGAACCCCCGCGTCGGGTGAAGGACGTCCAGCGTCTGTTGGGATTCGCCAACTACTATCGGACCTTCATCCCGGGCTTCGCCACCCTGACCTTGCCGTTGACCCAGCTCCTTCGGAAGAAGGTCCCGTTCCAGTGGGGGCCCCCGCAGCAGCAGGCCTTCGAGGTCCTCAAGCAGGCCTTCCTCACGGAGCCAGTCCTGAGGCACCCCAATCCACACCGTCCGTTCGTGGTGGAGACGGACGCGTCCAACGTGGCGATTGGGGCGGTGCTGCTACAGGCTCCGGTGGATGGCGGCACTCTTTTTCCCTGCGCATACTACTCCCGGAAACTCAACCCTTCCGAGCGCAACTACACCATCTGGGAAAAGGAGTTGCTGGCCATCAAGGCCGCGTTCAAGGCTTGGCGACATCACCTCGAGGGGGCCCGACACCAGGTGGAGGTGCGGACGGACCATCGGAACCTGGAGCACCTCACCACGGCACGGAAGTTGAACCAGCGGCAGATCCGGTGGTCGTTGTTTTTCGCCCGGTTCAACTTCCACGTCACCTACATTCCGAGCAACCTCAACCAGAGGGCGGACGCGCTATCCCGTAAGCCGGAATACTTTTACCCCAAGGACTCCCTTCCCCCCCGGACGGTGCTGCCAGCGGACTCCTTGGCCGCAGTCCAGGAACCGGTGGACCTGCGGGCTCAGGTGCTGGAAGCGCAGCGACGGGACGACTGGTCGCAGCAGCGGAGAGCGGACGTCAGCCCCGCGTCCCCATGGACCATGGAGGAGGGCTTGCTCAGACATCGGGGTCGGCTGTACGTGCCCACGAGTCCGCTCCGAGCCCTCGTCATGAACCAGTGTCATGACAACCCCGCGGCGGGGCACTTCGGCTTCTTTAAGACTTTGAACCTGGTGACGCAGACTTTTTGGTGGCCTCGGGTACGGCACGACGTGCACGCCTACGTGACGTCCTGTGTGACGTGCCGACAGGCCAAAGCCGTGTCCGGCCCCCCTCCCGGACTCCTCCAGCCGCTACCGACACCGGAGAGACCGTGGGGAGCCATCTCCATGGACTTCCTGACAGACCTGCCCCTGTCCGCTACGTACATGACTGTCCTCGTGGTGGTGGATGCGCTCACGAAGATGGCACATTTCATCCCGTGCCGCGGCCTGCCCTCAGCCCGCACCACGGCTCGCCTGTTCCTGCAACATATCTTCCGCCTCCACGGCCTGCCGGACCGGGTGGTTTCAGACCGCAGGGCCCAGTTCACGGCTCGCTTCTGGAAAAGCCTGATGGCCGCGCTGGAGGTGCAGGTGTGCCTGTCATCGTCGCACCATCCGGAGACTGACGGGGGCACGGAGAAGGTCATCGGCATACTGGAGCAGTACCTCCGCTGTTTTGTCAACCAGCAGCAGGACAACTGGGCCGAGTACCTTCCCCTGGCAGAGTTCGCTTTTAATAACTCCCAACACACCTCCACCCAGATGACGCCGTTCCATGCCAACGTCCGATACCATCCACGGCTTTTCCCGTTGACCATCATGGACTCCCCTGTTCCCGAGACCCGGGACTTCCTCTCGGAGCTGCAGGCAGTGCAGCAACTGGTGCGGCGGCAGCTGATCCGGGCGAAAGAGGATTATAAATGGTTCGCCGATCGCGCCCGCCGGGCGACGCCACCGCTGGAAGTAGGAGATCGGGTGTGGTTGTCCACGAAACACCTCCCCACGGACCGGCCGGTGAGGAAACTGGCCCAACGCTTTATCGGTCCCTTCCCTATCGAGGCGGTCATCAATCCGGTGGCCTACCGGTTGACTCTACCCCGCTCCATGCGGCTCCACCCTGTTTTTCATCGGTCCCTCCTGGTCCCTGAGGCCCCCGCGAGCCATCTCCGCCGCCTGCCGACGCCTGCCCCCCCAGCCGCAGCCGACGAGGACGATGCCTCGACGTACGAGGTTGACAGTATCCGGGACTCCCGTTGGCTGAAGGGGCGCTTCCAATACCTCATTGCCTGGAAGGGGTACGGGCCCAAGGATTTCACCTGGGTGGACGCGTCTGCCGTTCAGGCCCCTGACCTGGTGCGGGCTTTCCACGAACAATTCCCGTCCCGACCCCATCCCGACCGTCAGACCCGGGGGAAGGGCCCTGCGGTGGGGGATAGTGTTGTGGCCCCGCCCTCTGAGCCTGTCCCATCGGAGGAAGAAAGCTCCGAGCATGAGGAAGAGGAGTCAGCCAGGCCTCCCTCTCCAGGCCCCTCCCCTCTGGCATTGTTTCAAGTGCCGGCCGAGGGAGAGGAAACAGCTGCTTCGGATCAGAGTGATAATGACACATCATTCCTGGACGCACGCCTCCGAAGGCGTGATAAACGTTTGCAGCAGCTTGGGAGGCGTGCTAGGGATTAGAACTGAGTCACTGGACCACACCCCAGAGACCACACCCCAGAGACTATATAATAGACAGTGGTGGTCAAGGATCTTTTGTGACGAACAAAGCAAAACCTTGGACAGTCACTAAAGCCTCGTCCGGAACTGCTGGGAGGAATATTATTTCTGTTTGGACTTTCTTGAACGTTCGTATCTTATCTGTCTGTTTGTGAAAATAAAGTAACTTGGCAGACGGTGTGTCTATCGCTGCCAAGTCGGAGATAAGAACTGGGTGCGTTCCAAAGTGTTTCCTTAACCCTCGACTGGCTGTGTGTGTGTGTGGGGACGGGGACAGATCAGGCGGTAGTGGCTGATGATGGTGCTGGAGAGCTGTTGGCGTTGGCGTTGGAGGAGAGGAGAGGAACATCAAGCCTCGGCATTGAAATGAAATGGGGGAGTTAAACCCCATTGTGCTCAGGGGCTGAAGGACACATGGCTGACATTAAGGGCTTGCGTGGAAAGACCTGGGGTTGGAGAGGCTGGTGGACGGCTCAAGCATTGGGTCGCTATGGATGGCCTCCCCCCCTCCCCCTTTTTTCTGGCCCTGTTATCGGCCTATCGGCCCAATGTGGACTTTCTTACCCCTGAGCTTGGGATCTGGCTCTGTTTTTCGTCCTGTCTCCGGCTGTATGGAAGACAAGGCAGTTAGGGGAGGATGGATAGAGCCAGTTCCATACTACGTTCGCCGTGGATGGGATGCTCATCTTCTCAAGGCCAGTAGGGCCAAACCACCGTGAGAGGGTAGTTTTGGACTTTTCTGACTTTTTCCATCTTGCCTTGATTAGTATGGCCAACCACCGTGAGAGGGTGGTTGGATAGTTCCCCCAGCTGGACTGAACGTGAGAACTCCTACCCATTACCGTGAGAGGGTAGTGGTGACTCTTCCGATTAACTTAGTCTTGCTTCCTGGACATTGGAAACCATCATTATAGACCCCTAGGCCATGTCTGGGCCAAATTTGTATTATCACTCTAGTGTTTTTAAATGTATTCTAGGGCAAAGCCTCTTGCGCTGCGAGATTCCCCCCTCTCGCAGGCTTGGCCCTCTATGTTATCGAAGGCCTACCTTAATGACGGATCTTGCGACCCCGAGAGGTGGCATGTCGCAAAAAGGGGACTGAGGGTTTTTTTAAGGACATTTTTAAATAGATTTTTAAGGGGTTCTGAGGGGTGGGGAGGTAATGTGAGTTTGGGGGAAAAAAACTCACGGGGGTTGGAGACTAGTCCGGCTGCTATTAATGGTGCCACAGGGGGTATGGACTCTGGGGGAAAGGGGACTGTTAGAATGCCTTCTAGTGAGGGTTTCTCCATTAATACGCTGAGTGGGAGGGGCAGGTATGGCGGGAGCAGGGGGCCGTATCATGTGGTGGGGACACGCGCTCGCTATCTTCGAGCGATTGCATGTCCCGGTCCCCTTAGCTCTTCCCGTTCCCCAGGTTGCTTAGAGTCTCAGGGCCCGAGTCTCCGGCTGATGTTGTGTAATGCCAGGTCCGTAGTAAATAAAGCCCCCCTCATTTGTGATCTTATTCAGGAGGGGGGAGCGGACCTGGCAGGTATCACGGAGACCTGGTTGGGCCATGAGGGGGGGTTTCCCTCATGGAAATGTGTGCATCAGGCTTCCATGCATTTCATCAGCCGAGAGCTCAGGGCAGGGGCAGGGGGGTGGCGGTCATTCTAACAGAAGGTCTTGATCCGAGGGAGACCACTGTACCTCAGATAGCCGGATGTGAGTCCCTTTTTGTGAAGTGGGGTCGTGGGGCGCAGATGGGTTTGTTGATCACGTACCTGGCTCCCTGCCACGTGGCAACAACCCTGCCTGAACTCCTCAATGTTATAGCCAAGGTGGCAGCTGATACCTCCAGACTTGTGGTCATGGGGGATTTCAACCTGCCATCCATCGGTGAAACATCTGAGGCAGCTCGGGAGTTCATGGCTTCCATGACGGCCATGGAGCTGACCCAAGTAATTCACAGCCCTACTCATATGGGGGGACACACTCTGGACTTAGTTTTTATCTCTGGTCAGTGGTTGAGTGGCCTTGATATAGGGGATGTAGATATTGAACCCTTGTCATGGTCTGACCACTCGCTCCTTCGACTTGACTTTCTGACCGCCGCACCCCATCGTAGGGAGGCGGAGCCGACCAGGTGGTTCCGCCCCAGGCACCTGATGGACCCTGATAGGTTCCAGATGGAGCTTGGGCCTTTTCCTGAAGCTCTAGCTCATGACTCGGCTGATGACCTGGTGGCCGCCTGGGATAATGCGGCTGCCGGGGCTTTGGACCGGGTTGTGCCTTTGCGGCCTCTGACCCGGCACCAAACTCACTTTTGAGTTTGAGCTGAGGGAGATGAAGCGCCGGAAAAGATGCCTAGAGAGCGGTTGGAGGGCCAGTCATTCCGAATCCGACTTGACACTGGTAAGGTCTCATATTAAGACCTACCTAGTGGCGATAAAAGTGGCAAAATCTAGCTATTTTGCCGCTCTTATCGCGTTATCAGATGATCGCCCAGCCGCCCTGTTTAGGGTGACCCACTCCCTTCTCCATCTGGGAGCGCGGGAGGACCCCTTGCAGGGCCGAGCTGAGGATTTTGTACAGTATCTGTATGATAAAATAACTCAGATTCGGGAAGACTTGGCCGCCGACTGGGTTAGTTCAGACGAGATGACTGAGGCAG
This sequence comes from Pituophis catenifer annectens, assembly GCF_029215685.1. Classification (NCBI taxonomy): domain Eukaryota; kingdom Metazoa; phylum Chordata; class Lepidosauria; order Squamata; family Colubridae; genus Pituophis; species Pituophis catenifer. The sequence continues at coordinate 33,850,616 of NW_027256886.1, forward strand.
GCCTTGAGAGTGTTATCTGAGAGGAGTTCGATCCTGTGGCTCCCGAGGACATGGACAGGATCTTGGGACGGCTGAACACGACCACATGTTTATTGGACCCGTGTCCCTCCTGGTTGGTGCTGGCTTCCCGGGAGGTTACATGAGGCTGGCTCCAGGGGATTATCAATGCTTCTTTGAGTGAGGGTGTCCTGCCGGCCGCCTTGAAAGAGGCAGTGGTGAGGCCTCTCCTCAAGAAGCCATCCCTGGATCTGGCTGTTTTGGCTAACTATCATCCAGTCTCCAATCTTCGTTTTATTGTGAAGGTTGTTGAGAGTGTGGTGGCGCAACAGCTTCCCCCAGTACCTGGATGGATCCACTCCAGTCCGGCTTCAGACCTGGGTATAGCACGGAAACGGCATTGGTCGTGTTGGTGGATGATCTCTGGAGGGCCCGGGATAGGGGTTATTCCTCTATCCTGGTCCTATTAGATCTCTCAGCGGCTTTTGATACCATCGACCATGGTATCATGTTGCGCCAGCTGGAGGGACTGGGAGTGGGGGGCACCGTTTTGCGGTGGTTCTCCTCCTATCTCTCCAACTGATCATAATCCGTGTTGACAGGAGGGCAGCGGTCGACCCCAAGGCGCCTTGTTTGTGGGGTGCCACAAGGGTCGGTCCTCTCGCCCCTCCTGTTCAACATTTATGTGAAGCCACTGGGTGAGATCATCCGTGGTTTTGGGGTGGAGCTCCATCAATACGCTGATGATACTCAGCTGTACATTTCCACCCCAGACCATCCCAACGATGCCTTGGAAGTGATGTCCCAGTGCCTGGAGGCCGTGTGGGTCTGGATGAGAGAAACAGGCTTCGACTCAACCCTTCCAAGACCGAGTGGCTGTGGCTGCCGGCGTCCCGGTATAGCCAGCTGACGCCATCACTGGTTATTGGGGGCGAATCATTGGCCCCCATGGAGAGAGCCCGCAACTTGGGTGTCCTCCTGGATGCACGGCTGTCTTTAGAAGAGCATATGACAGCCGTGGCCAGGGGGGCTTTTTATCAGGTTCGCCTGATACACCAGTTGCGCCCCTTTCTGGATTGGGACTCCCTACGCATGGTCACTCAAGCACTTGTCACCTCTCGTCTGGACTATTGTAATGCTCTCTACATGGGGCTCCCCTTGGGGTACACCCGGAGGCTCCAACTGGTGCAGAATGCAGCCGCACGGGGGATTATGGGAGTGACGGGGCGCTTCCATGTGACTCCTCTCCTGCGTGAGCTGCATTGGCTTCCGGTGGACTTCCGGGTGTGCTTCAAGGTGTTGGTGACCACCTTTAAAGTGCTCCATGGCTTAGGGCCGGGGTACTTACGGGACCGCCTTCTGCCACCAATAGCCTCCCACTGCCCGGTTCGCTCCCACAGAGAGGGCCTCCTCAGGGTGCCGTCAGCCAGACAATGTCGGCTGGCGACCCCCAGGAGGAGAGCCTTCTCTGTGGTGGCACCTACCCTTTGGAACAATCTACCCCCAGAAATACGAGTGATCTTCGACCTCCGGACTTTTCGTCGGGCCCTAAAAACTTACTTTTTTCAGTTAGCCGGTCTGTCTTGATTTTATAGTTGGTTTTAAAATTCTGATACGGATTTTATATTGACAAGTTTTAAATTACGGGCCAAATTTATGTAATTATTTTAAATCTATTTTTAACTGTAATGTTATGTATAAATGTTTTATCTTGGCTGTTCACCGCCCTGAGTCCAAAAGGAGAAGGGCGGTATAGAAGTTCAATAAATAAATAAATAAATAAATAAATAAATAAATAAATAAATAAATAAATAAATAAATAAATAAATAAATAAATAAATAAATAAGCTATAACCACATAAATAAGAGTTTCTTCAAAGTAAAGCATTATACAATTGTGCTTCAGAAGTACAGATTTTACTATATAGAAATAGCCCCTTTACCTTTACCACCCAAAAAATCTTGAGTGGTTTCTACAGTTATGCATATTTTATATATTTGATCAAACATCAATATTTATTCATGTATCTAATTTAATACAGATAGAAGTCTGACTGCAGTGAAAAAACAAAGAGATTAATTAAACAAATACATAGATTGTTCTAGTTTTTTTTCCCCAAAAAAGATGTTGCTATTTGAAATACCACCAAAGAAACTTTTGAATCTCAGAGTAAACTGATACTGTTCAAACTTCTTTTTCTTTATCAGAATCACATTCTGTTAGAGGAGTCCCTTGACATAGTTAATTTAAAGAAGATTTGAAGGTATGATGCAATATCAGCTGTGTATGCAGACTCACTTTTACTTTAATTTGAAATCTCAACTTTAAGCTCAAATTACAATTTTGGGAATCATACTTTTTGAGCAATATTTGAGTGCTGATAAGTCTCCATGATATGTAATACTAATACTGAAGAGCAGCTTTCTTCAAATGCAACAACCTTGTTTGAACAGCTAATAAAATTTGAATTCAACAAATACACGTTATTTTTTGTTTGTTTGTTTTTTTGATTTGATTTATATGCCACCCTTCTCCAGAGACTCAGGGCGGCTTTCAATGCGTTAAGCAATTTTTCATACAAAATATCACAAAATCCATATTCTCCTTATAAAATGCATTTTAAAATGCTCCACTTTCCCAAATGGCTTAAAAAGAAAGAATTTTTTAAAAAAATAAGTTTACGAAAACATTTATGAAGTACTATAACTAATGTTTTTACAAATTAACACATAAACATTATTTCTTTTCTCTCTCACCACTCTCTCTATTTCTCCACACATCCAGAACAGTGAAATTCTGATTGACTGGGGTTTGTTTAAATATGCTGCATAGATCACAGTACCCCTCAAGAGGATTCTAAATCCTGTTATTGTGTAGCATGCACATATTAATGTGGTAGTTATGGTAACAAACTTGAATACTATTTCAAATCAAGGTCATTTTCATATAAAAAGAATATTTGATATGAATTATATCAGCCATTTATGAATTCATTTTTAGTTTTGATTGTATATGATTTTTAAAAATATTCTGAGAAGCCTTTGAAGAATAAAAAAATGAAAGATTTCATGTATAATCTTTCTATTGTTTTGAATTTCACATAGCATCATATTCATACCAATACTTACATTCTACCAGTTAATGTAAAACATTGTAAAAAAAACTGCTGGCTTTTAACATATGCTTTACACTAGGGGTGGTCCAACATGGGCAACTTTCAGACTTGTGGATTTCAACTTCATTCAACTTGTGCACAGCACTTTCTAATGCTGACTGGGGAATTCTGGGAGTTGAAGTCAAGTCTTAAAGTTGGCAAAGTTGGACACCTCCCCTTTACACAATTCTAAAGACAAAATACAATGGTCAAAATGGTCCTTCTATAGATAAAATCAAATGTCCTTCATCAATTGAGGTTTCTTTTTCTTTGGCTAAAAAATGGCATGAAGTCATTGAAAGGTACATGATCTGGCAATTTGTGCGGCAAATGTTAATCCAAATTGACAACATTTTAAATATGTGTCCCAACATACTGTAGGTATATACAATCCACTGCTGCCTGCCAAACACAGGTTTTCTGAAATGTGAATATTCAGTCCATATCTGAGCAAGTCAGATTAAATCTCCTGGTAGGTCTTCACTTGTTTGTGACCACCATCTTCATTAAAATGCAGAACTCTTAAAAGCATGGCTGAGGGCTCTGCCATGCCAACCTATTTTTACCTGATGGGATATTTCCAATATGGTTAACTCATTTAGTGGATTTAAGTTAATGATGATTTCATTATTTGCTTAAGTGTTTATTGAAGCTCTAATTTTACTGAGTTCATTTATTGTTTTAACAGAAATATTGCAGACACAAATAAAAGCACATAGACCTAGGTAATTATTTTTTTCCAGGTGAACATGGTACATTGAAAAACTAAGCAAAATTATGTAAAAAATTATGCTAAAAAATATTACCATTACATTTAATAGTAATACTCAATCATTGTAAGAGTAATAGTAGTACTTAATCACACCACATCAAGATGACATGAAATGATGAACATAGAGCAAAGAGTCAATTAGTTTACAATAGTTTTTCAAAACGCACATTGGTTCTCCTGATACGTTATTGCATATGAGTTGATTTGCTTATTATGTATCATTCAGATTCTCATTAATCCTTGTATTTGTTTCTAAACAATCTCTGGTTCTATTAGGAGTCTCAGTGCTTTCAACTTGAAAATGAAGGGCTCTAGAAACCTTCTCAGGTTAGTGCTATAGCTTTCAAAATGACCCTAAAATCAAGCCCATTTTTATGATTGCTTTAGGAACATAAAGAAATACACAAATTACATTTTTGATTGAAAATGCCGTCTTTCTCACCTGGCTGGTTTAAATAATGCGAGCATACATAAAGGTTACTTTTATTTTAAACATGTGCTGTGAGATTAAAATAAGATATTAATTTCTGGCATGCTATTGATGTTCGTAAAAAGTATAGAATAGAAAGTTATTATTACCTATCTGCGAGTTGACAAGAAGGCAGGATTAGATTTCTTTCAGGGAATTACACTTTTGATGACCCCAGTACATATAAAACATGTTAGCTAATGGGGGTACAGAGGGGCATATTTTAGTGTTTGATCAGGAAATCCTGCATGAGCATATTGATATTAGATGAAAATTTGATTAGTAACCTTAGTGACAAGGGGATCAGATCCACTCTCAACATACAATCAGATCTGGCAGGACATGCTTTTTGTCTCTTTGAAGGAAGGGAACATTTGTACAGCATCAAGTCAGTGCACTGGAAAATTTAAAAAGTTGTTGCATATTGAAACCTGAAAATCACCTTTTTAAATTATTTTTGTTTGGAAATATGTTTGTAGTTAGCATGATTTAAACATATACAGTTATTTTGTTTTTAATCTAACATTTTTTCAGGGTAAAAGTTAGCTTTTCACAAATACTGTAAGCATTTCCCCCTTTTTCTGAAGGAAAGGCTATTTTTTTTAAAGTTTTTTGATGCAAAACATAGAGGGGAGTAAAAAAGATAAGAGGAAGAGATCTGTTTAAATTTGGCTAAAATATTGTTGACTGAAATTTGTGTCATTTTTGACAGAGATTATTCCATTTCTTACCATCCATATAGTCTGATAGAACTCCTATTAGAATTGTAGTTAAAATAACAGCTTCTAGTTTGAAAGTACTGTTTATTTTCTTAACCAGTTAAGGAATGGTATCATACTTTAACTAATGTGTTAAGAATAAATATGTCCTTGTTTATATAGTTAGAATGTTTTATTTGTATTTAATTTGAAGGAAAGCTGAAATTAACTTTAAGACTCACAAAGCCTTGGGACAATTTGTTTTGGTGAGAAGTGTATATTTAAAGCAATTTCTTGGCTAATGAAAATCAGTTTTAACTTCACTAAGATTAACAGTTGGAAAAATCTCTGCCAAATGAGGACATGGTTTCATGTTTTTAAAAGTGCAGCCCCCTAACACCAGCTTCCTTTTAACCCTATAATATTAGATATGTTGTTAAAAGTTAATTCCCATGGTGAAGTATAGTTATAATACTACTTGATTACAAATTCTGTTTGAAAAATTATTTGATGTTACTACAACATGCACAGTGCTTTTATGAGGCTCCCGAACAGCTAGCCATGCTAGGAACAGGGCTGTCTGAACTCCTAATTAATTCAAATAAATGTTGACTAAAAAAAAGAATAGACCGCCACAACCAGAGAAAATAAGAATCAAATATAAAATTACTTGGTAAAATAAAATCTTCAAATAAAAAGAATGTTTGAAAAAAATGTACAATTATCAGCTACCCTACAGGTGTCTTTTTTCTCATACAAAAGAGATTGAAAGCTATTTGATTTTGCAAATCTTCAAAATGATCAAGGCATTGATAAAGCATCCAAATGGAAAGGATATATAGGGCCAAGAAGAAGTGATCTTTCATATCATGCTATCCTATAAGACCAGCATATGCGAGTAGGGAATTTGTAGCTGACCTGGGATAACCAACTTCAATGCTGATGAAGTAAAGCACTGTAAAGGCTGTTGGCAATGACCTGTGCATCTTCTAACTGATAACATCTTCAGAGGGTATTGTTGTCATTTCTAAGTAATTCAGTTTCCTCCCCCTATAGACATGTCCATTCATGTGTTATACTTAAATGCTTGCATCTGGAGTTAGGCCAGATAGATGGATCAGGGTTTCTGCTGATATAATGGCTTTCTTGCTACCCTTATCAGCCTTTCTGGCTAAGGTGATGTCAGATGTGCTGTTGGAAAAATGCAGAATATCTCTTCCCCAAGGTTTCAATAGCCATGGGGTGAACTATATATATTATTATCCAGTGCATGGTTTTGTATTCACTGTGCAGAAAATTGGAATTCTGAAACAATAGTTCTACAATCCGATCATCATCATTAAAACATTTCCTGATAAATATTAGCAGAAGTGATGTATCCATTAATTTGGTTCCAAAGTTGTAAAGCATAAATATTTGAACAAGAAGCCATGCATTTTGGTTGCCAGAAAATATTGTTTTTTGTTTTCCAACTCTAGGAAAATAATATTGTAAGTATATTTTTAAAAATGCTCTTTATTTATTATGGTACCCCAATTTTGAAATGTCTCCTGAGAAATATATATATTTGACATTGACATGCATTCTTTTTAAGAATTTCAAGATATTAAAAAGTTTGGCTTTTCTCAGTTTTATTGATTATCAAATGCTTGATGTTGTTTAACTTGCTTTTCTTTTTTTACATTCAAATGTTTATGTACACTACCTAAAACTCACTGCTGGATAAAGGGCCAAGTTATTAATTCTTAAAATAAACACATAAGTTTATAACAAATTAGGGAACACCATAGAAAATTATCTCCATAAATCTTGTTGTTTGTCAATGTTAGTAGATTGCACCTCTGAATAATAATATGTTGCAGCCAACATATTTCAATCTGAACAAAATTCAATTTTGTCTATCCAAATTCTCTTCCCCAAACTAAAATCTTAGAATATGGGCTAGATTTAATCCAATACAGTAGGGTTCCACCACCATTTGGAACTAGATATACAATAGAGCTATAAATGACAATTTACCTTTTTTTATTTCTACTGTATCTAAAAGGACAGAGTATCACTTATACAAAATTAGGTTAAAATACAAACATTTCATAGAGTTAAGCACACATTGCGGTGAAATCTAATAATGCAGTCTCTCCTGCTATAAATATGAAGGCCTTAAAGGCTAAGGGTCATTGTGGCTAGAAATCTGTTTCTTTATTCTATTTTTATATCATCTTATTTCAAATTCTACAAAATCTAAATATTCATGGTAAATTAAGTATAATAAAAGATGATTAAAAATAAAAAATACACATTACTTTTGTATTGTAACTTTCCATTTGTCATTTTTTCCAGTAGTCATAAGTTCATCTGAGTTGCATCTGAAGCATAAAGAATTATCAGATTGAAAATTAAGATGATCTAGTAAATATGCTTTTTACAGGAATTCAACCATCTGCCCAATAAAAATCAGTATTGTAGAAGGCTGGGTCCCTACTAAATAGGTAGCACCAATGAGTGCTATCTTTACTTTTGGGAGGGATGATTAATTACAATAAATGTAGGCTTTGAGAATTATGATAATTTAATAGTTAGATTACAAAACCTAAGTGAGAAATGAAAAGATGGTATTGCTATGCTAATTTTTTCCTGATTTCACCTTCTTAATTTGGGAGAAAAATGATCATAGAACAGTAAATAAGATACTAAAATGTCTTTTTATTCACTGCAGGTATACTTTTGTAAACAGGATTCCTTCCATGAAAGAGAAGGATCAATGAGCAGGAAAAGAAAGAGTGCAATTCTTATTTAACATTCCTTAGCAATTTCTCTTCACATTTATATAATCTCCCATGGAATTCTAAAGAAATGATAGTCCGCCAGAACATATTGCAGAAATGTCCAGTGGCCTGCAAAGAAAAGGAGGAGTCAAGCCCTGAAGCATTACGAGTGGAATTCCATTTTTTGAATTCCGGTTCCTATCCTATGTACACTGCCATAAACTCTACTATAGGGCATTTTTCCCTTTTGCCACATAACATTCCATTAACCTGTGTGTTTTCTTATCCTTTAAGTTTTCCAATATTAACATGAAATTACAGCAAATAGTTTAGTTATTTATAAACTGCTTCAATCAAGACCACTCTAAGTAGTACATAAAAACAATATCCATAGTCAATGCAACAATAAATAATACACAGTATAGTATAACATATAATATAAAATTGTGATTAAAATTATAATTATTGTTCTTTACCCCAGGAACACTATAGCATTCAAGTCCCAAAGACTAAAGAGTGGGAACTATTCCTGTAGTGGGGTTCGGGTGACAAGGAGCCCCCACAAAGAATGGATATATGCTGAATACACCTAGTTATATTGTTCTGTGTAACACAACTCCATTGGAACAGTCAATATCTTTGAACAATTCCTAAGTTTAATAATGGTCTGGATAAGACTGAAAAGCTTAAATTAAATCCAGACAAGATGATAGTGTTGTTGGTTAATAGAAAGCCTGGCTCAGAGATTGGAATTCAATCTTAATAGGCTATGCGTCACCTGAAAAATCAAACTTACATTCTTGAAAATGTTGTTGATCCTATATTACTCTGCACTGCACAATTATATTTCGTGTATCAGATGCAGTATATCTGAGTCAATCCTATTTAATAACTCACTATGTGTTCGTTACTTCAGATGTTGACTTCTCTAATTAGCTCTTCTGTGGAGTTCCTTTAAAAAACAGACACTTCATCTGGTACAAAATTATTTGGTATGATATTTTGCCCACAATACCAGATAATTATTTAAAGTTCTTATTGAAAGTTCTGTATTCAATGCCAGTTCTTTCTAAGTTAATTAAAATATTGATTTTCATTTGTAAGCTATCTATATTTGTATGTATGTCTCCAGATAATGGAGATATGGAGGAGCCTTATTTTAGTCATTTGACTTGTTTTTAAGTATGCCAAATTGCCAATGTTTTTAATAATTTTTATTATTATAACTCTTGTTTTAGTGCTTGAGTTTTCTGCATTACCTTGATAGTTATTTCTGAAAGAGGTAGAAGATAAATATTTTAAGTGAATAAAACCGTAATTACTGATCTTAAAGAGTAATATTGTTAGAAGTGAGAATAAATATCATTTAAAATTTTATATTTTTATAATGTCTTCTAAAAAGCATGAATAATTAACTTTCTTGTTAATTATTGTTACAAAGTAAGCAGATATCAAATTATTCATTTGGAGGGGGAAAAGATCTGTATAACTACGTTCAAAAATCCAGTACGACATTAAAATAACATTTAACACAATGACTACCATGTGTTTCAGTTCATTTACTGAGGTACTTTGACAGACAGGAAGTATGTATTAATAAGTGATACAGGTCCATTTGATAGATCTGCTTAACAATTCTTTTCTTTGGTTGATTAAACATAATATTTAACAAAATGTTAAATACATAAATAAAACCATAGAAGACAAATTTATCCAACCTATTGTGAGAGCAATTAGAATTAACATGGTTGAAATAAACAAAATGCATACAGTATTAGCAATTATGCTGAGAGGATGTTGTTACCCATAGAATTGGGTAGAAGGTTTCATAAACTATCTATAGAAAAGAAGGAATTCAAATTCTATATGATCATTGAAAAATATTCCATTGAGGAGACTAGGAGAGAAATTACACATCAAAGTAAAAATATTATCTGTTGTTTTCCAGACTAGAATGATGACCTTTCAACCTAATATTTACGCTGTGTCAATTAAGTTATAATTAATCAAGATCAAAAATATAATTAATCAAGAACATAATATGTTCTCCTTTTTTTATTTTTATTTTGGTAAATATTTTCTTTCTCAAAAGAATCTACTTTTTTGGGGGGGGAAAGGGTTGAGAGTAGTTCTCAACCCTTGCAGTTCTGCAAGTTTGAACAGAACTCCAGATGTTTTGCACATTGAAATGATTCTTGTTACAATCCTGAAAAAGAGCCGTTCCTATAAAAATTTAGGGGAAAAGATGCTGATGTTCTTTACAGTAAATCCAGAGTACATACTCGTTAGCAGTTTCTCAAAGAAATATGTGTACTATACAGAGAAATCAATTTCACGGTATGTTCAGTGAAAGACATTTTTACTTCCTCCTTCCAGAAAGAATATAATATTTGATGCTGATGCCTACAAGGAACAAATTTAAGATGACAGTTTGTGTGGTCCAGTTTTGTGGCAAGTTAATATTCATCTTCTAGATGAGATAGGATTCCTTTACTATGCTAGCACTTTTTAAGGAAGAGAAACTTCAGTTGCATTTAATGTATATCATACCATTATTCATTTGTTTATTTTTAAATGCCCAAAAGTAATTAAAATCTGTTATCCTTAGGGCAAAATACATATTTAAATCTTTAGAAGTTTTATATCATTTTACTACTTGTAAATATTAAAATATTTAAAAAATATTCAGAAATTTTAAAATGATTAGTTAACAGTATTTTTCTCCCATTTGACACACTGCTTTATTAATTCTAAGAAATGTGGAATGACAAAGTAACACAGAGAAAGAGAACTGCCGGTAAGATCATAAATGCCTATGGCTTACCAGGAAAATGAAACTTTTTTTTAACACCATTCAATGATGTCACCAGTTTGAGGTTTCCCTGGGACTTTATTAAAATGTTTGTGACAGAGCCAATGTAAACCTTCCTAAATCTAACACAGAGCTGAAAAAGACTGATTTTAGGGAATGCGAAGATATGGATCATTGGGTCTGTTCAAGTAGCATCTTGAGCCAATTATTGGTGTCATCTTGAGCCAATTTAATCAATCCAAGGGGGATTCAAGGAAGAGAAGGAGGGGGATTATAAGTGTTGGTCAAATATTCGGCTGAAATGTAACCAGTGTCCAATATGTGGATATGTCTTCTTTAGAACTTCATTTTGCTCTGTCTTCAACTAGCTAATCTAAACTGGCCTCAATCACTACACAATGGCTTCTGGTGAAAATGCTTGCAGAAAAAGCTGGAATAATGTTTTCAGAACAATATTGTCACATTTTTAGGAATTTTATTCTGATGTCTTTAATCTAAAAGTTATCATGTTTTGTTCTAAATACCACTGCTTGGCAATAAAATCCCACAAAAAAAATACAAAAAAATTCCATGTAAATATATTCAGAATTATGGCACAGACACACTTTGTGGTTTCCAAATAATCCTCTTTGCATATTTTTTATTATATGATATTTTTACTGATACCCACAAGTTCCTTTAAAATATGCTTATTATAAATCTTACTGCTTTTTATCATGTTTCTTCTATTAAACATGGAGAAGAGATGGGTTACATCATTCACAGTTCTTTTATCAAACAAGTATCAATGGGTGACACTTTAGCTCTTTAAAAACTAATGTTTTAGGTGTTGGTTCTGGTTAATATAGTCTATAAAATTATTCCCCAGCTAGTCCAGATGTGTTGGGGCTACAACTCTAGAAATGCCACTCAAAAGTAAATATTACTCTCCCAAACAATGGCTGATTAGATGTTATTTTTAATGTATAGTATATACTAGAACCATGTCAGCATGTTTAAATACACTGCAGATATTTAATATTAGAAGCAAGTCACAAATTTAATCTAGACTACCGTTTTTGGACAAAACAAGCTAATTGATTCTATTGCACATTGTGTGTTGTAACCCAATATGCAGTGCACATAAAATTGTAGTCATAATCCTGACTAGCCTTTTCTGGATTGTACTTCATAGGTTCATTGATTCAAAACTTTGGTATATCTAGAACATTTTGTGAATGCTCACAAAAGGTATACAAAAAACCTCAACTGTTGCATCCATAAAATAAAAGAGCCAAGGCTTGAGGGCATTAGAATTTCACAGATATTTAAATCCTACAAAAAACATTGGCTGTACAAAGAATTACAATATATCTTAGTATATTACATCAGCACTTAGATATACTTTATTTCTATTTAATTCTTTTTTTTTCCCTTGCAGTTTTTGTGGTAAAAAAGGAAGAAAGATGCTCAGTGCACTCATCTCATTGATTCCTGAATATTCCCAGAGTTATTTCTAATGTCTATCCCTCATATTGGGGGCTGAATGTCGGTAGCAGGTAGAATGGCAGCAGGTAGCCATTACTCTTCAGTGGGACTAATTGAGTAGAAACAAGTGATAAGGAGTAGCATATAGATTTTGAACATGCGCGTACGTTGCAAGTACATTTCCAACATGAAATCCGGTGTATTTATTACATACAAATTATTACAATCTGCACAATATGGTTAATGTTCAAAGAAGTACTTTAAGTGAGCTTTCCGTATTTAAAATTAACTTTCCAAAGAAAAATACCATTTGGCACAGAAAACTGCCACTGGAGAAAAAGAACTACCCATTTCCGTTAAGAAGTGTGGTTCTTTGGATTAGCGCAATTCCTTGATTTTGAATACTGAAAACATGCAGTCATGCTAATTAATAAAATATTACGGTATGACCTAAAAATCTTCAACTTTTAAACTAGTAAAAAATATATCACATTCTACAACCAATTTCATTAAATGAAAACCCTAAATTAAATACTAAGATACAACTTAAAAAAAAAATAAAATGCAGAAGTATTTATTTGTCATTTTTTTACAAAAAATCATTTTGGATGTTTTTAAAAGTGATGATTGGTAAAGTTTATTTTGGGAAACAAGAACATTGTTATAAATTTAAATGAAGCAATTAAAGCAAATCTTAGAAAGCCGAAATAATTCTACTAGTAAGAAGTATAAAAATATATTTAACATTGACATTACAGTAAATATCCTATAGCACTAAATAAATCAAGAATATTTTCAAAACTGTTTAAGCATGTATGGTAATAAATAACATTCAACTGTACAAAGTCATCATCACTTTAATGTGACTCAGATGATTATTAATTTACATTTCAGATGACTGAGTAATCTTTAGCAAATTCTGATTACCACTGAAAAAAGTAGCAGAATTGTTTTATGATTATGTTGTCAGTGAAAAGTTACAAAACAATAAACCATCAGAGAATAAGGCATATTATCAAAAATGGTGATTCTTCAGGATTATTTTTACAATTTTAATGTTTTTAAAGGTATATTATTTATCTTTGCAAATCAATCTCATTTGATGCTTCATTAATCAATTTTTAGTGGCAAAGACAAAATTAGAGTGTAGATTGCCATGCTTAGCAATTTTCCAGAGGTAAAAACATGATAGTCGGGAAAAATATGTGGAAACAAATATTCTGCATATTTATAAAATTATTTTGTATTATCTATTACAACAATGTGATCACTCTTTCTCTTCAAGCTCAACATCAGCCAGAATTTGCTAGCTTCGGATCTGTAATGTATTATTTGCCGCAAAAGATCAGATCCAGAGTTGAAATATCCTTAGTTGAAAGTTTATACCAGTCAGGATAGAAAATTATTCTCTATGCCTAGGTTGAAGTACATTACTTCTTTATTGAATTAATTATGATAAGGATCATAACTTTAAACTAGGGTTGAGGTGCTGGCTTTCCACTAGGATTGCTTGAAGCAATTTTCATCTGAACACTTTTTGTAAAGTTATTGAGTCTGGCAGGTCTGAACTTTATGAGAGAGTAACTCGTTCCGTAACTTAAAAGCAGTTGGACATTGATCCAGCCAAAGGTTTACCATATCCCATGTCTCTAGCCAGAAAAATTTGCAGTGCATGCTGAACAAATAACTGCAGAACCAAATGAAACTCCATCACCACCACTACCCTGTCTCTCTCTCTCTCTCTCTCTCTCTCTCTCTCTCTCTCTCTCTCTCTCTCTCTCTCTCTCTCTCTCTCGTTTTGCCCTTATTCAGTGCAATTGATTACTGTAGAGAACTCTTTCTACCTGTCTCCCTTTCGTCTTTCACCATGCTGAATGGCCAATCGATTCTATTAATGGAATAAAGAAGCAGAAATATAGTTCATCTAATAATCCAATAAACCGAAGGCATTATTTTTTTCTGAGGCAAAGGCATATACTTGTTACCACAACAAGCTGATCAGTTATACGCAGATCTACCTTAAAAGCTATTCCAAGATATTGCATTACCTATACTCACCCTTAATAATTCACAGGTATAGTCAAATGATCTAATTGATGGATATTGTTTTATCCCAGGTGATGGGAAAACATTTCCAAGTCTATGCAGAAATAGAAAATGAACCTAGGAGATACAGGTTATAAATAAGATGTCAGGGTGTTGATTAATCCCATTCTGCTTTTGGGATAATCGCACCTGATTACGAGGGGAGGATCAAGACCTTTCCTTGCAAGTATACTTTAAGAAAACAAAACCCGAAGATATTTTCTAAGAAAACTCATTTATTTGTTATAAAGAAAATAAAACACCTAACTGATTTAATAAGTTACATTTTGAAAAAGTTCGTGCCGGCTGCTTCTCAGCCAGACTTTTCTGGCAAGAGAACAAAGGAAAGAATGAGTGTGGAATGGAATGTGGATGCGGATACACGGAGCTTACTGATAAGAAGTTGGCAAGCTACGGAAAGTCTGACAGTCCAGAAATGAGAGCTCAGCTGGTAAATATAAAAACGCAGTGACATAAGACATACAAGCTTGCTCAATATTGGTATAATGGAGAGAATGTAGGAGAAGACCAGGAAGAGGTGGAGGGTGGAGCATCATCAGTTAAAGCCGTGATGGCAAACCTATGGCACATGTGCCCGAAGTGGCAGGTGGAGCCATGTCACCTGGCACACACAGCATCACCCGTCCCTCTTCCGGGTTTCTGGCATGCATGCGTGCGTGACAATCACCTGGCCTTTGTGCATGCAGCAGTGCCAGAAATTGGAAGAGCTAGTCTTCCGTTTTCCTGCGTAATCATGCGGCCGGCCAGCTGATCGTCGCACACGCATGCACACCAGAAACCCGGAAAACTGGCTGGCCGGCATGCATGCATGCACCGGAAACCAGAAGTACATTTTCGGGTGCGCGCATGCGGCCTGGGCAGCTCCTCTTCCAGGTTGTGACTTAGACAAGAACAAGTGCTTGCTTTTCGGTACTCAGTGCCACCATCCCTGAGTTAGAGTCTTTGCATTGTCACAAATTCAACCCCCCCTTGAATTATGTTAGTCCTTATCAAGCACAAGTTTACTGCTTGACCATGAATTGACTAGATTCTTGTGTATAGGTGTGAGCAATAAATCTTTCTGAACTACAACTCAACCTATGGTCCTGATCCTTTGCTCCAGACGGAGAATGCTACCAACTGCTACTCAAGTAGCCATCTGCCTAATGGTAGGAGAATAAATCTCACTAAACACAGTTAGATTATTTCTAACATAATTATTCATTAAATTTCTATAGCCACCCATCTCAATCAATGACTCTGGGTGACTTACAATTTCAAAGCTATAAAAACAATTTTCAAAATAATAAAAATATACAAAACTAACTATGCACAGCAGCCAAGTTAACAGTAAGGCTGAGAAATGGGATCCTTAACACATTCAGCATCCCAGGTTTGGAAGCACAGCCAAGTTTTAACGTCTTAGAAAAGGCCAACGGAGTTGGGACCATTCAAATATTGAAGAAAGGATATTCCACACAGAGGGGACTACTGCAGAAAAGGCAGTAATTTATTTAGTTTTGGATTTGTTGATGTGGATAGTGCTAGAAAATTGCTCCATATATTTTAGATCAGTTTTTGTTGGCAGGGACTGTATGAAGCTCATGAAATGTTCATTTGAATATATATGTTCTGGTATGTGGAGAAGCATCCTGACATTTTCTGCTACACCAAATCCCTGAGCATATAGGTCTAGTCCCTAAAGATTAGGTCAATGCAAAGTAGCAATAGCACTTAGACTTATATACCACTACACAGTGCTTTACAGCCCTCTCTAAGCAATTTACAGAATCAGCATATTGCCCCCAATAATCTGGGTCCTCATTTTACCAACCTTGGAAGGATGGAAGGCTGGGTCAACCTTGAGCCTAGTGAGATTCAAACTGTCAAATTGCAGGCAGCTGGCAGTCAGCAGAATAGCCTGCAGTACTGCATTCTAACCACTGCGCCACCGCAGCTCCTTTTTAAAGTATCTTTTTAAAATGTTTATATTTCTGATCCTTTGCTAAATTTTGTAAGGTATTATTGTATTTAATTGGTGCAAGAGTATTATTGACTAATGGACTGTTACAAGAGACAGCAACTGAATTTAATGGATAGTCTACATTAGCTCTAAAGTCTCTGCCTTGTGAACAGCTGAAATTGGTCATGTCAACAAGCTGGAATTTGATTCCTCATAAGCTGCAGCACCCACACAAATAGAGTGTGCAGTGTTTTCAGAAGATACGTATAAAATGAAGATATCATTAACTTCTTAAGAGTAGTTGATGGATAACATCTGTCCTTATCACTTCAGATGCAGGAGTCAGTTATAATGATGGAACCAGTTCCTTTTTTACATTCAAACCTAGCTTTCAAAGATGACTAAGTTGAGCTGTGTAAGTAATATGGAAATATATATTTCTCAAATTATGGGGCCAGATGTTTCTGGAGAGAAGATAGGATCCAGAAATAAGATCGAGAACCATCAGTCTTCCCCTTGAAAAATGTTCTTGTGCCATTGGATTTAGGTATGAAATTACCATCAGATGCATGGATCTTTATATCCAAAACAGGATTATACAGTACAAACAAAACTGCATACTAGTGCTGTGTTATGAGATTCCAAGAAATGAAGTGTAGAATGGAGAATTCTACACATTTTACAAATTCTACTCTACTATACTTAACCAATTCTATTGAAGAAGTGCTGCTGTGTGAAATAACTCATAGGACCAGGGGTGGGTTCTACTTACCTTTACTACTGGTTCACAACGGGGCCATGCGCGCTTCTGCGCATGCGCAGAAGTATTTTGATGATGTCGAGGTTGGTGGGCGGAGTCTCCCGCTGGTTTTACTACCAGTTCTATAGAACCGGTGCAAACTAGGGGCAACCCACCACTGCATAGGCCACTGGGAAATGTTCAACTATTAAGATGCTATAGCATCTTCTAGCATAATTCCTGTGAAATATTAGGCAGACCTGTTTCCTCCACAGCACCTTTATGTCAGCTAGATAAAACTTTCCTCTTTGTCTGGTCCTAACCAGCTCTTTTACCAGCTGCTTGAATACTAGTTGATTTGTTAACAATTGGCTTTAACAAAAGCTTACAGCTTTTGCATCCCTATACTCTATGTTGTTTATTAGGTAGCATAGGAAAAACAGTGGGATCTGCCTTTGTGCTATTTTAATGACATGTGGGTTAATAGTACATTCTGTAAAATAATAAGTAACTAAAGTGATCATAATAAGCATCAAAGTGATCTGGAATAAGAGATGGGCTATGGTAATATAACATCAAAGCATCACATTCTTATGATAAGCCATTTTTATTTGAAGTGTAATCATTCCTATTTACTACTGCTAAAGACCTGAATATTAAAGAGCTGTGGCTTTAAAGAGCTCTGAAAATCCATCTTTGTATAATCAAGAACCTGTTTAGAACTCAAGAAGTGGTATGAAAACATTTGTGTTTGTCCTACTCTGCAAATCTGCAGCTACAGCTATCAATGTTCAAGGAATGCCTTGTCCCAGGTCCCAACCAAAGGATCCAGTATGTCTGTATCTCTGACCCAAACAACTGATAGAGTGCAATTTTTCAAGACTTTTACCTTGAGATAGCTATTTTGTCTTGACTGGGATAACCCCCGCTACACAATACAGGACTGCAGCCCCCAAATATGTTATCTTACATCCTAAGAACAATCCGCAAGAAGGTCACAATGCCCTCACTGTTTTTCACCATATTCCTTCAGCAGCAAGTAGGCAGAAAACAGCAGAAATGTTTAATCTGTAAAGCACCTTTATGTCTTTGCGATATAAAAGGTTCAGATAGGACTTAATACCTCCCTAAATTGGTAATGGAGATTCTCAGGCTTCTACTTTTCCTGTTTTTAGTTAGAGATGGATAAACATTGGGGACAAGACCTTGCTTGCACCTCTATCTATGCATACATAGATATACATACCATAGTAAGAATATAAATTCCTCCCTTCAATTGATTTTGATATAATCTAGATTTCAGGGCAAGGTAAGGATATTAACTTCACCTTTCCTCACCATTGACTTAGCACTTCTTAATATTGCAGCTATTATCATTGGAGCCATTGACCACCCTACCAAGGGACAAGAGCCAAAATCTTCTTATTGAAAAGTACAAATATTTGATTCTCTTGCTTCTAAAGTGGAAAGATTCTATGGCTGCAGGGCTTTGCAGAAAGAAATCTATTGAACTTGTTTTTACAAGGCCCAACAATCCTAGAATTCCCTCAATACTGAAGCAAAGGAGAAAAGGAGCTGGGCAGTTTGAATGACGAGTACAAATATTACCAGTGTACAATAAAAAGTGACCAGCGGGAGGCAACTTCCTCCAAGAACACCCACCAAAGTAAAGCTGAAATGGGTCACCAAAGAAAGGAACCTTCACTCAAATGGTTAACAGTTAATAGTACAGATACATATTAACAGAGTTAGAAGGGAGCTTGGAGCTCATCTAGTCCAACCCCCTGCTCACGCAGGAGATCTGTACTAGGGATTCAAACCGCCAAACTGCCGACCTTTCTGGTCAACAAGCTCAGTGTCTTAGCCATCTAGACACCTAGTCAGGTTCTTCAAACACTTCTGAAAATGCTGCACTTCTTTGTTTGGTTACTTTGTAGAAGTTGTGAATGGTCTAAGCAACAGTATTCTGTTTTTGCTTTGGAGTTTTCCTACCAGCTGCTTGGAGTGACAAGGCTGCATGATTGAAGTCAAGCATCAGTTGAAAGGTCTTTGTTCCTGAAGCCAAGTTTAAGGTTTCACAGGCATTACACAAATATTGTATGTCATGTTTTCACATAAACAAACTCTACTAATAAAAATATTGCTGCATTTTCTGTTCTTTCATGGAGAATTCATGTGATTAATACCTGTGAAGAAAAGTTTGCTAAAGCCAGCAGCTCCCTTCTTTGCTTACTTTGACAGAAACAGCAGGACATGTCAATTAATCATTGCTGGTTATCAGTAAGCAAAACAGATAGTAATAAGTAGAAATTGTGAGAAATAGGAATTTCGGTGCTGTGAAAGGGTGCTTATAAATCAGAAATTAAACAAATGAGATTTTATCTGTTAATCTGAAAAGAATATTGAAATACACCAACCTCCAAATGAAAGGCATAACTGTACATAATTTAACTATGATATTCCTACAAATCTACAGCCTAATTTAATGCAAATTCATTCAGAAGCAAGGCCTAATCTAAGAGATTATTCAAATAATGAATATAAATCAATCCTTCTGAAGAAGATTCAGATCTGTCCTTGGCTTTGAACTTTGAATATGAACAAACTATTTGTCTTCTTGAAAATTAGGATTGTATTATTGATATACATATAATAATTGTGTTGGGGAGAGTTAAACACTGAATGTTTCAAGTTAGACATGTAAACTATCTAGATTTTTGAAAACAGAAGGGGGTGAAAGCCCTACTTCTTCTTGAAAAAAAAAAAAGAACCTGGAAATTTGTATTGGACGTTTTGGAATTTATATTATGTTTACGTTCTCACAAACCAAAGCTTGTTTTACTGATTTTTTAAAATAAACATTATTGTATTGAAGTAAACTTCCTTGAACATTCATTTCACATATATATATATATAATCTTTAGGACATTACAGGGCATTTTATTCATTTATTGATCCAAATATTTATAGGTTGCTGCTAAGAGTTAAATAGCCTGTAAAGAATTCTAGGTAAACATAAGATTATGTTTAAAAATGCTAACTCAAACATAACATTTGTTTAAATATGTTTATTCCCATAAAAGCATTGCAGGATTGCAGCTGCCTCCAAAATAAAAAGCCTTTGTTTTGTATAAGCAACATTTAAAAGGTATCAATTACAAAAGAGTGAGACCTGCAAACCCATCTAACTTTATGTTTCATCTTCAACACTGGAAAAACTGAAAGCTGAAAATGGAGCAAAATCTGAATCTGCATAGCTGTATTTGTGTGTGTGTGTCTGTGTGTCTGTGTGTGGGTGATATTTAATACTTACAAAGCAAGAGTTTCCTAAGGATTGATAATAGCATGTTTAAAACTTAGTCTACGGTATAAAAAAGGATTGTAATTCTCTGATGTATTAAAATCTCGAAAAGAATTTTCCCCGAAAATCTTTTAGTAAAAGATTTTCAGCACTCCCTAACATTTCTAACTTTTCTGTCTTAAAAATAGGGGCAACTGATTATCCAAAATTCCTACTGAACAGCCACCTAAACATCTACCATGCTCCATCTGCCGTCTTCCTGAGATGTATTGATAAATAAAAGACTAAAAACTCTCTAACAAAAAGTTCTCAAGATTGAATCTGATACATCTGTTCAGTGACAGAACAGACAATTGATAAAAGAGTTTCTCCTGTGCAACTTTTTGTAGCAGGATCTGCTGTAGAATACTGGAAAAACTTACAAAATGAGAGAAATGGGGGTGGGGGAAGGAAGAGCCTCTTTATATAAATGTACAAATCCATCAAATCCATCACCAAACTAAATGTTCATGCTACTTTGGAAACTATATTGATGGCAGAATCAAAACAAGTCTTCAGTGCTGATTCAGCATACCTCATTACTTTAAATTTATCTTGACATTTGGATGTAAACCCTTCGGTGAACAACCCCCCAAATATGAAGTTTAAATAAGTGATCAGTTTGTGGTTATATGGTCAATCTGCGGGTGAAATAAGAACATTTCACTTTGGAGCCATAATTCTCCATCTGTACCTGACAGATGCCTGCTTTCTCTGGCATTCTGTTTGACATAATTTACATAAAGTAAGATCATGTTTTCTATATTGAAAGTGTCTCCATTGTATTTGGCTTCCATGATATTGCATAAGAATATTCTCAGTTTAATTTTAACATCTAGCCACAGTGCCAAATCTACAAAGGCCCAGTCCAGTGGTGGGTTTCACATTTTTTTGCTACCGGTTCTGTGGGTGTGGCTTGGTGGGCATGGCATGGCTTGGTGGCCATGGCTTGGTGGGCATGGCAGGGAAAGCATACTGTAAATCTCCATTCCATCCCCAATCTAGGGGAAGGATACTGTAAAATCTCCATTCCCTCCCCACTCCAGGAGAAGGATACTGTAAAATCTCCATTTCCTCCTGATCAGCTGGGACTCGAGAGGCAGAGAATAGAGGGGGGTGGGACCAATCAGAATTGTTACTACTGGTTCTCTGAACTACTCAAAATTTCCATTACCGGTTCTCCAGAACTGATCAGAACCTGCTGAAACCCACCTCTGGCCCAGTCCCATCTATAGTAAGAGGCTGTAGAAAGGATTAAAAATTAAAAATGTACTAAATTTATTCTTGTAAATGTTAAGTATAACTAGAGGTGACTATGTTGCATACACTACAGGTAAATAGAATAATTCCTTTTATTGAATTATTATTCCAAACACCCTCTTTGTCATCTTTCTGATATGGATGGCTCCATTCATGACATTTGATGTAGATTTCTGTTTCCTTTTACTCCTACAACAGTTAGTACTTTTTGAACAAAACCTTATCTGAAATTTTTACTTAAAAATTGATTTAAACATTTTCCTTCTTTAAAATATTGTTCCATTCAAATGTGGATTCTTTTAAGGTTGCTAAGGACAGTTGCAACATTTAGAGAAATGCAAAACAGTGCCACGTTAGTCTAAAAGTTTGTGAATCAAGTTGGCAAATATCACGCAAAAATAAAAGTCTTTTTCTTATATTTAGCTCTGTATACTGTAATTTCCTTCTGTGCTTTGGTTATGGAGAAAAATATGGAATTATATTCATGATTTCCCAATATATCCACATGATCAATAGACTGTAAAGGGAAGTATTTCATAATATAGCTTCTTGAATTTAGATTGTCTATGCAGTATAAAAGTCTCATGGTACAATTTCTGGATTGTGTAGTATTGCATATATACTTTATATACTGGTATATATATCCATATATGTTAGCATTGCTAACACACACAAACATTTGTGCTTCTCTTTCCAGATAGGGCTCTCTTTCCTGATAGAGTTCAGTAAATATATACTATCAAACTCCTATTCCATTTTTGAGATGTGTTGGACTATGACTTCCACTGGTCTTAAAGGAATGAAAGAAACTACAGTGCAACACATCTGGAGAGCACCTGTCTGGAGAAGGTTCACTTAAACAGTTTTTTTTTGGGAGAGAGAGATTCCTAGAGAAAAAATTCTAAGACTCAGGAGAACTGGGTTAAACAACAGGACATAACAAAGTATCATTTAAGAGGAACAATCACTCTCTTATAAACAATGGAAACTCCTTAATAAATGAACACATGGCATAGACTTCAATAGTAAACAGCAATGTTAGCAAATGCTGTTGTAGTATTGGGTTTTGTTTCTACCAAATAAGAGGATTAAAGTATTAAATCAACAACCTACAATTCATCACCATTAAAACCATCACTAGTTTTTGTTTTGTTTTAGGTGACACCTTTCTTTAGCTAGTCTATTTAGCTTTCATACCCATGTAATTATTATGTTTCCGATTAATATCTTAAAAGATATTTGCCACATAACCTTCTGCTGCTGTATTTACCTGCTATCTATAACAGGATATATTCACAACAGGGCAAATTTTTTCAGCATCATTGAATGTACTTTTCAGCAAAGAAGGAAAATGGAAGCAACAGTAGTTGAAGAAGTCACAGGGAGACATCAAAGCTGTTAAAAAAATATGGTATTTGAGTGCAGCATATCAAGAGATGGTAGAAGTGGTTTTCTGAAAGGATTGTCTTGAGGATGTTTCTTTACACATCCCATTAATCTTTCAGAGACCTTATTTAATTTCCCTAAATACCAGCACTGTGCTGGCCATGGTTATGGATCAGTTTGTTCCTGGGAACCTCTGAAGCATGTTGGAATGTCTAGGCTCATTTGGGTGCATTCTCTGCAGTTTGCAATATGATCCCTAAAGGCTCTGGGGGCCTAGCAAAAACACAAAAAAATGTGTAAAGGAGATGCTTGCTAAATGGTTAATTTGGTGCAATTTTCTATCACATTATATTTTTAAGTTTGTTTCATTTTTATATGTTAACCATATCGATATACTTAAGAGTCTTGATTTAAACCTAATATATTTGAGGATAAACTCACTGATCTAAAGCTACTGCCTGAGAACCAATTCATACAATCTATTTGGAATTTATTCTTCAAATAAGGTCTTTTGTTCTAACCCATGATAAGCTAGGATCCAAACACACCAAAAATCAATATAGACTATGTTTCACCATAATTAAGGTGACCAGATTTTAACATTGGTAAAGAGGGACACCATTGTGGGCGTGGCTTATTTTGTGGGTGTGGCTTGGAGGTCATGTGACTGGTGGGCATGGCTATGTGTATAGGGACTACTCAGAGGGCTGAAAAAAGTCATTTCTGACAGGTTCTCGCACTTTTGACTGGTCCTCACACTTATGACCATCCTCACATTTATGCCCGTGCAGCATTCTTAACAACCATGTCACTCATTTCACAACTGCTTCTCTTCACCATGGTGATAAGATAGGGCAAAAAACGTAAAATGTGAGGACAGTCGTAAGTTTGAGGACTGGTCAAAAGTGTGAGGACCAGTCAAAAATAACTTTTTCAGCCCTCTGAGTAGTCCATATGCATTACAGCAATAGAGAGGGATGAAGGAAGGGAAATTAGAGTAGGAGTGAGGGTAAGACAGGGAGGAAGAGAGGAGGAGAAGGAGAAAGGAAGAGGAAGTAGGGAGGAGAAAAAGAGGATGGGGGAAGAGAAAGTAAGAAGGAAAGAAAAGAGAGGTGGTAGGTTTGAAGAGAAAGATTGCTGTACAATAAAAAAGATGAAAGGGAAGAAAGCCAACCCCAAGCAAATATAAAGATATTAAGATAAAGAATGAATTGTTAAACTTTAAAGAATAAAGAGAACAAATATAAATAAATACCAATAATTAGAAACACACATACAAACATACAATGTATTTTCTTTGAACAGAATATTTGGCTTGGTCACAAATTTAAACAGTGTTTAGTCATTTCAATTAACTTTACAATTTCTATATTTCCTTTTTGCCATATTTATTCTTCATCTATTTTTTTAAAAAACCAATATTACCCTTCATCCTCATCTCTAATCTTAATCAAATTCAATTTTTCCCTTCTATTCTATATTATACCCCTTCTCATTGTCATCTATTTTTATATCCATCCTCACGTTGGTTAATTATGTAATTATGTAATACAGTTGTTTAATACAAATTCAACATTTTAATATAAATCAATTAGTTATATAACTATCTTTTTGTATATTAATCAATATGAACATGAATATTCCAATTATTTCCATGCAATCCAATTTCTTACAAATCAATTAATTATATTTACCAATAATAATAAACCAAATAATTTCCCACATATATTCCTCCAACCACAACTTAACCATTTCTGCTTTCAACACAATATACAATTATTATTAGTATCTCAATTATTACAATTCCCTAGTTAAATGGAGCTTTTTTTCTTTTGTGTTTTAAAATCTTGAACTCTCCTCTTTTGCCCTAAATTTCCCATTGTTTGCAGTTTTCAACCTACCTTTTTTGGTGAGGAAAAAGAAAAAGAAAAAGTAATCTCTCTCTGTCTCATTTTGTCACGTTGCAGCTTTACTTTCGCTTTTGCTTTTTCAGAATAGCTAGGGGGAAAAAAAATCTGCTCCAGGAACTCTTTGCAGCCAATTAACCTATGCGGAAACTGTAAGGGGCTAACTGCATGGGTCTACTCATTTGTTTTCTTTTAACACTGATCAGCTGTAGGTCGGCCCTTTGAAGCCCCGCAGCAAGAGTTTAAACAGTTTTTTTTCCTCTAGCCATCAGCTGGGACTCAGGAGGCAGCCGGGACTCAGGAGGCAGAATGAAAAATCGGGACTTTTTTAAAACGCCGCGGGACGTGGGACAAATTGCTAAAAATCGGGACTGTCCCCCCAAAAGCGGGACGTCTGGTCACCTTAACCATAATGTATGTTCACGTCTATTGAGTCTTCAATAACTATGACTGGCTGTATTTGGAGGTGTCCCTAGCATTCTGCTTTTCTATTCCCCTCTTGACTACTCTTGGTCAAACATACCTCAATGTTCTTTGTTACTAGTGATAAACTGCAACCATCATATCCCACAGACTGGATGATAAATAGCTCAAAGCCATATATTAATAATTGTTTGAATTGTTAATCCAACAACCCAAACACCAAAGCACTGTATGTCTAAAATTACTAATGTTGATATCACTTCAGGCTGGTAGTCTTGTAGCAGCACAACTCCTTCTTTCAAGTCTGCCTCCATCTCTGTCTCTAGTTTATGTCACTTCCCCAATTTAGGTTCAATGCTTAAAGGAGATTTTGGCCAGAATGATGGACTCATGCAGTTCCAGAACAAAAGTAGATGCTTTTAAAAATTGTGCTGAATGATCACATAAAAATATGACTCTCTGATGTGCCATAATGAACACAAAAACATGGAAGGGCCAGGTATGTGGCATTATCATTATAAGCTGTCAATCTACTTGGAAATCTTCCTCGTCACATTTATGGCATTCCATACATTTTCCATACATTTTTCAGTTTCTGTAGTTAATCATAACTACATAAGACTTTTAAACAGAATTATTTCTCAAATCTTTGTGATTAAAGTTTTTTTTAAATAAAATCTTTTTCTTAAGTTCCTACCGTAGAGTTATATTTTTATCTTGAGTTCGTATTTTGTACCTGTATACAAACTGGCAGTCCTGTCTGCAAATAATATAGAATAAATAAATAAACAAATAAACAAACAAACAAATGCATACATACATACATAAAAACATACATACATACACACACACACACTCATATATACATACATACATACAATGTTAAACTAATTACTTATAATTACTTACTTGCTATAGTCCCTGAAGAAAAACCTAGTCTACAGTGGGGAAAAGTTGTGAACCATTATGGTTTATACAAAATAATATTCTTTACAACCACTATAGCATAATGTAGAAAATATTGATCAGGCTTGATTAATAGTTTAAAAGGATGACTAGCAGCTTTCTGAAAACTATTTCATAAATCTATATTATTGTTTTCTTAAAAGGAAAACCATTGTGACTTTGCAGAAGACAGAGCAACAATAAAGCAACCTTCCATTATTTTGTTTTGCTTTTGATATCCATTTCAGCAGAATAACAAAAATGTAATTTGTAAGGAATATTTTGGTTTCAAAATGGATTGGGCACTTATTTTAGTAAATATTTTTGATTTAGGTTTCCTATGAGATTTTGTATATACAGTATTTTCCTCAATCCTTTATCATCACAGCATTTCAGCAGAAAGATAAATTCAAGTCTGTGGGCATTTCCCTTTGTTACTTAAGCAAACATAGGTGTATAGAAAGTGGGGCCATCATCTGTGAAGGTCTCATACTTTTATAGTTTTCTCCTAACAGTTATGTTCTCTTCTCACAGGCTGCTGTCTGACTTACAGGCACACAAAAAGAAAAATGGTTGCATCTGGTTAAAACAATCCAATATCAGATGATTTTTCAACTCCCCGGCAATGCACTATGCCAAAAAAGTAAATCTGCCAGACCTCCCAAGTACACTAAAAAGCTTCCCTCTTCTGCTCTCACTCTCTCAGCAACAATTTTTTTAAAAAAATGGCCAGAAAGATAACATCACTAATTACCTCAAAAGGGACCCCTAATTTAGTTACATTTTCAAAGGAAGATGGCCTCATGGGGTTCAGTGTCCTCCTTTAGCTTTGCCTTTTCACTATTTGTTTAAAATAAAAGTGTACAAGTGGAACATATTCACTGTAAAAAAAATAATGAGCTTAAGTTTAAATGTGTGGATCCAATATTGGATTTAAAGGCAGAGAAAAATATTTGAAGTGACGCTAAACAAGCCACATCACCTGTGATGAAAGGATTAGATTATCTTTAAGGTTCTGAAATTCATACATATAATATGCAAGGGGTAAAGGATACATTACTGCAATTAAAGCAAGTTTAATGTCACTGCAACAGTCAACCTGAACTTCAAGTACATTTTACTATAGGTCTTTTTGGGGGTGTGGGTGGGAGGAAGGCAGGAATTTATACTCCTACTTGGAGTACTGTAGAAAAGTTGAATATATGAATGACTCAAGTTGCTTCCTTCTCCCATCATTTTAATATCTTGATCTTTTTTATAAAGAGAGTAAAATATTTTCTTATTAAAAACAAACTGAATGAAATGCTCATTCATCCTCACCATCCAAAATTTTATGGGTACAGCTTTTTTTTTCCCCAAGAAAAAGAAGAAATGTAAGTCACATTCTTTTTGCCTTGTTAGGCCATGTTGAGGAAAAGGAGAATCAAATAGTTAAAGGGAAGCATGCAGAAATTTGAAATACACATGTTCATTCTGTCACATGCTGCTCTAGATTCTGTCCCCTAATTTTACATGTGAATTATTTCACTATGAGAATGCTTCTCAACCTTGACTTTGGGCCAGTCACTCTCTCTGTCTCAGCCCAACCTAACTGGCATGGTTATGGTTCTGAGGAAAATAAGAGGACAAAGGAGTATCAGATATATTCACCACCTGAATTATTTATATAATAATAATAATAATAATAATAATAATAATAATGATGATGATGATGATGATGATGATGATGGTGGGATATAAATAAATAAATTTTCCAGAATTCCTCAGCCAGTTGGTGAAATTCTGGGAGTTGAAATCCATCATCTTCACTTTTAAAAAATGGTTTGCCGATATAGCAGTGTTTCTCAACTTTGGCAACTTTAAATCCAGAAACACTGCTCTGTAAGATATTGGCAAACCATTTCTCTCGATCTCAAGTATGAAATATATTTCCAGCATCTGGGCATCCAAATATGACATCTTTTGCCACCATCTTCGATCCAGTGAATCTATTTTCTTGTATTCTTTCAGTCTTTTTCTTTTTATTCTTGGGCTCTATTTCCAGGTTTCCTGCATCAATGAAATATATTTATACAGATAATCCTCAACTTATTACAACAAAATTTATGTTGCTAAGTGACAAATTTGTTAAGTGAGTTTTATCCCATTTTATGACTTTTCTCACCCCATTTGTTAAGTGAATCAGTGCAGTGCGTGGTTATTAAGTGGATCTGGTTTCCCCATTGACTTTGCTTGCCATAAGGTTGCAAAAGGGGATCATATGACTCTGGGACACAGCAACTGTAATAAATATGAGTCAGCTGTAAAGTGTCTGAATGTAAATCACATGACCATAGGGGTGCTGCGACAGTCATAAATGTGAAAAATGGTCATAATTCACTTTTTTCAGTGCTATTGTAACTTTGAACGGTCACAAAATGAACTGTTGTAAATCAAAGACCATCTGCATTGTGCATTTATGTGAAAGTGTTCCCTAGCTTTATTATACAATTTTTTTTATTTGCAGCTCTAGATTACATCATGTAAAACCCTGAAATGATAAAATTTAGAAACAGGTAAATTAAACTCTATCTGCAAATTAGTGCAAATTAGACTGAGAAATGAAAGCATCATCATAAAATAATACCCATAGCAGAATATACTTGTGATTTTAAACATTCCTAAAATGATTTTACCATGAAAACTCTTCCTTACCTGACATCAAAAGGATCACAATGATTAGGCAATTTGCAAAAGTCATTTCATATTTTAGATACTAGGACCAAAATGCTATTTTTATTTTATTTTATTATTGAATTTCTACACCGCCCTATTCCCGAAGGACTCAGGGCGGTGCACAGCCATGAAAAAAAACACATAGATATACAAAATTTAAAATCGAATAAAATGAATTAAATAAATTTGGCTGAATTAATACCCATAATTTAAGATACCCATATTTTAAAATACATTAAAAATTTAGAATTTACACTTAAAAGGGAGAAGATTTAGGCGAGGCCAGCTTGATGAAATAAAAGCGTCTTCAACTCGCGGTGGAAGGTGCGCAGATCCGGAATCCTCCGTATCTCTGGGGGGAGCTCATTCCAGATCGTCGGTGCCCCCACAGAGAAGGCTCTCCCCCTAGGGGCCGACAGCCGACATTGTTTGGCCGACGGCACCTGGAGGAGCCCCTCTCTGTGGGAGCGTACTGGTCGGTGGGAGGCTGTTGATGGTAGTAGGCGGTCCCGTAAGTAACCAGGTCCCAAGCCATGGAGCGCTTTAAAGGTGGTAACCAGAACCTTGAAGCGCACCCGGAAGACCACCGGGAGCCAGTGCAGCTCGCGCAGGAGAGGTGTTACATGGGAGCTCCATGTTGCTCCCATAACCACCCGCGCGGCCGCACTCTGCGCCAGTTGGAGCCTCCGGGTGCACCTCAAGGGGAGCCCCATGTAGAGAGCATTACAATAGTCCAGACGAGAGGTGACGAGGGCATGAGTGACTGTGCGTAACGAGTCCCGATCTAGAAAGGGACGCAACTGGCGAATCAGGCGAACCTGATGAAAAATCCTCCCGGTCACGGCTGACAAGTGCTCTTCTAAAGACAGCCGTGAGTCCAGGAGGACGCCCAAGTTACGAGCCCTTTCCGTGGGGGCCAATGATTCGCCCCCAATAGCCAGCGATGGCGCCAGCTGACTATATCGGGACGTCGGAAACCACAGCCACTCGGTCTTGGATGGGTTGAGCCTGAGCCCATTTCTCCCCATCCAGCTATGTTTGCCCTCTGTTGAACTTCATTTGGAAAAGGCATTGTTGGAATAGACCCTGAAAAAGATATTTCAGTCTGGGCAGGACTATGACTAGGACTAAATATGGAAGGAAAGTAACTTAATCCCAACCCTTTTGAGCTTTATACATTGGGTCATAAAGAGATTGGCAGGAAAAAAAGGCACTGGTGTTATATGGTTGACAAAGCAAGTCACAGTTAGTTTTTCTGCCATACTATATTGAACTGAATATTTTGCACCATTTGGAAAAGCATCTCTAAAACAGAAAGCATTACAAATAGGAAGTTGCCAAAATATAGATACTCAACTTACTACAGCATTTAATAATTGTTTTGTATGTACAAATTTCAGTTTTCATTAGTAATTAAGACTGGATTGAATCATTGCTTTCATTGGTCAGCAAATAGATGAAGGACATCTACACACACCAATAGACATCTACTGCGGAACATTTACTGTATATTACAAGTACAAGTTCCATGAAATCTAATGGCTATACTAGGAAGTGTTTTCATCTTTTACAGTGTTTTCCATACTAGATATTACTCATAAGGAGAGAATGGCAATAATTACTTAGGATACTTCGTGTACATTTTTAAATGATGAATTATCAAAAACATTATATGGCTTTTTTGTGCAAGTGAAACAGGAATTAGCCAGGAGAGGAGCATTTTTTTTAAAAAATATAATATTCATATGATGGCATATGTTCTACTGTTCTACAGGAGCAGTTATTCCAAAATAGCCAGTCCTAACTAATTAATACCAAGATAGGAAGGATTTTTATCAGTCACATTTTACCTTCTGAACAAATGTAAACCTATCTTCTTCTTCAGTTTTCAAGTATTTAGAATTCTGATTCTGTCATAAAACTAAGTCATAACGAAAGTCCACTGTTTATTCTATTTAGGATTCCCCTTTAATTACACTATGAAAAGAATTGTTTCTTTTCCCTTTCTTTAAAAAGACATGATTTTTTAAAAGAATATTCTAATCAATTGATGCTATACTTCTCAAAAGACATCTTCAGTCATCTACATCTAGTATGGAGCTGCAAACCAATCACAGATTATTTATGCAGGCAAAGAGAAAAGTTTTCTGTTTCCACATACAGTATATTTGACACAGTTCTTCTAGAAAACATAATTATAACAAACAGTCTTCAGTTTGTTAATGTAGCCATTTCTATATTAAATATATATCCCTTCTGGCTGATCAAGACCTTCTGGGATGGAACAAATATGGACAAATTTCATTCAGATTATCTGAGCTTCTTTCAGTCAAGATTCATGCCTGTGTATAGGACCAAGATGGCATTGACTACATTCTTGATTACCTTGGTAGGAGCAGAATAAGGACAGTGCATCCATCCTTGCTCTTTTTTTAAATGTTTCAACAATTTTCGGTACTATTAATCATAATTTTCTTCTTGCCTGGGTCAGGGAGTTGGGGCATAGCAGCACAGTTCTATGTTGGTTTTTCTTCTTTGTCCAGGATCAGTTCCAGTTAGTGTTGATGGAGAGAAGGGGAGAGATCTAGCTGATGGCTCCACTCCTGTTGGCTTTTTCTGCATTAGTGCTTGCCCTTTGGAACATTATCTTCCCACTCCCCGAAAATAACATTGACCTCATCCCTGTTGGCCTTCCATATAGCCTTGAAAATGTGGACATGGGATTCTGGATAGAGCTCATCTCCTGTTGATTGAATGATGCATGGCTGCTATGCATTTTAATTCATTTTATTTTAGTGATATTGTTTATTTTATTTATTTTATTGTAAGGCAACTCAAGTCATGTAAAAGTGAGATGGGTGGTTATACAAATCAAATCAATAAATATAGGTACTCCTCATTTAGTAACTGTCTTGACAGTGGCAATTCACAATCACAATAGTAATGTCTATGGAGATTCTCAGTCATCCAGGTTATGGTTGTCCCAAAAGTGCTTTTCAAAAGGGAGCTGAACTTCTTTGTTTTTTCTTGAAGACATTTCACTTCTCTCCAAGAAGTTTCTTCAGCTGAACTGAAGATGCTTCTTGGATGAGAAGTGAAACATCTTCAAGAAAAAAAAAAGATGTCCAGCTGCCTTTTGAAAAGCACCTTTGGGACAACAGTGATGCAAAAAGTAACTTTGTAACCAATACCCACAGTTATGATTTTCATAGCATCTTTCTTAGTTATATGTTTGCCATTATAGTTGGTTAGTACATGTTATCCTGTACCATTTTGTCCCCTTGCAGGGCTGTGAGATTGCTTAAAAACAAGCTATCTCTTCTTGAATTGCTTTTCTCTGCAGCACATCATTTTCCTAAAAGTGATAATTGCAAGTTAACAAGCTCAGTTCTCTGACTTTAATTAGTTGATTAGAATGCTTGGCCAACATGCAGCTGCTACCTGAAATTGACAAGACTCTAATCAGTTTCACATTAAATGTTTTTATTTGCCCTCACTGGCACATTCCTTTCTATGTGTAATTGTATGCATGCTTACTTTTTTGTAATCTGTTCTCCAATGAATATAAATACAAACATCATTTCTCTTCTTTCTAATTATCTCAGTGTTGGGGTGAGCATTCCAATGATGAGGGGGAGGGAAGCTATATGTTTTTCCCTTTTACTGGCTTCCTTGTAAGTCAAGTTCCAAAAATCTTACCTGTTATTTAGGGTCACCTGGCTGTTTGGGATCATATCCTTCTGATGCTGTAAAGCAGGGGTATCAAATTTGTGATGTCACATTGTCATCATGTGACATATTGTGACTTTTTTCCTCCTCGCTAAATGGGTGGGCATGGCCAGTGCATGACGCATCTGGCCCATGGGAAGCGAGTTTGACACCCCTGCTGTAAAGCAAAGAGAAGCCAAAGAAAAATAAAAAAGAAAATGATCACGTGACTTTTTTTTCACCTATAAACCACTTCACTTAACAACTGAGTTGCTCATTACAACTATTAAACAAGAATATAAATAAATATTCATATATATGAATATATGAGCTGGAGCTGCAGAAAAACCTTGGTTACGTAGGGAAAACCTGGCTAGAAGAATATATATATATTCCTTTTCTGAGTAAGCAACATTAGCCAAAGCACAGAAAAAAATAATAGTATCTCAATAATTTAGTTTGAGGTAAAAAAAAAAGATAAGAAAATATATCTAAATCTAGTTTACATCAACACCAGTCAGTGTACTTTTTTATATCTTTCTAGACTTGCAAACCATCTTTGTTTAAATTCAAAGGCCATTTCAACTTGTCACCTCTTATTTTGTGGATCTTATCAGGTCCACTTAGTCACTTGATCAATTTAATCCATTCATCCTTTCTTCATATACTTGTTTTGCAATTCATTTTCTCTATATGACCACCTTGACTTATTTTAGGATATAAATCATTGTGCTAATACAGGGGTGTCAAACTCACAGTGTCACGTTTTCATCGCATTTTCCCACTTCACTAAAATGGGGTTTGGGCATTGCCAGTGCATGACGCATTTGGCCCATAGGCCACAAGTTTAATACATTAAATTATTTTCATTAATATGAATAGTTGCACTTAGAACTATAATTTCTCTTCATGGATGCATGTTTGTTTGGGTGACTATATACATATACATATACATATACATATACATATACATATACATATACATATACATATACATATACATATACATATACATATACATATACATATACATATACATAATGATCTGCCCACAAATTCATTTCTTGTATTTGTTAGATTACCATTCAGAGATGAAATGAGTTCATTTCTGACTTATCCTTGAACAAAATATTCAAATGATATGACTATAAAATATTATTGCAAATATAAGATGGCAGCCAACTAGGACTGATTAGAGAAATAGCATAAGGTCACTGAGGGATTTAGATATAAGTGAGGAATCATAAAATATCACCACTATAAAGTCTTTTTTAATCCTGTATCTATTCCAATTTGCCTCTTCAAAAATACATGTATGACATTCTGCATGGTTTCCATTTGATTGTAGCTTATTATTTGCATTGCCGAATTCACCCTCCAGTAGAAAATATGTGCACTTCCATATGCACTGACCTTCTTTGATCAGAATAAATAATGTAATATATCTTTAATCCTGTTTTGGAAAGAAAAAAAAAGAGCCTTCTAGCTGTCATGAAACTTCATTCCAAAATTCTTTCTGATGAAAATGCCATGTTTATTTATTACATACTAATTGATAAGGATAGTTATTGAAATATATATTTGTTGAAAGCAGCAGGAACGCTGCTTTCTTTTATTGCCTTCCCACCGAAATCAATAACTTTCCTTGCAATCATGTCATGTTGCAGATTGAGTTTTCATCAATGCTGCAAACTTTCAAAGTAGACTGTCAACTGTGATCAGAGATGCTGTTCACGACAAAGCACAAAACTCAACCTGATACCTTCAAACCTGGGCAGCCAGTCAGCAGGAAGTTCCAGCTGAGGTTCACAGTTCCAAAGTCTGCAACCTCCTAATATTTTCAAGGTTTCATATTATACACAGGTCAACACATGGTCTGTTTCTTCTAAAGTTCACCAACAGTTTAGCAATGTTTTATGGGGAAAGAGAGGGAGGGAGGAAGGAAGAGCATTTGGCAATACAATTTCATTACTTATCTACAAATTTTCCTTATTAAAAAAAATAAAATTGAAAATCTATCTAATTATCAACATATTCAAATACATTGCTTTATCTCTTTCCCTCATTTTTTTTCCTTCTGAAAAATGGCATATATTGATATTAAAGAGAAGGTTTAAATTACGATGATATACACAAACTCATACAGATATGACTTTATGTTTTTTCCAAATGAAAATTACTCTATTCATTTTAGCCATTAAATGATATATACAAAAACAAAGACAGATGCTGCCACTTTAATACTTTTCTCCATCTATGCAAGGATTTCATTTGTTCCACATAT
This sequence comes from Pituophis catenifer annectens, assembly GCF_029215685.1. Classification (NCBI taxonomy): domain Eukaryota; kingdom Metazoa; phylum Chordata; class Lepidosauria; order Squamata; family Colubridae; genus Pituophis; species Pituophis catenifer. Next base: position 33,885,506 of record NW_027256886.1, read on the forward strand.
TTGACACCTTGAAAGAACTCAGATATGCATCTATAGTCCCATTTATAGTGCAATTAAGACCTAATAAGTGGAAGCACCTAATGCCTTGGGAGGAGATGGAGGTAGAGGTGGAAGAAGATGGAACATTAAGAAACCTCAGGTGTCATCAAGGTTTTCTCCTTAACAGTTCCTTTATTGGGATATTATTTTCTGCTTGATAGTTTGTCTGGTGCTCATCCTTCTTATCTGTGCATTGTTTGCTGGAAAGGATGTGTTCCGATCTTTTTGTTTCCTTCTTAGTTTTTTTACAGTCTCTTTTGAATTAAACAATCAAGCTGAAGACAATACCCTAATCAAGGAACAACCAAGAAGAAAACCGCATACCCAGCAACTCTGGCAGGGCAAGCCAGAGTACATAAACAGAGATTACACCCCACATTCACAGCACTGATGATGTTAGCTATATAGATAATGAAATGCCTGCAAACAAAGAACTAAGCTCGGAAACCACTAAATACCACATCTCTCTTAGCTCAATAGTGGAAACTGAACTATGTAAAGCTTGGTTTTGAGAACACAGCAGGGAAGAGAAAGAGTATTAAGACATCATGTCTTCTTTAGTTTTCTAACATGTCATCCAAGCAGAAAATTGTTATTTTCTTCAGCTTGACAAAAAGCTCCCTATTGTGATTTAAGTGGAGCAAATGGAAGAACGACTTCTAGAAGCTAAGGCTGCCTTCCATGGAATGTTGCTTGTATCATAAACCAGTGTAACGGCTTCAGATTATGTTGCCTGAGCAATTCTATAATACTGTGGAAAATGTACGTCTGGAGTGAATATACATCATGACATAAAGTCCCTTCACAGCCCACCGAATAGTCTAGCTCAGAGGTGGTGAGTGCCAAACTCACTGAGTGCCAAACAGGTACATGCTTTGCTGCTTCATGCATGCACGTGATATCTGCACTAATGTGTGGCTCCTCTCCATTCACGTGCATTCATGTGCAACCGCACCAGCTGCGCATGCAACCACACTATCTGCGCATGCGCATGGCTTTCACGTAGCTCTACCATCTGCACATGCAAGTAGGTTTTCTGCAGCCCCTCCCATGTGCTGTGTGCGCAATCGCACCATCTGCACATGCACATAGTTTTTGTGCATGCAATGCATGCATGCAAACGCCATGTACACATGCGCATCTGTATGCAAGTACTCTCACGCACATGCACAAACATGCACACATGCACAGACAAGCTCTGAAGACCAGCTGGGTCCCCTGAATTGCGCTCATGCGCACCGGAGGCCTGAACACCAGGTGGGGTGCACGTGCATTCACAGCTACAGGTGAGTTTGGCGACAGCTTGCGTGCCCGGAAGGATGGCTCTGCGTGCCACCTCGGGCACGTGTGCCATAGGTTCGTCATCATGGGTTTAGATTAAACAGCTTTATTGTGTTTTGTTTTCTTACATATATTTATAAACCAAATTTATATGGACCATGGATGGTGTAGTACAGAGTAAAAATCAGAGTAATTAAAATAATATCAGACAGATAACTGTTATGCTTATCCAAACAAAACTAGAAGTCAAATTCCTACTAGAATGGTAATAGTTTAGCTTATTTCCTCATTGCAATGAAGGCTTTGGCCACTTGTACTTTTGGAGATAAGGTGTTCCATAAGGTGGGGTCACTACCATGAATGTCTGATGCCCCATGAGCCTTACTAAGAGAGTAGTCCCTCTCTGGAAAGCCAGAAAATGTTAATGGGTTAGTAAATGTTATTCTACATTGATAGAATAATTCTGTCAGCAGCCCTGCCAGTTCATTTTGTTCTAGTCATAGCTTCTCAGTCACTTCCAAAGGCAGCCTCACAGAACACATGTTTCTGATCATCCAGGCACAAGTAACAGGGCAAGTAACTGTTACCAAGGCATCCTGATCAAGGGAGATCATAACTGATGTGCTGAGCAAAAGCAGGAGTTGCAACTCCAGAGGACCTGTAAGTCACAAATGAACCCTTTCAGAGGGAATATGATCCTGTCAAAAATAATTATCAGAATTGAAGTTACTGAATTATCCACATATTTACTGACAAAACTGTCACACCATCTTGAAAGGATTTAATTTAAGCCTGTTTTGTCCCAGTCAAATTCTTACAGCCTTCAGGAACTGATTCAAAACTTCTAAGACATCCCTGTATTTGTTTTGGCAGATAAAGTAAGACCAGAGAAAAATTGAGATTGCCACTAAACTGAACTCTTAACAGTGTTTGTTCACATCTACTTTTGGTGTTCTGTCACCATTTTCTAGGCATCTTTTCAGATGCTCCTCAATATACCAAGTATCCATTCAGAATTAACTACTGGACAAAGGCTCTGGAGTATTTCCTCAAGTACCGTTCCATATTCCACATTTTGAGCAGGTCCAAGTTGGTACTGCCTGCTAAATTATTGGGAAACTCAAGTATTTGAAAATCATGTGTATTCATAAACACCTGTGAATGGGTCAGCTGCCCTTGAAGAGGTCCAGGTCTCCATGTTCTACAGTTTAACTAGGAAGTACTCTACTACTGCAAAGGTCAGATGTTAATGTCCTACATGTTCAGATCATGTGTCATCCGTTCTATAGTAAAGATCATGTCCATATGTGTTGATGCCACTGATACTGATGACAATCTTGTGAAAACCCAGGAGGATATGAACTCACAAGCTACATGAGACCCAACTCAGGAGATATAAGTCCAACACTACCCCAAATAAGCTGCAGAAGCTATGGAGCATGGGGGGGGGGGGGGTTGGAGGGGAGGGGAGTTACTTAGACAGTTAGTGAACCAACAGTAGAGTTGCTTGTAGCCCAATTTCACTTAAAAAGAATCACTTTAGGCAGTGCTCCTTGTCAATGCAAGAATCTCCTAAACAATCCCAGTTAATACTCCTCCATAACCTTGTTGTCACTTCTGCTGTTGAAATACAGCCAGGGAGATTTTTACCAGGGCTACATCCCCAGCTCAGCCAGATTTCAATAATTCTCTTTGTCAACATATCCAAAACAAAAAGTAGACTGCTGTGCTAATTAAAATATAAGACTATGGAAAACCTGAGTAAATATTCTAGGTTCAACAATTATATAATTATGTGGAAACGAAAGAGAGTGGTGTCGTATGTGTTTCTCATAATTACATAATATGGGATTAATTTTATTCTTATTCATGTTCTAACACTAGACAATTACAATGTAAGACAACATAAATGAGACTACCCGATGTGTTACCTCTGCTTTTGAAAAATATGTTTCATAACTATATGTGCACAATACCCTGAAATGGAAACATATGTTTTAAAATTGGGAAATTTGCTAAACATATTAAAGCCACAATTTGAGAACTTTAAGTAAAGTTATACTTGAATATAATTTTAAAAATGCAAAGCTATGCATGTAATATCTTCACAAATGTGCTCATTGAGTCCAGGATGGATGGGTGGATAAATAATCATAGGTTTTCCAGTTTCATATATAATTGCTCTGTTTTTCATTAAAGGAAGTCATCTTATTAAAGTATAATACATTTTCTTTTAATAACCTTAGTGTCCTGTCTCAAGATACAATCTCAAATGATTGTTCTGGCTATCAGCATACAAAAGGTTTGTGACTAATCATCATATAAATTACCAATGAATTTGTTACCAGATTATAGTGGGGTCAAATGAATGAGATGCTGCTAATGTAAAGATGTGTGTGGATCAGGTCAACTTTCTGGAGAAGATGTGCTGAGATGTGCTGAGAGTTCCATATAAGGGCAAAATATGCATGTGATACATAAGTATGCAATTGTTTGATTATGCAAGCATTTTGGATGATTCAGCATTATGAGAGTTTCTTATTAATTGAGGCTGTTTCATATCATGATTTTCTTCCCAAACAATACGTTTTTCATCGAAATGATATGCCTATATCTCGTTTTGCCTTTAAAAGAAGGCATTGTAAATACACATAAAGCCAAATTTGACATCAAAAACTTCAGAATTACTTGATTCCCATGGAAATTCCCAAAACATTTAGCGTTAATCTACTAAATTCTCTCTCAATGTATCAATTGGGAATAAGGCTGCATTCTTGTAATAATTTGTCTGAGGGGTGTCTTCCATTAAAGTCAAAGTGATTTGCTTCTAAATATTGATATTAATTGAAGATGAAAAATATAGCAGTGTAAAGGGATGAATTACTATCCTCACACAACCTCTGGATGCAACTGGAAGAATAGCTCCACTGTATACATTATATATTTTGCTGTGGGGTTCAAAAAGCTATGGGCAAAAGTTTAAAATCATTCTATATTCAATGCTGTTCTCTTTCCTGCAGAAATAGATAGAAGTGTATAGTGGCATTGAAACTCTTTCACAGATATCAAATGAACCTGGTGGAAGGAGAAGGAAAGCAGTAAGAGGCTCTCTGAGCCTGTCTTATCTTATTTCAGAATGTCCTTCTTATTCTTCAATCTATATTACATCAATCTAATGAGAAAAAAGAACATCTGCTGAGGAGATACTTGCTGAAGAGGTTGGTCATATGATGACCCAGCAGTGTGGGTTAATCACAGAGCTGTGCCTGAGGTATTCTTATCTTTATCTTCATGAATGGGGATTTTCCAAACTAGCCCATCAGTGCAACAATAAATATGAGAGAGAAGATTCAAGAAGCAGAGAGTAAGAATAGCTATGAGACAGATGGAGGGTAAACAGCTATTAGAAAGTGATTCAGTATAATAACGTAGAGGAAGGGCCAATATGAAATTGTGTTAGAAATAATCAGTTTTAAGAAACAAATGTCACTAGTCACTAGTGTTTAATAGATCCCTTAGCTGATGTTTAAATTATTACAAACATCACTTGGAATTCTGGAAACAGTGGAATTTTAAGAGCAAGAAAAGACCTTTTGTTTTCTTGGGAGGGCTTCTTTCCACATGTACAGTAGTTGTATTTTGTGGAAGTGAATATTGAAGCCAAGTAACTAATGAGAAGGAAGTACTCACTGGAAAAGAGCCTAATGCTGGGAAAGATTGAGGGCAAAAGAAGAAGGGGACGATAGTGGCTGGATGGAGTCACTGAAGCAGTAGGCATGAGCTTAAATGGACTCCAGAGGATGGTAGAGGACAGGAAGGCCTGGAGGAACTTTGTCCATGGAGTCACGATGGGTCAAACATGACTTCGCAACTAACAACAACAACAAAGGACAGAACAAGTCAGTCTAAATAAGATGGCATTAGAGAGGATCATCAAGTATCTCAGGTTTCTGTAAATCCCACACTAATTAAGTAGCTGCAGATTTCTTTGGATACAATAAATAAAGTGCCTATTTTGCACCCGTTTTCCTTATCTATTCTCAAATAAAGTATCATTCTGAATGTATCATCAGGAAAGAAGAGTTATATGATTTAAGTTATTCATTGTTCCTGGTGCAAATTTCTTAGAAGACACAGCTTTCTTTAACTAACTAGTATTAACTAACATATTATAAGTAACTCTTCACTGATGATGTAAAACTATTTAACACCACCAAACAATGCTGCTATCCTTCAAAAAGACCTTGACTTTGTGTCAGAATGGTCAAACAATTGACAACTCCAAATCTCAACCAACAAATGCTCTGTCATTGGCAAAAAGAATCAGAACACAAAATACAAGCTTGTAGTGCTTCAAGTGTCTTTCTTGAGCCTTGCTGATGAATTTTCTGTTCCATCTGGAGTGGGTCCTCGAAGGCTTTTCCTTTCTGCCTCTTGTTAAGAGCCAGGTGGTCAAGTTTGGGAGCTGTCTGTCATTTGCTCCGAAATGGGACCCGGCTGTAGCAGACAGAAAACAGGATAAAAGTGGGGACAAAAGGCACTGGCAGCTGTGAGTAGCCTTTGGAATTCCACCAATTCCGAGGCCATTCTACTGTTAAAATTCAGTAACACCTGGTTGTGCAGTTGGTAATGGCTCCTCTTGGGAGGTTTGGAAGATTATATTAAGTGCAAACAGAAAACAAATTGTTGGTAAACAAAGTCTGTGCAACTTTCACCATGGGCTGAAATTGCATGATGATATATCACTAAAGGCTGAACTAAACTACTCAGGCTATTGAAACTCTGCATAGTTTCTCAAGCTAAAACGATCATACTCCCCATTATTAATAAATAGTCTCCATGGGAAGATTCTGAGATATACTGATTTTGAAGAAGAAACATATTGTTGGCAGAAGATCAGCAATTCTATAGTTAAGAAGTATCAAATAATATGAATTTTTAAAAAACTTGTCTTAATTTTTAATTTGTCTATAAAGCCTAGAATAGTATTTATTTATCAGCAGCCCTTTTTACTCAGGATTACAATAAAGATGATCCATGTAGAAAGAAAGCTCAGGATAAAGCGAGCTAGTTCAAATTGCAATCCAGCTTTTAATTGCGCTGCAAACGTGCCTTCATATTTGGCATCTAGCAACATAAATCATTTATACCTGAACTTCCTGCAATATCTATTATTATGTGCCATCAAGTTGTTGTCAACTCTTAGCAACTACTTAGATTTCCTCCATGACAATGTGTCCCTAATCTGGTTTTCATGTCTATCAGCACTGAGTCTGATTTGTTTGATGATATAGTGATGATAATTAGATTTTTTTAAAAAAATTTGCTCAGGAGTTTTCTTCAAAATCCAGCATCAATATTCTTCCTATTTTGCTTTCACATGAAATATCAATGCTTGCATGGGTCTGATCTTTATAGATAGAGACACATCAAGACCCTTGAATAACTTTTGTTAGATTTTTTTATCCTGCTTTTATTCTTTGTATAAATAACTCAAGGTGGTGAGCATATTCTTGCTTGTCCTAACTCTATTTTCCCCACAACAACAACCCTATGAAGTGGATTGGACTGAGAGGGAATGATTGGCACATAGTCATCCAGCTAGCTTTCATGCCATAAGCATAACTAGAACTCACAGTCTCCTGACTTCTAGCCTGGTGCCCTACCCACTGGACCCACTGGCTTTCTTTTCCAAGTCTTCATGGCTGCTTAGCCAAGTATTGGTCTGCAGCATATTTCTTTACTTCTTGTTCTCTCATTGTTGATGGTTGATCCTAAATGGCAGAATGTTGAACTTCAATATCTTCATTATCAATTCTAATATCTGCAATATATTTCACGATAATTAAAGATTATGGGTTTTTTTCAATGTCCAACATTTAATTGGGTGAAAAGTTTTAGAAAATTCAAAGGCTTGCTTACTTATTTATTAAATGTTTTATTTAGTCATAATGTATGTATATTTGTTTGCTGTAATGGTCAAATGTGACAACTTAAGTTTTTGGAAATTAAGATATCAATATATTTAAGCCAATATAAATTTTAAATCAAGTCTACTTGATTTAATTGTATTTTTCAGAAGGAGAAATGTTAAAATTCTAAGATCTTGTAGCCTCTTCAATAAGGATTCTGGACTTCCTATATTTATTCCTTAGGACAGTCTTTTTGAATAATTATGAAATGTTACTACTCTTCTCTTATTCTTTTGTTGTTGTTGTTGTTGAGAAAAATGCAGTCACTAGTCCTAAAATGGAGGATTGCATGGGTGTTTTTTTTTTACACAAATGATTATAGTTAAAGGATCAAGATATCAATATATTTTTAAAGTTGAAGATTCATAGGGAATAGTGTGAATTTTCATTTTTAACTCACTATTTTATTTTATAAGTTCTGTGATTGATATATAGCACACAATAGGTGCAAGCTCTTCAATGTTTTTTATAGGACCGATACTAGAAATTATCTGGGAGCATCATAAGAAGAACAAGATTTTATGTTATTAAATACTAGCTTATTAAATACTAGCATTTTTTAAGAAAAATATTTTCCTTGGGATAAGTCAAATACTATGTTTGCCCTTTTTTTCCATCGCATTTTATGTGTAAATAAACCCCTTCATAGTAGAATTATTTGTCATCTGATACCTTAGGACACTTTTCTTGTCTCTTCTAATGGTAGACTAAGAATAATGATATGTTCAGTAGCATAGCGCTCAATTATTTTGAATTAGAGCTTTCTTTCACCATAAAATCACTTCTTAAATATTAAAAATGAAATAAATATTTTTGTGAAATATTCTTTGTACATATTGGACAATGATTTTATTGGTCTAGAAAACACATAATAAGAAATTGTACAAAGATGTTAAAAATGTGCAAATAAAGGACATATTTAGGACATACGCAATCATTGATTATCTGGAGATTTCATAGTTGAATCTAGGCCTCTTTGCAGACAAGGCATGTATTCTGCCACTAAGCTATAGCTGCCTCACTCTCCTCAATGATTTGTCAAGCCGTTTTAAAGCATCACAAAAACATTTCTAAAAAAAAAAAGTAGACTATATCAGCAGATATTTGTCAGTTACAATGAACATCAAAGGAGGACCTGGAGCTGTTTTACACAATCTGCTAACCATTGTTCAGCTTCCTCCCTGAAGTTGATTCTCTTCAAATTAAATGCTTAATATGTTCATGCAAGTGTATGAAATAACCACACACATCACTTTTCTTCCTGAGCACCTCAATCTGGATATGCTTCCTGTTTTGAAGTTGCAAACCCCAGGGCAGTGATATGCATAACAGCTTTCTTTGTAGGTGGGCCATCCTTCTACATCTTTACCACAAGGAAGATAATCTTTTTCTTCATGCAGGGGAAAACCATGACATCAAGTTACTAATGTTGGAGGATAATTAGAAAGAGAAATACAAAAATGCAGCCGTCTCTGTCATGGAGCACTTGATCTCGTAAAGGCTTTCATTATTGTCTCCAGTCTTCCTGAACCTGGAAGGCCTCCAGGAATATCAACTTGCAGAAATCTCAACCAAACCACCTGACCAGGGAAATTGGCAGCTGAAAGCCATATACAGGTAGTCCTTGACTTACAATCATTTGTTTAGTGACTTTTTGAAGTTACATCATCACTGAAATAAGTGACTTATGACCATTTTTCACACTTTCAATCATTGCAGTATCCTCATGGTCACATGACCAAAATTTGGATGCTTGGCAATTGGTTCATATTTATGATGGTTATTAACTTAACAACTGCAATGATTCACTTAACAACACTGGTGAAAAAAGTCATAAAATGGGACAAAAGTCACTTAATAACTGTCTCACTTAGCAAAATAAATTTTGGGCTAAGTTATGGTCATATGTCAAGGGTACCTCTACTACTAATAATAAAATTTGTCAATAAAAAAGGCAAAAAAGTCTGGATAGAGGATTTGGCAGCATCTGGAAACAGGAGAAGAGAAGAAAAAGAACTGGAGAAAATCACAAAATACAAAGACCAAACAAATGTGGAATGACTGTAGCAAAAGAAAGCAAATACAGTTCCAATAGTACTAGGCATTTTGAGCATAATCCGAAAATATTTGGAGGACCATTTGAACACCATTGGTTTTGACAAAATCACCATCAGTTAAGGTAGTTTTACTTGGTACCTTTACTTGGAGCAGCTTACATCCCACAGCAATACATTCAACATCATCAAACTAGAATAGAAATACAAATAGTAGAGTAGAATAGAATAGAATAGAATAGAATAGAATAGAATAGAATAGAATAGAATAGAATAGAATAGAATAGAATAGAATAGAATAGAATTCTTTATTGGCCAATGTAATCGGACACACAAGGAATTTGTCTTTGGTGCCTAAGTTGTCAGTGTACATAAAAGCTATAAGTGATAAATCATGATCATAGTCATCATAAAAATAGATTCATCATAAATCATAAGATACAACACTTAGTGATAGTCATAGGATACTAAGTAGGCAATCAACAGAAATCATACTAGGAAACTAAATAAAACAATATAAATCATAAAGATACGAGTAACAAAGTTATAGTCATAAATAGAAAAGGAGAAAGGCAATGGAAACTACGAGAAGAATAATAGTAATACAGTCTTATTAAGTGGTTTGACAGTGTTATGGTAATTAGCTGTTTAGCAGAGTGATGGCATAGGGGAAAAACTGTCCTTGTGTCTAGTTGTTCTGGTATGCAATGCTCTATAGCATCATTTTGAGAGTAGAAATTGAAACAAAAGGAGACTAAGATAGATCTTTTTCAGACTTATTAGTCCTCATCAGTTAGCCACACCCTCATCCCATGTATCCTCCCTGTGAAGGTACAGTATTTGTTTTCTTTTCTTTTCGTAGGCCTTTATGTGTATTTCTCTTTAGCCAGGTTCTACAGACAAATATTGTACCTTTACAGGGAGGATACATGGGATGAGGGTGTGGCTAACTGATGAGACCAATAAGTCTGAAATAGATCTATCTTAAGTCTCCTTAGTCTCCCAATGGGCAGCAGGGTGCTTGCTGGCTGCCTGAAAAAAGCCTAGAAACTAGTGGATTGTGATTTCACTGAACTAGGGCTGCATAAAAATCTTGGTTTACGTAGGAAGAACCTGGCTAAAGAGAAATACATACATCACAGAGTAGTAACTAAGGAGTAGCTGCAATCCATTGTTTTGTTGGAAAATAGGGTGGCTGGAATTATTCTTTTGTCTGCCTTTTTTCTGCTTCCAAGCTGCATTCTTTCTTTTAGTGGCTATCAGTACAAATGGTAAACCTTTATTACCAGGACACATGGAAATCCATGTGTCCAAAGTCCTACATATGTTCATAAGAGTGCAGACAGGAGAGAAGGATAGAAAACAACCAGTGAAAGTGATAACAGTGTAGCATAAAACTGTATGTGTGTTTAGGGATTCTAAATATGCCCATTGACCAAAAAAGTTGATAGCACATAGCTGATTAATCTGATTAGGAAATAAGTATCAGATCGATCAGTATCACTTAAAAACCAGACAGCTGAATAATGTTGAAGTTTCTTCTTAATTTTGAAGAAATTAAGTAATCCAATCAATATATTTGGAGAGCATAGATCACAAATACATGTTATACCTCATCGATGTGGCAGGTACATCAGCAAATCCAGGTTAAGGGATCCCATGCTGCCATGGTAATTTGCATCTCAAGTAACAGGGTTAGATCCAGGGATCCTTATAAACTGTAAACCTGCTCTTTGAAGAAGAATGCAATTTATCTAGTATAGATTAAACAGATTATAACTGGGCATGAGCAAAGAACCACTTACCCACAGTGCCTTCTTTTATCATGATTATTATTACAGGATTATTTATTATTAATATTAGTGGCATATTGAGTGGCATATATCTTAAAATAAACTTTACCGAACTGAATTTATTATGTATTAATATATTTTAAATAAAATATATTAATATATATAATATATAACATAAAGATAAAAATGTATTGTGTGAAATTAATATTATATATAATGTAAAAATAAAGCAAAGCAATAAGAAAAATAATATAATAATATATAAGCAGTTATGTTATAATAATATATAAACAGTTCAAGACAATTCGATAAATTCCAAATAATGGAAATATAGCAAAGGATAGCATGCATTGCTTTGACAAAAAGGAACATTTTAAAATCATTCCAATAAATTTCAAACCAAAAGACAACAATAGCATTTTTTTTTTGCTACAATTTGTTTTCAGACTTTATTTGCTTTTTCTAATTCTGATTACTGTAAGCTTTTTTTTATTTCAACTTTTCTAAATCAGCTCATTATGTAAATGTAACTGTCATTCTGTAATCCAAGATCTAAACTTGCAGGAAGACAACAGACAAGCATTCAAGTCAACTTCAAAAGGCAATGGCAGGGGGAAAAGAAAAAAAAATACACACCTTACAATCTTCATAACAGTTTGTTTCAATAAAAGCATACACCTGCAACAAGAAACCTTAGTTATTTGCAGATGCTGATCTCCAAAACCATAAGCCGAGTGAATTCTCAGATTTAGGTTTTAAAAGCTGACGGGATTGACCTATTGACACCTCTGAACCAGTGACCTTCAGGTGGGAAGAAGCATTGTTAGCAGTGGGTGAGTCGATTGTAACTCTGAATTGTTCTGATGTTTAGAATATCCATTTCATCTTGGAACAAAGAAAGATAACATAAAGATGAACTGAAGAAAAAGGTGGCACTGCACTTGAATTGGCTCAGCTAGAAAAGAGACCTGAGCATTCAAAAAATGGAATAATAAATAATTTATCTATCTTACTTTATTCTATTTATTTGTTTATGGAGAACTTTGGAGAGCTTTGGAGAACTGTATTTTCAGTTAGCCTTATTCCTGGAAACTCTTGGGATTCTGTCCACTGCTTACTATGACAAAGTGTTTTTCATTTCTGTGAAAAGCAAAGTAGGGCTCTTGAATGGTGCCCCTCCAAATTCAGGCAGACCTTCAAGCCAGATCATCACAGTGATCCCAGTGGAGGCAATGCTCAACTTCGAAAGTTGAGTTGCTCTATCTCTGTGTCTTGAATCAAAGCACTGAACTGGGCTGCATCAATCTGGCCAGCTGCTTTGCTCAAATGGAAAGAGGGCACCACATGTGCAACCTCACATTTTAACATCTGGATTGAAGCTGCACAGCACTTAGGAAAACATGGCTTCAATCTAAGACACTGCTTCAAAGAGGCACTTTGATTGAAGCTTCATCAAATCAAACTGCCTCTTCAGAATTTCACCCAGCAGTAACAACCACAGAGCAGGCAATATCAATGTCACTGCATTTGAAGGTTCTTACTTTCTGTAACATAAAAGAGAGTTTCTGATATAGTCCTTCAGCATTGATGAAAATACATTCCATGAAGTTTAACAAAATATGATAAGAAGAATACAAACCTTGGTATACCTATTCAGTGCCTCTTCTTCAAGTAGAAATGTCTAGATCTATAGTAAAACTCACTATATTTCTATCTGCTAAACATACTTTTTGCATGTTTTTATGATAATGATACTTTTTGACATAAACATTGTCCTGTCCTTTACCATTGTTCATACTGCCCCCCCCTCCCCCACACACACAATAACACATCACTGAAATGGTAACAGCAAACAACAATATTTACAATGACATTCTTTTTATTGCAGATTTTCATGCTGTTTTAACCACTTCACCAAACTGGATTTCCTGCTAGTTATATTTAATGTATCAATATTTTCTGGTACCATTCTGATTACTCAAACTATTCTTTTACACATACAACTTCAAACAGTATTTTCCAGTTAATCCAACAGTGTACTTGTCAATACAAGATAGAAACTAAGAACCAAACTATGTAAAATGTATATAATGTAGTTATAACTTTTTAATTTTTTTCTTAAAGAAAACAAATAAATGAAAAAGGCAACCATCTCCTACATGTCTGTATGTACATGCAACTTTAAATAAAATTTTCAGCAAAGATGTTTGCATTTCATTTGAATTTTCCATGCACAATTTGTGTTTATAAGGAACAAAGTTGCAAGTATCATCAATGTTTTTGTCCACTGAATATTTGATGCCAAATATTTATTTTTTCAAGGTGGAAAATAAGTCTATTAGCAATAAGAATGAGATTGAGAATCTATTTTGTTATCTATCCAATTTCTGCATAATAGGTATATAATTTTTAAAAATATGGACATCTAAAAATATTAAACCCTCTCTTGAAATCAAATTAGTATGAATAATGACTTCATTGCAAATCAGAATCTCCAATTCTTTATAAAAATGAATTATAAAAATGTTACTTTTGTAAAATAAATGATCAGCACCATTGCAGGTAGGAAGGGACCAACCTAAATTTTTCAGCTTAACTGTAAATTTTTAAAAAGTTACCAGATATTTGAAAAAATAAATATTAGTTGGTATAATTTTAATTATTGATTAATTAAATGGATGTGCCACCCAACTCCTAATGACTTTATAGTTTTATGTATTGTGTAATTTAGCTCTAACAAACAATATTTTGGATGAGGGAAAAGCCCTTGGTAGCTGTTATACATCATCTCACAATATTTACTAGTGGCAAAAGTATATAATATAAAAATATATAAAATAACATGTTAGCATGATCAGGTAAGTTTGCCATTCCCAATTTTCTGGAAGGTTGGACATATTTCCTCAAAATAATATAATATATATATATAAAGTTTATAGAATAGAAATTTTGTTTCTAATCATCACCATGATATGGCAAAGTAATTAAAGTCCAGTTAAATGTTAGTGTTTCTGATGAAGTGCTGATGGGAAGCTAAATCCTGGAGTGAATTCTACTGGTAGAAATTTACAACACCTGCTTAACCAAACTCATTGGTGTTATAGAATAGATACAAATAAGTAATATGAAATTGGAGCCAAGTGATTCAAAATAATTTTAATAATAGTTGACCCATTTAAATTTAAGCAGATGAAGGGTAAGATAAGTCAGGGATAAACTGAAAAGGCCATATTAATTGCCTGTGTAACCAGAAACAACATACTTCCTCATCTGCTTCAATCTCCCTACCATTTGCCCCTTTAATTTTCCTAAATGGCTGGTCCTGCTGCTGAAGAGATAAAATATTCAATATTGGAAAAGGTTCAGATGTTCCAGCTAAGTCTAAGCTACATTTTTTTTTCCAAAATGTCATCTTGATTTGCGCTTCTCTTTTCCTCTAATAAACAGACCCAGGGATTACAAAGCAAATCTGGAAACTAAATTTCATTAATGAAATTATTAGACATGCCAACAAAATAGCAGCTCCTTCGGTGTCATATCCCTGATGTGCCGTGCTGGAGATGAGAGGGAACCTGACAGATGCATATCAGATAAAAAAGTCTTGTCTTTCACTACCATTAGTTGGCAATGAATGCATTCATGACAAACAAAATTATCCTGAAAAAATTACATTTGTTGTCTATTAATGACATTGCCTGATGCTATCAAATATTAAAAGGAGGGAATTCAATTTGATATAAAGTTCTACAGTGGAAAAATATATTATGTGGCACAAGTCTTTATATTTTGGTAGGATGCAAATGCAATAAACACACAAATCTTGTAACTGCTGTAGAGCTGTTAATGTGTATTAAGATATTGACAATTTTGATTGATGTCCCACACCTAAAAACCGATATAACATCCAATATTAAACAATTTATATAGCTCCGGGTTGAGCCCAATAGATAGAACCTATGCAGTAATAAGACAATACTATTACAGCAACTATTACTGTTATAATTATTACTACAGTCCTGTAGCAGAGGTTGTATTAGCAGGTTCTGAGCAGTTCTGGAGAACTGGTAGCAGAAATTTTGGGTAGTTTGGAGAACCAGTAAATGCCACCTCTGACTGGCTCCGCCCTCATCTATTCTCTATTCTCTGCTTCTCCCAGTTGATCAGGAGGAAATGGGGATTTTGCAGTAACCTTCCCCTGAAGTGGGGTGGGAATTGAGATTTTACAGTATTATAATTTTGAAAATTAAATTTACTGCTAACCTGCAGTGAATGGCTCTGGGAAGAACTTAAAGTTTAATGCAATAATCTAAAGAATAGAAGAAATAGTTGAAACCAAAGTGGCTGATTTTTATACACTCACTATCCAATTTAGTTTGATGCCTTTGTGCATTCAGGTTAACAGTTAAAGTAGATTTGTATACAGCCAAACATGAAGTATAAATTTACCATGTGATCTTCCTGAGTTAGAGCATACTTTTTGAGATAAGGATATCATTGCTCAAATGGTATTTATAAATGTGTTTTATGCCAGGTAGCAAAGAAAAGTCAGATCTCTCAGTTTTACAACGCTAGCTGTGTACCCATATTTTTCATGAGCATCAAACTAGTGTTTGATTATCACTGAGTCCAAAGAGGTTGCTCTAAATGATGGAATGGGACAACTTGTCACAGCCAACTCACCACATCTTTACTTAATATGTTTTAGAGTAGTTGGTTTGTGGGTTACAGTGATGCTGTATGGTTGTAATAGCCTGTTGGTTGCTTCTGCAATGTTTTTGATGCACTGCAGTGTTGTCCTTTCCATAGCTTGTGTCAGTTATACTGTAGTGGGTTGAGTGGTTAGACACTTCTTAATAAAGTTCTGTGGGTATCCATTTTTTTGAAAGCAGTTATATAAGTGGTCTAACCCCTTTATCGTCCAGGTGATAACTAAGAAAGAATGTGTACATTTCCTGACTAATAACACCCCACAATTTCACATAAATCATTTTGAAGCCAACTTCAAATCAGCCTTACTTTTGCCAACCACATGGAAAACAACATTGACCAATCAGAGATTATTCTTATTCCTTTCAATTGACCAACTGGAACTCAGGTAATCCATAGAACTAATCAACTCAGATTTCCTAAATAAATAATAACAAAAGATAAATCAGGTCTGTAGAACATTCAAAGTAGTGCACATAGTATAACCAAAATAAAGAACAAAAAAGAGGAAAGATTTTGGAAAGTTTTCAGGACTGCCTGCCAAAGCCATGGAGCTACTCTGGGCAATTTATGCTGATTACATGACAGTGCTTTCAAATAATCAGAATTATATCAGCAAATTAAGTCATGCAGACCTTTGCACAAAATAGTAAAAGCACAAATTTTTGAAAGATCAAGAGTATAAACATTTAGCATTCTTCAGTTAGGAAGCAGCAAGGATACAGAAACAATTATGTTCCTCAGTAGAATAGTGGAATCTGCCCACTATGACATGTTACCTCATTTGTCATTTTTGTCCAAGGTTTTGCCCTGAACCTGGAATATTTATTTTAAAAATGTTGGGTGGTGGGAGGGTCTTTTAGTTACTGTGGTTCAGACCACAGTGACCACAGATCTAGATTCATAGTCAAGGAACATTTGAGTATATATTGTGCATAATATCCTAATTTTACTTGAGTCTATTTTGTTTGTCTGTTCAGCTGCTTTGTTTGTTTATTATTGATATATTGTTTATGCTCTCTACATGGGGCACCCCTTGAAGAGCACTCGGAGGCTCCAACTGGTCCAGAATACGGCCCCGCGGGTGGTTATGGGCGCAACCCGTTGTGCCCACGTGACACCCCTCCTGCGCGAGCTGCACTGGCTCCCAGTGGTCTTCCGGGTGTGATTCAAGGTGTTGGTTACCACCTTTAAAGCGCTCCATGGCATAGGACCGGGTACCTTCGAGACCGACTTCTGCCATCAGTAGCCTCCCACCGGCTAGTTCGCTCCCACAGAGAGAGGCTCCTCAGGGTGCCATCGGCCAAGTTATGTCGGCTGGCGACACCCAGGGGGAGGGCCTTCTCTGTGGGAGCCCCAGCCCTGTGGAATGAACTGCCCCCGGAAATGCGTAAGATCTCCGACCTCAGGGTATTTCGCTGTGCTCTTTTTTTTTTTTTTTTTTTTATACTTTATTGAGTTTTCCAATATTTAAAAAGACAAAATACAATCTCAATCTTGATCTGGGGTACGGTGTTTACACATTTCATAAGTCAAATATTGGATGGATTCCATCCATAACTATCACTATACATTATATTATACAATACTATATAATCCTCTACATTTCTATACAATTGAGTCCATTTCTGGTGTTTAAGCAACTATAGCCTATTATCATACTTTTATCCTATTCTTTAACCAATTATACCAAATTCCCCATACTTCATAGTGCTTAGAATTTTCTTCATTTTTTAGCTCGTTTGTCAGTTTAGCCATCTCTGCGCACTCTAGGATTTTATTTATTAATGTTTCCTCAGAGGGGGTAGATTTAGATTTCCAAAGTTTCGCAAAGGCTATTCTAGCCGCAGTAATAATTTGAATTGCCAAATGGGTTTTATTATTGTTGAGACCATCTTCCGTCATACCTAAGAGAAAGAATTCCGGGGCCAGGACTATCTCCTGTCCCATTATTTCAGAGAGCCAGAGTCGGATCTTTAACCAAAACTTTTTGGTCTCGGGACAAGTCCACCAAAGATGATAAAAGGTGCCGACCGTTTTTCCACATTTCCAGCATAAAGCAGAAGAGTTTGGGAATATTTTAGCCAGCCTGTCCGGGGCTAGATACCACCTATGCAACATTTTGTAGTGGTTTTCCCTGAATGTTGACGATTTTGTTATTTTGAGATTCCTATTCCAAGCTGTCTCCCAGTCATTGAAATTAAGGCCATATCCTAAGTTTTTCTCCCAAATGCTTAACTGTTTTTTAGCTATCATCTCCGCTCTATCCTCATCTAATATAAAGTTATAAATTTTGGATAGCATTTTCTTATCTGGACCCCAAATAATTTTATCAAAATATCCATATTTCATTTCAATACCCCTTCTATCTCTATCTTCTTGAAATCTAGACTTAATTTGGAGATAGTTCCACCAATCCAGATTGAACCCCTGGTCCCTCAATGCTTCCAAAGGTTTGAGCTTCCCTTCTTCGTCCAAGATATCCTTATATGTGCCCATTTTATAGTTTCCTCTCCTATTTGGGACCACTAGAGCTTCCATAATCGACAACCAGCTAGGAACCTTGGTATATATCTTCTGTCTAATTTCCCGCCACGTACAAATCAATGTCTCTCTTATTTTATGTTTATGAAAATACGTTTTCCTCCTATCCTTTATATCCCAGAGGTAAGCATGCCATCCTTCGTGGAGGTCATGTCCTTCTAGTGTCAGAGTTCTCCCTTCTTTTAATTTAATCCACTCCTTTATCCAAATTATTTTTGCCGCCTTTTGGTATAATTCCCAATCAGGGAGCCCAAACCCTCCCAAATTTCTTTTCCCTTGAAGTGTCTTAAGAGATATCCTTGATTTCTTACCCTCCCACAAGAAATTCCTGATATATTTATTCAAATCCAGGAAAAAATTTTTATCCAGTGATACCGGTATGTTTTGAAATAAAAATAGAAATTTCGGTAGAATATTCATTTTGATCGCCTCAATTTTCCCGGTCAGGGACAATTTAAGTCTCCTCCACCTATCGAGGTCTTGATTGGTTTTCTGCAATAAGGGAATATAATTATCATCTTTTAATGAAGATAGTCTTGCGGTAATCCATATTCCCAGATATTTTGTTTTCTTAACTACCTGGAGGCCTAGTAGATCTTCTAATTCTTTCGTTTGTAGGTTTGTCATATTTTTCACGATTATTTTAGTTTTGTTCTTATTAAGTTTAAGGCCCGCGACTTCTCCATAGTTCTGAACTTCCTGCATTAATTTTGAGCCGGTGTCTAATGGGTCTTCAATTATAAAGGCGACGTCGTCCGCAAAAGCCTGGGTTTTAAATGATTCCTTCCTAATCTTTAAGCCTTTGATATCTTCATTTGCTCTAATCTTTCTAAGTAGGACCTCTAGTGCTAGAATGTAAAGTAAGGGGGATAGGGGACATCCCTGCCTGACTCCTCTTTGGATCTGAAATGTCCGAGTTCTGTCTCCATTCACTAGTATGTTTGCCCTTTGATTATGATAGATATTCTCTATCATCCTCCTAAAGTTAGTCCCGAATCCCATAAGATCTATTTGATTTATCATGAAGGTCCAATTTAAATTGTCGAATGCCTTTTGGGCATCAACAAACATTAAAGCCATCTGCTTTTCAGGGTGTTGTTCATAGTATTCAATAGTATTTAAGACTGTTCTCAAGTTGTCTCTAATCTGTCTCCCAGGGAGAAAACCATTTTGATCCTTGTGTATCCAACGGTTTAGAATTTTCTTAAATCTCTCCGCAATTATAGTCATAAATAATTTATAATCTGCGTTAAGCAGTGAGATGGGTCTATAGTTGGAAATCTGTTTCGGGTCGGCACCTTCTTTCAGAATGATCGTCAGGTAGGCTTCCCTCCAGGAGTCTGGGATTGTTATACCAGCAATAACATCATTTAAAATTTCTAGCAGTTCCAATTTCAGGGAATCATCAAATTTTTGACATAGTTCCCCAGGGAGACCATCAGGGCCTGGGGTTTTATTCTTCTTTATTTTAGATAAGGCAGATCTTAACTCCTCTATGGTGATCTTTTCATTTAACATTTCCTTTTCTTCTTCCGAAATTTGAGGGAGGTTGGCTTCCAACAAATACTGTTCTACCTTATTTAACTCAATTCCTTCGTTTTTGTAAAGACACTCATAAAATTTTCTTATATTTTCTAATTTATCTTCTTCCTTTGTCAACAAGATGCCCTGCGGGTCTTCTAAAGCTAATATTTGGTTTTTTTCCTTCTCTTTTTTTAATTTATACGCCAACCATCTCCCCGACTTGTTAGCATTCTCGAAACAATAATGCTTAGATCTTCTTATTTTTTGAGCCATCTCCTCCTGGTCCAATAAATTCAATCGGTGTCTCAACATCAACCACTGTTGTTTCATCTCCTCGTCTCCCGGTCGTTGCTGTAATTCGGCCTCAGTTTGTATTAATTTTTGAGTAAGTTCTTCTCTACTCTTTCTTTTTTCCTTATTTTTAAAGGCAGTATATGAAATAGCTATTCCCCTGACATACGCCTTCATAGTGTCCCACACAATTTCTTTGGCTGTCTCTCGATTCCCATTTTCTAAGAAGAAGCGTTTGATTTCTTCATTCAATTTTAGTGTAAACTCTTTTTCGTTTAAGAGATTGGTCCTTAAACTCCATCTCTGTTGTATTTTCTTCATATCGTGGGACCAACTGATTTCTAGGAGCTTATGATCTGCCCAAGTATTAGAGCCCATATTAACTTTCTTTATTTCTAACGCCAATTTTCTGGTAGCCCAAACCATATCGATTCGGGACCAGGAGTTCTGTGGGATGGAATAAAATGTGAATTGTCTGTCCTGGGGATGTAAGGTACGCCACATGTCAATTAAATTTATCTCATCTACTAAGTCAAAGAAGGTCTTTGGTAGGGGAGATCTTTTATTCTTTTTTGTTATATCGCTCTTATAATCAAGCTTTGGATCCACAATTCCATTAAAGTCCCCTAGCATACAAATTTCAAGATGTGCCCAATTTGCCAACTGTTCCTGCAATTTCCTGTAGAATTTCCCTTGTTTTTTATTCGGTGCATAAACCCCTACCAATAACAGCCTAGCATTGCCTCTCGTTATTTCAACTATAAGTATTCTCCCTTTTCCATCTTTATATTTGCATTCTGCCATTATTCCTTTCTTAACGTAGATGGCGACCCCCCTTTTCCTTTTCTCAGCTAATGAGGCGAATACTTTACCAAATTTACAATAATTTAGATAATCAGCCTCATCTTTTTTTATATGAACTTCTTGGATGCAGATAATATCGGGGTTTTGTTTCGCCAATTTTGACAATATTATCCTTCTTTTTTTGTAATCATTTAAACCATTCGCGTTTACCGATATGATCTTAGTATCGTTCATTTCTAAAATTAGTTTCTAGTCTCTTGTTCTTACTTGCCTTTTAAAGTTACGGCTCTCACTGGTCTTGATTTTTTTCCTCTTTCCTCAGTATCCTCCTTTTTCTTCTCCTCTTCTATATCTTCTCTAGTAATTTGCTCTTGGGATATCTCTTCTTCCGTATTTACTATCTCGTTATCCTCCTTACTAGTTTGCTCCTCCTCTCCTCCCCTTAGTTGTTCTAAAAAGTCCTGAGCATCACTTAGACAGTCAATTCTTATTTTCCTCCCTTGCCAGGAAATTTGCAATCCTTCTGGCAAAAGCCACCTAAAAATTATATTCCTCCTGTTTAGATGGTTTGTCAGGAACCTATAATTTTTCCTCCTTTCCCTCACTCTTCTCGGAATTTGTTTCAGAATATTAATTTCTTTTCCTCCATAGGTAATTTTTTCCTCCCGGGCTATGTTATACAGGATGTCCCTAACTTTTTTCCTAGCAAAACGCACATGGACCTCCCTGGGGAGTCTGTTCCTTCTTACGTAATTCGTCTGAACTCTGTACACCTCGTCAATCTCACGAATTATTTCCTGCTTATCTTGCTGCAGAGTTTCTGCAATCAATTCCGCCATCTTATCACCTAAGTCCTCCTCTTTTTCCTCCGAGATGTTCTGGAAACGCAAGTAAAACGAGGCCTTATCCATCTCAAGTTGGATCAGCGCGTCTTCTGTTTCTTTGTTTTGTGCCGACAAGGTTTGGTCCACTGTGTCCAGTTTTTTCTCGTTTTTTTCAATTCTTTGTTCTGCTTTTAAAATTCTGTTTTCGTTACTAGCAATAGCATTTTGGATTTCGTTCATTTTAAAATCAAGAGCATGGATGTCTGATTTTAGTTCAGAGTGGCTATTCAAGAGTTTTTCTTGCATCGCAAGCATTGTTTCTTGAATTGACTGGAGGGATGCTTGCACCGTTTGCAATGTAGGAGTTGCAGGGGGTTTGTCTAGTTTCTGAAGACCTTCCACTGATTTTTGGGTAGCTGGGGAAGACATCGCTAGGGTAGGTATAGATGTCGCTTTTTTACCGGTTTTCGCAATTGTGGAGGTCAGACTTGCCATATCTTTCAGGACCGATTTTTGGTCTTTTAATATCTCCTCTATCTTTCTCCAGATTCTCATCCAGTGGCACTAGCCACTTTTTCTCTGAGGAGCTTTCTTATATCTTTATTTCACTCCTTTGTTAGTCCTCCCTACACTCTCAATAATTTCCACTTAATAGTAAGTTCTAAATTTCTAAATTACTGTGGTAGACTGCTATACACTTTCCAGCGATTAACAGTCACTAATTATATAATTATATAATTATGTAATTAAAATTATATAGTTCTCCTCTAAATAGATTAAACAAAATATCAATCCTAATCAATTAATCACTTATAAGAATCTAAATTCACTCTTAATATTAAATAAGTAATATAAATAGATTGTACAAATAATTATTTTAAGTTAATAAATTCTAAATTCTGAGTTCTAATCCTAGTAAAGAGTATTGGTATAGGTAAGTACAAATAGACATTCTGGGTTATATAAGTTGACCATAATAAGATAATAAGTTAATGAAGTCTAAGTTCAAATCTTAATAAAAATTGAATATAGATAAATATGATAAATATAAATAGGAATAAATAGATTACTATAAATATAAATAAATATGAAATACTATATATTACTGTACTATGAATATAAACACTATATAGTAATTAATTAGTAGGATACAATTCCCGATTCTTGTATATGATCAGACCCTATTTTTTTTTCTTTTTTATCTAGTAATACTTATAGAGATCTGAATTCTCATATATAATCAACCCCCTTTTTTTATATATATTAAATATATATATATATATATGCAATTTTTCCTTTTGTATATATCTATAAGATAGCTTAACAAATCTAATTATTAATATTTATCAATTTGAAAAGAGAAACAGAGTTCAATTATTACTATCCAGATATTCAAGAGAAGGATAAAGAAAATGTTGACATATATGAAAATGTGGGTATAAGTATGTTATTTTACGGAGTTATGGGGTTTAAATAGGAGGTCTTCCGTTTCTTCAATTTCCCGCTTTGCTGGGATCCAGCCAAACTCTATGATATTAGTCTCTGCCAGAACGTCTTCTTGTTCAACCACTGCTCATCCACTCTTCCGGATTAATGGACGTACTTCCTGTTTGATAGGAGCCTCAAACAGCCAGTCACTGTATTGCTCCTGCTCTCTTCCCCTCGATCCCGATATAAAACGCCAGTCCCAGCAATGGTCTTTCTTTTCTCCTTTACTCCCTCGCCACTCCACACCTTCCAAAAACTCTTTACAGGTACGATCCACTCCCTCCGTTTTCTCGTCTGCTCTTCGGCTTATCAGATCGGATCGCCGGGAGTACAGGCTGCTCTGTCCTTTCTGTCACTGCCTCTCGCCGCTCCGAGCGCTCCTCTCCCAGCTCCTCCTTACCGCACGATCTCAGGTATAGGGAATAGGCTTGAGTCCGTCACCGCACCTCCGATCTTCTTCTAGGCTTCCCGTCTTAGTTGGTTATTGCTGCTTCGTGCCCGCCATGAATGGCCGCTCACCGCGTTGGCTAGGCAGAGCCGCCTGGTCCGGCGAGAGGTGATCGCACCCACCTCCCGCTCGTCCGGCTTCCTCTTTTGCCCGCAGGGCTCTCCGGGTCCCGCATCCCCCAAGGGGATCCCCAAAACGCGATGCTAAAGGGTGTTGAGGAGCAGCAAGCACTCACTCACACCCTGTCACAGCAAATCGCCAACCGGAAGTGAATATTTATTTTAAAAATGTTGGGTGGTGGGAGGGTCTTTTAGTTACTGTGGTTCAGACCACAGTGACCACAGATCTAGATTCATAGTCAAGGAACATTTGAGTATATATTGTGCATAATATCCTAATTTTACTTGAGTCTATTTTGTTTGTCTGTTCAGCTGCTTTGTTTGTTTATTATTGATATATTGTTTATGCTCTCTACATGGGGCACCCCTTGAAGAGCACTCGGAGGCTCCAACTGGTCCAGAATACGGCCCCGCGGGTGGTTATGGGCGCAACCCGTTGTGCCCACGTGACACCCCTCCTGCGCGAGCTGCACTGGCTCCCAGTGGTCTTCCGGGTGTGATTCAAGGTGTTGGTTACCACCTTTAAAGCGCTCCATGGCATAGGACCGGGTACCTTCGAGACCGACTTCTGCCACCAGTAGCCTCCCACCGGCTAGTTCGCTCCCACAGAGAGAGGCTCCTCAGGGTGCCATCGGCCAAGTTATGTCGGCTGGCGACACCCAGGGGGAGGGCCTTCTCTGTGGGAGCCCCAGCCCTGTGGAATGAACTGCCCCCGGAAATGCGTAAGATCTCCGACCTCAGGGTATTTCGCTGTGCTCTTAAGACCCTGCTGTTCCGCCAGGCCGGACTATCAATGTAATGATTTTAAATTGGATGTTTTAAATTTTGGGGGGTTTTAATATTGAGCCAAAATTATTTAATAATTTTAAATTATTTTAATTGTTGTTTGTCTTTGTGCTTTTAATAGGCTGTACACCACCTTGAGTCCTTCGGGAGAAGGGCGGTATAGAAATAAAATTATTTATTATTATTATTATTATTATTATTATTATTATTATTATTATTATTATTATTATTATTATTATTATTATTCAGCTGAATAAAACAATTATCTATTTTGTGCTGACTCTGTGTGTTTTATGTACTGTATTAGTTTATATTTTCTTACTGCATATTTAACCATGCGGCATATGTACTATTAGTTTTTATTAACTTGGATGAGATGACATATAATTATGATGGCTTCTCTGTAGTAAACCATTTTAACAAATCATAGTTAATTTAGATTTCAGAGCTCTCTGTAAAATTTACTGAACTGTAGAGATTGAGAGGTAACACAGAAATAACATTTTTCAGAATGTTACAAATACTGTAATGCAAATTTTGAATAGCAAAAATAATATGGGATTTCTTTTTTTTTTTTTCCACTATTTGGATTGCTTGTAGCAAAACATATATAAATTGGTTATTTAAATATTTTTGCATGGTACCATAGGTAAAACTTGAAGTTGAACAAGAGGCCTGAAGGTGAACTAAGGATAGATATGATGTTGAGTGAAGTTCTTGTTTCATATTTTCATTTCTGTGATGTTCTAGCATAAGCAATCATTCATCTCCTTGGTTTTGTGATCAGTTGTTTGGAACTTGTTTCCAGGGTTATCTCTTGGACGATACATCCTTCTGCCAATGTCATATATACCTACAGAAAAACACAAGAACAATCCTGCTAGATTGATCCAAGAATAATTCATCAGCCAGGCTTTAACAGTGGTATGTCAGATGCTTCTTGGAACTTACAAACTAGCAAGAAAGGACCCAAAAGTGAGATATCCAGCAAGATAAACAATGAAGGCAGAAGACAGTTGAAAACAACTGATATAATATGCTTGGTGGCGACAAAACTAGCAACTCAATGAAAACAAAGACAACAAAATAAGAATTGGATCAGTAAATAATATTGCTATCCAAAATAATTGTGTGTGTTCAGATAGACAGTTATTAATAATGAAACAAGAAACAGGTTATTGATAATGTAACAAGAAACAGGTAGATAGTTACTGATAACTGCCAGTTTTCGTGGAAATGCTGCTTATTTTTCCATGATTTGGTTCATTGCTCGCCAATGGAACTGGAAGGTTATGTAATTAATCTATATTTATAATTAAAGAACTTCTAAGTATGCTTTCCATTGTTTTATTATTGCTGCAGTGAAAAATCAAAGATACCTTTAAAACTCTAAAATGTAGTGGTAAATATAACCATAAATCACTAGAATGTAATCGTCATTTTCAGCTACTTCAATCGAGTCATATACATAATTTGAATCAGAATACAGTGTCTGGAGCTTTCCAGCTGCTTCATCTAACATGCTTTACAATCAAGCACTACTAAGAAAACCATTGCTTTGCCTGTTGTCATAGGAGACATTCATAAATACTTTTCTTCAATTTCTTTGAATCCAGATTTCCTATGTGTGCAGTTTTCCCTAGAATAGTTTTCCATAGGTTGGCATTTAAAATGCTAAATATGAGTAATTGGAAAATGTCACTCTTAAATGCACATTAAGTGGAAGCAATTCTTTTATAACACATGGAATAAAAATGGGGTAGTTAATATTAATCAACAAATTACTAATGCTACTTAAAACTTTTGAAAGCTTACAAAAGAATACAATTCATCAAACCTACAGTTCATTCAGCTAAAGCATTTGTTATGCTCTTTGTGGGAGTTATAAGCTAAAGCTATAATTCAGTTTTGTCAACAATTTAATATTTTACTAAAATAAATATAGAAAATTTGGAAGAAAAAATTAGAATGGTTTTAAGAACCATTAATTATCTTAGCAATTTTAAGACTTGTGGACATGCTGGCTCAGGAATTCTGGGAACTGAATTCCAGAAGTCATAAAGTTGCCAAATTTGGAGAGCCTTGTAATAAAGGAAAGATTAGAAATATGATTCCACATAGCCAAGGTTCAAGTCATTGCTTAAAACCTGACTTGTAACAATTTTTATATAGAACCACTTTATTTTGTTTGTGTATTGCAGCCGGTTTAGCTGTCAAGTAGTTTTTTGGTACATAGTTACAACAAAAAGATTTCTGACACTGAAGTCGTACTAAATGATAATTTGTTAAAACTCCTAAAAAACAACTGCTTTTTTATTTAAAGTCATTTAATTCAATAACTGTATTTGACTAGTGTTTGTAATTGACAAATAGAACAACATGAAAATGGAGAAAACGGCCTGAAGGCATATATGCCAAGTAGTGTAGTTACCTATTATCCATACGTACAATCAAAATGCCAAGTTTTCATATAGAACATTATATGCACAAATTCTCCTTCAAATAGACACTCAAATCAGGAAAGCAGCTATTTGTCAAGGATAAAACTTTTTCAAATGGTCCATTCTTTGATTATATTACATAGGAATTATAATATATGAATAAAGACCTTAACTTCTTTATCATAAACACATATAGAAATGTATAGTTCTAATTTAATAAATTAATACTTCCAGCAAATTCTTTCTGTTGTTGATGATAATGATTATGATGATTAAAAGGGAGGAGAAGGACTAAAAAACAGATGTATACTGTTTGTTTCCCTACCAAGTAGTTAAGAACCTATAAGTGTAATATGAAAACATTTTGGGTCAACTATATATTAGCATCACCTACATGATACCTTATTTGCACAGGTAGTGATTCTCATATTTTTAAAATGTGTTGATACATAGAAACAATTATTTCCTGAGACCATAAAATACAAACATGTACACAAAATCCATGACTGAAAAGCTGTATTTGAAATAATCAATGCATACTAATCAATTATGTATAATCAATTATTATACTCTTATTTTTCTGTTATAGATTTTAAAAAATTGTCTCAGAGAGAGAGAGAGAGAGAGAGAGAGAAAGAGAGAGAGAGAGAGAGAGAGAGAGAGAGAGAGAGAGAGAGAGAGAGAGAGAGAAGTTTCAGTAAGTTTAATATAATGGCTCTGAAACAAATAACAAAACTTGTCCTTTGTTTGAAAGTGTATTTTCAGTAGAAATTTATTGGATTTTGCTCACGTGATTCCAAGTGCTGGGCTTTTCTTTAAAGCTGTACGTGTCTTAGGTACTGAAAGAATTTCTGTTCCCTGCCTATTTATACACATATGGAAATCATATTACAGGGCTTCTCTCCAGATGCCCTTGTTATCCAAGATAAGAAACATAAGACGCACAGTTAGAGTTTTCTTGAGGTGACATTGATAGAAATGATACTTTAGATATTTGTAAATATCTAATAATGGAGGGACATAACATCATGTTGTTCACTCTGCTTCAAAAGACAGCTCTAGGGGTAAAAGAAGAGTTGATTAAATATTGGGAAGAATTTATTGATGGCAAAGATTTTCTCACAATGGTCTAGGCTGCCTTAGAGAACAACAATTTCTCCTTCAACAGAATTCTGCAGCTCAAAACTGAAAGACCATTTATCAGGCATTCTGTAGTATAGGCTTTGCCAAAATGTGTGCTTCTAGGTTTATAGAGTTTGGCTCATAACATTCTCCAAAATATTATGTTGATTGGAGAATACTAAAGGATGTCTATATATTTAAAGGATGCCTGTGCTGTGGAAGACTGCTGTAGTAGTTAATTTTATGTACTGGCAGTAAATGGGATGAAATTAACTAAGATTTTTGTCTAACTTTATAAATTTAATTATGAGTTTCTAAAACAATCATCTTTCAAAATTGCAACAAGTCAGGACCCCAAAGCAAAACAATGGACAAACTAACACACTAAGAGCTAAGAAATGGGGATAGTTTAACCTGTATTCCTAGGTTAAAATTTGTGCTACTTTTTATGTGGAACAACATCACACAAGTACCTACTGCGTTTTTTTAATATTTTGCACACCCAAGATCAACACCAAAAATTACAATGGGTAGAATTGTATTACCTTTTATTTCCTGCCTTGTCTTCAACCTGTAACCTCTCTCCAAAATTCTGACAGATTTAGATTTCTCCTTGAAAAAGAAAATAAATATAATCATAACCTGCCACATTCAGTGAGATTTTACACTGGATTCATTGGTGTTTCAGAAAAGTTGTTCTTCATTGCAATTTTTATGTGATCCAGTTACTAAAGCAATATCCAAGTATTATGCCACAGCAGGATAGTATATCTGATCTATACATAATCCAACTTCTAAAAATACAGCACCAAACACTACAGCTTGTTACAACTCTGCTCTGGGACCTATATTGGTTGCCAGTTTGTATTTTTTATCCAAGTTCAATTCAAGATGCTGGTTTTAACTTTTAAAGCCCTTAATGGCAGGGTATTGGCCTATCTGAAGGTTGACTTCTCCATGGTTATTTCAATACACCCAGTTAGATTGGACAGAGAAGGAGACTCCAGGTACCATCAGCTAAAAATCTAAAATTGGTGGGTCCCAGGAGATTTGCTTTCTCTGTTGTGGTGCCTACCATATGAAACATTCTTCCCCTATAATGAGTTCCATTCCTTGTTACATTCCAGAAGTCGCTCAAACCTGCTTATGTCACCAGACCTGAGGGTCCAGAAAAATAATAGATATGGTCAAATGCTTTTCTATTGAGGTGACCATTTTTTATCCTCTCTTTACCAAAGAGTTTGAACATGTGTTTTATATGGTTTATAGTATAAAAGTGTAGATTTTTTACATTCTTTATACATGTGATTTTTATATTTGTGGTTTTCATAAATCTGTTTTGCACCACCCAAAGTCACTTTTGTTGAGACAGGTGGCAATACAAATTTTATTAACAAATAAACTCTCAGAATATGTAAATATTATGCCAAAATAGTAAGAATATGGTGTATATACACTGTTGCTATAGAACAGGGCTGTCAAACTCGCAGCCCGGGAGTTTGAAAGCCCTGTTGTTTGTCCATGTCCAGTTTAGCAAAGGGGGAAAAAGTCCCGATACATCACCTGACGACGACGTGAGTTTGACACCCATGTAGCTCAGGCTACAGAAAGAAGTGTACAGTTCTATCGATCCTTCTTTTCACTTTGCACCAATTATATTAGGAGGTGTAATGACCTGCCTGATCATAGCTTATTTCAAAAGATAACATAGACCAGCTGCAGAAACTACCAGGAAATTTCACAACCATGTGCAAGACTGGAAAGTTGAATATATATTCCAGAAAAAGATATCAGCTAACCATGTCTACATTGCTGCCAAGTCACAAACACTTGCCTTTAGTTGAAAACCTTTATTTAGGGATGGATCAGATTAATGATTGGTCCTGGGGTTAACTTTTCTGTCCACAACATTGATGATATTTATGCATACACATAACGTCCAAACAAGACAATTTCTTGTACAACTTCCATGACAAAAGAAATATAAACTATATTTCAGTACTTGAAAGCAAAAAACCATTTCTAATGCAAAATACAACAGGTACAGGGGAAGAAACTAAAACTTGGGTTTAAATAAAAGCAATTCTATTCTGCAGAAAATACTTCCTTTCCACTTATCTCCATAGTTAACTTACAAATGGTCAATCAAGTTTGTTGTCTAATGATGGTGAAAGCTGTAAACATTCTCCCCAAATTAGATAGCAGAATAGCAGCTGAATATTACATCTCGTATTCTAGATTCTAGAGTTTTGGGTTTTTTTGGAATTCAAAGCAGGAGTGAAATCCAAAAGTTTTCCCTACCGGTTCTGTGGGCGTGACTTGGTGGGCGTGGCAGGGGAAGCATATTGCAAAATCTCCATTCCCTCCCCTCCTGGGGGAAGGATATTGCAAAATCTCCATTCCCACCCCACTCTGGGGCCAACCAGAGGGGGTATTTGCCGGTTCTCCGAACTACTCAAAATTTCTGCTACCGGTTCTCCAGAACCTGTTAGAACCTGCTGGATTTCACCCCTGATTCAAAATTGGTAATCTGGGCTAGTGAGGTCAATCAAAAACTGCATGCTTAGGGTAGCAGCTTGGAGAAGCTGCCAGATGTATCCTGTACTGAACAGCTATCCTTTTGTATTCTTTCTACAGCAATACTATGGACTGGCTGACTGTGATTTTTATCAACCTCAGCGGCACCTCCCTCTTTTCTTGGAACAGATTTTTTTTTCCTTTTTTTTTTCCTTTAAAGCAGTGTTTTCCACTGCTGGGACTGAAGTCAATTCTGGGAGTTGAAGTCCACACATCTTAAAAGTTGCCAAGTTTGAAAAACACTGCTTTAAAACATAATAAGATATAAATACTAATAAAACATTGAACTCTTTCACAATTAGAAAAGCAATTGAAAGGGGAGTCTGGCAGTCTAGAGAAGCACTCTGGAGGAAAGATAAATAAGTTTGAAAACTTTAAGCATGCTTTATGAGGAATAAAAACAGAGGGAATTATAGCTCACCACATAGCATAAAAATGTGTACACTCTGTTTCAAAGCTGCAAAGTTTTTGCTGTCTCATGATGTAACCCAGAGACAAAAATAAAAACCCAGTTCTCTGAACAATGCACCAGAAAAGGTGGTATTCATAGGAGAACATAGCTTGGCCTCTTTAACATCATAATATAGCTTCCCATTTAGACAGATTACTCCCTTGAATCATTAAACGTTCTCCCAAACATTAATTCTTAGGTATTCATGGTAAAATATACCTGCATATTATTTTCTAAAAAATTTTTTAAAAAACCTTTTTATGACCCTGTAATCCCTTAATTTGGGGTAAGAATTAGGGCACCTGGATGTAGCTGAACATTTACGTGCCAGATGCCTTTCCTGATGCCATGCGGAATTCTCAGCATTTTTTTTTCTTTGCGCCTTAGGAGATAAACATCTGCCACTATCTAGGATTGAACTCTCAATCTTCTGAGTGGGAGGTTAGTGTCTTCACCATCAGGTTACCACGCCACTATTTTTTCAAAACAATTAACTATATTACATAAGACCTATAAGAAAATGAATTCACAGGTCTAGCTTCTCTGATTACAAGATACTGTCAAGAACTTTTAACAGTGAAGCTTGTCAGATTTTGTCTGGGAATGCTAAAAATATCAGATAATCTGCATTAAAATGGACACATGATAGACCGATTGTATCAGTAATTAAACCTGACTTTTAATAGTTTGGTTAATGTTAATCATTTCTCATAATCAGCATGAAAAAGCTTTTTTAAAAGCCTAACCCTAATCAAATCTTTCTAGAAAATGAAAGTAACTGACTGAATAGTTACAATAATCCAGAATAAAACTGAAACAGAAAAGAGAAAAAACAGAAATGGAAATAACTTATAAATAAATAATACATACCATCACCTATAATTAAATGATTAATTGTGATAATTTAATATTTAACATTTTTAAAATAACGCTCATCTATAATTTCTAAAATAATTGATTATTTTTATTGAAATAATTAAATAGTAAGCAAAAGATTCATGCCCAGATCAGCTTTAATCTACTATTACCTATACCATTACGGAGATTTCTATTTTCTTGCCACACAAGTTGGCTGCCAGATAATCTTTTCAGCCCTGTTTCTTGTGATCCTATCAGTTCTCTCCCCATCTTCCTAAAAAAAAAAAAAATGGGGATATAAAATCTGCAATTTCCTCTCATTCCTCAGTCTTGGATGAAGTCCCTAAAGCCCTTCTAAAAGCAGCTGCCAAACTATAATGTGCTAGTATGACAGAAAGGAAAAATATTAAATATTGAGAGGGAATAATCATGCTTACTCTTCAGTTTGATTTAATTAATCATACTTAGTTTTCATTTCATTTTGGTGTGCTGCTCCAGCCTGTCATTTAAAGGCCCCATCAGGTTATTACTTTCTGCAAAAGCCCTGAGTTCTACAAGCTGCTCTGAAGCAGTAGAAATCCCATCCTGACAATGTTCCCTCTGAATAACCTTTTAATTAGGGTTATTCAGATGTCGTCACTACTTTTGGAACATAATATTGTAGTCTGCTGTGCCTCAGAGACATAAGCCAGGGCTATCAGATCTCTAACATGTGGGCACTCAGCATAGTGGTCACTGTTGTTGACTTGTGACAATAGTGTTATTACCGTTGCATAGTATAGGACAGTGATCTTTCTTTTTTAAAGAAACCTCAAGATGGTGCCACAAAGGTCATAGCTGCCATGTTTTTAACTATATCCTGCAGATATCCTGAATTTGGTGCTGATATTACCATTAGATTACCATTTTCCTAAAGAAATTAATTATCCTGCTTAGAGAAAAATGCCTATTTTGTAATAATAATAATAATAATAATAATAATAATAATAATAATAATAATCCCACCTGATCAGTGGGTGCAGCAAAAATTCACAAACTGACTACCTACAACGCCATAACCGCGTTGCTAAGACCTTTCACTGGAAATTGTGCCAGAAGTTTGGATTTGAGTACAGCAAAAACCACTGGGAACATTAGGTTGAGAAAGTTTTAGAGAATGAGAAACTCAAGATCTTGTGGGACTTCAGGATTCAGACTGACAGGCACTTGGTCCACAACACACCTGACATAACAATAGTTGAAAAGAAAAAAGTATGGTTCATTGACATTTCAATACCTGGTGATGCACGGATTGAAGATTAGCAGCAAGAAAAAATCACAAAGTACCGGGACTTGCAAATTGAAGTTGAGCGACTGTGGAAAAAGAAATCATGTGTTGTCCCAATTGTAATTGGAGCCCTTGGAGCAATATCCAAGGGCTACCCCGCTATTTAGAAATTCTAAATTTACCGGACTTGAACATTTTGACTCTACAAAAAACCACCTTACTCGGAACAGCTTACATCCTCCAACGATACCTTAACAGTTCTTAGGTCGTTGGTTAGGACTCGAGCTGCTGAGCTATTAACCAGCCTCAAAGGCTGCGAATCTCACTAAAGATTAACCAATAATAATAATAACAACAACAATTTTATTGTCATTGTACGTGTATACACAGTATACCCATACAATGAAATTCACTTAACACCCAAAGACCAGGTCCAACACAGATAACAATCCCCAAACACACCCCCACCCACCACAAATTCCCCACCTCTAAACTACCCAAATATCCACACAACAGACCAAGTAATGCTGTCCAACTGATGGTGTTCATTGTTGAGTGCAATTATAGCTCTGGGATAAAAACTATTCAGAAAATGTGTGGTCCAAGTTTTAATTGTTCTGTATCTTCTGCCAGAAAGCAACAGTCCAAAAAGATTGTAAGCAGGATGGGAAGAATCTCCGAGAATGTTATACAACTTCCTCAAACAGCGAGATTCGAAGATGTTGTCCAGGGCTGGTAGCTGGAGCCGATGATATTCTGGGCAGTTTTAATTATTCTCTGTAGAGCTCCTTTGTCTATTACAGAACTGCTCCCATACTATGCAAGAGTGCCGTATGTCAGGACACTCTCAATGATGCTGCAATAGTAGGGCAGAAGTAGATGCTGAGATAGATTTATCTCCCTGAGCATTCTCAGGAAGTACAGTCTCTTCTGTGCCTTCTTCACAATCATGTTAACATTCATAGTCCATGAGAGGTCCTTTGAGATATAAAAGCCCAGAAATTTAAAACCATAAGGCAGTAAAAATATATACTGGAATAAAATTGTGGGGAACTTAGTGTTGGGTAAGTAACAAAGGAGGTACCCAAGAGGCAAAGCTCTGGCCACACTTGGATGCCACACTGAGTATCCGGTATTATACTTCCATGTTCAACTCTGTGGTTTATTGCACTGTTCATGATAAATTTCTAGTTCACTGTGAGTGTTTTCTAAAATTCTGAAACATTTCAGAGACATTAAGCTCTGAAATACCTACAGATACAGGGATCCCACAGCTTTATCTTTCTTGTGTCTTGAAATACACAACTGCCAAGGCTTCCTATCTTTTATAACATCATTTCCTATCATTCCTGAAAGTGCTTTTATAAACACTGTGTCACAGTTTATTTTAGATGCCATCAATGCTGCGGTCAGCATTTGAGTCTTGGGTCTAGCTGTCATTGTGTTACTTCCAAAGCTCTTGACCTATTGTCACTCTTGGGTAATGTGGTAAATTTGGCTGCATAACAGTGAAGTATCCACTGGATGCATGTAGGTGACATTGAGAGCCAGATAATAGCAGTTTTGGCAGGCTTTTTTCTGCTGTTATTCCCTTGTGCCTATTTCCACGCTTCAAATAACTATAACATGGTATAAGGTTATACCCAAGAAGCCAGTTAGCAGCAGCAGCCAACCCATAATTAATTCAATAATTTAATTTATTAATTGTGTGAAGCTGCAAATTGTTAAAAAGATAAATGATATTTGTGAAAAATAATCTATGAAGTAGCTCTGTTCTATGAAATGCATAGATAATTTCATAGATCTTAAGTGTCATTTATCATAGGGTTTAGGCAAAATAATATTGTTATTGATAGGATAATAATGTTTTGAACAAACTTCACACTTAGTAGTCCATTGGTTGAATAAGGGCTTTATGAGAACATAAGGGAGTATTTAAAAGATATGAATTGGGACAGAAATTTGAGAACTATTGTGGAGTCATTTAATACTATAACAGTTCTTTATTTACTTTTTTCTACTTTTCATAATGAATCTAAAGACACTTTTGATTCTATTTATACTATAGTTATGTTTCAAATGACAGGTTGAGACATTTAAATCAAACTGTAACTAAGCTACAATTAAGATACAATAGCTGGATTCATATAATATATGTATGGAGGTCACTTGTGACATCCATATAATACATAGAGCTGAATTTTAGCCTTTTGGGGTGGGGGGGGATCAATGGTTGCAAATTTAGTAACCCTACAGTCCAATCCAATGCACAAATTCAGAATATGAGCTCACTCTTCAGTTGTGTGTGTTTTTGGAATCCAAATTATAGAATTCCTTGGCGGCAGACAAGAAGTCTGAATGCTTACAAATGTTTAAATCAGATAGTT
The DNA here is from genome assembly GCF_029215685.1 of Pituophis catenifer annectens. NCBI lineage: Eukaryota > Metazoa > Chordata > Lepidosauria > Squamata > Colubridae > Pituophis > Pituophis catenifer. Next base: position 33,921,283 of record NW_027256886.1, read on the forward strand.
GAAAATCTTTTGTTGTTGTTGTTTAGGTAAGAACTAATATTACATTAATGTAACATTAATATTACATCCAATAGACCTAGTGATTAAATAGACCACAGATCTATTTAAGTAGGTGGCAAACAAAGATATATCTCATTTTTCCCCAGTTTTCTTCTACAAGCAGGCTGCTAGAGAAAAGGATGCTTACTCTTGTCAGATAGCTGAATTGATTGCTTGCAGAGCTGTTTGGAATGATGCCAAATGGTATGTGAAGTCTTAGGGCAAGAGGGGGCAATCTGTGGTCTATTTTATGGCTTCAGAACAACATCATCCAAAATTGGCAATAGATATCGTTGGGAGGGGAATATTCTTTTAAGGCTTAAAATAAATATCTTAAACTAAACCCATATATTTTTCATTAAAAGACAAAACCAGAAACCCCACCTTGTCAAATCTGTCAAATCTGATGATATTACTTGCCTTCCTCATAGCTGCCTTCAACTTTGTTTGTTTGTAACCCACCTTATTATTTTTACAAATAACTCAAGGCAGAAAATATGGCTTCTAGATCAAAACAGATTTTAATGGGCAGATTTAAACAGTCTACTATTATTTAACAAGCATATACTGTAAATATAGTGCCATATTCTGAAATTACAGGATTATTTTTCTAGCCATAATGAGATAAACTGAAGTTTTCTCTCTATCATGAAAGCTGCCAGATCAATCTACATTTCTTGTCATAAATAACTGTGAGAATATGGATTAAAACATTAAGTATTATTTGCACTGATATGAACATCAATATTTTCTTACAGAATAACTTGGAATATGTCTTCCATTTTATTGATAGGGCAATGTGATTTATTGATATAGTAGTAACAGTGGCTTCTCAATATAATATAATATAATATAATATAATATAATATAATATAATATAATATAATATAATATAATATAATATAATATAATATAATATAAGAGGTTTTCAAGAAAAGGTTGAAATTCCATCATTTTAAAATCATAATTCAGTACCTTATTTTTCTTACTATCAAAATAAAATTTTACCAGATGAATTATCGGATTTCTAATAATGATCAGTATTTTAATTGTTGTTTTCCTAGAATATACTGTATAGATAAGACCTTTTTTCCTTTAATCTTACTTTTGACCCCAAAGATGCAGCTCTCCTGCCCACTACCTGAATTTAATTCAAACCATTCTGCAAAGTTCTAATATTAATCCTTTCATTTTGGTTTTAAGTTACTGCATATATGGCACAATTGACTTTTTTTCAAAAATAAATTAGAAACACACTTACAGAAGTAAATCCATTCTCTTCAGAATGAAACAGTTTTAAGTGAAGAACAATTACATTATTTTACTTGAAATGTCACTTCAGTACAGAATAATTCAGGTTTAATATAGTGGGAATTTATATGAAGCTTTTCAAATAAGAGATATCTGCAACATTCAATAGTTTTTCTGAGAATGCAATTACTCCAACTCAGTACTGAAAATTGTATTTAGTTAATTGGTTACAATATTTATAACTTATCCCAAACCTTTTTAAAAGTACATTTAGCCCTCCTCTCCTAATATTGTTACTAAATTGTACCTATATATGATCATCAAATATAATAAAGGATTTGAAAGGAAATATTGATTTATTTATTTTAACAAGTTTTACAAAAAAAATTACACAATAAGGGAACATTAAAAAAAATAACAAAGTAAACAAAACAGGAAAAGGGAAACTGCATAACATTTTCTCTTTTTTTTCATTCTTCTCTTCCTTTTTTCTTTTGCATTTTAATAATTATCAGAACTGTTTTGTTTTTCTTTTTTCAACATGTACAAGCAGTATTAAATAACAATATGAATATACCTTAATACTAAGTAACTAGCTTATGACCAAAACTTTTATGTACAATTTGTTTGATTCAACCTATATCTGTTTTTTTATGTCATATTTAATTGTGTATGGAAAAAAATGAAATAATCTGTAGTCATGAACAAACATTTTAAATCATAATTAATATTGATTTAATATTGATTTATTTAATTGATTTTACAAGTAATAATCTTTTAATTATTTTAATTACTAATAATCTTTAATTAATATCATACAAATGCCATTATATTGAAACAATATAATGTACTACATTTCACAACAATATAATAAACTATTACTATAAAACAGTAAAAACTGACAAAAAAAGTGCAAACCATTTATACATACCACTTATATATCCAATATTAAACAATAAGTAAACATTTGCAAATCAAATTAAATCAAAAGAAATAATACAAACAAACTTTTCAGAATATTTGTTCTGTTTATTCAGATCAAATATCTTTTAAGAAAAAAAGTTCTATATTGAGTAAAGTAGAGACGCTGGCAGAATGACCAATCAACTGATTTCATCAGTTTGACTACAGAGTTGCAGTGAATTACTGCATCTTTTTGGCTGAGGAAGAGTTATAGATGCAATGCAATAAACCTATATTTAAAGGCATGAGCTCTCAAAGCTACAAAAGTAATTATATGTAATTAGAGATAAACACGGTGATCTTTATAATGAGCAATGAAGAAGTAATGCTGTTCTATGTTCAATGCTTGTGGAAACTAGAAATATTATGCCTTACTGTCATAATATTTCTGGTTTCCACAAGCATTGAACATAGAACAGCATTACTTCTTGTCATTAAGACTTTGTTTATTAATGTTGTTAATATTGTTAGCATTAATTTTGTTAATACTGTTATTAATTATTATTAAGTAGTTTGGAGCAGGGGTCTCCAACCTTAGTAACTTTAAGACTTGTGGACTTCAACTCCCAGAGTTCCTCAGCCAGCAAAGTTGGTAGAATGTTTTAATTGTTGGTGTTATTGTACTCTGCCCAGAGTCACTTTGTGTGAGATGGACAGCCATATAAATTTGACAGTGAATGAATAAATATCTACTTCTGTCTCCTTTTCAAGGGGCACATCCAGATATATGCACAAGTGAATGTATGTGAAAGCTGCAGACATGCTAGTTTATAGGTGGAAACTATGAGACAATTAACGATGGGAAATTGGTGAAAAGGATCTTATCTTAGATCTCTTATCAGCAGTTGGTAACACAAGAGACTTAAGCAAATAGTACCTGCAAAAAAAATAAAAATGTTTTTGTTGTCTTGCTTCCCATTGGAAAGAAGTTGCCTAACTTAACGTTAGTACTCTGCATTTCACAGATATCAAAGTTTCACTATTGCTTCCAGAATTATTTGGAATAATGACATGAATTTTAACCACTAAGCTTTAAGAGAAAGCTTTGAAGCTTCACATTCTTTATATTATTTATTCATCAACGTTTTAAGTATTCTTGAGGATACTTGAGGACACTATTCTTGTGGCCCTAGTATAATTTTGCAACAGACTTGTCTCTAAATATTTGCTTTTAAATCTACATTATATTGAGATTCTCTTGTGATGGTTATATATTAAACACTCTTTGCTTTCCAAGCTATGTTATTTATTGGTTCCCTAAAAAAGAAAATCTTAACAAGTTAGACTCAGCTGCTGATTCGTCTAACTGTGGCTATGGTCTATAGTTTCATTGAGTGAACCCAAACACAAGGTTAGTTTTCAAGAAAGGGAAAATAAGATTAAACAGGAAAGAGAATCAAGAATGAAAATATTTTCATTACTAGAGTATTTACATGTCAACAGTTGATACTGATGTGGGATTTTCTCACAAGGGCTTCATATACAACAGGAGAAAGAAAGTACTGCTCACAGTTTACAAGAATCCAAAATGATATGTGGAGCTGACACATTCCCAAAAATTATCTGTAGCTGATTTACTTATTCTACTACCATGACTACCACCCTGATTTTCCCACACAGAAGAAAAGTTGTTTTTAACCATTGAAAACACCTTAGAGTAATAATAAATAGAAATCAAGGTGCTGTTCAACAAGACTTATTCTTTCTTTGACTCTAATTAAATAATAGAAGTTAATCCACACATGTACAAAGAAAGAAAGGTAGAGAGAGAGAAACAGCACTTATTAAAATCAGCTAATTCAAGGCTATGATTCTGTTTATGGTAGAGTTTTTATGTCCATAAGACTATTTTACCTCTAGTTCCTAGATCAAGAATTGTACCATTAAAGTAGTGTTTCTCCACCTTGGTAACTCTGGGTTGTGTGGACTTCAACTCCCAGAATTCTCCAGCCTGGCTAGGGAATGATGGGAACTGGAGTCCATACATCCTAGGTTTGCCAAGGTTAAAAAACACTGCATTAAAATAAGCAATGTGATTAAATCCATGCATTACTGTCTGCAAGAAACTACTGTTCCAATTTGTATTTTAAATATTTCTATTCATTGGTGATTTTAATAGTGGAAAATAAGCTCTCTGAATCTTAGTTGAGAGACTTAGTTGAAAGCAAAACTGCTTTCAAAAGTACAATCTGCGAATCCTAAGTGAAGCCTTAATTTGTCTATGCTTAATTTGTCTAAATTGAATCACAAAGGTGCAGTTTCTGCACAAAGAATATAGTTCAAAGTAGGTCTCTGCACACAGATCAGATAAGTATATCTGCTTTTGGAACTGTTTTGAATGCTTTTACAACAGCTCCCAGTTTAAGAAAACAAAACAGGCCACTTTTCAAAATTGGAAAATGGAATAGAAGTTTAGAGTCTGTTAAAAGGCAGATCCAGATCCAAATCATATGCACACTATAAGTCAACTAGATTATAGCAATTGGAGTGTTGGATGACAAATGGGCAAGCTGTAATTTAAATAATTTCTGTTCTCATTCAGCTTTCATGTTCTAGCAGCCTTGAGGATAGAGATGGAGTGATATTATTTCCTCTGGCACTGGAGTATTTGTTGGTGTAATTAATGTCCATAATATATATGTGTATGTGTTTGGAGTTTTTATCAAGTAAGTGGACTGCTTAGAGTTGTCTGTGGTTGAAAGAGGGAGGGAGGGAAGGAGGAAGGAAGGAAGGAAGGAAGGAAGGAAGGAAGGAAGGAAGGAAGGAAGGAAGGAAGGAAGGAAGGAAGGAAGGAAGGAATTTATCAGAAAATTTGGAACTAGTAATAGGATTATGAAATCATAGTTTCAGGACCCCCTCTATACCTTTTCAAATAGCTATTGAATTGAAACAATTTTAAAAAAACAGTGAAGACATACACATCAATTTTTTCAATAATTGATTCAAACATCAAATTACTCTTACCACTAACTGTTTTTCCTAACATTTAATCAGAATCTTTCTTCCTGTGTCTTGAAACTATTACACTATTCCCTGCATGCTAGAGAACAGCATTTTCCATCTTTATATACCCATTAACTCATCATCACTGTTCTCAAGAAGAGATAATATCTAGCTGTAAGAGAACCAAATACACTATCCTGTCTTCTTCCATCTTTGAAGGAAGAGAAGGAAAAATATGCAACAAAATATATTGTGGTATTAAACACATATAGTTTAAAGTGTGTGTGTGTGTGTGTATATATATATATATATATATATATAGTCAAATCTTAAAGAGGGAAATGGGGGAAGGAGGGAGGCACTGATGAAACCCTTCGCTTCAATCCCCGATGCTTCTGTATGTATATAGTATAACTCCTTCTTATCTACTGAAGGGAGTCAAATTTCACTGTTCTGAAGAAGAATGCTATATATCATCTATAACAGATGAACAGATAAGAAAAAAGGAAACACACTGCCTAGTTTTCAACAGGAACTTTATTAGAATAATTGAAAATAAAAAAATAATGTAGGCAGATGTTATGCTTATTTAGAAGTCTATAATGTATAGATGATTATTTAGTTCTCATTGAAGAAAAACTCATTATGCATTGTAAAATTCTGTGGCCACATTTCTATTCTTTATGTTTTACCCAATAGATTTGTGGATTCTCTGAGTATTTTATATTTTACAGTTAATTTTATTTTAAACATAAATATATTTTTGTTCAGCATCTCTTCAGCCAGGTCTCTTAGGGCCTGTACCTCCTTATATGGTTTGCAAGCAATAATTAGATAGTTTATAGACCTCACAGTACTTTCTGTTATACAAGAGGACAGCATGTTCTTTATACTTAGCTTTGGGTTCAAGCTATGAAATACTTAAATCTTTTTTTTCCTCAGAACTGATTTTATAGATCTAGGTTATGGCTTATCTCAAATCGTAGACCACAACAACACTTCCCTTTACAGAGCTTTTCCATCTTTTATCAACAAGTATACCCTATTCCCCCCAAAATAAGACATCCCCTGATAATAAGCCCACTCAGGCTTTTGAGCGCATGGCAATAAGGCCAAGCGCTTATTTCAGGGTTCAAAAAAATATAAGACAGGGTCTTATTTTCGGGGAAACACAGTAGATATATTTATTTCTTTTCAGTTGGTAACTATTTCTGGCCATTATTGCTTAAGGTTTATTAATCTGTAGAAAGGATTTCAAAGTATTTATTTTTTGAATGCAGCTGCCCAGTTATAAACATATACATTTAGTTGACTGACAAGTGAGAATTTGCTGGACATGTATGAAAACATCAATGGATATTACACTAAGTATGAATAGAGTGTTTTTCAATATTGGATGCTAAATATTTGATGGCTGGCAACCTAAATTATGAACTGAACCAAATAACTGCTCGTGAGATGTTTTGAGCAGGTCATGCAGGTTATTGTCTCATATGGTAATTAAGTAAAACTTACAATCTACCAATGAGCTAGTAGTGATTATAAAATGCATATAAATCAAGTGTTATTACCAGATTATGTGCATTAGACTCAAGTCCAGGAAAAATGGCACTTCAAAGAACAGCAAGTATTAGGAGAGGAAGGGCAATGGTACTTATAACACAATGAACAATAACTTGGACTTTGATTTGGCCTTTAAAATATGAGCTGTTTTAGAATAGTTATATTACCTTTAAGCAGTGGTGGTATTTACTTACCTTCGCTACTGGTTCGCAAATGGGAGCGTGCACGCATGCACAGAGCATCAAAAACAGGACATGATGACGTCCGAGCGGGTGGGCGAGTCTCCTGCAGCCGCCACTACCAGTTTGTCCGAACTGGATAGAACTGGCTGAATAGCACCACTTCCTTTAAAAACTTAAAAGTTAGAATTAAAGAAGCTGAAGCAAGCACAATTTTGCATCTTTCTGGGAAAACCCCCTGAAGATTTGCATAACTGTATCTTGTGCCTAGACAGACCAATTGGAATGGACTAATTAATTATCTTGAAGCTCAGCTAAGAATACCGTATTTTTTGGAGTATAAGACGCTCCTGACTATAAGATGCACCTACCTTTTTTGGTGATGAAAAGCAGAAAAAGAAATCTGCCTGTGCCTCCCAGCAATTTACCTCCTTGCAGCAAGCAGCAGAGGCCCGTGCAAAACAGCTGAAAGTCAGGAGGCCGATCCAATCAATTTGTGCTAATTAGGCTGTGCTGAAGCTTGAAAGGAGCTGTTTCTTCTTGCTGTTTGCTGCAAGGAGGTAAACTGCTGAGAGACAGAGGCCAAAGAGTGGGGGCCAGTTGGTGGGCGGGGCTACATTCAGTGTATAAGATGCACCCAAATTTTCATCCCCTTTTAGGGGGGAAAAAGGTGCGACTTATACTCCGAAAAATACGGTACCTTCAGAGTAGCATATAGAAGGAAAATGATTAAAGAATTGCAGATATAATAACTACAAAATAAGTTTGATTAGAGTTATTGAAGATGGGAGATTACAAAGGAAACACCAAGGCTCTGGGTACACCATAGCAAGAATGTAACATGACATAATTGTACAACCCTCAACCCAACAAAAGGTAGCATTCACCTCTTGCTTTAAAATTGGCAACCTGAAGAATTTATCCTTGGATAACATGTAAAATGCAAGGTAAATTTCAACAAAAAAATGCACAATGTGGGTATGAGAGGATTCTGGGGAGGGGGGTAAGAACTCGCCTAGACTTTGCAAACTGTATTCAGTTAGAAAAAGAAAACTTGAATTGTTTTATTTGTTTTTCCTACCCCACTTGGAGCTATGCATATCATCCTCTAAATATTTTGAAGAAGGAAGTAAAACATTTAAAACTTAGAATTTGAAATTACTGTTTCCAAGATGTTGTTAAATGCACTTTGATATTATTTGGATGTGAGGAACATTTTATAAAAGGAGAATGATGCCTTATTTCTTTTTACAGTCTTATTTACACCTGAGGACTTATCTATACAAATATGTGTGATAAGTGAGCATAAATGAAAATTCTGACCTAAATGTTATTACAGGTTTACGAGCATGTTATAAGCTACATTCCTGCTTGTGGACCTGACTGATAGCAGCCTCCATTATATCATGAGTAAATTCACTGTCAGAATATGTGATGAAATCTAGCAAATGGAAACTCCACTAGCTTGAAAAACCAGTTTCGGCATCAAATGAAGTTCAGTAACTTTTCCAGTAAAAATAGAGAGGACAATACATATTTTTCAGTACTCAAACACTGTACCCAAAACACAGGTGCTGTATTTATTTATACAATGCTTATTCTCAGTGTTGGTTGGAAATGGAAGAAAGTTCGGATTGCTATCTTTTTTCCCTTCAGGATTGTTTTTGCCTTGCTTTGAGGACTGCTTTGCCTTGCTTTGTGGACTGTTCTTGTCTTGCCCTAGCCTTGAAGACTTTGCCTTTGGAACTGCTTTTGCATTGCACACCACCTTGTTTTATGGCCCGGTCAGTGGTGGGTTGCCCCCGGTTCTATAGAACCGGTAGTAAAACTGGTGGGAGGCTCTGCCCACCGATCCCGACATCATCAAAACGCTTCTGTGCATGTGCAGAAGCTTCTACGCTTGCGCAGAAGAGCGCGAGCAAAGCAAGCGCGAGCAAAGCAAGCACACGCACGCGGCCCAGCTGCAAACCGGTAGTAAAGGTAAGTAGAACCCACCCCTGGGCCCGGTCTTTGTCTTATCCTAGCCCTGAAGATTTTGCCAGGTAATCTAGGGACTGTTGTTTGGGGGATTGAGGATGGAGCCTTACTGGCCAGTGGAGGGACATTTGTTTAACCATGCCCAAGAGAAATAGAGAACTCTCTGGAGACCGGCCTAGCTGTGACCACCTGGATAATAACAGAAATATCCGTTTGAGGTCCATTATAAGATGCCCATGTGACTTCTTCCTCCTCATTTGTTGAATGCTTCCTTCATCATCTCACACACTTATATATTTAGTATTATACACATCAAATGAGCATCAGCTGAGAAGTACAGCAGCCGAAGACTATCACCTTTAACTAGACACTTTCAACCCAAAATAATGGGCTATGGATATTGTATTCTTCCCTGATATATGTATATTCTTCCTGAAAGTCCATTTGTTTGCTCTGGGGAAGATAAAATGGAATGAGTGATTTGAAAACATCTGTCTTTGTTGTGTATTAATTAATGCCCTTTGTCTGTGGCTTGTGTTGCATTATCACATGCAACATTGCTAGAAGTATTTGGCAAAGCACTTGTTACAGACTTTATTACATTGAATATTACTATCTTGACTCTTTTTTGCTCTTGGTAGTTTGTTATTTTTTCATTGAAAGAATAGAATTCTAAGCATCTTACACTAGTCTTAAGTCTCATTTAGCAGAAGTTATTATAACTAAAAAATAAGATGAGATAGAAAGTACTTCCACATTAGTTTTTTATGACAGTTCAAAATAAAATCCAGACCTGTCTGAGCAGATGATATTAGCTCATTTTGAGAGTTAAGCCAGCCTTTCGTTGGCTCTGCCCCAGTTTATCTGAAAAAAGAGAAAAACTGTTGGAGCTTGTTTGTGGTCTAGTTTCCCACTAGCATCCAGCTCCTGAATGCAAGCAAGCTATTTCATTTGAAGGCAATCACTGGAAAACAAATAGCACAGCCTTGCATTTTGAATGGTCCCTTGCCGAAGATAAGGGAAAAGACGTCTTTCTGATTTCACACTATTATTTTGCCTCATCTCCTATGCATGCAGGAAAGAATGCGAAGGTCTGGAAATATTCAAAACAGTTCAGATCAAACCTGGCAGAGTAAACAGGTATGCAATTTGGAGCCTGCAGAGTTTAGCACTTCTTTTTCTCCTGCTCCAATGATCATACAACCTGGTCTACAGATATTATGAAATGCACCTGGTTGTAAAATTGTCACTATGGATTATTTCACCTGCAGATGCTTTTATATACAAGATAGTGATGATGTTAAAATGGCCTAGATCATTACACACACACAGCTTCTCACATAGAACTTTTCACCATGTCTATATGGAAGAGAGGAAGAAATATTAACTTTTTTTTCTGCATGTAGAATTTGGAGCTATCAGTAAAAGGACAGTAAAAATCTAATTATTTGTGCTTGGTTTTGTAAGGTTGATGGAAACATATGTGACTTTGTATTGTTTTATTTTAAATTTAGTTCTGTGATTTAAAGAACAATGGTCCAAGGATAGAGAAGAACACATTGTATTTTACTTTCTCACAAAAAATTTCTTCACAAATTGAAAAATTACTGATTTTATTTTCCAGTTGTTTGGATTTGGAATTTTTGCCAGGGAATTTTGTACTATTGGTATTCTTTTGAAATGTTGGCTCACAGACTTAATTGTTTATTGGTATATTCTATTTCACATGACAAATCCTAAACTTTACCAAAAGAATAGAGGAAGCAAAGGAATACATGAGTGATATTGATTGAAGAATCTTTCTTACTGTAACCATTTGATTATTTTGCCTCCTGCCATGCTCAGATAACAGATATCTCAGTGGTGGTCACTAAATGAAAACTACATAATGTGAATTTTCAAATCCCAATAGGCAATATGATAATATGAAGCACCATTGTTGCACATGTTCCCATAGTGTTGAAATAATTAGTATTTCACAAAAAGTCATAAGTTTACTTTTTCCATTACTAGATATTTACTAATATACTGTATTTCAGAGTAGAAATGTTTGTATAACTTAATAAAACTTGTACATCTTCCCTATAGTTTTTTTTTTAATACAACAGTTGGATATGGAACAAATTTGGCCTATTGATACTGCAATGTAGATTATACTTTTTAAAGCTGAAACAAGAGAAACTGCAAACTCTCACAGGGAGTTGAGAAGTTTTCCACCTTTTGCTGATTACATATGATACAGGAATTGGAAATTTTGAAGTGTTTCACACAGTCATTCAGGGTTTTTCCTCAATAGAATCATCACCTTATCATAAATTTTTCCTCATAACGTCTATATACTACTAAACTCTCATGTCTGTAACTTTTAATTGAGCAAAGCAGTACATCATAGGGCAACAATTTTTGAACCAATGTATCTCAAATGGACTAACATATACAATGCATCCAAAATGCATGACTCCAGTACGGAATGAAATTTGGCAATTTGTGGTTGCTACAGGGATTCAATAAACCAATACTGCCCTAGCCCTCTGAAGGCCAGGTAGATTGGTCCTACAACAGCTGTTGGAGAGCAGTCAAGTTGGAGAAGGTTGGAAGTTGATTCCAGTCACACTGATTTTTTTGCCCTTGGTCATTTTGTTTTTTTATTTCGATATCTCTGAATTGATGACCCAACAGGCCACAAGTTACCAAGTGTCCTATATATTTATGAAATATTTGACATATATATATTATTTACAGAATCTTTTAGCATTTGCTAATAACCAAAATAGCAAAGACATTTCCAGAATATTAAATATTCTTCCATGTTTCTAACAGCTATCTCTTGGGAACACACTGTAAATGGGTAATCTTCCTGTTAATATTCAAATTAACAAAATGTCCATACTTTTATGATGTTATATTCTGGGGGAAATAGACTGAAGCATGTATTTGTTCTGTATATACATAAAGATCATAGATCATTGTTCCTTCTTCAATGGTTTTATTCACATTGAAATAAGATGTAATAATTTATAGGTTATCTAGGAAAAGACAATGAATTTATCTGAGAATATCACAGTGGTAAAATAGGAAATAATTAGTCCCTTGACTCTACTTCTTTCAAATCAAATTGTGGTGCATTTATTTTTAGGGCATTAAAACATGATGTAATATTGGTGAATAGGGGCTTTTCTATACTGCAGCCTATAGCTGCTTGTTGTCCATGAATCAACAGAAATGGAGTTGGCTTAAGAAATTCCTTTTTTGGATTTGACAACTTTCTCCATTTTGGCCACAGAGATGGCCAGATATTCTGCCTAGAGTGCAGTTAACACAGCCTCCTCATGGTGGATATCCCTGGTTCCAGGAAAGCATGGCCTGATTGCTTCCCATGTCTTTTGAGGACAGGGCTGAGAATACAACAGAAAAAATAGCAGTACAGTTCTCCCAACCTGGTAGACTGTTGTCCATTTCATCCAGTTGTAAAAAGAACAACAAAAAGTAGCCAACACTGCACCCACAAATGAACCTATCAAACAAAGCAACGCAAAAAGTCCAGCCTTTCAGCCAGAGGTGGTATTCAGCAAGTTCTGACCAGTCCTGGAGAACTGGTAGCTGAAATTTTGAGTTGTTCAGAGAACCAGTAAATACCACCTCTGGCTTGCCCCGCTCCCATCTATTCTCTGCCTCCCGAGTCCCAGCTGATCTGGAGGAAATTGGGATTTTGCAGTAACCTTCCCTAGACTGGGGAGAGAATGGAGATTTTACAGTATCCTTCCCCTGCCATGCCCACCAAGCCACGCCCACCAAGCCACACCCACAGAACCAGTAGTAAAAAAATTTGAATCCCACTACTTTCAGCCCAGCATGAACATGGCTGTTAAAGGCAGAGAGCTGGGATAGTAGGGGTGGGCACACCAGACAAAAGGAACAGAAAGATGTGTGGAGGATGACATGAAGTACAGAAATAGACTGCATTGTTCTGCTTGTGCCAGCAGAAAAATAAGAACCAGACAGTTACGGAACCAGGAAACTCAGGTGGAATTGCTTTCCCATTAAGATGGATGAACTGATGATGATGTCACCCATTACTACCTTCACAAATTGATCTATGACCCATTCTCCTGATGGGCTAAGCGGAAAGTATGAATCAGCCCTAAAACAGAATGTTGAGACTTGGCTTTATTCATGTTGCTACATGGATTGTTTCTCTTCAGGATTCCAGTCAGCCAATTTTGCCCTTTTCTAAGATTCACTTCATTCCATTCCTCTTTTCTCTTTTTCCTTTTGCCTTCCTCCAACTTGCATTGGGTTGCTTTGGAAGTTCCCACTCCATTCTTTTCTAATCTTGCAAATCTTTCACGTTTGGGATTTCTCAGACCTGATAATTCTGTATGAATTATCAACTTTACACTAAGGATCAGTATGTATATTATTTCCAATAAAATTTATTTATCAATATTAAGTTCTAATATCACTAATGATAACTGATATTAGTAACCTAAGGCTCCAAGCCCATATAGAGCTCCATAAACTGCCACCTCCTTTCTCACTGTATGTGTATGTTCCCCAAAGCCTTTGCATTACAAACTACCTAAAATCAACAGCAAAATTTCCTAATATTTCAGGCAGTTCTGTAAAGCAGGGGTACCCAACCTTTTTACTTCCACAGCCAGCAATGGCAGTGGTGGTTTTTGCAGTTTTAGTGGCTGGGAGATTGGTTTCACACATGCAACTTAAATCCCATGCACACACAAATAAAGCTTCATGTGTTCACCGCTGCTTCAGCGGCCCAGTTGCGAATGGGCTGTGGCCTGGTAGCAGGCTGCGGCCCAGGGATTGCGGATCCCTGCTGTAGAGCATTCACTTAGCAACTGTTTGAAGTGACAATGTCACTCAAAAAAAAGTCACTTACAACCAGTATTTGGGCTTGCAGCATCCCCACAGTCATGGGATTAAAATTTGGGTGCTTGGCAATTGACATGTATTTACAACACTTACAGAGTCCTGGGTCATGTAATCACCATTTACGATCTTCCCAGCCAGCTTCCCACAAGCAAAGTTAGTGGAGGAATCTGAATTCTCTTAATGACCACATGATTTTCTTAACAACTGCAGTGATTTGCTTAAGAGCTGTGGCAAAAAAGTTGTAAAATAGAATGTGACTCACTTAAAAAATGTCTTGCTTAGCAAGGGAAATTCTGAACCCAATTGTAATCATAAGTCAATGACTACCTGAAGACATAAAAACTGTTGTGAAAACAGTAGCAAGTCTTAATCCACTTTAAAATAGAAAGACTATACAACAACCTTCAAACCAATCAAAAAGTAAAAGAGTATATGCTGACACAGCCTTACTCAGTTTGACTTGACCTTAGAACCCTAATAATGGGAAATGTAGAAAGAACAGATTTGTCTGAACTGAGGAGGTCAGTGTAAGAAGTGAGTTGGAGTTGGGGCACTATGCAGGAGAAATCAGTTCACAATCCGTTGGCTCAGTGGTGATTGGTGATTGAAACACATAAGGGAATATCTCTTCAACTGCCTTGAGTCCGGAAGCATAGGTGGGCGTAGACATTTTGGTAAGGTAGCGACGTTTAGTACTGTAAGGAGCCCCAGACCACTCCTGAGTGAAGGAGTGGAACGTCTGCCAGTTTGACCTGAGGTAACCGAATGTGAGGCAAGTGGCAATTGGAATTTTTCAGATGGGGAGGGGAAGTAAAATGTCTAACTCCTTAGCATCAGAGCATGTTAATATACTGTATATGAATATACCATATATGAAATACTAATAATCTGATGGTCATTTTGAAAAATCCTTTGTTAACGAGCACTTAGAAGCCAAGAGGAACGTACATGCCAAATTTCAAGTTTGTAGGCTTTACTGTTCTGGAGATCTCGTGATGAGTGAGTGGATTTCGCTTTTTTATATATAGATTTCTGAATACAAAATAAAATATTTTGTAGTATTCCCAAAATCTCAATCAGACAAAAATATTTCCTGCAGTCTTTTATTCTACAAGCTCAACTGCATTCATCAAGAGATCTGTATTCAAAATGAAGGTAGAGAGAATTCTTCCCCCCACCCCAAAAAGGGAAGAAGTACTTTTGATAACAAGTTAAAACATCTCTCTGTGTCCTACTGACAAAGCACAGAAATATGACAGAAGACTAATCCTAAATTCTGAGTTGTGGAGTTATGTTAGGAGTTTGTAAAAAATATTTTAAAAACCCCAAGGAACAGAAGTTAAATATTATTCATTTAGCCTTTTAAAAAGAATGATGCAATAGAAGAGTTTTCTGGACTTAGTCAACCAACTCAAGAGTATTTCATATACTCAGATGATGTTTCCATAATTCGGGTTGAATTAACTGAGGCAGTTTGGCAGATAATGAAGAGGTTGCATCATATACTGTATTCATTGCTCTACATTGAACACTTTAAAAATGTTGATTTGACAATAATTAATAACCACAATAAAGATTTTTTTAGATCTTTTAGAACCTGATGTGTCCACTTAATGCATAAATCATTTTTAATATGACCTGAGCTACAACATGTGTAAATTGACCTAAATGGAATTTTCTTATCTTCACTTTTCTAAAGGCATGTTTAAGCATGGCTGTTGGTCAAATACAAGCATGTGGTTTTATTCACTGAACATAGCTACAAATATATCATCCCACTGAATAATACTAAAAAAATCCATAATAGTTCTAAACTATTTCTGCAATGCTGTTATATTTATATGCTAAGGGAAAACAGTAAGCACCAAATTATTGCTGAGTATATTGTTGTATCATCCTGATCAAATTCCCACTGTAAAGGTGCTTCTGTGTTTGTGAGAATTTGCTATCAGATGAATTGTAGTTCTAGATGGGATGTTTCGTGTATGACATTGTCACAGAAAGCTCTTGAGACTCTAGAAAGAGTGCAGAGAAGAGCAACAAAGATGATTAGGGGACTGGAGGCTAAAACATAGGAACATAGGAACTGGGTATCTCTAGTTTAATGAAAAGAAGGACTAGTGGAGACATGATAGCAGTGTTCCAATAGCTCAGGGACTGCCACAAAGAAGAGGGAGTCAAGCTATTCTCCAAAACACCTGAGGGCAGGACAAGAAGTAACGGGTGGAAACTAATCAAGGAGAGAAGCAACTTAGAATTAAGGAGAAATTTCCTGACAGTTAGAACAATTAATAACTTGCCTCGAGAAGTTGTGAATGCTCCAACACTGGAAGTTTTTAAGAAGATGTTGGATAACCATTTGTCTGAAGTGGTGTAAGGTTTCCTGCCTAAGCAGGGGGACTAGAAGATCTCCAAGATCCCTTTCAACTCTGTTATTCTATTCTATATCCATCCTTAAAGCTGTCAACTGAACCATGAACCCAGTAGTGTCGACAGTGCATGATAAAAAATTTAAGATAGCGACAATAGGACAACTAACATTCTTTCAGTTTTTTAGGCATATTGCTGAGGGTAGTCCAGTATATTAGTCCAATATTTTAACTATATTACACTATCTTTCAAGGTTTTGAACGGAACAAGCCTATCAGACATACATCAAAAATCTTGTCTTAAATCAACTTTTCACAGGCTTTAAGAAATAAAGCATAAGGAAACTAAGTTACATCTATGTTTCTCTCAATTCCTAACTTCAACATTCTGACTATCTAAAGATAAAACTATAGCTAATCATATGGGTTGCTGAAAATGGTTATGAAATTAGTATCTGTGGAGAACAGCCAATTCAGGGAAATAAGGAGAACTTGAGTAAAAATACTACACACACACCACACTTTAGTTTTTGCAGTATTTGATAAGACTCCTATTCCAAGTGATTTTGTTTTATTTATACCTCATGCCGATGATTAAAATAATCCAACAAACTCCAATTTTTAGTTCCTATGCTACAAATTAATTTTAGCTTTTAGATATTATGCCTACACTTGTTTTATTATTATTATTTGTCCTATTTTGTTTATTTGCAAGAGAGCTATCCTGATAATTAAATAATTCATTTTTGTCTCCTATATGGCTTGTTAAAAATTACTGTTTGTCATGCACTTTATTTCGAGCTATTTTAATGCTGTGAGAATATAGTCACTTAGTCCTAGCTGAATATCTTTTGACAGAATAACTGTACCGGAATTTAGTCTCTAAGGCATATTGAATTACTTAAATATTAGATTTTGTTTCTGCCGTCTATACTATTAATGGGACATCTGCTAATGAAATGTACATCTTGGATGTCAGTTGATGGAAGTACTGTATATTTAACATTTTTATCAATGGTAAATTAGAATCCATTATTTAGTCAGAGCTTTATAACTGCTCAAATATAGTTTGTCATAGTATTTAAAAACAGTTTATTTTTACCCAAATTAATAAGTGATTTCTATGTTGTTACTGTAACTAATTAAGAACATATGATGATTTTTTTTATATATTTATTATATACAGGAGTGGGCTGCTGGGGGTCTGCAGGGGTTTGGGAGAACCTCTAGCTAAGATTCTGTGCAGTTTGGAGAACCCACAAATCCCATTCCTGGCTGGCCCCACCCACCCCACCCTGCCCTCCCAGGAATCCCCACATGGCCCATTTTGGATGTAGATAAGTGCAGAGTGCATGGAGACTCAAGGAGGGCGAAAAATGGGCCTACCGGAAATTTAGGAAGGCTGGAAATGGGCCTGTTTCCGGTCTCCAGAGAGCCTCTGGAGCCTGGGGAGGCTGTTTTTGCCCTCCTGGAAGCTCAAAGGAAGCCTCCGGAGCCCAGGGATGACAAAAACGTCCGCTCCACCGTGGTGCAGGAGGCCAACCAGGCCACACCCACCATGGCCACATCCACCCAGCAATCGGGCAGAGAATCCCTTGCTAAAATTTTTGAAGCCTACCCCTGATTATATCACTTTTATACTATGGTATTAGTAATTATTTTTAAAAAAAAATTAACATGAACAGTTCAAAAAAGACAGGACACAAATGCATCGTTACTTCAGAGAATTCTTGCTAGTACTATCACAAAGAAATATCAACCGAGAAACAGCTGCAAAGCAATCAATAACATCAATCAGAATAGAGCTGGAAGGAACCTTGAATGTCTTCTAGTCCAACCCCCTGCTCAAACAGGAGACCCTATACATTTCAGATAGGTGACTATCCAGTCTTTTCTTAAAACCTCCAGTGATGAAGCCCTATAATTTCTGAAGGCAAGCTGTTACACTGATTAATTGTCTTCACTGTTAGGAAGTTTCTCCTTAATTCCAGGTTGCCTTTCTCCTTGATTAATTTTCATCCATTGTTTCTTGTCTTGCCTTCTGGTGCTTTGGAAAATAAGTTCACCCCCTCTTCTTTGTGGCAGCCCCTCAGTTAATCCTGGCTGTAGCCTAAGAACATTAACCTTAGCAGAAACAAAAGAAAAAGTGACTCATAATGATCTGACCAATCCATTTTACTTTGCAGGGTAGGTGAGATATTTTAATTTTTATTTTGAGATGTGGCTAAAATAGAGCAGTGAAGAAATAGGATACACAAGAATTATGTGGAATATTTCAAAGCCTTCTTCAAGAACTGCCAACATCATTAGTTGCATTCACAAAGTCTTTCTTGCAACATTCTGGATTAAAACATATGTAGAGGGAAATGTCAGTTTTGGAAGGAGAGAGAGAGGGAGGGAGAGAGCGAGAGATCATTTGCCAATACAATTTCATTATTTATCTACAAATGTCTAAACTAAACTAAACTAAATAGGATATGTATATATAGAAATGTGCTTTTTTTTAAATCCATGTACCATACTTATAACACTTTTTTTTTCTCAAATATGTGTGTATAGCATTATTGCTTTAGAATATAGTAGTCCTAGTCGTGTTATAGTTAAGGAAGATTAAATCAAGTGTTATGTTCCTGTGAAAGTTTACTCAGATGTTAGTCTCATTGCATTTACTTCGACATATTCCTGTTTTATTATGTGTACACAAGAGTAAGCAAGAATACATCATGGGTGGTAAATCTCACAAATTGTATTAGAACTATTTCTAAATAGAATTATATAGGATCCATAGTTTTTATTAATCAGATTGAAATCACCAGTTGCAATATAATCAATCTAAATTGGGTTCCTGATTGCATAAAGTTACTCTAAAGCAAAATCACTGGGCAAAAGGTTCTGAAATAAGATCATTCAAAGAAAAACATTCTTTGAAGCTAGGAACTCGTTCCAAAATTTCATCAAAGCCAGACAGCAACCAATCAAGTTCTTCTTCCATGCAAATTTTAAGGAGTCTGCCCCATAGCAACCTTATGGTCATATCCATTTTCATATCATAATTATAGCAAAAGAAATTGATGATCCCCAGCCAATTTTCAAGCTACTATGAAATGCACACTACATTTAGACCACAATTTAATGCTTTATTATGCTTTCTTAAAATCCATTGAAATCAATAGGCTTAAGTATGCTGAATCTGAATTAGATTGTGGCTTTAAAGTTCATTAATGTTGCCATGGAGAAGAAGAATTCTCCTAGAACCTGAACTGTTGTTGCTAGAGCAGCTAAACTTTATCAGTCATCACCACCTTGGAATCAAACACAGAGGAGTGACTCAAAAGTCTCCTTTAAGCTCTTGAATCAATTGTTTGCTTGTTTGAAATTTTAGATTTAACCTTCACTGCATTTTCAAGGAAGTGAATATTTTCAGTTTACTTTAAGAGGCTCAAATTGCAGCAAAAGCCACCACTCAGTTCAGTTTCAATCTATTGCATGCATAGAATTTATGTATGATATAATCCTAATTATGCCTGCCTTCCTGCATCAGCATTCTTCAATTGGACAGGTAAGACCTAATTCTGTTTATAGTTGTTGTTATTACTTCTAGCTCTGTCAAAGCATTCAAATATACATTTTTTAAAAGGAGACAGCTTCCCCCTCCTCTCTTTTCTTCTCTGTCTTTTTTTGTGTGGCGGGGTACTAAGTATTGCTGTACTAGGCTGTGGTAGATAATTACTCTTACATTAATCTTTCAATTTGTTACAACAAGCTAATCGTTGAATATTTCTTTTTTAAACAGAATAAATATGATGCCGTCAAGTGCAGAAAACAAATCTTCACATTTTTGGAGTCATCTGTGAATAATTGACATAGAAATCACTGAATTTTTTTTAGATCTGTTATTGTCTTTGGACAAATTGACTCTTTTTTAATATGTATATAGTATGTTAATAAGTTAACAATAATATTCTTGTTTTTTAACACTTATGTTGTAATCTTAGTTTTTTTAAAAAGAAACTTAAATATCGAAAACTTTTCCTAATATGCAAGGCAACTTGACAACCAGAAAGGATAAGATGCAAGAAATATCTGAATTATTGCAATATTATCGCAACATTGATTCAGTATGAGGTGACTGGGAATTTAATTGAATGGGGTTTTATCCTTTTTACTATGTGCCCATTTTCTTAATCAAAATAGCCATTCTTTAGCTACTTTCCAATCTGCAGTACAAATAACATGGGATTGCTAGAACTTTCCCTATGAGAAAAAAAATCAAAACTCATTGCTCTGTCAAAGTCACATTCTCCCGAAGTTGGACTGTCACAAAGAAAACAAATACTTAGAAACTCCAAGTAAATAACATAATTAAATATAGAACCAAAGAGTAGAAGGCAGGAAATGGTGCCAGAGAGAGAATCCACAAGGATCTCAGTGATTCAGTAGAGAGAAGTTACCCAAGAAAAACCTTAGAGATCAAAAACTACAATTAGAGTTTATCTATTGGTCAGGCACGAGCCAGGAAATGACCTGATACATACATTACTTGCTGTAAGCAAAGGTCATTTACTGAAGTAAAATAGTTATTACAGGAAAGAAAAAATAGGAGTAATGCTGCAGAGACAAAATTCAAAACAAAAATTCACAAAAAAAGTGTGTTTTTAGATTCAGGAGCGTTTGGGATGATACGTCTAATGCAAATGTGAAAGTGTGCATTCATGCATTTACACATATATCATAGCTAGGCAGGAGAAACATTCTTTGTCCTTTCCATCCCCATAACTGTTTTTTTCAATTCCTGCTCCTAGTAATAGCAGAAAACCAAAGGTCTTGAACAGGATCAGAGAAGATGGAAGAATCACCAATGTTCCACCTTTTGTCCAATCATGTCTGTTACATACAGTATGTTAGTTTCTTCTCTGGTTATGTGGACCACTGTTAGAACCAGGAAATGCAACTTTGTAAGAGGTGAGCGTCCACATGATACCGTATATAAGCTAAAGGCCTGCCTCATGACATTTTAGCATGCTTCTATTCTCCCAATACAATGCATGCCATAACTAACAGACACATTTTAGAGCCAGTGTTTATACAAATATAGGTTCTAAGTTAAAAGTATAGGAATGTGAAATAAGGGGCGGGGGATTTTTAGTGACCAAATCTAAGGCTCTTGAGATTGGAAATTCTATATCTCAAGAATACACAAACAAATCATATTTTCTCTCTTAGAAATTAAATTAAATCTGATTATTCTGCAATGAATACATAATTATATGCATTGCTTTAATCAGACAATAGCCAAAAAAGTTGTACAGTTCTAACATAAAAGTACTAGAACTGTATATCTACATTTACCAATTACAGGATAAACTGTTTCTTATTGCTTGATCACAATTGTTAGTCTGTTCCATAGCCAGCTCACATGATATATACTGAGCACACATGCTAGAGTTTATAAAACCTCCTGAAAAATTTCCATTGGGAATATACTTAGATTCAGCCTTGAACCAGAATTTGTAATTCTTGCTCTCTAACCTTTAACTTTGAAACTTGCACTCCATTTTGGTGGCGTTTTACTGTAATGTTATCTGGGTCCACTAGAGTCAAACAGTATAGGAAATATGATTACAATAATTGTGTTAGAAATAAGTTGCTGTCATGATCAAGTAAAAGCCTCCAAAATGAAACTGATAAAATTGTATCTTTGACCTTCATGTCAGTTCTAAAGAAACACACTTCAAATGCTGTCTATGAATATTAGGATTATTATTTTTGAAATAGAGACTAGTTTATATTTCCTTTTGAGAGTTCAGAAGAGCTACCTTGTTTGTAAAAATTTGTAGACAGAAATAAACTCTGGACTTTTATGAAACAATAGGCCAGTAGTAAAACAGGCCAAAAGCTTTAATAGAATTAATGGACTAACTTGGCCAAGACACTTTGAAAAGGATTTTATTCCACAGATTAGATTCATAAAATGTATATATTTTAAACACTATTCTCCTTGTTCTTAACAATTCAATTATGTTTTGTCCCTGGAGAACTTCTAAGTATAAAACTCTGAATGTATAGATGTATGCAGAATAAAATATCAGAAGTAATGCTCAGTTGAACCAAAATAATATAAAAAGGAGTTGTATCCTCCCAACAATTTTATGATCTAGTTTCTAGCAGTGTGCGTATGTGTGTGTGTGTGTGTGTTTGTGTGTGTTCAAAGCATGTTTTAGAAAATAAATTTGTGATTATGTAACAAGCTTAATTTTACTTTGCTGACTTGTTCATTATTTAGATCATAGACTAGGTTATCCTGAAAAAAATGCATAATAGAATGTGTTTTATGATTATGCATGACGGCAACAAAATGCATTTTAAACTAAACTGCAGTAAAAAATGAACTTCTATGTACAAAGTACAATACAAAAATCCATATGAGACCCTTTTTATTCGTTAATGAAGTATCTCAACCCAATAAGAATCCTAGGCCATACAGTAAAGATAGATTAAAACTTTCACAACAGTGAGTTGTGAAAGTGCAACAGTTTCTAAACATAGGACAGGGAAGAAAAGCTCCCTTAATTTTGCCCCACTTTCAATAATTATGGGCTTAATTGTTGAGGTAATGAATACTATCATTTGTTCAAGGAAATTAAAGTAAATTAACCAGAATGACAATTATAGACTTTCAAATGCCCACTGATATTACTGTCCCTTTCTTAGAATTAAACACTCACTGTATTTAACACCCAAATCTCTTTTTTCACTGACCTTTACTATAAACCTTTTCCTTGATGTGTTTTAAAATAGCTATTTAAATTAGACAATCAATCATCAAATTAGATGCATGACTATACACATCAAATTCCAGTTGTTTATTTTCATTCTGGCACACTCATAAACCTGCAGGTTTGAAGAATGTAATCAATTGGCATAAGCTTCAGTGTTAAATGGTCATCCCAAAAGATGTCTCTGCGTTGTTTTGAAATGTACTTTTACAAGGCATTTTAATAAAGTTTGTTTGTATTTTCCTTGATGAATAACACATTTGCTAGTGAATTTTCTGGGATGTTTGGTTCATGGTCTTTCCTTTCTTTCCCTTAGAAGTCTTTGGTGGTAGCAGCCTGCAGAAGCCTTGCGGGACTATCCCATTGTGATCTGACCTGGTCCTGGCTTTGTCCAAGTAATTGTACTCACAGTAACACTCATGACCCCAAGAAGTCATTGATAAGCCCCAGCACACAAAGTGCAGGGTTAAAAAAGTTTCAAATTTGAAGTGGGGAAAAAAATCTGTTAAGCCACAAAACTGGTATTTATTTATTATTTTAAAGTAGCCAACATGCTTCAAGATAGTTTTTTTCTAGCTCTTTCACAAATCGGATCAATATTTAAAAGAAACAGAAGGCTTATCTGGTATTGTAGTTAAGCATGTAGTATAAAGGGATAAGTGTGCATTCCTAAGTTTTTCTTAAGAGCGGTGGCACGATTACACTTTTGCCATTTGCTGTGATATTTGATTGATCCTGAGATTTAAGATGAAAGATGGATTTATGCCACCAACGACTTAAATAAATAATAAGGTATTGCTGATAATAAAGGTTAACATAAACAGCGCTGTTTCTGAGAAGTGCTCTAAATTGAAAATATATGGTTGATTTGATTAAGCAATATTTCAGCTTCAGTTTCTCAACAATTTCATTTTCTCAGTAAACAGATAAAGAGCAATCCTATGCATTTCAGTTCACAAGTTCCCTTGAGTTCAGTGAAAGTTATAGTGGTATTTATAGGATTCTAATCTAAGTCTGTTTTTAGACATGAAACAGCAGAAGATGAAATTATAGTGGACACATTTTATGCTATCATCATAAGTTGGCAATACCTCTAAATTACATTGAGAAAATATTGACATTTAAACCATGCATCACTATGTCTTGGAAAGATAATAATATGTGTTTTGCTTTGGACTATTGCACAGTAAAGTATTAGTGGCAGAGAGATCAAATTGACCTGCATCACTAAGTGAAATTAATGATCTGTTTTTCCACTCTATATATAGAAAAGTCTTTTCCTTTTGGGTAAAAATGCAAATATTGAAGAAAGGTCCAAGCCCTGGGATATTGCAAGGTTACAAACTTGGTTATTAAACCATAACATGGATTCATTCTTTACAATGTGAATGATAAAAAACATTTAAGTGATGTCCAAAAATTGATGTAGTTTTTTGGTAAAACATATTGCTGTTTGTGATGACCACTTGGATAATGCCAGTAGTGGGGGAGGGGGGCAGTTTAGTTATGCCACATGAAAACATGCCTTCACATTCATATTTCACAGCACTGATTTAAGTAAATGGAGCATTTGGATTTTCCTAATTAGATGATAATACTTAGCCTAAGAAAAACACCCAACCCTCAATGAAATTACATAGCTAATCTTAATCCCCTCCCTAGAGGAACTGCAAGCTTCAGGAATCACTTTGCACAATAGTTTACTTTGGGGTCCCTTGGAGAGGTCCTGCAGAGAGTTCTGTTTTTCATACTACATTCCTTTGCACAAATAAAGCACAGCTTTGTGCCCAATTCTTGAACAGAAAGCATTATTTGTACATGGCCACCAGGCAGAAAATCTGCCATAGATATAAATTTAGAGGGATAAATGGAGCCAAATCAAGAAATGAACTGAATCACAATTTCAAAATTAAGAATTTGAGCTTAACCCTTTTTAAAAAAAAAAATTCAAGTTTTGTTTTAAAAACTTTTTTATGACATCCTTTCAAAGAACATAAACTTTCCATATTGTTAACGATTAGGATGGCATGTTATATTAAAATCCAAAATTGATATATTCCATATTTTTATCATATCCATTGGGTTTATTAACCCATCTACTACTAGTCTCTCTAGTTCTTGAACAGAGGCAAAAGCACTTAAAATAATAGCTTATCTAAAAGTCAGTCATTTTATATTTTTATTTATGATAATATTTATATCATAACCATTTCTAAAGACTTTGGACAGAATAAAGAATATTATCTTTACAATAATATTGTAATAAATAAAATCTTAACAAGCTATTATTTTAAAGTTCATTAGTCCTTTTTGAACAAAGACTACACTTTGATGGTTTTAACACGCATTATTTGACACTATTTTCTTATTTTGCCAATGCAGTTGAGTGTTTTGTATCTCTAATTACTTCATCTTGATTGTTGAAAAAGTGATATAAAATACCATAAATAAATAGATAAAATCCCTCCTTCTAAATAAGTGAGGCATGACTTAGACGTGCAAAGGAATGGCATGAAATATGTTATTGTTTTGAAAGTACTTCATGTTAATCCATCCTCTATGTTGTGGTTTAGGAAGGCATAACATATTTGAAAAGAAAGGCAAGTGGATGTAACAGCATTCAGCTCACAGCCAGCCCTACCTTTGCCTAATCATAAAACTGAAATATTAGGAATCTTAATGGCTGTTTCCCATCCAGACAATTCCAGTGTATTTTAGTGTGTCCTCATGAACCTCTGAGCTGAACTACTGTCTCAGCTATGCTAGAAGATGCCATCCACTCACAAATGCTCAAGTAAGATTTAACTATGAGCTTCTCTGCATGGAAAGAAAGAAGACATTCTATCTCCCCAGAAGATCTGGTGTAAATATACTGTAGTTTATGAAACACCTGTCTGAAATAAAGTCCTGAACAATCACTTTCCTTCTAACCTCTGACTTTCTGATAAAATGTGAAGATGATTTTATAACTATATTTATTCATAACGTTGCAAATAAGCCTTACTTGATATGTATGTGAAAGAGCCACTGAAATAATTGTATGCTTTAAATAATGTATATCAAAGGCTCATTCAAATGATCTCATCATTGTGGAATTATTGGCATACTTTAAAAATACTAAGAACCACACAAATTCTCATCCAACCACAATTTTTTTGCTTTCCTATAAAACTAATTAAGTGATGATAATTGGGCCTTTCTCTCTAAAAAACACTAGAACTATAGCAGGCACCTGGATTTGATGTGCAAGGAAACCTAAAACCAGCCACAGCTTTCACATTCTGCAAAGAAATGAGATATTTTCTACCTGGCTCCATATCACAGATAAAACACTATGAAACTTTATTTTGACAGCTTTTTCTACTTTTCGTGGATTTTTTTTTTAAAATTATAAAATAAATTCATGATGTTTATTTGCAAAGGTCTGATTGATTTTAATGGATCTGGATTGCAATCCTTGATTATAAACATCTTAGCTATAAACTTAATCATAATGCTGTTAAATAATATATCTAGCATAAAACTTTTATTACAGCTTATAATTTCTGTTTATATAATATTTAACTTAATTCTTGTCTGTATAAATCAATGCTTATTTTTAAGAGAAGCATTCTAATATTTCAGTTTTAAAACTTTAAATATGCAGTACTGTATTTGCTTACTCATTGGAAGAATATAGCATTGAATAAAAATACACATAAGGTATAAGAATTGTCAGAGGAATTCTAAAATTGCTAAACAATCAATGTGATTTTTGCATTAAGTAATCAATAACATAACTTCAAAAGCATACGTATGTCTGAATGTTGCCTCACTGATTCAAATTTGACTTTTTGGAATATTAACGTGATTAATTACAATTAAACCAATTAGTGCTTGCAAACTTTGAAGAAGACGAAAACTGGGAATATATAACAGTATTCCATTCATTTATGTAGATACATATGTTATACAAGTTGGAATTGCCACCTGGTTGTATAATTTGTTTTTATTACTGGGTTTGTTGTTGTTGCTGTTGATGGATATCAAGAGGTAGCATCATCTCTATACCATTATTACTCTCATAGCATTCCAAATATTCAATAAACCCACATGAAGGTTTGTCTCATTCTAATTTGCAGTCCAGAAACAAATAAACATGCCTCTTATGTTGAAATACATGATACATTAACTTGCTAAATGTTTGCTGGATTATGCCCATTTGGGGGGCGGGGGGGGAGAAACAGCTTTATTGGATTTTATATACCAGTACCGGCATATGTAAAGACTTGAATATCCATTATTAATGAAAATTTTGAGAAAGTACACCCTTAATTTATACTCATAACTGACTCAGGGGGGAGAGAAAGAGGCAGAGGGAGAGGAAGGGAGGGAGGGAGGGAAGGAGGGAGGGAAAGAGAGAGAGAGAGAAAGAGAGAGAGAGAACTCTCAAGGTGCTATGTTTATTTTATTCAATTGAACAGTAATGTCAGATGCTAAACCTACAAATGTTGCAGAGTTTGATTAGCTCCTTGGCCGCAAGCTTGAGAAATAAATAATGTTCAGTCTGAACTTGCCTTTCAAATTCTTTATTTTGCTTGATGTTTTAATCATGGTAAACTGCCACTTTCTCATAATTTAAATTCAGATAGGTGGCTGAATAACTAAAAGTCACTTAGTAGAAAAAGCTTTTTCTTTACATATTCTCTGTCTCATTATTTCCAGGCAAATGACATTGATTTACAGGTTGTCCAATATTTATTTCATTTAATATTTAAATAATACACACATTAAAAACACACAAACATAGACATATTTCATGTGAAGTAGTAAATATAAAAATGGGACAGCAAATAAAAGCTGCCTTCCACATCTGAAGCATTAGATACAATTGCTATAGGTTTAAAAACCTTATATTAAATCGGTTAAATCCGATTTAAGATAGTACTAAGGTGATACTCTGCTGAATCTTTATATTTTCTATAAGATACTTTCACCAGTTAATTATTAAAACCAGTACAACTATTGATTTCTTTTACATCAAAATTGTCAATTTCCTTCCTAGAGCTTTTACTGTAAAATTTATTTTCCACTGGAACATCTTAGCTATTGTTGGAGCATTTCTTATCTGAATCCTCTTCAGCCTCTCTGTTACTATTACCTGGAATTTTAGCTGTCACTAGACAATCTGTGAGTCATTGGATCATTCCTCATCTAAATATATTAAATGGCGCTCTCTCTCTCTCTCTCTCTCTCTCTCTCTCTCTCTGTGTGTGTGTGTGTGTGTGTGTATGTGTGTGTTCCAGCATAACTCTGGAATGCCTCGAGCAATTTCAACCAAATTTGGTACAGATGACTTAGACTTACTGTCTGGAAAGAAATACTGTGGGGGTAAGATACCCCTAACACCCCTCGGCAATGGTGAGTTGCTACCAGTTCACCCAGGATCAGGCAAACTGGTAGCAGAAGTGGTGGGCAGCTCTGCCCACCTACCCAGATGTTTCTGTGCATGCGCAGAAGCATTGCATAAGTGCACAAGCACCCACAAGAAAACCAGTAGTGGCCAAAATTGAAACCCACTATTGGCCCTTGGGGTGTGTTAAGATACAGCTTCTTGTGCCTTAAAATGGCTTCTACTGTACTGCCTTAAAGTGGCTTCTACTGTACAGCACAGTGGAGTTGCCATAGTGATGGCTTCACAGTATTCCACAAGGGGGCTCCCTCTGGTAAGGGGGAAAATCCAACATTAGAAATTACATTTGGTCCGGACATTTTCAATAAGGTTTTGATTATTCTTGAGGACAAATGTACGTCCAGGATCAATAAAACATTACTGCAACTCGGCCTGCCTGCACCACTACGAGACCAACACAACGTAGCTCACGCAGATTACATATGACAAAAGAACTACAGCATCGAACTTAATGCATATATCGCAAACAAGAAGCCACTTCTAAATTAAGATCAGAAAAAAGCATACCAAGTGATCATGGATCAGCTAGCAAAACAACAACAACGTGGTATCATTTTACTTGATGCTTCTGGGGCCACAGGGAAAACATTTTTAACTAATTTAATTCTCGCTGAAATCAGGGCTCAGGGTGAAGTTGCTCTTCCTGTCTAATACAGGATTGGGATAAATAAATACCCGGGCAACGCCAGTTATCAGCTAGTCACATATAATAATAGGCTTGTACCCATTTCCCTTCCCATCACAACCCCCAAGAGAGTCATGGTGAAGCCTCTTCTCTTCCCCCATCTCATTGGCTGATCCGTGGAACTGCCTACCACTTTGCTGGGAAGAGGAGGGTAATTATCCTACCAGATTCCTCAATTCCTTCAACAATGGCAGAGCTTCTAATGTTCTTTAAAAAGCTAGGGAAATATTCAAAGATGTATCTGCCTTGCAAATAGCCCCACTTATGGCACAGTCAAACATTGGGAGCTGACCACAAAGTGTTTTATTATATTTTGTATTGTGTTTTATAATATTTACCAAATTTAAATTCTGGAGGAGTCATATGTTCTGGTCTTTTGATCCATTCTGTAAGCTTATTTGAGATATCTAGGTTCAAAAATCATTGTCCTCTGATGCACCATTTCATCTGGTTAAAGATTACAGTAATAAGAATTTTAGTAGTATAAAGGTTATCAGGATTTTAATATGGGTGAATTTAGCATTTTAGCATGGCATTCCTCTCTCTTTTGAAATTTAGAAAACCATGATTTTCCTTTTAGCCAAAGCCATTTCCTTTGATGTGCAAATCTAGCCATTTCAGGGACTGCCAATCAAACAATAGGACTCTATTCTGAGTATTGCAAGTGTTAAAGAAACAAGCACAGGTGGGAAAAAAGGAGATGCAACATTTATTTATTTATTTATTATTTTTTCAGATTTCTATACCGCCCTTCTCCTTTCGGACTCAGGGCGGTGAACGGCCAAAAGTAAAACACTTTATACACAAAAGTTAAAATAGATTTAAAATAATTAAATAAATTTGGCCCATAATTTAAAACATTTCAATTTAAAACCAATTTCAAATTTTAAAAACCCATCATAAAATATTTTAAGAATGTCTGTTTTTTGTAAGATTTAATCAGTGTTTGATTTCTGACACATCACATATCTTGAATATATGTATCAGTTGTTTCTGTATCAATTGTAAAGATCTCACCCCTTTTAATAAAATGGGGTTTTTCTTTGCCTGAAATTTTGGATCACATTGTTGGTGGAAAGGTTCGCAAAGGTTGTCTTTGTGATTCTGTAAGCAATGGAACTTCTATCTTTTTGGAACTCTTGGCCCTCTAAATCACATTAATGTTTGCCAACTGGCAATTATACAGAATCACATAATTTCATATAAATACCTAAAAAGGCTTCCTTTCTATCACATGAACATTGTTTCAAAGAATTATTGAATGAACTCGTGTCTGAAGTAAGAAGCAAAACTTATCTTCAAATCTTAAAAATACATCGTATATTAAAGTAACTTGTATCATTCAGAACAGCAAATATCAAACAAAATGCAATAATTTTCCTCGTCACGTAGAAAAGGCTGTCAGAATCATTTAAGAAATAGTATTATAAAAGTATTGGATATGGGCTTAGGACTCATCAATACAGACAACTCACTGGCTCTTGATATGTTTACTCTTTATTGTTATATCCTCCCAATAGAGCCTCGTTATTGTTAACAGCCCACTGCTGAGATAAACTAAAGATTATTGGGGTGGAGGTGGGGGTTGAATAAATGTAGGGCACACAAATGATGTACACACTATATCAAACAAACTATATCAAACATACATTCCCAGAATACTGTTCTCTTCAACTTGATTGCTTGATTTTTAAGTCACCCAACTTGCAAAAATGCAATTCCAGGCATGACAGCATACAACCATTATACAATCAGGTCTTCAAAATCTTCTTGGAGATTGATAGGGTCAGAGATGGACAAGTCTCAGGAGGGGAAAAGGCAGGAAAGATCATTTCACAGGGCAGGGACCACAAATTATATGACAGACCTTCTGGGTTCCACCAGATGGCGCTGTTTCAGGGAAGGGAATTGAAAAGTACCTGCTTAATTGGAGCATGCAAGGACTGGCAGACATAACCAGAGACAGAAGATCCCACAAATGACCCAGTCTTATATTATAAAAAACTTTATACATGATACTTGTAATTGATACAAAATATGTATAAAAGGGATGTGGTGCAGGGGTGGGTTCTAAATTTTTTTACTACCAGTTCTGTGGGCATGGCTTATTTTGTGGGCGTGGCTTGTGGGGGGGTTAATGTGACTAGGTGGGCTTGGCCAACTTTTTTTTTTTACTTTTAAAAGCATTTTTTTCTACTTAAGAGGTTGCAGAAAAAATTGCTTTTAGAAGCCTCTGACAATCAGGCAAGTCAGCTGGGATCGCCAGAGGCTCTTAAAAGCATTTTTTTTTTCCTACAACCTCTTCGGCTGAAGAGGTTGCAGAAAAAAATGCTTTTAAAAGCTTCTGATGATCAGGCAAGTCAGCTGGGATCGCCAGAGGCTCTTAAAGGCATTTTTTTTTCCTACAACCTCTTCGGCTAAAGAAATTGCAGGAAAAAAATGCTTTTAGAAGCTTCTGACGATCAGGCAAGTCAGCTGGGATCGCCAGAGGCTCTTAAAGGCATTTTTTTTTCTTACAACCTCTTCGGCTGAAGAGGTTGCAGAAAAAAATGCTTTTAGAAGCTTCTGACGATCAGGTAAGTCAGCTGAGATCACCAGAGGCTTTTAAAGGCATTTTTTTCCCTACAACCTCTTCGGTCGAAGAGGTTGTAGAAAAAATGCTTTAAAAAGCCTGTGAGATCCCAGCTGAGCCGCGCGATCATCAGAGGCTTTTTTTAAAACTTTTAAAAGCATTTTTTCAGCCGAAGAGGTTGTAGAAAAAATGCTTTTAAAAGCCTGTGAGATCCCAGCTGAGCCGCGCGATCATCAGAGGCTTTTTAAAAAAATTTTAAAAGCATTTTTTCAGCTGAAGAGGTTGTAAAAAAAAATGCTTTTAAAAGTTTTTTTAAAAAGCCTCTGATGAGGTGGGTGGGGTAAGCAAGTAGTGACCGGACCGGGGACTGGTTCGGGGGATGGCCAGCCAATGTTATTATCAGTTATCCGAACTACTAAAAATTTTTACTACTGGTTCTTGCAAATGGGTGCGAACCGGGAACAAGCCACCACTGATGTGGTGGCTCAATGGCTAAGACGCTGAGCTTGTTGATCAAAAGGTCAGCAGTTCAGCGGTTCAAATCCCTTATGCCACATGATAGAGTGAACTCCAGTTACTTGTCCCAGCTTCTCCCAACCTAGCAGTTCAAAAGCATGTAAAAAATGCAAGTAAAAAAATAGGAACCACTTCAGAGGGAAAGTAACAGCGCTCTGTGCTCCTTTGGCGTTTAGTCATGCCAGCCACATGACCATGGAGACATCTTCGGATAGTGCTGGCTCTTTGGCTTAGAAACGGAGATGAGCACCGCCCCTAGAGTTGGAAACAACTAGCATGCATGTGCAGGGGAACCTTTACCTTTACCTTACCTATGTATAAATATAAATATAAATATTATGAAATAGGTATAAATATAAAAATAAACAAACTGAATAAACAAAATATATAACAATAAAATTAAACTTTGTCCATCCATTCCCTCCCAAGTAAGTTAGCTATGTAAAAAAGCTACGTTCTTTTTTTCTTTTTCAATTCTCACCAAAAAAATGAGAGAGAAAAAGGCTTGTAATAGGCAACAATTATTCCTATAACACCATAGATCATTGGGAGTTATTGGTTGTATATTCTTATAGTTCATGTATTGTTTTATAATGAAGCCTCCTCCTGAAATGTTTGTAGTTCCATGCTTAACATAGTATTTCCTTTACTTAAACTCACTACTTGACAAAAACTATGTGCTTTAGATCAGTGTTTCCAAACCTCAGCCGCTTTAAAATGTGTGGACTTCAGCTCCCAGAATTCCCAGAATTCCCCAGCTAACATGTTGGAACCTACGTTCCTTAAAGTTGTTGAGGTTGAAAAATGCAGCTTTAGGTAATATATTCTAAGTACAGATAGTCCTTGACTTATAACAGTTCATCTAGTGACACTTTAAAGTTACAATGGCACTGAAAAAAGTGACTTATGACCATTTTTTTTCATTTTTCACTGTTACAGCATCCCCATGGTCACATGATTAAAATTTGGATGCTTGGCAACTGACTCATATTTATGATGGTTTCAATGTCCTAGGGACATGTGATGACCTTTTGCTACCTTCTGACAAGCAAAGTCAATGGGGAAGCCAGATTCACTTAGCAACTGTGTTATTAACTTAATAACTGCAGTGATTCACTTAACAACTGTGGCCAAAAAAAGTCATAAAATGGGCAAAATTCACTTAACAAAAGGACCAGAAGTGAATATGGTATAGAGGGTCTACGGAGATTCTCAGTCATCCAGGTCATGGTTGTCCCAAAGGTGCTTTTTCAAAAGGCAACTGGATTTTCTGGTTTTTAAAAACCAGAAATTCCAATTGCCTCTTGAAAAAGCACCTTTGGGATATGGCATAGAGCTTCCCATAGGGTTCCTTCTCCAGATAAGAAAGATAAACATTCTGTTTAGTTTCACAGCCACATTTTTAAAACCTCTTTGCCGTTTCCTGAGAAGCAATTGAATGCTGGGTGATCTTTGCTGCTCTTGTCCTTTAAGTATCCAGACAATGATCTCTGTTGTATAGGGAAACTGGATACACAAAGTAAGGAAGCTCCCTGGACTGAGGTGCATATCCTATGCTTCCTGAGAAGACAGAAGCTTATCAAAGCACACACTTGAGCTTTTGCCCTACAGAGAATGCTGCTTTCATCTAGCACGCCCTTTTCCATAGTTCTCCATCCCCCAAGGCTATTTCTCATTGAGGTCTGAGGGCCATCACACTAAAATTATCAGCGCCCCCTTTCCAGACCTAGGACCATGTTAACCAGGCATAAAAGAGGCATAGGCCTCATCTTTGCAGTGGTGATTCTTAAAATAAGCAGGAAAGCTTAATAATGGGAACTAACATGAAGTGTAGTGGTTGGGCAGCAATACAAAGTTTCAAAAGAAAATAAACAAAATGCTGTCAGGAGAAGGAAAAATGGTGCTGCTGTTTATTTTACTTGCTTATTTATTCATTTGTAATATTTATATCCCATTTTTTTCTTGGAGAATTTAAAGTAGCAGAATCTTCTTCCTGCCATTTATTGATTGCCATTTTGGATTTATTTCAACTTGATGAGCTACGAGAAACAGTCACTGGCCCAGGTGATTCAATAATTTAGTTCCCATAGCATGCTAAATCCTAAATCCCATTAACAAAGCACAATCATTATGTTGACAAAAAAGCTATGTCCAAAATCTAAATCATAACATGACTTAATGTTGTGGTATGTTTCATGTAACATATAAGACAATGATGAGTTCTCCCAAAACACACTGAACTATACCCTATTCCAGTCAAACCTAAACCAACATGATCAAGCTTTCCTATAAAGCAATCCTGTTATTGATTCAGTGAACAGGTCTTCAAATAGATCCTGAGTGGTCATCTGTCAGCGAAACATCCTTTTTTGGGTGCTTATTCACAAAATTCACAAAGTTATTCTAGCAAAAGTCTGATTCCCTCTGTGTTCAATCTACATGTTATAAAAGTAAGCAAAGATGAGAGGGATAGAATAAATTATTGGGTTTGTATGTTGTATGTTTGATGAGGTGGATAAGTGACTAGAATGTCTACATTATTAACTATACTATTTTACAGTTTTAAGGACTATTTTACTATTTTAGGGACATGGTGGCTCAGTGGCTAAGACCCTGAGCTTGTTGATTGAAAGGTTGGCAGTTCAGCTGTTCAAAACCCTAGTGCCGCATAATAGGGTGAGCTCCCATTACTTGTCCCAGCTTCTGCCAACCTAGCCGTTCGAAAGCAAATAGAAAAATAGGAACCACCTTTGGTGGGAAGGTAACAGCGTTCCTTTGCGCCTTTGGCATTTAGTCATGCTGGCCACATGACGACGGAGACGTCTTCAGACAGCGCTGGCTCTTCGGCTTTGAAATGGAGATGAGCACTGCCCCCTAGAATCGGGAATGACTAGCACATATGTGCGAGGGGAACCTTTACCTATTTTACAGTTTTCATCTATTGTCCCAATCATAGAGCATAGAACCGTAATATCAAAAAGCCCTACATGTCTTGGGAGGGAGTGTCCTCTCTCTAATTAAGGGTGATACTTCAGAAATCAGCATAAGAGTTTAAGAATTTCACTTCCAGTTTAGGAATCTGTATAAATTGACATTTGATGACCCAACCATGTTTCACCAATGGCATCCTAATCAGAGAAGCACTTCTCTTAAATTGCTTTCCCATTCAAAGAGAGCATTTCTGATTTCAGCAGGGCCATACACTGACCTAGCCATGCTGTGTACCAAATTGTTGTTTCTCAGGAATTTATTTTTCATTACTGCTAAAATAGTGGCCAAGGAAAAAAGATACTTTCCCATTTTTTGTTTGTTTGGTAAATTGCTAAAAATATATTCCTGCCCTTAATGCAAAATCCCTATAAAAGTGCTATGCAAAACTACCATAAATGAGAGTTCAAAAAGGTTGTTGAGGTGTGAGGTTCTGAATATTAAAAACACATTTTAAGCCAATGTACGTTTCTTATTAGTCTCATATATTTCTGTTTCCATCCATTACATTGCACTATTAGTGCTTTTCTATTTATAATCTATGACCAGCCTTCCTAAAATGTGTAATGTACTGACATCTGCTGTGTGTTTGACCAATATAGCGCAATGATTAAAAAGAATAAAGCATGTATTTAAAATTAGGCTGGTAGGTTGCACATTGCCAGCACACATTAAGATTGTTTAAAGAAGACAATCCTTTAAAGTAAAATAAGAAACACTAACTCTGCCCCAAGGATCATACAATCTAATTATACTTATTGCACTAGATGAGCCCAGAATTGTGTCATTGAGCTTCTACTTCATTATTTCATGCAATGAAGGAAGCAAATATGAGTATCTTTTAATTACATTTTCAGTGTGCCGCATCTTTTCCATCTCTTGGAGAGAGAATGTAGCATGCAATAGTTCAATAAGATGGATTAGGCAAAGACCGTGTCATTATAAAATTTAGAAGAAATTGCTTATATACCATCTGTTATGTATAATCCAAATGCTAAATTTGGCCAAGTATTATTTATTTAGAATTCTTAAGTTGCTGTTTGAAATAGAACAGAACTTTTATATTAAAAGGAAGTGATTAAATCTGATTCTATTGCTATGGTAATATTTTTGTCACTATAAAATTGTACTGTCTGTATATCTTTTCTTCTTCATTCTCCATCCAATAACAATAGAAAAGGTATAATGCTGAGAATTTCTTTATACATCTTCAGCTAGAACAATGCCAGAAATTCCAAAGTGGAGAAGCTTCTAGTCATAGCATAGCTTCTAGTCATAGCATAGATATATAGCACCTTTACTCTTCCCTGTGACATACACAGAGACATACACTTTCAGTTGAAATGTTCAAGAATACTGTATTTGTTTTATTAAGGATACCATTTTTTTGTTTTATGGCATTGAAGTAGGCAATGTAGTGATTCTAAGCATCACTACACCTGGGTTCAGCTTCCCCATTTATCTGAAAATATCTGTCTGTCTGTCTATTGTCTGACTATCTAGCTAGCTATTGTGTATTAATTCGTACAATTTATATTCAGCAAATCTATCAAGAAGGAACTCAAGACTGTTAACTTATGGCTTGCCTGGGTTTTGTTTTTGTTCAAATTAGGAGAGGCACAGAGATTCCTGCAAACTGAACTATTGGACTCTATCTGCAGACTTCCATCTGTATTCTCCAAAATGTCTCAGCTCTTTTATAGGTCCAGAAACATACAAAGGAAATTAAGAAGATTGACAGCTGATGGGTGGTTAAAGCTAACATTTTAATTTATGCGTGTGCGCAGGTATGTGTACATACACAAGCAGAGAAAAAAATGGAGCTCAAATGTTTTATCATTCTATACTATTAAGAAAGAGAACCAATTTGGTATAGTGGTTAAAAGTACTGGGCTAGAAATTGGGGGGCGGGGAGGACTATAAATTTTAATCCTGCCTTAGGCACAGTCACCTACTGGGTGACTTTGAATCAGTCACTTTCTCTTAACCCTAAGAAGGTAATGGCAAACTACTTCTGTTGTCAAGAAAATTACATGGACTTATCCATGTGGCAACCAAGAGCCAAGATTGACTTGAAGGCACCAAAAACAATAAACAAAAATAACCCCTATCAAGGGAAGCTTGGTTTGGTGGTGAGGAAGAAAGCAGATGGCTTATGGAAGACTTCAGTATAATGCTGCCTTGGAAATATTGGCATGTTATATAGAATATTTCCTCTCTTTTATGCATCTCCCCAGACATAGGTTAATATTGTAGTAAAAGCCAGATGTTTCATGTCATACAAGAAAGAAGATATATGAGAAATGAGTTACAATGTTCGATGTCTGAATATTATTGAGAGAACAAAAGCTGATGCAGGCAATCAAGCCATATCTTTTGATTATCTTATAAAATATAGCTGGTTTTGATGTATACAAAAATCATATTCAGGTTTTAACTGAATATAATTCTCTTCCTTGTCTTTAAACCAAGCTTCAAACCCTCTTCCTGAAGGAAAAGCATTTGTCTTTTGTTCCAAATGAAGCCAACTTGTTTGTTTTCATCTGAATGTTTAATTGGCTTGCTATAGGCCAGATATATAATATATATATATATATATATATAACACTTTTTCCCTTTACACTTAGTTATTTGTGAATGAAAAGTTTGAAGTTTACATTTTAAGATGAAATGAAAACAGCTAAAGAATTCACTTTCCATTAATTTACTCTGTTCACAATTGAGTTTTATTCATAAATAAATAATCCCTATTCCTCAGTGTGCTGAGTGCTGTTCAAATGTTGTCACGTGGCCAGAATCACAGCCTTTGATAAAAGTAAAGAAGTGAGGTTTGATATAGTTTGCACAATAAATACCTTTCAGCCTTTCCCTGCTTGATATGGGGTTCTATTTACCCCTTCAATGAGGAATATGCCTGGAGATAAATCTGCAGAAGAAATGAAGCAGTTGTGTTAAAAAGTTAAAGACATTTTCCTTGAAGGAAAACTGAGAATGACCTTTCTTTTACATTGGGAATTTATTCAAATTTTTAAGTAGGAAGTTTCAGAGTTCTGTTCTAACCTTAAATTTTATTATTGATTGTTTAGAAACATATCTCCTTTACACACTTATAACATGTTTCTCCTCAGAAACTTAGAGAGAATGTGGCTAATAATATGAGTTCTAGGTCCTCAAACTCTCAATAAACAATAATAAAAGATAAGTTTAAAGTAAAGATAAGGTTTGAGAGTCCTTTTGAATAGTTTTTCCCAACCTAGTCCTGTCCATGTGTGTTGGTACAGAACGTTTGCTATATCCGTATAGGGAAGGATGTTGGTTTTCATTGTGTAAACTATTCTTATTGAATGCATTTACATTCATTTCCACTGATGTACATATATGTCTTGGAATTTCTTTTTTCTTTTTCCCATTCATCCCACGTTAATGTATGGAATACTATAGCCTTCACTCTTTATGTCATTCATTTTTAGATACACATGTTTATAAACAATAATGTGTCATTGCAAGAACTGAGACTAGATAATGATCAGGTCACATTCACAAATGTATATAAGTGAAGGAAAAGAATCCTAGAGGAATGAGGGAGAAAGAAGAATCTGGGGAGAACGATCTCCAAAAAGATCTTAGGGGATTTATTAAAAGCGTAAGATTCAGTGTGCAACACACTAACTAAATTCTAAATGAATTATTCATGACTTTGATAATTCAAAACAATGATATAAATATAAATTGTCCAAAAATAGAAGAATGAATGGCACAGTTCTCATTTCAAGTGGATGAACATAGGAAAATGTAAAGAAAACTTCCATCTCTGGAGTAGACCCTTTAAGATCTATTAGTGCCTGTCCTCTGCAAGCTAGTACTTA
Source organism: Pituophis catenifer annectens (assembly GCF_029215685.1). Lineage (NCBI taxonomy): Eukaryota > Metazoa > Chordata > Lepidosauria > Squamata > Colubridae > Pituophis > Pituophis catenifer. Next base: position 33,960,315 of record NW_027256886.1, read on the forward strand.
GACTGTTACTTTACTGAATTCCATTAAAACAGTTGATTAAAAATATCTATTCCCTAAACACATTTGTCTTAATTCTGCAAAGATCATCTGGGGGTCCAACCAAACTGGATGTGACTTCTGATGTATGGATAAATGCACCCCAGTCTCATATTCCAACTAATCCCATGCAGTACCTTTGATGAGACAAGATGTGGAAATAAATCCCTATGGCTTCTCGGCTGCTTTTCAAATATGCAAACCTTAGAAATAATCACTTACAAGAACGTTTTACTGAAAGTATGAGACTTGATTCAGAAAAGAAAATGTTAATCAGCTCAGCTACACATGCCAAAGATCAGTTGTAAGGTGAATGGGAGTCTAATGCTAATGAATGTCCACGTAAACTAGCAATCTGCTTACCAATAGGACAGTATCCAAATTTGAAAATCACACAAGACTTCCAAGGCCCTTCCAACTTTGGTTATTCTGTTATTCTTACTGAGTATATTAGCAAAATAATTGTTCATTTACAAAATGTGTACCTGACTACTTTCTATATCTAGATAGTCCTTTTCATGTACAATTAGAAACTCCAGTTGGATATATTTTAAGATAGAAAAATGACTGTAAGGGTGTTAAATGTTACTTTCAATTGTTTTTTTTAAAATGTGTATTTAGCCCGAATTCAACTAAAATGTATTCAACTTTATGGTAAATGGAAACTACTTCAGCAATAAACCTCTTGGTGTAGCACTCTCTTACTTGCTTCTAATATTTTGAACTGCTCTGAATTCAAAAGTGGTTGCCCTGTCTTGAACAGAGACCAGTGGAAAGTAAGGTCACTTCCTATTCCTATCTTGTGATTTTTATGATGTGAATGTTTACACACATATGATTACCTCTACTGTTTTATAGATTCACTGAAGAATCATTCAAATAAAATTCATTCTTCCAGTACAGAACTATGGAAATGTTATTGTTTTTTCTTCTATTTTTACTCTTTCTATTTTCTTTTCTTTTCTTTTTTTATTTTTTGTTTGCATAACTTGTACCAATATATGTTCAGAGTTCACTATGACTATTTAGGTTTTTAAAAAAATCCCAAAGTATGCAGGACTCATATCACATTACAAGTCAGATCTGCATATTCTAAATCCTCTATCCAGGTACTTTTCTGAGGCTCATAAGAGATAAGGATGGCATTTGAAGCTGTTTTCAAATTATCTCCTATCCAAGGACAGGCTGTGCTAGTGGAGACCAAAGGCATTTGGTTCTCGGAGCGCAAATTCAATTCTGGGCATGCATTTGCTCAGTGGACAGGTATGCTTTGTCAAGGCCCTGAATGCAGAGCCATTTAATTCTGTCTAGGTTCTGTAAGATTCCAATCTGAACACATTTTATATAATTGAGTGCAGTTCAAATTGCCCTGTACTTTCAGTAACATGACATAGCCACATATATATGCTGGTATTCTTCAAGTTATCCATATGTTTCCAGCATATTTGAATGTTTGTTTCCCCTTTGGGTATATATTTGCAATTGATTATAAAATAGATCTCATAAAATATCTGATTAGATGCACATGTATACATCTGGGTTGTGCCATTAATTTTAGTTTCTTTAGGACAAAACCAAAAGGGCATTTAAAAACTCATTGGAGAAGGGACTCATTCTGTAAAAAGACAATCTAAACCTGATGTATTTCTCCCTCTCAAGAATAACCACCTCTAATTCCCAGACTGTATTTCCTTTAGTGTCATTACTTTCAGAGTATGAAACCATGCTTAAAATGTCATGTTTATATGTAACATCTTTCCTTGTTCAATTGTTATTGGAACAAATAATTCAGAGTCTTAAAATAAAGCATGGCAAGTTTATAGGAGAAAGAGACAGAGAGCTCTAGAAAGGCAAATCAGTCTCAAAACTCTTGGTGTAACAAACATGTTGAAAAGAGGAAATGGGAGAGGGGAGGTAATAGGTACAGATCCACAAGGAAAAGCAACCCTGTGGCTTTTCTTCTTGGGAAGATTACATTCTGCTGTAGTTTGGTCTTGCTGCCGTGAATCTGTGGAAACCTGGGTTCATTCTTTTCAAGAGACTGGGAACACAAGAGGGTTAGATAAGGATTCACAAGTAGGCTTCTTTCTTGTGAAATGGACAAATTTCAAGAGACCATGGCTGAAAGTGGCAGATGAAAAGCCGGCGATCGACAAACTGCAAAACAAAGGTCGATTAAAATGCATGCCGGTTACCTTGCGTCCTGCCGCACACCTCCCCAAAGCAGCCGGCCGACGGCGCAACCTCTTGTCTTGCAATGTGGAAACACCCTTTCCTGGTCCCTTCCCTAACTATCCAGAGGCTTTGGCGTTCCCAGGACAAATAGAAGTCCCTGCATTCTGACTCTTTTGGAGTCGGGAGGCTTAAAGGTTAGGACAGAAACGGCTTAGGCGGTTCCTGAAATGAAACAAGTAAAAGAGGATTTCGGGTTCATTCGTTTTTTGAGACAGAATTACCTTTGAAGTGATAGATTGAGGGACAACCTTGCGTTTAAGAAGGGGCAAAATGTTTACGACTACATTACCAAAAAGGTAAATTTCGTTGTCATTTTTACTTAAAAATCTAAAATATTCGCTTGGTCGCGGTTTCAATGACAGAAAAGTCGGTTAGCTTTATTTAAGTGTACTGATTTTCTTTCCTAGTATTACTGTGGTGAGAAACAGTCTCTCTCCCCCCCCCCCCAGTGCAGATCATGGGAGGGGGGATACTTAAATGGCTAAATAAAGCTTTCTTAGGATAGGAATATTTTCTACTCAACCTTTGCTTATACTTTTCCTCCTCCAAAATATATAATCCATTTAGTTGTTAAAAGGATTCAGGCATACATTACATTATAGTGCTGCAGAGAACATACCACTAACTTTAAAAATATTTAAAAAGCAGTTACATATTGTTGAAAGGACAATAGGACTTTTTGGATAATTTGAAAATTCTCCATTTTTCCTCTAATTTGTAATAATTGTTGTATAATTAATAGCCGAAGATAAGTAATTGCCATATTAAGGGTTTAACATACTTCTTTTCATTGTTGTCTTTAGCATTTGTTTGTGTGTAACACAGATGAACCTTCAGAGTTTCCATTCTTTCAAAGTATGAAAAATGTAATCTAAATTGCTCAAATTTGCTTACTATATTTGGAACCACTTTACAGGGAATGGCCTGAATCTAACTGGTCTTAATGTTTAACTCTGTAGCCTCTTTAATTTAATGTGCTATATTTGTAAATAGTTAAGAGTTGGAACATGATCCAGTCAAAGTTGAATACTTGCTTTAACATAATTTAATGGGTACTTACTGGAGAAGTCAACTCCATTGTGTACAACACGGTTTACTCCCTAGTAACTTTTGGCTGCTGGATTGTTCACGCAAGGCTAACTAAAAGAAATAATTGGTACATCATCATCATTATTTCTATTATTATTATTATATTTTTAAAATCCCACCCAGGAAATTCTTGTGTCCCATGCCTTCCATGACTTGCAATATACTGTTATTCAGTTCAACCATCTGACTCACCATTAACTGTCAATCTTTGTGATGGAAAGCAATTAATATTTCCTGAGCCCAAGTTGTTTCAATGAAAAGAAAGTGATTTTCTCTTCTTGCTGTTTCCTGAACTGCCCAGGAACTGATGGATTACAATATGCCACTTTTTAAGCTTCTTGCATCTCTCATAATTAAGAGCATACTTTGCTCTTGCTTTTATGATAAAGTGTCTCTCACCATGAGGAGTAGAATTTCCTATGATTCAGATATCAATCCAAAATGAATGCTTTTGCAGAAAGTTCCAAATGGGCCTTATTCTCATCCTAAATGCAGTAAAGCCTATTTTACTACAGAAAAGCTGTCTTGCCTGTATCTCCCAACACACATACACTGAGAGTGAGAGATAATCTTTTTCCAATATTTCTTGATGCCTGCTAGGTACATTAGCTACATAAAGCGAGAAGAGTAGCTGAATCCTTCAGGAACTCAGCATTCTTGGAAATGTATAGATGATTTATAAAATAATTACTGCCCAATTTGTATTACAACAGTCTTGAACACTGGATCAGTTTAAAGCCTAAAAACTCAAGCTGTTTTCCTAAATTCAGTGGAACACAATCCCAGGTAAAGTAACCTATGATTAAGTTATATTAACCTATATATTGTTAAATATATGGCAATAAAGTCGATTCCCAGCCCAGTCCTAATAATTCCAATCATACTACTATTACATACAGCGAATAGTTCTATGTCTTCTGTATGGATTTTCTTGGATCTAAATTAGAATCCAGAGTTAAGCCTATGATCACCGATCTGATAGTAAATCCCACTGACCCAAGCTCGGTAGGAATTTCTGTGAAATGGGCTGTGAATTGATATTCTCTCAAGTTTAGGCTTTGAATCTGCTTGCCTGAATTCTTATGCAGGTGAAATCCATAAAATTTGAGATTCAGAGAGGTTGGGTGTTTAAGTTCACCCCATATCAGGATGGTAGTTGGTCGTTATTGTTACTAGTAATGTCATCGTTGTTAGAAACTGCTAATTCTGCTATTATATATAATTGTTGCCCATATTTTTAATAAGTGGATAATAGGAACTCTGAGGAAGTCTATCCCGCCCAGACTCGCTTTGGACTGCGAGATGGGTGGCATATAAATTTGATAATAAATAAATAAATAAATAATGTAAAAATAACATTCATGGGCTCAAAGAAATCAGCGTAAAACAATCGTGACTAAGGGAACCCTTTTGGTTTCAACAGTGTCTGTGCCTCACTCTGGCGCCATTAGACAGTTCAGCGAGGTTCCCGACGAGCGCACGGAGCGTCTCAACCGAACCTCCCTAGCATCCACTGATCGCTTCTATAAAAGGGAAACCCAGTGAGCCCAACCGTCCACGAGTGCCTCCTGTTTTCTCAGAAGATTCTTCGTTAGGGACGCCCAAGCAGCCTTTGACTGACCAGATGGGGGCTAAGGAGTGGGAGAGAAGCCAAGTGGGGCGGGCGAGACGGGGAATTCGCCGAAGCGAAAGCGCAACCTCTGCTATAAGTTGGGGACCTGGTATGCGCGCCAGATAGTAAGAAAACGCTGCCTAACCTTCCTCTCCATTTCTGCCCTGCTTCTGCCTTGGATTGCACTTCAAATTTCATTAGGGAAGGGAAGGGAAAGAGGGGAGGAACGAAAGCTTTCATGCGGTGGAAGGCACTGGGTTTTGTGCCTCTCTTTCACACAGAGATTCGCGCGCTTCCACCGGCACCATTGATTTTTCTAAGCTTGGGAAGGCAGGAATCTGTAGTGGTAGAGGTGCTGACATATGTCCCAAGGCTCCGCTGCTGTTGCTGCTGCTGCTATTGCTACAGCTACACCTGTGGAAGGAAATGCCTCCCGGGCGAGGGGGGTGCGAAGAAGCCCCGGCCGGCTTGGGTGGTCAAGGAAAGAACTGGCCCTAACTAGCTAAACACCGCCGACCTCAAAAGAGCAGCGATTCAGAATCTCAGCAGGCGCCCCGCCTTGGTTTCCGCTGGGGCCGGACACTGGCACTTTCAGACCCAGGGGCAGAGCTGCGACAGGGGCCGGAGGGCATTCCTACCCCCAGGCTCCAAAGGGTTTTGGATTAAGGAAGGAATCCGCCCGGGATTGGAAGTCACAGAGGTTTGTCCCCCTGTGTGCCTGATTCAGAAACCAGTCTCTCTGCGAGGGGAGGCAATTACTGTATTCCTAAAGATTTTTTTTTAACGTCTTCGAATCTACACAGGACCTAACCATTTGTAGACGATCATCCGGATCACCATCAGAGATAAAAAAAAGAAGCCCCCAAAAAGTGTTTTTTTCTCACACACACTTGATCTGAGGACTTGAAATTTCACAGCGATAGAGATCTGACTTTGAGAGATACAGTATCTTTACAGTTTTATAAATAGCTTTATGGATTCAGGATTGGTACCAATTAGTGAAGGGTCACCATTGATTTTGGCAAAATGATGCTAAAGATTATTTTTAGCATTTCCATTAAAAACAAGTCATTTTCAACCATGCACTTCTCCTTGATAGATTTATCTTTATGTAGCAATTCAAGCGGTTTAATCAAATATAAGGGAAAGTTAGGTGCCATTCTGCTCATTAGAACTTCTTCTGAATTTTGTTTCTAGAATTTAAAATGCAATCAGCCTTGGCTTTATGAATATAATTTAAATGCTGACTTTTTCAAGTCAGAAAAAAACCTTCACACTTCTCTTTAAAAAACACAATATTGTTATTGTTCCCGTGTCAAGCATCTTAATTTGAAAATAAATTTCATTAGAAATATTGAATGTCTTTCTGAGTAAAACTCTATTATTAGGTTACACCAATCTGAAACTTTTTTCCAATGTAAGGATAGCAACAACCTATTGAATATATCCGTTCTGAAGAGTGTAATCAATGTAATCAATATTGCAAATATCTGTTACTGAAATGGTTTTACTGAAAACCAATAAGCATGAACACTATTAGAATTCTGCTGTTTATTATTTGATTTTAAATATTTCTAAATTTGAGTAAATCAGATTAAATTGATCTTATTGTGTAGGATCAATGAAAAACCAGTGCCTTTGAGTTCAATGGGATTCGCTCCCAGGTTTGATGAATAGTTTGTAACAATGGTCTATGTTGTTTGGCAGCATATACATACAAAAGTAATATATAAATGTATATAAATAGCACACACAAAAATAGATCCATAAATTACTATAAATAAATTTCGTGAATGTCCTTGTATACTATGAAGTTTCGGTATTTTTGAAATCCAACTTGGGAGGCGGAGTCTTATGTTTCTCAATATAAATCCAGTAAATTTTTCCACTCAGTTATATAATTATAAAAAAGAATGGTTAAGGGACTATGGTAGGCATACTAAAGGTAGGAATAAATTCCACTGAATTCATGGAGAATTATTTTGGCATAGGCTTTGATAAAATCAAGTTATCTTTCTTCAAAAATATAACTGGTTAAACTTGCACAATAAATATTTACATTCTCTATTTTTTTCTAACACTGAAGGAAGTCATTCAGAATTTCCCTATAGCCTTTTTTAAGGATGAAGCTTTCTGTATTTAAAATTGTACTGTCAGGCACTTTGTACTGAACAAAGAAGCGTGTTGGGAAAGGTCTGACTCGAAATTCCCTTTCCGACGTGCACTCCGTTTCCTGCAGCAGCTGCACTGAGGCACCTAGGCAGGCAGACCGGATGACGTATCTGTCCTTCGGCTGTCGGCAGCCTCGTGTGCGGCGGCTGTTCAGGTGAAGAGCATCAGGTTTATAGGTCGAGAGGAAAACACAGGAAAACCCTGTTGGAGCAACTTGGAAACTTAAGACGCAGCAGGTCCTTCAGTGATCAGCTTTTCTCCAAAGCCTGATCGACATCTCGAGTTTGGGATGAGATTTCCCAGGAGGGATTCAGCAGTTGAAAGTTTGGGACAGAGACCCAGTCCCAGGCGCAGAGAAGACGGGTGCTACTTGTGGCCTGTAGCAATGGCCCTGCAGAAAACCATCTCGCCCTGCCCTGCCTCCGCTTTCCTGTTTCATTCTCCCTTGCCCCAACTGCCTATATCTTTTCTTTTATGTACACTAAGAGCGTATTTACCAAGACAAATTCCTTGTGTGTCCAATCACACTTGGCCAATAAAGAATTCTATTCTATTCTATACGTTCACACCTGCAAGAGTGTCTTTGAAATCAACTATCTCAACAGCCTGTTTTTCAAACGGCTTGTCTAGAGAAATCAACCCGGAGGAATGCCAAAGGGCTTTTCCTTTCTTTTAAAACTGGGGATGAATCTAAAGGTCGCAATGAAAGAGCTCCGTCTACAGCATTATATGCGTGGGAGTTAAAGGGCTGTTTGGCTCCGAAGACAGATGTCACCTGGCCAGGTCAGCCAGTTCTACTGAGCGACCTGTCTGGGTAAGAAGGTTCAGAAGGAAACGCACAACTGTCAGTCCCCGAGGCGCTGGTAGATGGCCTTACAACCTTTCAATTCGGGGCGCAGCGCTGTTCTAGGGGCCCAGCCCTGCCTCCTTAAAAGTAGCAAGTTGCAGAAAAGCTCCTTCGTCCACAAATCTATTCCGCCTTGGCTTCCCTGCGGCTGAGCTCGCTCGACCTTTTTTTTTTTTTTTTTTTAACGCCGATTTCTGGCTTCCATCTCCAGCCCGGCTCCACCGCTGCGCTCGAACAAATCCCTTACTCCTCAGGAGATCAGCTTGCAGAAGCAGGGAAAGATTTTCCTTTTATTCCTCTTCCATCCACCCACCCACCCTCACCCCACCCCCCACCCCAATTTTCCGCCTAAGCTGCCTCCTGCATTAGCCGGATTGGCAAAAAAGAAAAAAAGAAAGAAAGAAAAAGATGCCGCTTTCCCCCTGATTTGGGCGTGCATGTGTGCGCGCGTTTGCCAACCCACCCCCCACACTTCCCTTCGCTCCACGACCCCCACCCTTGGCTTACGCATATGATTTCCTGGTTGGGGTGTCCTTCTCGTGCAATGTGACTTTGCCATGAACTCGCCCGTGCCCAGCTGGCTCCCAGGACTGGGGAGGGGGTGGTGGGGGGGGTGAGAAGCATCCTGACGAAAGCGGAACTGGCCGGAGCCCATACAAATCAGAAAAGAGCTACCCCAGAAGAGCAGTGAGGAGATACCGGAGCCTGCGGATGAGAAAAGACGCTGCGCCGGCCGCCGCCGCTTGAAAACAGACGGGAAGGAAGGCGGAGGACGGCAAAGCCCAGCAGGCACAAGCGGACTTAAAACCAGCAGGCGGGATTGGCCGCTGGAGCAGAACTTTTTTTTTCCCTGCGGGATCCTGGGGGAGCCGCCGCCGCCGCCGCCGCCGGAGGAGCCGTCACCGTCCGAGGGGAGCAGCAGGTGGTGGTGGGCCATGATGACCACCAGCTTCCAAGAGCCTCCGCCCGAGGACACGGTGGCCCTTCTGCACCGGGCCAAGGAGCCGGGCGGCGGCGGCGGAGAGACGGCGGCCAAAGGCGAACTGAGCCCGGCTTCCAGCAAGGCGCCGTCGTCCATCGGAACCGCGGCGGCTGCAGCGGCGGAGAAGAGCGACCCGACGCAGAAGCCGCCCTACTCCTACGTGGCGCTGATCGCCATGGCCATCCGCGAGAGCGCCGAGAAGCGCCTGACTCTGTCGGGCATCTACCAGTACATCATCAGCAAGTTCCCCTTCTACGAGAAGAACAAGAAGGGCTGGCAGAACAGCATCCGCCACAACCTCAGCCTCAACGAGTGCTTCATCAAAGTGCCGCGAGAGGGCGGCGGAGAGCGCAAAGGCAACTACTGGACGCTCGACCCGGCCTGCGAGGACATGTTCGAGAAGGGCAACTACCGCCGGCGCCGCCGCATGAAGAGGCCCTTCCGCCCGCCCACGGGCCACTTCCAGCCGGGCAAGAGCCTGTTCGGGGCCGCGGCTGAGGCGGCCGGCTACGGTTACCTCACGGCGCCCCCCGCCAAGTACCTGCAGGCGCCTTTCCTCAACGCCGCCGCTTCCTGGTCCTTGGCGCAGCCCGCGCCGCCGCCGCCTCAGGCGCCCTCAGCCGCTTCCTACGGGGCCTGTCAAATGGCGGCTGTGGAGGCAGGCGGCGGCGGCGGCAGCCCGGGTGGCAACGGCGGCGGCAGTCCTGTCAGCGGCGTGAAAGGAATGGGACTCTCGGCCGGGCCCGCCGGCGCCGGCTCAGCCTACGGCCCTTACTCGCGCCTTCCCGCCATGGTGAACTCGTACAACGGCATGGGCCACCACCATGCCCACCACCACCCGCACGCCCACCACCACCACCCGCACGCCCACCACCACCATCACCACCACCACCACACGGCCCAGCAGCTCGGCGCGGCGGCGGTGGCGGCGGCTGCGGCAGCGGCGGCCGCCGCCTCGGCGGGAAACCCTTCCCCTCAAGCGGCGCCCAACGGAGCCGCCGGCCTGCAGTTCGCCTGCGCGCGCCAACCGCCCGAGCTGGCCATGATGCACTGTTCGTACTGGGACCACGACAGCAAACACAGCGCCTTGCACCCGCGGATAGACCTCTGAGGAAGCGGACGAGAGCCGCGTCTCTGCCCAGGGGTCGCCCCGTAGCCCACCGACCCCTTCCCCGCGCAAAGAGAAAAGCTTGGATCGCCTTTCCTCGTCATTTTCCTTCCACCCCCACCCCACCCCGATGCCCGGTGCATGCAGTCACTTTCAGCGGAGAAAGACCCCCTAAAACTCTGTGTCTCTTTGCAGCTCTACGGATCCTCTCCGGCTGCAGGTGAAGGCAAACGCGACGTGCCCGAGGACTTTTCCCACCTCCTCTTCCTCCTCCTCTTCTGCTTCGAGTAACTCGGCTTTGGGGATGTAAATCCTCCTGTCGGTCAGTTTTTAGGGGGGTGGGGGTGTTAGACAACGCAGAGTTTTGCTCAATCTCCCTACTACAAGCCCTAATAAAACTAAAGCTAAAGTCGCCTCCGGATTTTGTTTTTAGTTGCTTTATAAATAACACTGGCGATACAACACGGATCAAGACTGTAGTAGAAGAAGACGTCCTTTGCGTGGTCACCCCGAACTTAATTTGCAGAAGCAGGGAGAGTTGGTAGTAAGTAATGTTTTTAAGATCGAAACGTGGGTCTTAATTGCAGAGGCATTTGCTTCGCATTGTGAGTTTAAACGGGGTTAAAATTCAAAGAAAATCGTGGGGGGGGAATCATGTTTGGTAAAAATCATGTTCTTGGGTAAAGAATTACGAAATGATAGATTCACCGCTGTAGATGAGAGGTGTCGAATCAACAACTTAATTTCCTGCTCAGAACAACTAAACCACCAAACTTTAAAGCCAATAAAGGCCACGTTTGTTTATTTGGGATATATATATATACTAAATTGTGTTTGAACTTCAGTTATCTAGGATGGCGATGGCTGTAAATCCTATTGAATCGGGCCTGTCAATTTAACAATTTGGAATCCTGTTTATATCAGAAAGATTTACATTTGGATTTAAGCAGGAATAATTTTGACGCAATTCACAATCCTTTTAGACTGATGTTTTTAGAATTGCATTTAATGGTTTACATGATCTCTCTGTTCTAAAAAATGTAAAGCACACCAAGCTTATTAGGATATATTTTCAAAAATTGTTTCCAAGAATGGCAAAACACATTTATAATATAAATTTCATGAAACGCTTAGACTTTCATTCCACTGTACTGTGGTTTACAGTCGGTTTCAAGACTTGTTTTCAGTTTTCTGGCTCAGGACATATTAATTTGGACACTTGAGTTTCAACAAGTTTAGGGATGTTTAAAGTTGAGAGGGGAAGAGGTTTGCATTAATTGGATTAATCTGATTACAGTGGATAATTACTGGAGACAACTGTTTGAAATCTAGAAGGTGGGGTGTTAAAAATGCCAGCATTTTGAACAGATTTGCTAATACAAATAATGGAAAGCACTAGACTTTCACTTCGCCTTTCTTTTGGCATAGATTTGTCCACTGTGACCCCAATGATGGAGGAGGGGGACAATGCACTTCATCAAATCTTAATATCATTGTCCAAAAAAGTACTTATTTGGGCACTGTATTTTACCAGAAAGGCCCCTTCTTGGGGCGACTTGTAGCCAAGTTGATTTGAAAGGGGAAGGCATTTTAAGAACAAGTTTAAAACAATTGTATATGTATATGTATTTTTTTTACAAAAAGAAAATAGTATTTTCTCAAGATAAAGTAAGTTTATACTGTATAAACTTTATGCTAAAATTATTTGGATAAAACAAAGCTATTCTCTATTATTATGAATAGTAGTAATGGAGACTGTTATTTTTGCAATGATGCTGTTTTATACACACACATCTATCCTACCCTCCACATGGGTATTCAGAATATTTTTTATCTTTTTTAAACTGAAACTATTTTGCCTGTAAATCAATTTTCATGGGTGGTCCTCTGCTTTCCTCTTCTTTTGTGAAACAAAGTTTCAGTATTTGATCTAGAAAAAGAAGATGAACAGAAAATGTATTAATGGGGAAAGGGGGGAGTCATAGCAGTTTGCTTAAATACTTTTGTAAGCAAACTGTTTTGGTATTGTGCCTTTCTGGGACCAACTTTTTTTTTTTTAGAATAACTAGCACTTTTATTGTATATCCCTTTGTATAGTCTCCAATAAAATGTTCTTTTTTTCTCTTTTATGTTTGATTTTCTTTTGTTCCACTATTGGTCAAATGCTGCAGATCTTTTAAAATGTCATTACTTTCTGAAAATGCGTAATTTGCTACAAAAGCTGCCAAATATAAACATAAATATAGACTTGAGCAGAAAGTTTAGAATTTACTTATATTATTCTCCACTTTCATTTCTGGAATTTGGTGTTCAAAACAAAAAGAAAAATACATAAGCCTCAGTTATAATAGTAATAATAACTATAATCATCTGAAAATATTATTAAAATCACTGCCCCAACTAGCAATGTTATTTATATGGATTGTTTATTTATATGTCTTATCTAAATGGCTGGATCTAAAGCATTTGCATTTGGAGTATTACTAATAGGTAAATTCCTCTGAAATCAATCTTTTTGTTTCCATGTCATGATTATTAGGCCAAGAATACTTATGGTCCAGTGGTCTTAATTACATTTACTCAGAAATACATCTGTTGTGTGAAGCTTTAGGGTCCCTTACTAGAAATCCTCCCTTTCTATCAGTATTTATGTGGAACTACATTTCATTTAAAATAATGACAGGATACTTGGGAGGATCTAACTTCAGAAAATTGTGGTCTGGTTTGGTGACTGACTCTTGAAAGTGCTGTTAGTATCAGGCTTAAAAAAATAATTATCACTTCTAAGTTGTTCTAAACCATGCAAAAAAGAGGTCCTTGCTTGTGAAGATCTTCACTTGCAGAGTTAATCCAGATGGATTTTTCTTTAATAGTGAGCATATGTTGGAAAAAGATACCTAGTAGCCCTTTTATTACAGCATTATCTTTTTCTTTCTTTCTTGTAATATATGTACGATTACAACATCTTTTACCTATAACACAAAAAGCGTAGGCAATTATAGGCCAGAGGTCTGTAAAATATAAGTGTGAAAAGTATCTGGTGAACATATTCTTTTATTTTCAGAGAGTAAAACCATTTCAAAAAAAATATCTTTATTATGTAAGTATTGTGCACTATACATATATAATATCAAATGTCTGATAAGAATATTTGCAGCCCTACCCCAAAGAAGCACATTTTTAAAGAAAGAAATTCCAATGGATTCAGTGGGACTTATTTACCTCCTCCCCAATTTATGTAGGAACAGCTATATTTTCAATTATACCCATTTGATGATGATACAAAGTAGATGCTTGGGGGGAGGGACGTTGGAATTGTGCTCTAAGTCTATCACATTCTTTCCAACAGTGTTTGCGTGTAGCACCTTGCAGATTTTAGTCTTATGTTTCCATAAGAGGCAGTTTATGCAAATGAAACTCTTGGACAGTGCTTTTAGGCCTATATTTCTAGTGTTATTTTTAACGGACTATCTGGGCTGCCTGAAACATTTTCACATGTGTCCTAGCTGCGCTTGCTAAACACTCTTAAGACCTAATGTGGTTTACTTGACCTTTATTGTGTTTTATTAAAGCATGGATTATGATTACAGTGTTATGTGAACTCAGCCTCGGGTCCTCCCACCCCCACCCCCCAATTATAGGATGCCCAAGGAACCAAGGCGCACTTAGCCAGACTTGTATTTGCCTAATGTGTAATTGCCCAATGTCTACGGTAATATATGATTTCTATGATATCTACCTAATGTCTAATATAGTCTAAATGAGGGTCGGGGAGAGACTCCCAAGTACAGGAGGCACCGGCGTTTGCTTTTTAGCGGATAGAAGTTATTAATGTAATCTGGAAAGGCTACATTTGACTTTCTGTCCCTTTCTCTCCCTCGGTTTAATCGACGGGGAAAGCCGAAGGCCCCCCTCTCCACTCATGCCAAAGGAGATAGCCGGGCTTATTTCTCCAACCAAGTAAAGCCAGGAAGGCATTTAATCCTCCCAAAACCTCGGAGTCCGGAAAAAAGGGGCCTTGGAAGCTGGCTGAATCTCTTCTGGTTAGTGTGCGGTTCGCACACAGCTTTCTTCCGAACGGCCTGTGGAGAGCGATGGGGAAGAAGCCAGCCCGGCTACCTTTCTGCAATAATCGCTTAGTAATCATTTCATTGCGGTCTAAGTAGATGGCCGGGGAAAGAGGGAGACAAGTAGTCCCGCATGTGGGAACTGTTCATCAAATCGGCCGTGGGAAGAGCGAGGCGTCACTTCTGAAGGAGAACCGGGTTTCTGGCGTGAAAGGAAAAGCCAGGCCACTCGCTCAGAACAGATTCACGGGGCAGGGAGAGGCGAGTCCAGCTTTTGGCACACTGCGCGGATCCCGATCCACCTACACAGAGATTTTCGGGGCAGCGGGAAAGGTCCCGAGGCAATGCGCGTTCGTGGAGCTATCACGGAACAGGGCTGTGAGGGGGACTGAGGATGCATTCGCCACGGTCTTTTTAGCGGGGTTGTGTCGGGTTTCTGTGCTTGTCCTTCGCCAGGTCAATTCTCTAGGAATTGGAGAAGGAGCAGAAATCATCACAGCTTAGCCTATTAGATCTTAACTCCCAGTGCAGTTTACATTTCACTAGTAAATGTAATAGATGGGAAGAATCCGCTGGCACCTTCCCCCACACCAAACCAGGGTTTAGAACTACGATTCTGTTTTTCTGTCCCATAGTTTCTGTCCCATATGACCTAAATAACAGAGAAGAGGGTACATGATTTCTGATACTCCAGAATTTTCTTTTATACAAAGTCTGGCCATCCTGTATTGGGAGTAAGGCCCATTGAATTCAGTTCGGTACTTCGTGGACCAAAAGTATCAAATTGTGGAGCAACAGACATTACCTAACATTTTGAGTAATCCAGTCCCTCAAGCCCTAATAGGATGGACTGGGAGCAGTGTGTAAAAATACGTACACCGCACATTGTCTTGCATTAATTGAGATTACAAACTCGCGCGTTATTTGAACTCTGCTAAAGCAAATTAAAAATTCAAGGTAAGTGAAGGGTGTAATCTATTTTGTTGCGGCCCCCACACTCTCCTTAACAAAGCAAGAGACACACCAGGCAGGTGTTAAAAATATTGGGTAGCAGAATCCTAGGTATATACAACATAAAAAGATGGCTGCGTGTGTTGGGACAAGTCGCCACAGTAAAACCTAAAATGGGCGAACTCGATGCATACAAAATAAACTTTCAAGCAGTTTCAGTTGAAATACTGTCCTCCCTTCTGCTCGGTTCCCCCTCCCTCCATGAAAATCCTACAGACAGAAATCCTAAACCCATGTTTTAGGAAATAAATCCCGAGCAAAACAAAAAACAAAAAACACGCGGTTCGAAAATCAGTTCCCAAATGAACGGCGGTAGCTCAGAGCGTGTGCGCTGGAGCGGTTCTGGCATGCCTTAGTAGCAACAAGGGCAACTTTTACTCCGGGTGGAAACCGCGCGGAAGGCTCTTCTCTTTTGTCAAGCCTTTGGGAAGACCCTGAATTGGTGGGAATCCTAGGGACTAACCAATTACCTACGGAACTGATCTTGGGGGCAGGGGAGGGAATGCTCAGGAAAAATCAGCAGGAGCTTCTAAGGAGCACCTTCTCCCCTATATTTTGGAAAATCAGGATGCTTTGCCCTTTTATGACTTCGGGAATCGGACGCTTCTCTCCGATTGCACCATTTAATCGATTTTCTCATTCTCCAGTTCTTCCTTTGACTTTGCGTCCTCTCTATTTCCATAAAGAGGTGTCATTCATGTTGCTAAAGATTTGTGTTGAGATCGGGGTTGAAAAGGAACGAAGAGACAATTCTACGGGGGGGGAAAAAATCATTGTTAAAGCCATAGGACCCAGCAGACAGGCCTCGAATCGAACCTAAGAATGATGGAAATTCAAGGAAATTAAAGTCCATGATTAAACGGTTCCAAGTTAAATTAGTTTATGTCATGTTCTTCGTTTCCTTAGAATAATGCACTTCTATCTTGTCCCATCTTTTTATCTATGCAATTGCTCCATGTAGATATTTAGAAAAATATCCTTGTTTCTGTAAAGTCCTATTAAATTCAAGAGGTTTTCTCCAACTAAATGCATGTGGTTTTCAGTCTAAACTTATATTTTTATATAACAACTGTGATAAAGTACACTTAATCTAATAATGGCTGGGGAATGGATGGACAGGGATAGGACACCCTTGAAAGGAATTCAGTCAACTACTCAAATCTTACTTCTCCACCCTCTTGTCTACTTTTAAACACAATATACATTAGAAATAGCTTTGTCTATTAGATTAGTACAAGCAAATGGCCATTTGGAAATCAATTGGCATAGGGGCGCATGCAGGTAATGCTCCTTTGTAAATGTGCTCTGATTGCTGAGCACAATCAACCAAAGATGAACATTGTAGCTGTGCAGGTTTGCTCAGGATTAACTCCCACTATGGTTATTGGGGTTTATCCCCCAAAAACTGTATCCAGTTTTTTTTTTTATCCAGGAATAAGTTCTTAAATTTAGTGGGGCTTAGTTCTGAATAAACCTGCGTGGGATGCTGATGGGCTCCTGTTTTTAAGTACTTGTTGAGAGCTGATTTGGCATTTCCAAACCAGTGCCAGAGTGCTTTGCTGTCCCATGGAAAAAAAAACACTTGAAGGCAGGGGTGAAATCCAGCAGGTTCTAACAGGTTCTGTAGAACCAGTAGCGGAAATTTTGAGTAGTTCGGAGAACCGGCAAATACCACCTCTGGCTAGCCCCAGAGTGGGGTGGGAATGGAGATTTTGCAGTATCCTTCTCCAGCCACGCCCACCAAGCCATGCCCACAGAACCGGTAGGGAAAAATTTTAGATTTCATCCCTGCTTGAAGGGGTTTGTCCTTCTGACACTCCAAATACAGGAGTTATCAAACCAAAGTTGTGCTTGCCTAAAATCATTGAATTCAAGCTAGTTTAAGATTGTAGTTTGGGATCTTAAATACCAGATTACACTTTTTTTCAACAAGAACGCAATAAAGAAGGCTGACTTTTTCATAAGAAAATAGTAATCCAACCTATACATTGCATATATACATACATACACACATACACATGTACATGTACATGTACATGTACATATACATAAATACACAACATTCCCTTACTCGATTAAGTGCCTCCAAATTGTTTTCAACTCCTAACTACCACATAGAAAGATCCCCAATTTAGGATCTTCATATCAGATGGGAGTTAATTTCCCAGATTCCCAGGCAACATACTGGGAATCAAGGAAAACATACTTTCAACCCATTTTAGGGTCCCAGTTAGGGGAAATATGGGGAGCTGATGCTGGCAACCAGTTGGATTGTGAAAAGACATGCTTTGGTTTATTTCAATATATGTATCTTCTGTATATACCACTTATCACTGTTGAACAGTCTTAGACATGTTTTCTAGGGCAAAGCGGGCATAATTGCTAGTTCCAGACCTTGTGTGTTTTTTCAGTTTTCCTTCAATATTAGAATAGAACAGAAAGAACAAAAAGAAACTCTTGGAAATAAAGTCAGACCTATTATGTTTACCACAGAGTAATTATGGGATCCATGTAGATTACTTCTAAGTAAGTGTTAAATGGAATTGCAGAATTTATTTATTTATTTTGAGGGAGAGATTGCATTCAGTTGGTGCAAGAGTCTTTTCCCATGGATTTTATTTCTGAGGGTTATAATTTATATTTAAGGTTAAGGCAAAAGAAGTCAGAGCATTATTTTGCCCTTTTCCCCAGAAAGAGTCTTTCAATTTACTGAGTCCAAGGGAAACTAGCTGACAGCCATTAATTGGAAACTATCCCTAAAACTTGAATTGGACTCCCCTCAAGATCCATACCTGGTTCCATTTCTTGCCTATAGCCTTATGTATTTAGGCCCTATTGAAATGTGGGAAGAAATCTTTTTATAGATTTGCTTATGCGCTGATATATTTAGAACGTGGCATAGGATCAACCAGCTCAACTGTCTTTTTCTACTTCTAATCCCAAACCAGTTTGCCCTAACCTTAAATATAATTCACAATTACTGTTTGAAAAAAAAAGGAATTCCAATGTCAATGACATTAAAAAGAAATCCTCCTTAAAACTGCTTTAAGATTATGCTTTTCAGAAAAGGTAGCTTTGACCAGTAGCATTTCTATCAGGCAATTTTACTCAGAAATTTTCCATTCAGTTTAAGTCTGCCCACAGGATGGCAGCCTGAATCAGTTTCAAATCCAGCAATATTTGTTTGTGGTAGTTTATGGCTCAAACTCTCAGTGAACTAATGACAAAGATAGACTTTAATGAATGCAATTGAAGTTAAAACCAACTGATTTCTTAGCTGCCTTTGGATGATTTAGAATGCAGTTTTGTACACACTTAAGTAGTACTTACTAAAAAGATGAAAGCATATGATTTTGATTTACAAACTTTTGCATAATTACCTGTGAGTAGATCCCATTCAATTCAGGGAAACATCTGAACGGATTTAACAGATTTCCTCTGTTAATTAAAAAAGGTTATGTTTTCCTAGAAGTATATTTTTTTAAGAGAACATCTACATGTAGGAATTATCAGTTTTGTGTAATAATTAACAAAGAGAAAGCTGGAAACCTTCATTTCCTTTGAAAAGTAAAATTATCTCCTCCAGCACTATGAAAGATGAGCAAACTGCCCAATTGTTTCCTCCTGATAGCACTGTGAGGGGACAGGGCATCAGATGCTTTCAATTCACAGAATTGTTTATTATTTAATGGAAGCTTTGCAGTGGCTTCCTCTTCACCCCCAAGACTCAGGTCACACTGTGACATTCTTCTGCGGCTACACAAATAGCCACTACTATCCAAGTAGACTGTTTGCTAAGGCCAAGGAAGGGCCTGGATTAACTGCTAGCTGGTACTTCAGAACAGACCTGAAGGTAATTAAAAGTGGACTAATGTTACTATCTGATCATCTTTTGTCCTAAACCTAATTATTTAAAAATTATTTATTTATATACTTTATATTACAGTTCACTCAGGGATTTGGAGTAGCTTATGAAGTGTTCCTATTTCTCCACATACACCCCAAAAGCCCACCCTGTAAGGAAGGTTGGGCTGGGACAAAATGACAAAGTTCACTCACTAATTCTCCATAACATTATCAGGGTTTGCCCATCACACTAAGCATATCTGATCCTTTTCAAACCATTAAGGCTAAAGTCACAAATATGCTAAGCCCAGAAAATGACTTCTTGTAGTGCCGTTGATCAGAATTGGCATCCTGGTTTGTTGTTACCACTAAGCCAGGAGTTGGCAGCCTTAAACACTCAAAGAGCCATAAAGGTCCTAACCGGAAGCCCCCCATTCAATTCTGGAGCCGACCGGAAGTCTGGTTCCCCCACCATAGAGTCTCCTCCTAGCACAGTGTCCTTTTTCCTCTACCTGTCCTAACCTAAAGCCCTATCAATTGTGCAGCCGACCAGTGACAAGGAGCCACAGCAGAGGGATGAAAGAGCCACATGCAGCTCCAGAGCTGCGGGTTGCTGATCCCTGCACCAAGTCTTTGGTTGCCAATGGTGCAACATAGAAAACAACCAAGCTCATGAAGTGGCTGCCTATCATGTTTTTTTTTTTTTTTAATTTGATTTATATGCCGCCCTTCTCTGAAGACTCAGGGCGGCTTACAATGTGCTCAGCAATAGCCTTCATCCTTTTGTATATTTATACAAAGTCAGCTTATTGCCCCCACAAACTGGGTCCTCATTTCACCTACCTTAGAAAGGATGGAAGGCTGAGTCAACCTTGAGCCTTGGCGAGATTCGAACCCTGCAGTAATTGCAGGCAGCTGGTCTTAAGCAGCTTAATAACAGGGTGCCTTAAACCCTTGTACTACCAAGGCTCTTATAACAGAAGAGCAAGGATAGGCACTTCAGATGGTGAAGCTAAGGTTGTAATCTCTATTGGTAAGATCTGGGGGATTTGCAAACCCTAAAGGTTGAGTTGTAATTTCACTTGCCTAAAACTCAATACCATGCCAAATCAAAATCAAAATGCATTATGTTTGGTGTGATGTCTGAAACATGACTAATTTCATACATCTTTCAGTCACTATTCATTTACACATTAGGGATGAGCAAACTATTTTGATTTCCACATCTTCTGATCTCTGAATGCTGAGTGCTCTGAGCACTGAATGATCAGTGTGTGACACAAAACATTTCAAAGTTTTTTAAAAAGCACTATCCTTATTACATCTCCATTAATATGCTACTTTGGACAGTCCTTTTCCATACAAACATGATTGAGTCCAATAAATTCTAAACATTATTTTTTATTGTATAAATTGTAATTTGAAGCCCACTGAGATTCTTACTATAGAACTTAAGGCACTCTCTTATTGTCTAGGGCCCTAGGCAATATAGAAACTTCTAATTCTTAATTCCACTCATTTCTAGCAATTGCGTATCAAATTGATTTATTGGTAACAAATATCTATAAAAACTAATATCTTTTTTTCTGATTTGAAAAGTTGGGTTTTCCCCATTAAGTCAATTTGGCATGTGAACCCCCCTTTTTCCTTTTCCTATGTATTCCCTTTTCCCCAATACATTTATTAGACATTACATTCAAAGGTGGGTTTCAGCAGGTTCTGACCAGTTCTGGAGAACTGGTAGCAGAAATTTTGAGTAGTTCGGAGAACCGGTAGTAAAAATTCTGACTGGCCCCGCCCCCATCTATTCTCTGCCTCCCAAGTCCCAGCTGATTGGGAGGAAATGAGGATTTTGCAGTAACCTTCCCCTGGAGTGGGGAGAGAATGGAGATTTTGGTATCTTTCCCCTGCTACGCCCACCAAGCCATGCCCACAGAACCGGTAGTACTATCCATTCAAACAAAGGTGCTATATATGTATATTCCAAAGTTGCACAAATCAGAAAATTAACATCAATTGTTGGTTTCCAGTCTGAACATTTAAAAAACCTTCAGCATAATTTTGCAGATGGGATTGCTTTGTTCTGAGTTTAAAGCAAAAAAAATTGTTTTGTATATGCTCCATTATTTTCACAATATGCTAAGCTAGAAATCATTGTTTACAAACCACAATGGCTGAGTTTATACAATGAATGAAATCCAAAGCCAAAGAAACAGCATGGCTTAGCATTGTCAGAAGGCACCCCTTTTTTCACACTTCTCTTTGGGAAATGAAGACATCTTCACGAAAAGAACTTCATTTCATGCAGAGTCAGTCAAACCTTTTGTTTCATAACCTGGTCTGGTGCTAGGCAGCCACTGTTCTCTCCCATGAAAGAAAGGTAGATGATACACAATGGAGAATGACCTGTGGAAATGGGAGCCATCTTTGCTGTTGTCTGATGTCCTTGCATGAGGTCTGGGCCACACAATGCAAATCAAATGACAAACCTGTTACCACTCATTGCACGGATAATATGAACTCCTTTTATATTTAAATTCTCTACAACTGTTTTGTTTATCCCACTTTTCTGTCACGGAGCCAGAATTGATGAAGGAAGTCAAGAAAGACCATCTGTAATAGTCAGTCTGAGGCATTTTTAAAAATTATTATTAAAACCCGATGGGTGGATCAGGAAAAGACTTGCTATTGCTCCAAAATGTGTCCAAGGTGGCTTTCAGCTGGTCCCAATCAGGTCGCTGCAAAATCTTTGCTTCCTTTGCAACATGTGAGATTACCAATGCAAAAATGGAACAACTGTATCATATTTGGAGGGGAAGGGCAAGCTTGCAAGCAGGGCAGTTATTTGTGGGATGTAGTAATAAAATTAGCTGCAGATGAATCTTCTTGGAAAAATGTGTAGATCATGGCTTTGCTTATTTCCGGGGAGTGGGGGGATCAGTATACAGGTGGGGGGGAATCATCCTTCCCCAAGTTTTATTGACTGAAATCCAACCAACTGAATGTGGCAAGGCAGCGAATTGAGAAATATTTTCTTCCAAGTAAATCATAAGGGAGAAATGCATAGCAGGCTGACTTTCAGGTGACTAAATTTTCAGAGGCAGCATAATTTCTGTGGCATTGAAAAGCAAAATGTCCTCTCTTTGGGCATTGCTGATGTAGTGGCAGGTCTGAATATCAAGCAGGTTAAATAGCTACCTGAGGGCACCAAGAGATTAACTGGCTTTTTTCCACTTGATTTATATATCACATTAAGTCATTACTGTTAGATATGCACTGTACCTCTTATAAGGGACATGGTGGCTCAGTGGTTAAGACGCTGAGCTTGTCGATCGAAAGGCCGGCAGTTCAGCGGTTCAAATCCCTAATACCATGTAACGGGGTGAGCTCCCATTACTTGTCCCAGCTTCTGCCAAACTAGCAGTTTGAAAGCACATTAAAAAATGCAAGTATAAATATAGGAACCACCTTTGGTGGGAAGGTAACAGCATTCCGTGCGCCTTTGGTGTTTAGTCATGCTAGCCAACATGACCACAGAGATGTCTTCAGATAGTGCTGGCTCTTCAGCTTTGAAATGGAGATGAGCACTGGCCCCTAGAGTCGGGAATGACTAGCATATATGTGCGAGGGAAACCTTTACCGTTACCTTATACCTATTACCCCAACCACAGTTTATGCTAGCATATAGTTCAAAAGAGTTTCTATACTCATACTTCAAAAAAAAACTATTGCTTATGGTATTGTGGTATTTAGCCAATCAAGGTGTATTCAGTAAATCATGATTAACTAATACATAGTTAATGAGATGTTTGAATTAGGTCCTAAGTTAATAGCACAATTCAGGGGTGTCAAACTGGCAGCTGCGGACCGGATGAGTCATACGCACGCCACACTCACCCCAGCATGGCGAATGGGAAAAACATCACTAAATGTCACGTGACAGCAATGTGACATGGTGAGTTTGACACCTGTGATCTATATACTTGCCAAGAAGTAAATCTTACTAAACCATTGGGATGTACTCACTCTTAAGTTTAAGGATATACAATAAAAAATTGCCAACTAAGTAGCCTGCTTTAGGATTAGGCACAACTTGCTCTTGTTTTGTAAAAGAAGCAACAGAAGAACGGGATAGCTATCTGTGAAACAGCAAAAAGAAACATTAAAATGATCTGTCTCCATTACCTCCAGTACATCTTCCTGACTTAATATGAAGGAGTCCCACATGGCTTCAGAAGAGCAGATCTTGGGGTGGGGCAGGGCCCTTCCCAGGGTTAACTTGGGCATAGGGTGGCATTGATGGCACATTCCTATTCTCAGTTTCACAGAAATTCATGACTTTGGGACACAGACATGCTGCTGTTTGACCGACCAAGGCCAGTATATTTGCCCAAAATTGTATCCATTTTCCAGGCTCTGGGAATTGAGACCTCACTGTTGAATCTGCAGCCAGCAGGAGTGAATTACAATTTGCTTTTATTTTCAGTTTATTCATTTGGGTCTCTTGAAACAAAGCTGAATACTCCAACAAATGTACAGAGCAAGTAGCTAATTCTGTACAATTTCTGGTTGGGCATTATGGAAATTGTACTCCTTTACATTAAAAATTTGCAAGATTTAATTTCTTCTAGTGTAATTTCTTCTCAAGAAAATCTTCTCAGAAATAAGGCTCCTTTTAAAAGTCCAGCAGGAATCTAGGCTTAGTGGCTATTTTTTAACAGCACACTTCCCCATGATTACCTGAACCATGACTTACTTGATTAAACTCAATTTCTTGGATTCATATGAGTCACTAGATTATTGCCTACACCCAAAGACTGGGTTAAAAATTCAAAAGAGTGTGGTAGCACCATTTCAGGCTAACATTTTATTCAAAGGTATATGCTTTGGTGAGCAAAAACAATAAATTGTGTTAGTCTGAAAAGGGGCTATCACACTCCGATTTTCAGTTACCATAGCAGGGGTGTCAAACTGGCAGCCCACGGAGCCGGATTTGTCACGTGCAGGCCACGCCCACCTCAGCTCCATGAAGGGGGAAAACATCCTGATAAATCATGTGACGGCAACATGACCCCGCAAGTTTGACACCCATGCCAAAGGGTAACATGGCTCTTCTCCTACAACATAGACTGGATTTGTATAAAGGAGAGGCTAAAATATGGTTGCTTAGTTTGTGGTTCTGTGCACCTTGAAAATATTAATACTCTTTAACCCAAGTACTTCTGAGATTCCGAGCAGAGTGCCCTCATGGCACAACTGAAGAGTTAAAGCTATGATGTGACAAAACCAACCTGTTTATTTCTAGGACCGTGATGGTGAATCTATGGCATGTGTGCCAGAGGTGGCACGCAGAGCCCTCTCTGGGGGCACGTGAGTCGTTGCCCCAGTTCAGCCAGCTGGTTGTAGGTTTTCCAAGGCGCACATGTGTGCTGGCCACTGGTCATCAGGTTTCCGGAGTTCTGTGCCTAAAAGATTCACCATCACTGTTCTAGGAGGATGTATAGCAACTGAGTTGATTGGAATTTAATTCTGCAGTGCCAGATATCCCTACACAGAAATCCCATTGAATTTAGTAGGGATTATGTTCAGTGAGCATTATATTGTATCTTAATACTGGAAAATGTCAAAACACTCCAGAAATATCTTGATGTTGCTCCACAGAGTATGTTGAGGCTTGTTGGATGCTACCGTTCCACTTAGTATCACTTTAACTGTTCACAGGTCTTTAAGGAGTTACTTTCATTGATTTCCATTGTGAATATATCTTCTACCTAATCTGGAATCCTACAGCCCATTAGCAAACCTAAAACTAAACATATCCATGGAGAAAGAGAAGTTATCGTATTTTTTCAAGGCTCTGTTTTTGTAAATTTCTGGTGCACTGAACAAGTGGCCTATTTCAGTTTAACCTAAGTCCAAATGCATATGGCTTGGCAGAACATTTTACCTCAGTTTAAAATTTCCAGGTCCCTCAGTTGGACTCTAACCTTGTAAGGATGAGCTAAAAAGCTGCACAGGAGTGTTCAAACTTTCAAATGTTTCTTTCTCTTCCCGTCCTCAGCTCTTTTGCAAGTAAAATGGTACAAAAAGAAGAAGCAGCAGCAGCTGGAAGATGATGGCAGCAAAAGTTCTACACCCGTGTTCATGGAGAAAAATCTATGTGGTTGCTAGGAGCCAAAAATGGCTTGATTGCACATAATCAAGCACTCAACCCAGAGAGGGTTGGAATAAGACATCTTGCTGCAACAACACGTTATTTTGGTAGTCTCTCCCCTCCTTTCCAAGAAAAGAGTGCTTTAATTCAGTAGCCATTATTTAACCTTTCCTGACCTTCTTAGTCTATATCATGATACAACTGCCTTTCTGCCACCCAGGAATACAGTTAAAAAAAGTCAAGATGGTGGCCATAACCAATGCATATGAAAATAGGTGGACCTTTAAGCATACACACAGCTGTGGCCGTCATCTTGATTTTTTTTCAGACCATACCTACAGACAGCCCTGTTCCATTTGAGAGGAAGAATTGCCCTTATGTCTGTCCATGCAAAAAGCCTACTTCACACAAAACTAGTTGGTTTGTGGGTCACTGGCTGCATTCACACAGCTGATAATTAGTTCAATTGGACTACCAAGTGCTACATCATCAGAGCATGATAAACTTGATACATAGAAGTCTTAACTAGTCTTTGTAGGTGTCCTTTACAGTTCATTGCTTTGTGCCAAGCAATTGAGTTGATTCTGTTAACCATGGGCCAGTCTATGGTGTGAACAGTCATCCAGTGTTCTTTCCACCCCCATCTTTAGATCTAATTTTCCCCCAAAAAATTATGCCTTCCTTTCCAATATCTGTGCTGGTAAATAGCAGCAGATTTCAAGAAGCAACTGGAATTTCTGGCTTTTTCTTTGAAGAAGTTTCACTTCAGCGGAAGAAGCATTTTGCATAAGAAGCAAAACGTCTTCAAAAAAAACCCAGAAAGTCCAGTTGCCTCTTGAAAAAGCACCTTTGGGACAATCATGACCTGGATGACTGAGAATCTCCATAGACATCTGAGAAGAATAGAATAGAATAGAATAGAATAGAATAGAATAGAATAGAATAGAATAGAATAGAATAGAATAGAATAGAATAGAATAGAACAGAATAGAATTCTTTATTGGCCAAGTGTGATTGGACACACAAGGAATTTGTCTTGGTGTATCTGGTCTCAGTGTACATAAAGGAAGATACATTCATCAAGAATCATAAGGTACAACACTTAATGATAGTCATCGGGTACAAATAAGCAATCAGGAAACAAACAATATCAATATAAATCATAAGGATACAAGCAACAAAGTTACAGTCGTACAGTCATAAATGGAAGGAGATTGGTGATGGGAACGATGAGAAGATTAATAGTAATGCATACTTTGTAAACAGTTTGATAGCGTTGAGGGAATTATTTCTTTAGCAGAGTGATGGCGTTCGGGGAAAAACCTGTTCTTGTGTCTAGTTGTTCTGATGTGCAGTGCTCTATAGTGTCGCTTTGAGGGTAGGAGTTGAAACAGTTTATGTCCAGGATGCGAAATGTATTCCTCTTTTATCTGCGCTAACCACAATCATCTTCCTTGTCTCCATCCCAACCTTGTCCACTCTTGGTCACCACGCGTTTAAGCGGAGAATCTCTCTCTCTCTCTCTCTCTCTCTCTCTCTCTCTCTCTCTCTCTCTCTCTCTCTCTCTCTCTCTCTCTCTCTCTCTCTCTCTCTCTCTCTCCCCCTCTCTCAACTCTCCTGTCCCGCGCTTTGCGCTCGGGGTTGGATTTCGCAGCTCCCTGGGCTTGAGACCGCTTTTAATTAAGGCCTTCTGCGCAAAGGACCAGAGGTAAAGCCTCGGGCTATGAGCATGGTGCTGGCGGGCTCGTGGCTGTCGAGCTTTGTCCTTCCCAGTCGGCCGAGCTCAGGTGGCGGGGGACATATAATATTACATTGAGATTAAATTAGAAGTGACAGCCCCGCCCCAAAGATCCCTCTAAGGCCGGACCTTGGAGACAAGGGGCTGCTGGCCGCAGATCACCCGAGCCGGTCCTCGGGCGGGGAAATGTAACACCAGGGTGCATCTGAAGGGGATTAAAAGAAAGCACAACTTTGGCAAGGGCTGCACTTTTGTTTTGTTTTCAGTCATCCGGGCTGGCTAATTATTCCCACCTTTGGAGGCAGTTTTCTATGCCGATCCCATCGATCCTTCTCCTCCTCCTTCTCCTTCCTCTCAGCCCCCGAAGGATAAAGGATCCTTGGGTAGGATTGAAATCTGATAGAAATCTAACCTGGCTCATCTGCGCGAAATAGAAACCCCTTGAATCCATCCCGACTCTTGCCTACGACAAAGCCTTTGAATCCAGCATCAAATTGATTTCGGAAGAAAATGACTGATTAGCCCTGCTACATATCTCTACTCCTTTGGGTCTTTCAGGCAGGTGAATCCTACCCATTTTGATTCAGGAGGAAGTCCAGCTGAATTCAGTAAGAACTATTCTGAAGTAAGTGTTCAGTATTCTGAAGTAAGTGTTCCTGGGGTTGAAGAACTGAAGTCCTATGCAGTTCTCTGGAAGTAAAACCTGTCGTGTCCCCCCACCCCACCGCCTGTGTGTGTGTGTGTGTGTGTGTGTGTGTGTGTGTGTGTGTGTGTGTGTTCAATTGTGTCAGATCTTCACAGACTGCCTGGACAAGACACTGCAGTTTTCTTGACTAGATTTTTTAGATGTGGTTTGCCATTAACTCTTTCTTCGGGCAGAGAGAAAGTGACTGGCCCAAGCTCACCCAGCTGGCTTGGGACTCGTGGTCTCCCGGTTTCTAGCCGTATGCCTTAATCACTATGCCAAGAAACCCGTTTACTATCTGCCAATTAAACTAAAGCAGATTTGGTTTCCAATGTCCACTTCATAGTAGGACTGTTGTTATAGTTGCTGTTATGGATGTTTCTCAAATAGAAAAATGTGTGCCCTTAACTTCCTTCTTCACCATTCTAATTTTAAATTTTTGTCGGTCTTCACCTTGGACACATTGGAAGCACTACCTGCGAGAGTAGTAGAAAAACAAGCAGTTCTGTGAGGATGGTAAAAAAAAAATGTTCATGTTCAGCATCATTTAT
Organism: Pituophis catenifer annectens; assembly: GCF_029215685.1. Lineage (NCBI taxonomy): Eukaryota > Metazoa > Chordata > Lepidosauria > Squamata > Colubridae > Pituophis > Pituophis catenifer. The sequence goes on from NW_027256886.1 coordinate 33,988,448, forward strand.
GCCTGTATGGAGATGGTTGTATGGAATCCTGTGACAAACTCCTTTGTTCTCTTTACAGCAATGTGCATTATTAAACTTAGCGACTAAGATATGTGGGTTTCAACTTCCAGAATTTTCCCAATCACCATTTCTCTATGAGAAGGAACCTGACACCATGCCACCATTTGTTCTCTCTGTTCTACAACAAGTGAAAATTAGTACAAATTTTGGCAGTTGCTACTGTTATCTGAATTATTACTATATTTTATGTAATTTTATCATTCAGTTTTGTTAATTATAGATTTATGTATTTTTGTTGTAGTGTTCCCTGTAATGCTATAATAAAGGTTTTGATAAAATATAATGCCTATGCATAGTGCAGTAAATTGATGGTATCCTATTTTATCTTAATACATTTCACCTTTAAAGCTCTAAATTCTGTTCCCCAAATGGATCTTAACAAGCTTATGAACATTAATAATGTTTCCCGAATTATAATCTGAAAGTGATGGTGTGGGAGATCAGAAAATTGGCAGAAGACTGCTAGTATGGTTAATCTGAGATCTTGAAGTTAATATGATTATATGTTAGTATATAATTATTGTTGTTGGTAATCCAGCCAATTTTTTTAAAAAACACCTAGTAGAGATGAATGAAACCCCCTTTGTGTATCAGTTTCTTTTTCCTGTTCAGCTTCTGTCATCTTTGCTGCTTTATTTTTTGTTTGTTACTACATATTTTTTAAAAATACCTTTTTACCTGTGAGTATTCATTTAAAAAAAATTTCCCAGTATTTGGGTGACATATAAATCAACTAAAGAAAAAAGAAAAATAATTTGAGCTCAGGAGTATCAGATCCCAATAAAACTTTATGCTTTAGTTAACTTATTTACCTTAAAGGTGGAACAAGATTTCGATTACCCGATCTAGGAAAAAAGTGGCAACAGTCTTCCATTATAATTATTTCAAATGGCACATTGATAGTAAAACTTTAAAAATGATTTCCACTAATCATGCAACACCATCATTTTTAAAATGTTAATGTTCTTCTGTTTAGTTAAAAATATTAAGAAATGACTGGGATTCTCTCTTTGTCTCTCTCTCTCTCTCTCTCTCTCTCAGAAATAGCCAATGTAAACTTTTGCTTGATTTGATCAGGCTATAAATATTATAAATAAATATCCTAACAGAATATCAGAGTGCCAGTTTGGCGTAGTACTTAAGGTATTGGGTTAGAAACCAGGAGATTGTGAGTTTTAGTCCTGCTTTAGGCATGAAGCTGTGTGATCTTGAGCCAGTGACTTTCTTTCAGCCCTAGAAAGCATGCAGTAGCAAACCACTTCTGAAATCTTGCCAAGAAAACTGCAGGGACATATACCGGGAGTCACCAGGAGTTAATACTCACTTGAAGACACCAAAAAATAATGATCTGCCTAAAATATCAGAAATTCCTTTTTGTTAAAGGAAATGTTTTATTGCAACCTTCTTCCACTGGATGTCCTTCAGGTGTCCTGGACTTCAAATCTCACAATTTTTTAGGCCGCAAAGAATTGTGCAATTTGCAGTGTAACACATCTGGAGATGGGAGAAAAAAACAGGTCTACTACCTAAATCTGATATAAGACTAAGAAAGAAACTGCAACATACTGTTACAGTATATATATATATTTTTGGTGGTTCTCTAAACATTTTAGTAGGCCAGATTCTGACCAAGTTATCACACCTATTTATTCAGTCAAACCATGCTTTTTGTACTTGAAATGCACATGGCTAAATACTTCATTTTAGATATACTAAATTTAGGCATCACAGACATAGGTTAGGATTCTCACACTATAGAACAGAGGTCTTCAAACTTGGCAGCTTTAAAAAGTGTGGACTTCAACTCCCAGAATTCTATGCTATGCTGGCTGGAGAATTCTGGGAATTGAAGTCCACAAGTCTTAAAGCTGCCAAGTTTGAAGATCTCTGTTCTATAGAACGTATTTTGCCAACAGGTTCCCTCCTGATAGGTTGGAACTGTAATTTTTCAATAGCATGGCACTAGGTTGGACAGACTACATTCAAACAATATAAATAAATTTAAATGCCAATTTTGAAAGATGTCTTATCACCTTTTCTGAAGTCCACAGAATTGGGGAAGGGGATAATTATAGTTTCTAAGGATTTACACTCCAAAATTTTGGACTGCTTTAGGACAGTTCTTATTTCTTTCCATCCAACGAAGACATCTTCATAAAGAATCAAGATTTCAGAGGACAGCATCTACATACAGAGATGGAAACTGGAACCTAAATCAACTTTAAAGTTGATTTCTTTACAATATTTCTAGTTGAGCCAAGAAAAAAAAATGCTACTCAATGCATTACTTCAAAATTGGCATAAGCAAATAGTGAAATGGCAGACAAAAAATAGCTAATGAAAAGACAAAATATGGATTTAATGGTAATATTTTTAGTAAGATTTCGAGCCATGATTGTTCCTTCAGGTTGGTTAAATCTGCTTGAAAGATTTAAACATCTTTTAAAATATTTTATATTTTTAAAATCTGCTTTTTGTCATTAAAATCAAGGAAGAAGTATGATAATGAATTAAAATTAGAACAATGGGATGATATTATGGTTACAGAAATATAGAACTATCACAGTATTTAGTATGCTTAAAAGATGAAATTAAGAAATCAGAGAGCAGGTGGAAAGCCACATGTTTTATGCAATGAATAATATCATCTTTCCTAGAGATTGTTTGCTAGAACTGGATAATTCAGATTGCTTCTTAAGTTTCACATTATTTTTCAAAACATGAAAGTTGCTATGTCTTATGTTTTTAATATTATCTTTCAGCATCAATGGTTATTTCCTTTTCAACTTTTCTCCTCATAAAGCCAGTTGAAGAAAAATATTTTTTAAATATCATTCAACGAGACGCAATGCATAAATATCTCAAATTGTAAAGGTAAGTGTTTTTCTTATAGTCCCAAGATTATTTGTTTGGTAGAACTAGAGAGCGTAAATGAGAGATTGCAATCTTTTTGTATTCTAAACTTGCCATGAATTATTTTGAGAAGTCGCCTGTTGCTTTGTTCCTTGATATTAATATTAGTTTATTGTACAGTTGCTTGTTTATATAGTTTAATGTTATAAATAAACAATGTAATTGCTTTCCTTTTAGTGTACATTTTTGTTTGAAACAAGGATTAATATCTAGATCACGGAACATTGTTCTGGGTTAAAGAAGAAAATGTAGTTCTGAACTATCTGATTCAAAATAAAAATTGAACATTAAACAGATGCTTCAGTTTTGAACTTAAAACTGTTTCACTTTTGGACTGTTTTACACAGGAGGCACATTACTATGTGGGCTTTGAGGTTTTGTTTATAATCATTTTACGAACAAAGATACAGATCTTTGTCTATAAAAGGCAACTATCAATAGGTGAACTTTGTCCTTTCAAGACAGAAATGCACTGGTAAGCAAAGGATTGGCTGTTGCCTGAGATGCAGCTGTATCTTTCTTTTTCAGGTTGTTAAACAGAAAGATGGCTCCCATTTGTTTCACATACCATCAAAAATACTTTTGTTAGACGATCTGCCAGACTCTGCATGTTGTTTTGCTTGGATTTTCTTACCACATAATACCTGTCATTTGTTCTGAATTTAACCAAGGGTGACCCTTTTGAAACATGCACACCTGGAGGGTTTTCTGTCCTTTGAATCCATTTGTCTGGTATCAATCTGCAATTGTTTGTTTAAAGATAATTATCTCCCTCCTCACACTTTGAGTGCCAGGCCTGTTATTAGAGTTAAGAATTCTTGAGATGGGGAATTCAGAAGAAACGGCAGGAAGATAGACCATTTAAAAAAAGGAGTCTGCAAGGAAGTTCAAGGTAAATGAATTAATGCACATTATCATCTAATTCTAAAGAGCTTCCTCTATAAACTCTTTCCTTATGTGTGAAATGTTGTCCCAGAAAATCACCTGATAAATACGTTCTTATTTCTTCAGGCATTTTAGGAAACCAGTTCATAGTTATTAAATACTTTTATTTAATTGATTTTTATTTATTTTTATCTACATTCTGTTGTTTTTAATTGTATTACATGGATTTGTTTTAAATTCTATTTGCTAATAGAACTGTACACAGTCCAGGAAACTGATCATTGGGCCTCCTGTCAATGTATGTTTATTCTGACAGACTCAAATCTCACTTCTACAAAACAATATGGGCAGAAGCAAACTCCTATATACAAATAGTACTCAGCTTACAACAGTTCATTTATTGACTCTTCACAGTTACAACAGCACTGAAAAAAGTGACTTATGACCGTTTTTCATACTCATGACCATTGCAGCATCCCTATGTCACATGATCAAAATTCAAATGTTTGCAATTGATTCGTATTTATGACAGTTGAGATGTCTAGGGTCATGTGATCACATTTTGTGATTTTTTGACAACCAAAGACAATGGGAAAGTCAGATTCACTTAACAGCTATGTTACTAACTTAACAATTGCAGTGATTCATTTAACAATTGTAGCAAGAAAGGTTGTAAAATGGGGCCAAATTCCCTTAACAAATGTCTTACTTAGCAACAAAAATTTGGGGCTCAACTGTGGGCCTAAGTTGAAAGCTACCTGTACTAACCTCTTTAGGTTTCTTGACAAACTTTTCTAGCAACATATCATGTCACCTCCATTTTAATATTACTCCATTCTTTTTTTCAAATTCTGCCAAGATATATAAACTGACCTTCTTGCTTCAGCTTGCTATTTATGTATAACTTGTAATAATTAAGTCCATTGTCCTGTCAGGAACACTATCTGGGCAATACATTCCTTGCACATTGACAAAAAAGTAATGTGTAATTAGAAGAAACATAGGTCACAGAGATCATGCTTCCAAGTGTGGTCATTGATAATAGCTAACACAGGATTTAAATTTTAATATATATTATTCCACAACGTCACATGATAGCTTGCATACAGGAAAGATAATAGACGTCACTGTGCTGTTTAGAAAAGTAGCAATTTATTTGCTGTTTGAGACACTGAAAATCCTGATTTTTAAGTAGACAAATATAACATTTCATTTGCTTCAAAGTATATTGTATTTCTGCTTATGGACTATTTATTCTACTGATTGGGACTCTTAACATCTGTTCCAAAGCCCTACCCTACAGGTGCCCTTAGTATGTCTACCTAGAATGATAGAAATCTGCAATGGAACTAAATGGATAACCTGTCATCTGATCCAATTATTCAATTGGATTGTAAAATTGGCCAGATTCATACACTGAATCTGAATAGAAACATCCATGTAAGAGGTAAAGACATGGGAGGGACAAGTGTCAAAGTGTGTCATGATACAAAATCTGTTATTTATGTACATGTATCAGACAGAGGGATCCAAGCATTTAAAGGGATATGGATTAATGGGCTCTGTTGGGTTCTGACAGGCTTCCAGTTGCATAACCCGATTGAAGCCTTGGTTGCTGCCTGTAACAAGAGGGCAGTCTTTCTCTTCCATCTCTCCTTGGATGGATCCCATCTCTCTCCTTGGTTTATAGGGGGGTTGAGAGACATGAAATGAGTGACTAAAGCCAAGGTAATGTAACTAAAAGGTGATATGTAACTGGGTTTTGGTGGTGGTGAAGTGTTCCCTGAGAAGAGGTTGTCCCACTGCTAGGCCCAGTCATCCTGTCCAATTCCTTTTTAGGGAAGGTTGTTGAGAAGGTGGTTATGCAACAACTTCAAAGAATCCTGGAAGAAATGGATTATCTGAATCCCTTTCAATATAATTTCAGATGTGGATATGGGACTGAAACAATATTGGTCACATTTTTGGATGACCTCTGGTGTGAGTGGATGGCCATCCATCCTTCCTCATGATGACTTTTGATGCCATCGACCATGACATCCTTCTGGATTGATTGGAGTCGATTGCACTGTATTGTGCTGGTTTCCTTCCTTTCTCCAGGGCCGTTGTTGATCAGTTAGTATTTTTCAGAGGCAAGAGGTCCCACCCTCGGCTCTTGCTTTGCAGGGTCCTGCATGGTTCAGTGTTCTCCCCACTCCTCTTTAATATCTATACGAAGCTGCTGGGCATGGTTATCCAATAACACAATATGCTGATGATATCCAACTTTATATCTCTGTCTCTGCCAAATTATGTGATGCTGAGGAAGTCCAGGTCTCTGTGTCTGGATGTGGTGAAGTTGAGAAGAATTCAGTAGGCTTCAGTTCAGTCCTAGCAAGGTTAAGAGGTTTTGAAGTTGCTCTGCCTTTCTCCCCCACCCACCCACCCACCCACCCACAATCGATTCTGGGGACTTGTCATATCTCATTCTGGATAGTGTATCACTAATTCAAACTGAATCTGTGTGCAATTTAAGGATCCACCTGGATTTATTTATTTATTTATTCTGTTTCTATAGCTGCCCATCTTAATCCAATTGACTGTTGTGGGAACAGGAATCAACCCATGGTCTTTATGAAATTCTGTGTTATGCATGTTCCTGGACCATAATGTTCCTCACAATCACTCATATTTTGATCATCTCCTGAGTGGACTACTGCATTGCACGCTACAAAGAACATCTGGAAGCTACAGCTGGTGCAGAATGCGACCACATGAGACAGTTATGTGCAGACCTCAGGCAGTACATGTTACACCTCTGTTCTGTGGTGCTACACTTCTGGGTTCAATTCAAGGTACTGGTGATGTCCTACAAAACTCTTCATAGTATAGGACTGAATTATTTGATGGACTGTCTATTCCCAGTTATATCTGCTCATCCCATTAGGTCTGGCAGGATAAGCATACTCTAGGTCCTATCTACTAGGGAGTGATGTTTGGCAGGAACTAAGAAGAGAGCCTTTTCTGGCTTTCAATGGTGTTGTCCTTTGGAAAATTACCTCTATAGAGATCATATTGGCCCTGACCCTACTGAATTTTCATAAAGCCTTAAAGATATGGTCTTGTCATCAGTCTTGGGGATCTGGATATGCAGTAGAATGAGTGCAATGGCTATCTTGAATGTTGTTGACTGCCTCTGTACCTTGGCTGCCAATTCTGTTATATGGTTTTTAAAATTTTTATATGCTTTTATTTTGCATTCTTTTGATTTTAACTGACTAGCCAGAGTCATGTATTTGAAATGGAAGCTATAAATAACTGAATGAATGAATGAGCAAATGAATGAATGAATGAATCTCGATATACTGCAGATGCCTTAAATATAGGTTAAATAAACCATCATATGTCATGAAGCAAGGACTAATTTCTACAAGATGCTAAGATAATGATTCATTTCCAGCAATGCATTAAATCACAAAGAGTCCAACTATATTTTAGTCTAGTTGCAATTTCATACATCCAATATGAAGTTGTTACATGAAATTTGTCTGAATATATTAGAAATGAAATATATTAGGAAGTTTTTTCATAAGCAGCGCATTGCAATAATTCTCAGATCTCCTAGATCTATGGTCCCATCCTCTCTTTTTACTTTTTACCCCAAGCTTAATGAACAAAGGAAATCCAAAACTTCATTCAAGGTGCTGAACACCTTTCCTTTACCACTGTCAATTTCTGAGCTAGCAAGTTTCCTGAAATTCTTGTTGTGCTTAATGTTAGAGAAGTAATTTTCAGTCCATGCTCTGGATTTCACCCCGACCTCAATGAAAAGAGAGTGGAGGGTCAGTTGTGTTTATTCTACATCCCATTAAAACAGGAAAATATGTAAAGTTTTCATTCACTGAGATCCGGCTATTGTTAAGCCAAAAATGGTATTTTTGTTTCTAAAATTAAAAAAAAGATTACTGTTTTTTTTTTGTTTTTGTTTTTTTGCACTACAAAATTTTTCTGTTTGGCTGCATCTGTTTGGATCTCCTATATATTATATAGTACATCCATTTTATTTATTTATTTACATCAACATGATCACTTGAGTTCAGGATAACAGAACATACAATTTGGGAGTTTTCAGCAAAACTTTATTGATCCCAGTAAAGTTATTTTAGCTACTGTATCATGATTATTATTGTTTTCAAACCTAGAGTACATAACTTTCACCTATGTCAGTGATTTTTGAATGCTGCTTTAACTTTCTGCAAAGGTTTGCAAGTGTTCTATATAGGTCAGCAATGGAGAGATAAAAGGAAACCTTCCTCATATATTGTTAGTCTAACTTCTTCTGCTGCTTATAATTGTAGGAAACTGTTTGAGTGACACTTTGCTATGCTTAAGATTATGTTCTTGGTTGAAGAGAGATCACAATGAGAATCCACCTGAGGGTTGTTGTTTTTTTTGCTGGATAGAAGTGTACAGTATAACTCAAATATATCATGTCTATTTTTTTTTAGTTTGCAAAATACAGATAATACAACAGCTGTAAAGATGTCAATGTGCCTTATGTGACATATATACAGTATATGTCCCAAACTTTTTTGTGTTGTGGGCCTCAGCGCTTGCAAAAATTCTGCTGTCAACCTTTAATGACATGCTATTGAATAAGAGCTGCAATTGGCTGATGACTTTAGGCACTGTTGGAAGATCTAAAAAGGGGCAGAGAGGAACCCCTAAAAATCCATATTCCCCAAACATCCTCAGAAAATCTCCAGTCACTTGCATGACATTATTGTGTCACTTTCCCTTTCATATACCATGTTTCCCCGAAAATAAGACCCTGTCTTATGTTTTTTTAAACCCCGAAATAAGCGCTTGGCCTTATTTTCAGGGAGGTCTTATTATTTTGGGGCACGTGGAGGAAACCAAAGGAAATGGCGGTGACTGGCACATGCATTTAAATATTTTTTGGAAGGGCTTATTTTCAGGGGAGGCTTATTTTAGCACATGCGCTCAAAAGCCCAATTGGGCTTATCAGGGGATGTCTTATATTCAGGGAAAGTCAAGCAACAGTTTTATTCCAAAAAGCACCAATCCAGTTTACAGCAAAATGCAGCCAGCTTTGCTGTCCTGGTTTCATTTAGACCCAAAAGCTGGGATCCTAATCTTTCACTTGATTTCTTATCACTTGCCCTATCACCGATAGCTGAATACATGGGTCTTCATTCACCTGGAAACCTCTCTAATAATCATGCTCCATAATTACACTATGCTTCACAAGTCAGAAGGGAAAAGATACTTACATGTTCAAAGATATTCTATACATGTTTACAAACTCTTCTTTATGTATCCATATTTATTACGGAATTGAAAGCACATTCAAGTTTCAGCTTCCCAGAATTCATAAATAACACTTTAATATTTGTGATCTGTATGACTCCAATTTGTTTTTTAGTGGTGTCTTATTGTGACTGGTGGGAAAGAGTTAAGGAAAATAATCCCAGTACATTGTGAAAAAATTACTTTCCAGCTCAATGTGTACATAACATCCCTTCTAGGAAATCTTATTATTGGGGATTTTACAGTTAATTTTTTTCTGCTGTCTACAGCCACTTACATAGCTTTCCCTCTGGTTGTGTAGGAAAGGGGAGGGGATAGCTTTCCTGAACTCCAGAAAAGTCAGCCAAAGTTTGTTACAAGAAACTAAGAAAAATGCATTGACAAAAAAAAAAAAAAAAAAAACCAAAGAAGTAAACACATGCATTGTCTTGCAAGTAATCTAATATTTTTCTTAGAAGAAAAAGGTTATTAAGTACATTTGGGATGCAGACTAAATCCCATTGAAATAAAGACAACTGTAGTCAGAACACAAGTCATTAATCTGAATGAAGTTTGTGATACAGCATTTCTAAGTTTTATCTGAAACACTACAAATAAATCCATAGCCACAAATGCAGTAGAAGAAATTTAGACCAGCTTTTCCAAACAGGTTGGGAATCAAGATTTGAAGACACCTAGACAGCAATAGTCTGAAAAAGCTTTTTTATATAAAAGATGATCCAGGATGGGTATGAGTATGAAGAAATAAAATGCTTCATATTTCTTTTAAGCAGAATAATTTTGTAATGTATGTATTTAATCCAATTATATAAGTGACTTTGTTAAAACTTTTCCAGCTGTTATTAACTGGAGTTTATTGAAATGGGTTTTTCTGCTTTACAGGGTTTTGCTATCAATAATAGTTAACTTTATCTACCAACAATGGTTAGAGGAAAGTATAATGTTTTGCAAAACAGGATCAACAACACGATCGACAACGTCCGATGACATATATGGCACAAAAAGAAGAAAATTAAGGTGCTTAAGACTCATACATGAAGACCTTTAATTTCAAATTTACAGGATACAAACATAGGCATACTAACAAAACACATTGTTATTATTGATAAAAAAAATTAAGGTGGAAAAATAACTGATAAAGATTGGGTAGTGTTAATTTATTTCCCAGTTCTTAAAAAGTGAAAAGTCCCAACAGTGTAATATTTGCTTAAGTTTTGGAAGAGGTCTTAGGAAATTAATGTTGAAGCAATATAGAATTTATTGTTACATATAGAAGTTAATCACAGAGTATATCACAACTTGAACATTTCAATAGATAAAAAAAATCAATACCATCACATCCAATGTCATCCAATAAAGACAGCACAACTCCTCATTTTTTGCACTAAACTCCAGTCTACATTTTCTGGTGAATTTACAAGTATATTCTTTTGTTTTCTTTTTAGACCTTTTAATCCATTATCTAGAAGGAGATATCAATTTTCCCAGTCATTATCACTGTCCTCTTTTCATCTTAGTTTACATAGTAAAATCAGGCTATTTACCTAAGAAAATAAATACTGGTTGCCTGGCTAGCTTAAATTATTCTCTTAATTGCAATCTTAGGATGGTACAAAAGAATTTGAAAGTGGAATATATCCTGAATATCATCCATTTCTACCGGTTTTTCCTATCATGCCTATTATAAGACATATCATGCCTTATAATAATATATGCTGCTTTTAATATCTTATGTTTTCCAAGCAAGACACTTGTCACATCAAATTTTACTTAAGCATTATGCTAGTTGCCATAGGCAGCAATGTATTGCATACCTTGCGTATATGTAATTCTATGCAGACTACGGGAGGGATGAATCATTTCATCTATAGCCAATATAAAAATTAGCTGTATGTTGATCAAAGGTGATCTACCAAACCCTGGAGCAAAATCTCTTGGAGTATATTTTCCACTTAAGTGATCAATCTCATAAATATAGGCTTCAAACTGATTTTGTCTCATACATCAAAATGGCCTAGATGCTATATTTCATTGATCAAGAGCAAGGCACCACTTTGCTTCACAAAGACACTTCAAAGATCCAGTCCAACTCCAACAAAAAATCCAGAGGAGAGGACACACTCTTCAAAACCAATTATTTTGTGATGTCATTTTCTAAAGGGTCTTCCTTTTTTAAAAGCATCATGAGATAGCAATTGCATCATAAATGCATGCTCTACTTTTAATTAAATGGACTTGAATTCTACAGAAGTTTAAATTAGTAAATTCTATATAAGTTTAAATTAGTAACTGATAAATATGAACTAATTGTTGTTTTCTCTCTATATTTGTCCACATGGTTTCAGAACATACAGTGTTCATTGCTTATGTCAGCCTTCCCTGCCATAATGCTGTCCAGATGTATTGGGATTTACAGTTGTCAGATCTGGCCAAGCTAGTTGAAAATTCTTAGTGTTGCTCTTTTAGCACAACTGGAAGACTAACTTATGTCACATTTGCTTTCTTATATGTTTTCTTCTGGGTTCTTATCACTGTTAGAGTGAAACCATTATTTTACAGGCCAAGTGAAGGAAGAATAAATTAGTCACATATATTGATAAATCACAATTTAATGTCCTTACTGTCATATAATGTCATCATGTAAATTTCACAAATTACATCATTCATGATAGTGGTACAAATGATATAATAAAGAGGTAAAATTAATATAAATATATGCATCTTATCTGGAGTTTTTCAGATGTCATGGACTTGCCTATTATCTGGGAAGCCTGGACAGAAAGCTGGTTTGTTGTGTCCAAAGTTTGCTAAGTGGGGTTATGTTAAATCAAAGTTTCATTGTATTGTAATGATTAGCTGAAGCTGCATACATTCTTGCATAGTGAATAATACGACCTTGGCAACAAAGATTTGGATGTGATCCAAAGGGCCAGTGAAATAAACAGAAGGATAAAAGTGGGAAAGATTTTGTGTAGTTCCCATTCCTTTTCAAATCAAGCTTCAGCACAAGAAGCAGAAAAACTTCAAATGAATCATGGCCATGATAATGGTTTGGCTCAAGACCAATTTATATGACCACCTGGCATGGAAAATCCCTCAGCACATATTGTCTTTTATATTGTGATAATACAACTATTTGCATCCCAGACTACAGTGAGAATCGAAAATATCACGTTTTTAAAAACATTGTTTCAAGTGACCTACTTGAATCTTGTGCATGGTGCAGATCCACAAATAGCTAACACAGAGAGGGCTGCATTGTCATTTGTCATGATCGTGTGATCAATAATAGCTTAAACATATTACAACTTGGACAAGAGTTTTAAAGGAAGAAAAATATCAAAGGAAGGAAGAATATCAAAGGAAGAAAAATACTGTCAATTGAGAGAATATTGTTTTTCTGAATAATGTTCTTATGGCCAAGATCCAGCACTTTATGTCATTGTTCATCCTTGTAAATCTGGTAGCTGAATTTTACACATTTGAAATATTGTTATGTAGGTTACAGTCTTAGGATATCATTGGCACTCATTTACATTTGCATAATTGGAGATTTTAATGCGATTGTTGATAATGAGTTAGATTATAAATCTACAAAAGTGAATAAAAAACCAAGAAAGACACTCCTGAAAACATTCTATATAATGGTAGATGAATTAAGTTTACAGGATGCTTGGAGGAAAAGAAATTTAAAGGAAAAACAATATACATTTTATTCAAACAGGCATATGTCATGGTCAAGAATAGATATGATGTGTATGTCCACAGACTTAATATCCAAGATAGACAAGATTGATATAGAAGCAAATATACGGGCAGATCACAATCCAATAATGATGACATGGAAAGGACAAAGAAGAAGAATGAGATGGACATTAAATCAAAGCCTATTAAATGAGAAAGATTTTATACAATATATAGAAAAAGAATTGACCTTTTTCTTCAAAGAAAATAGAAAAGAAGATACATCATTGCAAAATGTATGGGACACTAGCAAAGCATATATAAGGGGTTTGGCAATGACATATACAGGAAAAAGAAACAAACAGGACAGACAAATTCAAAAGAAGTTGGAGCAGGAATATAAGAAGTTAGAGAAGGAATTGCAAAAAAATCCACAAGACAAAAAAATTTAAAACCTAATGGAATTGGGGAGACAAAAATCGAATTTAATAGAAAATGAAGAATTGGCAAGGAAAATAAAAGCATCAAAGCAAAACGTTTTTGAATGGCTGGCATACAAGATGAAGAAGGAAAAAGAAAGGAAACTGATAACTCAATTATTAGATCAAAAGGGAAAGATATGTTACCGAAATGAGGAAAAAAAATAATTGAGAAATATTATAAGAAATTATATCAACAAGAGCAGATATCAGAAGAAAAGATAGAACAATATTTGGAAAAAGTAATGGCCCCTAAAATACCAGAACAATTTAAAAAAGCATTAGAAGAAAGAATAACAATGATGGAATTGATGGAGGGAATTAAAAAGCAGAAGAATGGAAAAACCCCGGGACCAGATGGGCTACCAGCAGCAGTATATAAAAAGTTGCAAGATGTACTAAATAATATACAAGTATGTAATGATTTATTAATAGAAGCCAAGGCACCAAACTCATGGATGGAGGCATATATAACTCTTATACCAAAAGAAGAAACAGATTTACAACAAATAAAGAATTATAGACCAATTTCACTATTAAATGCAGATTATAAAATATTTGCATCAATTATGGCGGAAAGATTGAAGAGGCTGTTAAATGAATTTATATGCCCTGACCAAAATGGTTTTTTGCCTAAAAGACAAATTAGAGACAATATAAAAATTATTTTGGATACATTGGAATATTATGAGGCACATTCAGAGAAACAAATGGCATTGTTATTTTTAGATGCGCAGAAAGCATTTGATAACGTGAATTGGCAATTTATGATTTTACAATGACAAAAGATGGACTCTGTGGACATATTTATCAATATGGTTAAGACTATATATAAAAACCAATTGGCTAAAGTAATAATAAACAGTGAAACGACAGAGAAAGTAGATATAAGAAAAGGAACTAGACAAGGATGTCCGTTATCTCCACTATTATTTATTCTGACCCTAGAAATTTTAAACAGGAAAATAAGACAAGACAAAGAAATAAAAGGGATGAGAATTTTTAAAAAGCGTATACGCTACAAGCATTTGTGGATGATTTAGTATTCATTATGGAAGAACCAATAGAAATGGGTCCAAAGTTAATTGAGCAAATAGAGGAATATGGAAAAGTAGCTGGATTGAAAATAAATAAAGATAAAACAAAAATTATAGTTAAAAATATGAGAATTTGTTCTCATTCTCTTGCAGTGTTGCATGGTGGATTTCAGCCTAAAAATTAACTCAGTACTTATTAGCATTATGTGTTTCTTGAATGGAATGTGTGAATGACCTTGGGGAAAGAGGGGGAGAAATGCTGCGTAGGAAACAGAAAATTGAGGCAGCAGCCCCCAAGAGCTTAATGGTCAGAAAAAGAAATTTAGGAAAGCCAAACAGTTAAAAATGGTGCAGGAAATTTAGACCTTCAGATTTGCAAGATCAATCTCAGCTCTTCCAGGTAAACTAAATCGGAAACATTGATGAACTAATTCTACTTTATTGTAAGACTACATTAAAAGAATCTTACAAATCTGAAGGCACAAATTTCCTACTGCCACTTTTAACTGCATAATTCGGCACTGTTAATTAAGTCTTATACCAAATAGAATTTTCACACCAATGAAACAAGACAGACAATTTAAGATTCATTAACACAATATGACCATTTAGAATACAAATGGCTATTTTTTTAAAACTATGAAACAGCCTTAGATTTAATAATGATGATTACCAATGGTTAAAAAATAGCAATAATATATTCTTCGATGAGTTTAGAGCTATAAAAAGAAAACTGACTATATATAGCCACGTATGTATCAATGCAAACCATTCAGCCTATTTGGATCATTCTGTTTTATTATGAACAATCAAGAAAAAAACTCAATCCATTTTCTGCACACCTCACCTAATTTTATGCTAATTTATTTAATGTTATTTAGTCCTCTTAACAGAATAACAGAGTTGGAAGGGACCTCAGTGGTCTTCTAGTCCATCCCCCTGCTCAAGCAGGAAACTCTATACCTCTCCTCTACTTCTTTTCTATTTTCCAAGTCACTAACATTGATCAGGTTCACAGTACACAATAATGCACTTGCCCAGTTTTGCTTAGCACAAAACGTATGGGATGTATGATTATCCACCCTCCATTTTACATCACAATGAAATAAATTTTATCTTTTTCTGGCTTTTTCCATAAAAAAGGTGCACAATAAGTATCTTAAGGGCACACAAGGTATCTTTTATCACTTTCAGGTCATTCAGCGCAGAAAGTAAACAAGAAAAATCAGACATGCCTACCCAGTGGTACCTCCACGCTAACCTGTGTGTTTACTTTGTAATAGTTTAGCTTGCATACTGTGTCTGAACTACAAACACTAGGATTACCACTAAGTACAATAATCAGGTATCAGTAACACAAAGTGTGGAGCCAGTCTTTGCAATCTATTTTATAATGGAACTGCTTATCATTTCCTGAAGCTTCAACATTCTTAACCACACTTTTTATATATTGTCTTGTCAGATATCCAATGTTCCTATATTTTATATTCTTCCTTCCTTCCTTCCTTCCTTCCTTCCTTCCTTCCTTCCTTCCTTCCTTCCTTCCTTCCTTCCTTCCTTCCTCCAAACCATATATATATGGAGAACTACATAAATTGGAAATGTTTAATGCAAAACTGCAACCCATGAACGTGAGAAAAAGATCAGACATATAGCATCATTATAAGCATGGAAACATTTGAGCCAAACTATCCTTGGTGTTTATCAGTTGACTTGGGGATAATGAGTATCTGATTATACATGTGCTATTTATTCACACTAGCAATCATGAATGCAGTATCCGATGACAAAATACAAGGCAAAATGGTACATGCTGAAAAAATAATGTGAAGAATTTAGAAAGGTAACTAAAGTTAAAACTTAAAAAATACTCACAACATACATTATATATTAAATTGATGTAATGTTCATTCTCTGTGCTAGAGCTGAGTATCTTCCAATGTTTGAAGAAATTGTGAAATACAATTTTAACTGTTCAGAATAATTACTGATGTTCATATTATATTGCTGTAGTTTTTCATATAATAAATTTCCATAATTAAAAGATTCTTTTTGAAAGAACCATTATTTCCCACCATGAACAGATATTTTGATACAGAATTACAAATCTGATTCTTTTTTATTTATTTTTTATTTTTTATTGGAATATCAAAATTTCAGGAACTAGGTTTTGGATGCTCTTCTAATTTTGTGATTATTTTTTGGTTTAAAAGAGCAGCATGTACAGTAGCTAAGAAAGCAAAACGTTGTATTTTCCATATTGTGTATGAGACCATTTGAAGCAGCTAAGAAGGTTCTTGGCATGCAGCCATGAAGAGGCAGATTCCCAGGTGATTACTACTTTGCAGTTTCATGTATAAATGATGTCATCATAATACATATGTGACATAGATGTGTATTTTTCTGAGAAACATCATAATTTAATAATGTAGTTAATACTGAAATGTAAGAAGGCTCAAAGTCAAAAGACTAACAAATATATAGATGTGATAAAACTAGCCATTTATTTGGATTTTATGATTTTATTCCTTCAAGAGAAGGAAAGATTTGACCTTAAATGATTCTGAAACAAAATAAGAATACTTAAATTGAATTATCTTAAATATGGGGTTAAAAGCATGTAGAAAATCCATTTATGAAGCCCCAGTTATTGGTTTGTCAGACATACAGTTTTAAAATTATTATAATTAATAAAAAAATGTGTTAATGAAGAAGGGTTGCACAAGATCGTGAATGGATATAAACCCACAGAGCTTGATCCAAGTGGTCTGATTGTTACCAAATGACCTCAACTTCTTGAAATATTTGTATGTACAAATTACCTATTGAAAATAAACTGAAAACATATTCATATTGGTGCCAAAATTATAGCAGTTATGACCAGGGAAAAAGTTAGAAAAATAGCAATATCTCACCTTTTCTTTTGACTTTGCTAATAAAATGATAGAACTGCATAATTCCAGTTCAGCATATTATAATTTCTTATGGTTCCTGTCATATTCAGTGCTATGGTTTGGGATTAGCCTTCCTTTAAAAAGTCTCAAGTATACCTTTTTGGAGAAGTAAAAAAAAATAAAAAGAATAAGCCTTAGCAAATTATCACCTTGTGGAATTACTCCCTTACAGGCATGGCATCCATATTTTCTACCTTGTAAATATTGACTCCAGCATGGGATCTGTGGAAACGACCATCTGGTCGTTTCCAAATGTCCTATTCATAAGATTTACAATTTTGAGAATGCCATTTGGTATGAAGTATAAATAGATGTAATTTTTGTAACACATGGCATAATTAATTTGATATAAGTACTAAGAAAACCTGCTACTACAGTTGAGCTATGCTTGAGTCACATTTTCTTCATGTTTCTCTGTCCTTGATAAATCTTTGGACCTATTTTGTGAGTGATTGAGTCCTAACTTTTTCTTTTATGCATTTGCCAGGAAGGGTCTGTTTCATGATTCACCTTTGGTGGTTGTCCACCACTCAATTCCAGCAATAATGTAGGATACTGAATTCTCATTGATTTGGCAGTTACACATGTTCATGATGTAATGCCAGCAACCTAAGATTGCCTTTATGAATAATTATTCATAAATTGTCCTGATGAATACATCATCATAGACCAAATGTTACAACCCTTTTCTATCATCTAGCATCCTCTTCAACAATGCTGTTTTCCAACAAAATCAGTTCATGTACTCAGTTACAAATAATCAAGTATTGCAGAATCAAAGCTAAATTAATCCAGCAGTATTCATATACAGACTTTTTGTTGTAATAGTAGGTGGATTGTGATAGCAGCCTTAATCAAATAGTACATCCTCAGTCGATAATGAAATAGGTACATAGAGTCAGACACTATATGAAGACTACTCTTTCTATGCTGCTTACATTTTGGTAGAAATGTGAAATGAACTCCATGTGGCAGCCGCCAATAAAAGGGGAGGGTGTAGGGTAAGAAGTACTGTGAAAAAGTTTCAGTTATACCTTGGAGCTATATGACACCATACACTAGCTTAATTGAAACAGTGTGAGAGCTTGTGGCCCATTTAAGTGAGTACATCCCTTGTCTATCTCCCCTCCTCTCTAAGATGCACAGTTCATACAAAACAGCATAATTTGGCACCTTTGGTTTTCTCTTATTTTCTTCTATATGCTAACTATTAAAAATAAAATATTTGTTCTCCCTTCCTTGCTCCACTTTTCATTGTCTGTAAAGGATATGTTAACAGACATCACTTGATACCAAGGGGAATATATGGGGTGCAGCCCCCTTTGGAGTTTCATGTTTTCCCTTAGTATATTTAATAGCTAAAGATGACTCCACATCCTTCTTATCATTCGCAAAATGTGCCTTTACCCCAAGGGAGCTGCTCTTGGAGTTAAATTACTTGGAATAATCCACAAGAATAAAAATCAAAGCACATTTCTTTTTCTTCTTACTTCCTGGTTTGACTTTGGCCGGTCACAATCAGATGGTTGCTGTCACAAGGGCTCTGATTACTGGGAACTTAGCACACTGAACACAGTAAGATTTCATTTTCAAAATAGGCTCGCACGGTAAACCGCACTATCTCTGACCTCATGGATTATGTGTGCATTTTGATGTGCATAAACCTGCATAAGGGAATTTTATCCCTGCTCCTTTTTAAGCTATTGCAGTGTTGACTGTTGAAATAAAAGCAGTTTGTCCCTCTGTTTATAGGTATTCTGGCTTCTGCTATTAAACAAACAAACAACGGAAAAATTCCCTCATGCCACTTCCATGACATCACCACTTTTTGTCTGAACATCTTCAGGAGTTTGGGAAAGCAGACCGCAGCCTTGAAATCAGGGATCAGAGTTCCTGGCCAATGGCAATAATGTATACTGTATATTGTATATCTTTTCCTGGCCAATGACAATACTGTATATTGTACACACTGGGGAAGCAGAAGAATTAGAATAAGATGTAAAACAGCATGCAGAGGCAAACCTTTCTGATCTCCCCCTCCTTTGTTTAGAGAAACCTGGAATATTTGTTTATTTAACATTGTCCCTGACTATAGCATTAGATTAGTATAGGGCTTCATTTTGTGTGTGTGTGTAGAAATATACACCCACGCACAAATACATGTGCAGACATTGGAGCATATTGTCATTGTCCTTCAGCTGCTATGTATAGCATCTGTCTGTTGATCTGCAATGTCTTTGTGAAATTATTTCCGTTGCTTGGATACCTGGGGTCATGAAGTTAAATCTTATTTTCACTGTTTGTCTCCCTTAAAAGGGAAAAGTGATCTAACTATTCATGATTTGGTAACATCCAGGCTTGATAACTGCAAATATTTGTATGCGAAGCAATTAGGTGATTAAAAGGGACATGCTTTGGAGACCATACAGAATGGCCCTTTAAAAAAATTGTGAGTTCCTCATGGCTGTATGTGTACCCAATTCGAATGGCTCTATCGTTTAAATCAGCCTGAGACACTTGACACAGGATATTGCTCCAATGCAACCAATGCAACCTAATTTAATAACTTCAGTATTGTTATTACATGTATTCTATTGTATTTTCATCTTCATGAAATATATTTTAATACTTTCAACACTACTTTACGCATCCTGTTCTATGAAGGGTGCCGGTTTATTTCAGAAATTCTAGTATTATCCAGATTTACATTGATGTGGGTAATAAAGGTTAATTACAAGCAGTTGTAACATCTTCATTTGTTTGCAAATATATAGGTAGATAATGGGCAGCACATAATTTAAATCATTTCAACAGATGTTCCAGACTTTACTGCTTTCCTCTAAAATTGATCAAAATTGTGTTGTCAAAATTTGACAGAAGCGGCTAGATTCTGATGGTATAATTTTTTGATGGTTTCTGGAAAACATGGGGCTTAAGTGAGGAAAATATATTAGTTTCTCTCTCAGAAGCCTCCAATTTCAATCTACCTCATCAGATTTGCGAGTTTGTCAGATCCTATCTATGTTTGTTTGATATCTAATTAAATGAAGATAGCTTAAATAATCACCATTGCTTTCTTTGCTGCTAAAAACATAATTATGAACTTGAAAATCTGTCACTAGGTTGTCCTTATGGGATGATCTAATCAAATAAAGCTTCAGGACGGATATGTGATAAATCAAATCTTATAGAGAAATATAGAATTTCTAGGAGCATGACTTCTTCTCTGCTTAGTTCAGTCTCCTGAGCTGTAATTGTGAGCATGCATACATAAGAGCAATTGGTCTTGATGTCAAGAGCTTTTATGGGGTCAATATTCTTAGAACTCCCATTTTTGGATTCCAAATATTCAGGCAACCATTAAATGGCAGCAAAAAATAAATAAATTGAGCTTTCTGTATCTCACTGCTGCCATCTAGTGCTCGTCTTGTTTTTGCAGTTATAAGTGTAAAATTTTACTTTCTAGGAATTTTCTCAGACAATGAATAAACAATTGTTGGATTTTGCAAAATAGGAAAATAAAGGAAATCCGAAACAGATCACATGATCATAGAAATATAGATTACTATATTTTACTAGATAATTAGATAACTAGATAACTATTTTATTAGATTACTAGATAACTATAGATTAAGGCTGGTGAAAGGTAAAAAAGAAAAAGCCTTCTTTTAAATTTTGTGCTTGATGAAATGGCTGATATTAGAAAAACTGTGAACTTAGAGAAATGTCAAAGTATTACAGTTGAGACATGTCAAAGGTTCTTCAAGGACCTGGTAAAAAATCATAGTTACATAACTGCATTAATATCTGCTTATGTGAATGTATCATTTAAAAGAGATCTCAATGAAAGACAAAAGCTGAGATAGGAAATAATTTGGAAGAATCTATAATGACCATTGAATGGTAAACCAAACTAAAGTCAAAGTGGAAGTTTTGGAAAATAAAATAGAGGTTGTTAAATCAACAAATGGAAAATAACCCAAGCAATGGCCTACTTATTGGACTTATAAAAGAAGCATGTTAAAGTTTAAAACAAATCTAGGATGGGAGGAAGAAGATATGGGTCTCAGTGTTAAATTAAGGGGCAAAAGAATATCGCACAAAAAGTAAAATTGATTGATTTGACCAGATAATAAACATTCTCATAAAATACTGGAAACCTTTATGGTCCTTTTGGTGAAATTGGATAGAACTGTTTTAATGATATTTGTATTTGCTGATGAAAAAGGGTTAACATATGGGAAGTAGTCATCTATGTAATGTAATTTCTAAGGGGAAGGGAAATATTAAGCTTGCATGTAATTGCTGTAAAGAAATTTGGAAGTCACTTCTTTAAATATCTTTTTTTCTTTCTGTTTTTCTTTGTCTCTTTTCTTTTTTATTTTCTGCACTTTCTATTCTGTCTTCCTACCTTTTTTCTCATTTCATTCTGTATTACTCTTTTATTGCTATTTTTTAAAAAAATCAATAAAAAGTATTGCAAAAAAAGAAATTCATCTTTCCTCAGTGGTTCTTTCTCTGTCCAATGATAAGTGGCACAGGGTGGAGTACCAAAAAGTTAGATTGGGATTTATAATTAGATTTACCACAAGATAATTTGCACACATTCATCATGGGTTTCGGGCTGTCTAGAAATAACAGCTGGATTTTATCTATTTAAATCAAGAGTGCTGAAATGAAGTGGGGTGGAGTGGAGTGACCTGTATGTGAAACGGCTAGGAACACAAAAGACAAATATCTAGTCTGCAAATGTGTTTCTATTCTAAATATATAATTAGAATGCACTTTTAGAATTAACTTGATTGGCAGATACGTAATCAAAATGATATAGTAAACAGCAGAGAATTATTCAGATGGAGACATCCCAAATAAACTTTAAAGAAGCTAAAAAAAAAAAAAACAAATTTAGAAAGAGAAACTGAAAAACTAGAGATAATAAAGAATATATAAAATCAGCGGAACAATTTGAACTATACAGTGTTTCTGCCTTTATAACCTGGAGCGGTATTCAACCAGGTTGGGGTCCTGGGATATTTCAAGGGGGCCACAGGCAGTGGAGAAATGTAAAATTTGTTACTACCAGTTCTATGGGCGTGGCTTGGTGGTGGGTTAATGTGACTGAGTGGGCGTGGCCAACTTTAAAAAAAAACTTTTAAAACCATTTTTTCTACAACCTCTTCGGCTGAAAGGTTGTAAAAAATGCTTTTAAAAGCCTCTGGCAATCCCAGCTGAGCTGCATGATCATCAGAGGCTTTTTTTTATAATTTATTTTTAAAAGCATTTTTTCGGCTGAAGAGGTTGTAGAAAAAAATGCTTTTAAAAATTAAAACAAAAGCCTCTGAAGATCGTGTGGCTCAGCTGGGCATGGGGGGGGCAGGGATTTTTGCTACCGGTTCTCCGAACCACCTGCTGCCATCGCTACTGGATCAGGTGATCTGGTCTGAACCGGGAGCATGTCACGCCTGGCCACAGGTGAAAACATGTAATAGAGCAGGGGTCTCCAACCTTAGCAACTTTAAGACTTGTGGACTTCAACTCTCAGAATTCCTCAGCCAGCTTTGCTTTGCTTTGCTGACTAAGGAATTCTGGGATTTGAAGTCCACAAGTCTTGAAAGTTGCCGAGGTTGGAGACCCCTGTAATAGAGGACCACAGCATGTGCTGAAGGGGCATAGAAAAGCAAATTGTATTATACTGTAAATACTGTCTTATAGTATAGTAAAACTCAGGGTTCTCCAAAATTTATTAGTAATAAATTCAAATATAGGCATAGTACACAATTCATATCTGCAGAAGCACTAATTTATGCAGTTTATTACATTCTGACTACACAACTTCTGTTGTTTTTTTTCCAAGCTGTTTTACAGGATAAATTATTATTTATGGCTTAGAAGTAATACACAAAACTAAAGAAGCCATTAAAATTACTGACAATTAATTAAACCATAAGTGTTCTCTGCAGTATACAAAAACAATTCATACTTTTGCCCCTAGATGGCGCTAATTGCTATTGCTATGATTTAGTTAGATTAAGGTTCTGCTGTGACATTTCCTATTTACAGTGGAATCAGGGTAAGAAAATGCTTTTTAAACCACTATAGAAAAGAGCGTTGCTCAGTAATTTCAAAGATAAAATAATTTTGGTGCTGAAAAATTGAAAGTATAAACTACACTATGCAATCATTTAAGGAATAAGGTTATTATCTCTTTCCCCCCCTCCCCCCTCCTCATATAGCCTAAGCACAAAACAGCTCACATATGTTTTGTTTGCTTCATTTTCTGCTGAAAAATGTTGAGAAATCATGCTATTACTTTTTAGTAGTTTTCTGCCAAAATGTGGCAGATTTCTTGTGGATCCAAAAAATGGAATGGGCTAGAAACACAAAGGCTGCATATGACTCACAAATGCCCATCTCTGAGGATTGCAGCCTTACAGAAAGGCTGTATTTACCGATTTAATTTATGTTAGTGTATGCCGAAGTTCCGTTGTTTCCAATTTAATCTTCTAATTAAATAAGTAATTGAATTGTGTGGGCTGAGAAAATCTCATTCCAGGAAGGAATTCATTAAGACTATGAGCCAACAGATCACGGGAAAGGGTTTGCAGTACAGAATACAAAATGAAACTTGATGTTCATGATCAGCAATAGATAAACTGGAAAATTCTCATGCAAGATCTGCTTTTCCCCAGGGAGAATTTTTCACATCTCCATTACACATTTCTCAAACCACATCTGATTGCTGTGATGCTATTATGCTTTCCCCCACCCCCCAATGGATTTCCTGTTGTAAGAAAAAAACACAAAAGTACTGTTGGAAAACTCTGGGAGGATTGCAATGGAATATCAATTGAGGCTTCTAAATTTGCATAAAGAAGGCATTGCAGTTACTCATTAAATATCACATATCCAAGCACTGGTGGTTACTATCACCTTCTGGCTTAATTAATAATTAATTAATTAAAGAGCCTTGGTGGCGCAGCAGACTAAAGTGCTGTTAAGTAACACCAGCTGCCTGCAATTACTGCAAGTTCATTT
Source organism: Pituophis catenifer annectens (assembly GCF_029215685.1). Lineage (NCBI taxonomy): Eukaryota > Metazoa > Chordata > Lepidosauria > Squamata > Colubridae > Pituophis > Pituophis catenifer. The sequence goes on from NW_027256886.1 coordinate 34,012,805, forward strand.
CTCACCAGGCTCAAGGTTGACTCAGCCTTCCATTCTTTCGAGGTAGGTAAAATGAGGACCCAGATTGTGGGGGCAATAAGCTGACTTTATATAAAAAAGAACACCGCTTGGGAGGGCTGAAAGCCCTACTAAGCAGGTATATACAAAAAGTATGAAGGCTATTGCTTAACGCATTGTAAGCCACCCTGAGTCTCCGGAGAGGGGCGGCATATAAATCGAACCAATAAATATAAATCGAACCAAGAAATAGTCTTTATTCAGGGACAAAAACATTGGAGAATATCAAAATATACACAATTCTTCTTTGCATTTATTCCTTACTCCCCTTGTTTACCCCAACTATTTATATTCAGGGAGGGTCTCTTTTTAGTTTGTAGTATTGTTACTTTTGTGTGTGCGCACACACACGTGCAGAGTGTTTGAATAAAACATGACTCTGGCAACTACCTGCAAAGGTCCATGCAGTTTTCTAGGCAACATTTTTCAGAAGAGGTTTTCCATTTCCCTCTTTCTAGGTCTAGAGAATGACTTACCCAAAGCCCTGTCCTTGATGTCCTTGTGAAAGGCAGGATTCGAACTCAAGTTCCTCTATTTCTAGTTGAATGCCTTAATGGCTATGCTAAACTGGCTCTCACAATTACTGATATTGTTATTAACAATTATGAAATCAGTTACAATTGTTAAATATAGCGATGGTGAATCTGCTTATTATGTATATATGTACAGTATATAACTATTATTTTCCATCCTATATTCCTGGCTATGTTTATTAGCATAAGTAGAAAAGAATGTATAACCAGCGCTTAGTGGACCAAGAATTCCTAACCGTGTACTGTAATCAAAAGTGGTATATAATTAAAATACTACCTCTATTTTATTCTTTTTTTATTCTTATTCACATTTTATTATTTTCTTTCCCTCTTCTAATATGTCACACTGCTTTTCAGTTTCATCTTTAAGCACTCAACCATGGCTCCACCCATCCATCTCACAACCAATAGTAGCAGAAGGAAGTGGCAAATTACAAGCATGAGTTGACCTTGTCTAAAAGGCAGAGTTACAGATAGAATGGGTTCATCTAGAAGAGGTGTAACTATACACATCAACATTTCTTAAGTTGTTTTTCCAGAACTTGCAATTAGAAAAAAGAAATATATATATATACACATATACATGTATATACGTACTTCACATCTGACTTTTGCATTTTCAATACAGGTAATCCTCAGTTTATGACAATTGAGCCCAAAATTTCTACTATTAAGTAAGACATTTGTTAAATGAGTTTTGCCCCATTTTATGACCTTTCTTGGCACAATTAAGTGAATCATTGCAGTCGATAAGTTAGTAACCTGGTTGTTAAATGAATTTTGCTTCCCTTTTGATTTTGCCTGTCAGAAGGTTGCAAAAGGTGATCACATGACCGTGGGACACAGCAATGGTCATAAGTATGAACCGGTTGCCAAGCATCTGAATTTTGATCACATAATCAAGGGGGATGCTTCAAAGGTCGTAACTGTGAAAAACAGTTATGTCACTTTTTTCAGTGCCATTGTAACTTTGAACGGTCACTGAATGAACTGTTGTAAGTCGAGGACTACCTGTATTTGGTATTGAGTTGTGGAAGACTAGTAGATAAAGAACAGTCAGATTATTATTCTCACACAGTCTTTTCCTCTTGTAACTATTGTGATACTTTTATATTGCTTTGATCTCTGCTATCCTACTCTTTAGCTATCGTAATTGTTTAAATGCTATTTTTACTGTAATTCTGTTAGCTGTTCCGGAAATGCATGTAGTGAAGCAGAAAAGCATAAAGGTAAGAGGTAAACAATAATTTCACCGAAAATCACCATTCTTGAGGCTTTAAGAGGAGTGAGTCAGTGTGCTATTCAGTTTGAGGAAGAATGCAACCTTTTACCATTGTTCTTTAAATAAACCTTTTTTTTTTTTCATGAATGGATGTTGCCCATGAGTAAGCATCCCATAATCAGTTTGTTCCAGACATTTTGGGTTATTTTTAGTTTTAAAGTAGTGTTACATTTTTGCTGCTTTGTCTTTAGGGCAGTCTTCAGATGGGTGACTGTACAGATCTGTGGAGGTTAACCAAGCACATAGCTCAGTGACCAAAACTGTTGCTGTAGCATTCTGACTTTTCTACTTCTCCAATTTTTTTTACTTCTAAAGCCCTTTCCTTATGCCTTTCAGTTTGTGATAAACTTTTGTTTTTAGTATTTCTTGAACCTGTCAGTCCACTGAGGTAAGTACTTGATTAAGTAATCAAGTACTTAAGCACTATTTTTTCTAGATTTTTCCCCACAAACTATAATTTTAAAGATTTATTCTATTCTTCAAATAAATCCACTGTGAAAGAGCTGGCAAGAGAAAGTACAAACATCACTCCAAAGAAAAGAATGAAATTGATCTATATTAACAGTATTAATGCAGAATTAGCCTCCAAATAAAGGAAACCTCATAATTGGATCTAGAATGCCAAAAGTAGGAATTTAAATTCTAGCTTTTTTTTTTTTCTTTTACAGAGGAGGAAAAAGTAATTACTTTAAAAAGTACGTCCACCTACTTTTCTAATATTATATTATCTATTCAGAAAGTTTGGGGGCTTGTTTGTTTGGGTTTTATTTTCATTTTTTTTGTCAGAAATTGCAACATGTGGGTAATTTTCAGTAAAAGATGAGCTACAATCTGCCACCATCACTATTAACACTAAATGTGTTGGAGACACTAGACTGGATTGTTGCAGAATTAGCCACATGTTGAGATGGGATTTGGCATTTTTATCCACCTAACAGTTCCTTCCCAAGGACTGGAGATAGGCAGATATTGATGTTTGATGATAGTCACAAGATGTAGGCTGTTCCAAGTCAAGCTGCCTTTTGCATGTGATTGATGGTGAATTTGTCAAGACCAATGGTCTCCAATTGGTGCTCCAGTAATTATGGGATTATACCTAAGGCACCTTTGTTATTGATACTACTTTGCTTTCTTTTGCCACAGTCATTTTCTATTACTTTCTGTATTTTATGGTTCCACCAGTTCTTCCTTGCAGGCAACTAGTATTTCTTCTAATGCGGCATTGCTGCTACTTTGTAGTGCCATTGTTTGTAGTCAGTCTGTGCAATCTTCTTGCAGCAGCTAACTACGCCGTCCACTTTTTCTTCAGCCACTGTGCAGAGATGGCATTTGCTGTCTGTTGCTGCCTTCTCAGTTTTGGCTTGCATGCATTTGTTCTTAAGGCTTGGCAGAACTAAAAGCCCTGGATAAGAGGACTATAAAAATAATGACAATGAATCATAACCTTCATTCAGACAATGATGTTGAGAGACTCTTCTTACCAAGGAAAATAGGTGGCCATGGAATATTGCAAGGGCATAAGACTGCTGAAGAACATCAGACACTGAATAAATATCTGAAGAACAGTGAAGATGCACTGAAGCTGGTATACTATGAAGACTTAGTCAGTACTGGAGAGACCAAATTGGCTCAGAAGAATAAAGAAGATAAAAGAGACATAGCAAGGCAAAGTGTTACATGGCCAATACATTAAAAATATCAGGTAAAGCAGATAACAACAAGACCTGGCAATGGCTACGAGTGGAAAAATTGAAGAAAGAAACACAGAAGGGCTATTTCTGGCTGCACAACACCAAATGCACACAAAAACAGAATTGAGAAGACAGGAAGAGATAGCCAATGCAGCCCCTGAAAAGAAGCTGAAGAAACAGTTTGGTTAGCTGCTGCAAGATTGCACAGAATGATTACAAACAATGGCATGACAAATAGAATGAATGGCAAAAGAAAGCAAAGGCAGTACCAATAGTAATAGGTGCCTTGTGTGCAATCCCAAAACAACTGAAGCATCAGTTGAAGACCCTTGGCATTGACAAATTCACCATCTATTAATTGCAAAAGGCAGCTTTACTCGGAACAGATTACATCCAGTGACTATATCTTTAACACCATCAAACATCATCATCTACCTATCCTACTTTCTTGGGAAAGACTTGATAGGTGGATAAAAATGCCAAATTCAGTCTAAACATGTGATTAAATATGTAAAAAACCCAATCATTTATACACATACACATATACTATGATTATTATTTACAAAAAGCATACCCTTATTGTATAATTATATAATACTGGAGGATTGTATGAGTTCATCTATAAAGTTAAGCCTGACTCAGGTTTGTCACCTTTTCCAATCTGTTCTATAAGTGAGTTTTTTCCCCAGAAAAGCTCCATGAAAAGTTTATTAATCCTTAATATTTAGATTTTGTTTGTATGTTTTCTAATGCATATAGTTTTGAAAGTAATTTTCCTTGACATGCACACATTTAAATATGCATAGCAACAGTGGCATGCCAGTTAGAAAATATATCATACAGTATTAATAAAAAAAAGTTAGATATCTGCAGAAACATTGGGACCATTTGCTGTTGATGAATCAGTGCTTTAGTCCAGAACAGTATGATTCAAACTTGGCAAATTTAAGATGTGTAGACTTTAACTTCCAGAATTCCCTGAAATGCTGGCTGGAGAATTCTGGGAGTTGAAGTCTACAAAGTTAAAACTGCCAAGTTTGAAAAACACTGGTCTAGTAATTTTGTTTAGGTGAGGGTGGCGTTTCCTACGTCTCAGCTAACATTACTTAACTTATAAAGTTGAAGAAATTCCAGTTGGAACAAATATAAAGAAAAGCTGTAACTTGAAGGAGAGTACATCCAGCAGCTTTTTGTTTCTGGAACAATCTGGTCTCCTACTTCTAATGTGCTCACCTGACAATAGGGCACATTAACATTATGTTGTGGGTTATCCAAAGGTTAGTTTTGATGTAGTGTTGTTTGGTTTCATTATGAATTATAGATGTGTGCCATTTTAAGGCAAGATGCAAATTGCTCTAGAGAACAATGCTCAGGTTGATCTGTGTAGACTGACAAGTTAAACTAAGAACAAAATGTAACAATAACATTTGCTGATTTCTATTACGTTATAATCTTGCCTTTCTTCAAGAAGTTTACAGTAGCACACATACAGTAATGCCCATATACTAATGCTTTAAATATGATAGATTGAGAGAATGGATCTGATCCACAGCCATCTACTGAAATTTTCTTCTAATTATTGTTTGTATATGTTTAGAATAAATAGATTCTCATATTTATGTCTCTCACCTATAACGTCTGTGAGAATGGATCTGTACCTATACTATAGCATGTATAGCATTTCAGTCTTTAGATGTTGACGCATTCAGTTGAAAAGGTATTGCACTGTAAAGATGAAAATTTAGCTCAAGCTTTAATCACTCTGTCCCCAGAAATAAACAGCAGTACATTCAAACACAGCCTTTTGTTCTTCCTACACCTACAGATACTATGACTGAACAGATGTGAAACACAGAAAGGCATGTCATTACATAACACTCGACAAGTCAGTACAGCAAAATAGACTATTAAAAAAAAACCAACAGGAACTTGGCATTTAATTGTACATTCCTATATAAAATACTAATAAAGGAGGAAACAAATTCCAGTGGAAGTCTTCATCTTGTAATCTCACTTGATTTTATTCTTTACCATCCTTTAAATAGCAACTGCTTGAACTTTTAAGAATTGCTTGCATGTGCATGTCACACTAGACACCCACATATACATTGTTTAAAGCTTTTATCACAACTTCTAATGGTATGCTTATATCCGTTAATGATCAGGAAGAAGTGCTGGAATAAACAGAATGTTTTTTTAAAAAAAACAACAACAGTGTGACTCATACCTAGCCAATTTTAGTAAAATACACAAAGGAAATATGAAAGTGATGGATTAGAAAGACCAGGATGAAGTTAGCTTCCTGTATTTTATATCTTCAACAGCCAAATGCATTGCAATTGAATGATTCACCTGTTTGGCACCTTGTTTTGTTGATAAAGTAAAAGAACAGTAGAAACTGCAAGAAATATAAAAATTCAGGTATCTAAAATATTTCTGACAATTAAAGAAAATAAATAAAAATTTGATATATATTAATGATGGGGTAGAGGCTAGAAAAATGGTATAAATAGATGCAGAAAGAGGAAGAACAGTATCACAATTTTAAACAGTTAATGTGAAACAATAAGTTTTATATGTTAAGAGTCACATAAATATATTAAAATATTTCATCCCTATTTAAGCTGTCCTTTTTCATTTCCGTTTTATAATGACACTTAGTTCCACTTATGGACAACTTTCCAGCTAAAAGTTCAGATGATTTTCTTCATATGAAAATTAAAAATCATGAGTTGCTATTGGGTTTCCCAACTTTGTGATACAATTCCCTAAAATGATCAATCAATTTAATTACTTCCCCCAATAAACTAATGTTGTTTAATTGTGATGAAGATTGATGAATAAACAAATATGCCACTTACTAAAAGATACATAACATTCATCTAGATTTAGGTGTGCTTTTATTAGCAATATCAGTAGACTAATCTTTAGCTTTTTTCTTACCATCTAACAAAAAAATTCAATTTTGCAAGTTAAAAATGTAAAATAATGGATAAAAAATATTGAATTTCACTAAAATGTACACTTCTATAAACAATTCAGAGACCATGGATGTACTATCACATAGCATGCCAGGAATCACCAGCCCACAGGAAGCCAACTGCCAATCAAAATCTTTCCAGATTTGCTCAACTACTTTCTCTGCGCCCAGCTCAGGCTTTTCCAGGCAAAGGGGAAGTGAGTTTTGACCGCCCTCACACTTTATCTATGTAAATCTAATCAGCTTTTTTAAAAAGTTTACAATTTCTACGTTGTCTATGATCTCCTGGAAGACTATGAGTCACAATTTGAGAAACCCCAAATTACAGGATAGAACTTTGTGATATACCATGTGATAATCCCATGGCACCATATTTGGAAATTATGTCTTCTACCTCCTGATAAAAGGATGCAGCTAGTACTCAACTTATGACCACAATTCAGCTCAAAATTTCTGTTGCTAAGCAAGGCAGTTGTTAAGTGAGTTTTGCCCCACTTGCAACCTTTTTTTACCATGGTTGTTAAGTGAACCACTGCAATTGTTAAGTGAATCATGCAGTTGTTAAGCAAATCTGACTTTCTCCATTAACTTTGCTGGTTGGAAGCAGACTGGTAAGGTTACAAATAGTGATCACATGAGCCCAGGAAAGGGCAATTGTCATAAATACATGCCAATTGCCAAGTGCCCAAATTTTCATTATGTGATCATAGGGATGCTGCAGTAGATTTTTTAGATTTTAGATTTTATTATATTTTTATACCGCCCTTCTCCCGAAGGACTCAGGGTGGTGAACAGCCATAATAAAACAATATACAAGACAAATTTAAAAACCATATTAAAATAATTCAATTTTGGCCAAATTTAAAATTCCCATTCTAAAACCCTTATAAAACCATATTAAAAACCCATATTTAAAACCCAATTAAAATTATTGTCCCATCAGACCAGCTTGCTGGAATAACAGGGTCTTCAGCGCATGATGGAAGGCATGGAGATCGGGGATCCTTCGTATATCCGGGGGCAATTCGTTCCATAGGGCAGGAGCCCCCATAGAGAAGGCTTTTCCCCTGGGAGTCGCCAGTCGCCATTGTTTGGCTGACGGGACCCTGAGGAGGCCCTCTCTGTGGGAGCGTATCGGTCGGTGGGAGGCAGTCAGTGGCAGTAGGCGGTCCTGTAAATATCCAGGCCCTAAGCCATGGAGCGCTTTAAACACATTGAAACGCACCCGAAAGACCACAGGGAGCCAGTGCAGCTCGTGCAAGAGAAGTGTTATATGGGAGCGACGGGTCGCCCCCCTTATCACTCGCGCAGCCACATTCTGGACCAGTTGGAGCCTCCGGGTGCTTCTCAAGGGGAGCCCCATGTAGAGAGCATTGCAATAGTCCAGACGGGAAGTGATGAGGGCGTGGGTGACTGTGCGCAAGGCTTGATCATTAAGTGTGAAAACAAGTCATAAGTCAATTTTTTTGTTTTAACTCCGAACAGTCACTAAATGAATGGTTATAAGTTGAGGACTACCTGAACTTTAGCCATGGTACCAAATGCTGCTGAAAATAGGAGTTGTAATTTTGAACCATTTTCCCAAGCTCAAAGGCTTTAAATAGGTTGTTAGTGAAACTGAAATTAAATGTTACTGATGGTATGCAACATACTATCTACTATCTGTAGATGCAGATACATGTACACACACATTCTCAAGGCGTCACATATCTCTACATAATCAGTGTGTTTGTTATAGCTTCATAAATCTATTTAGCTGTTCCTTGTTTGTACTCCAAGTCCTAGTTGAAATCCTAAACGAAGTTATCAGGAGAGAGGTGTTTTGTATATTTCAGGTGCTTCATATATTTCATTCTTATGTTGATATTTTTAAAGCAGATATCTAAAAATAATTTGATAGGCAAACGAAACACACAGTCATCAGAATGATAGCTTCAGGGACAAATGTTTGCTGCACGGTTGATTCAAATCCAAAGGTACTTTTTTCCAGTACCTTTTCCAGTACCTTTTCCAAAAAAAAAAAAAAAAAGAAGCAAGTGGCCTGTATAAATGTGAACTCAATTGTTTCTGCACTATTCATATTAGCCCCATGTTGCCCTTATGCTACAAATTCTACATAGTTTTTAAAATTCAATGGGATTTATATAAATATGTAAAGCACCTAAAATACCTTTTCATGATCAAGAACAACTACACTAGAGGTCTAGCTTTAATAATGACAGCTATGCCTCTATTATACTAATTACAGCTACTGAAAATGATACATGTATTCACCTATATTCAGTCACACGGAAAGCTATGAGGACTCTGTATGGAGATGTAACAATCCATTGGAATTATTTAATTATATACAACAAGAACAATTTGTATAGCAGTATTTTTTATAAATACAAGAGTCACTGTAATGTGGCAGCTGAGTTAATAGATTTGAATCAAGATGTTCCTGACTATAGGTGCTACTGTCACCTCAAATGGATCATACCACGTCTGAAAACAATGAAGTTACAGCAAACAAATAAACAAACAAGGATAGTTGGAAATTTGTTACACAATGCATTGGAGGTATGGAGAATCTTGATGTGGGAATAGACCAAGTCCAACTTCCTCTGGACCATGCATCTTGGGCAGCAGTTTGACAGTTTCTTAAAGTAAATTCTTTGAACTGAAGCAATGGGCCAAACTGTGCCCAAGAATGACGCTGTCTGAAGGAGTTTTGGCATGTTCCCGAGGGAATAGAATGGCTCACAATGCACTAGAACAATACATTCCTGGACTGATGAACTTTGAAAATCTTTACATCACATCTCTTTTGCTGAAAAACAAAGCAAATTACACTTTGCAGTACGTTCTGTTTGGGATAATAGATCTGATTTTCTGACTCTTAGATCTGGAAGAAGATATCCTGGAAGGGGAGCCTGCTGGATCTCAAGGGGAAGGGGTATTTCAGTGGGTGGGGGCTACCATGGAAAAGCTTTGGTTTAGGAAATTTCCAGACACTTCTAGTATTTAAAGCTTGAAACAGAATGTAAGTCAACAATGTTGATTTTAGTGATGACATTTAAAATGGAGATATAGCATTAACAAAACATGTTTACAGAGTACTCATTATAACATACAATATTTTAAGTCTTGAAATCTCTTAATTTCTACAAACTAGTATGGCAACTAATTTTTTCTCCAGCTTTGTTGGTATAAAATCTGTTTAGTTCCTTTCTAATTATGTTTTCCACCTAAGAAGAAAATTGTGTGTTTCACATAGGGGAGAGTTGAGCTTATGCAATTTCTGGGTATTATATTCATTGGGAAGTAAAATACTGCTTATTTATTTATTCCAGCTGTCCTAAGGACAAAGTACACCCTGAAATCACCGCTCCAGTAGGTTAACTGTAACTGGAATATTTCTCCTTTAGCATTTCATCCCAACACTGTGAGTAGTTGGAGATTACATGAATTCAGAATTAACTTTTTTCAAATGCCTAATGAGTTCTGAATAACTTGCAAGCTTGCATTCTCTTTTATTATTTTATATACTCATCCAACAAAATACTATCCTAATATAGAACTGAAGGAGGATGGAGGTGGGGAAGTTTATTGTAAAGAAGCACCAGGCTCTAACAAAGAACAACTGCATATAACACCTTCTTAGAAGACTATTTCGCTCAGTGTTCCAGCAACAACAAAGCATTCAGTGTACTGAAATATGGTAATTTTAGCTCTCTATCTTGGGAGAGAATACGCTGTGGTCAGTTTTGCTATCATGAGACAGCAGCTCACAAGATCAGATGCTGGGTTCCCAGATCACACGACTGGTAAGGTCCCACTGCCAGGACAACAGTGTAACAGGCATCCTATAGGCCTTTTCATAATTTAGTGATCACAAGTGATAATACATCTTTGTTTAAACAGGAAAGCTGTTCCTTTACTAATGGAATACTTACCTTGTGCAAAATGCTGACCATGCAAGGGAAAAAATAAGAGAAGTAAGAGTTGTGATGGGAAAAAGATGGTTTCTTTGATATTTTCCTATGGAATGGATCTAAGAAATTTTAGTCCCTGGACTTAATATACCTAGAGAAACCCCTTTCTGAATTGTGAGCTACTTCTGTTATGAAGCGTGCAATCAGTATGTGATCCATTATTCCATATTTTATGATTTATAATTGGTCTTCCTCACTGGGGTAGGGGACTTTATTTGACAACCTTGAGACAGAGAGGGGAAAAAACACATTGGGCCTTTCTAAAATATCCTAAATTCACTTAAATCAAATTGCATAATGGCTACTTGAATTAAATTGAGTTTTATAGTAGAACTCAAGTAGACTATGGTAAGCTTTAAAATAAAACAATAGAGTAAGTGAGCATTTATAACCTTGCACGTGATAGTTGCTCCAACTATAAAATGACAGAACGACAGAATAGCAGAGTTGGAAGGGATCTTGGAGGTTTTCTAGTCCAATTCCCTGCTCCAGGACGAGACTTTATACCTTTCCAGACAAATGGTTGTCCAATCTCTTCTAAAAAAAACTCTTCAGTGATGCAGCACCCACAACTTCTGGAGGCAAGTTGTGCCACTGATTATTCTCAGTCAGAAATTTCTCCTTAGTTCTAGATTGGATCTCTCCTTAATAAGTTTCCATCTGTTCCTTCTTATCCTGCCTTCTGGTGCTCTGGAAATTAGGTTGATCCTCTCTTCCCTGTGATAGCACCTCAAATGTTGGAAGGCTGTTATCATGTCAACCCAAGTCCTTCTCTTTATTAAGACTAGATATGCCATGTTCCTGCAACTGTTCGTGTTGTAGCCTCCAGTTCCCATCATCTTTGTTGCTCTTCTGTGCACTTCCCCCCCCCCACCAAAGTGTTTCTAAACATAATATGGAAAGGATACTGCAATAAGTAACCTCAGCCCCAGTAGCTATTGGCGCACCCATACCTGCCAAAATGCTGTTTCTGAGTCTGGTTTCTATCACTGCCATCATTTGATGCTTTCTAGGCAGTCATGAACATTTGGTATTTCTATCATGGTTAGATGTAAAGACATAGCCTTTATATTGGGGGTGGGTGAAGTAGACCAGTGGTCCCCAACCTTTTTATCACCGCGGACCAATCAGCCTTTGATAATTTTACCGTGGCCCGCTGAGCGCGCGCAGGGGTGGGGGCTTTGGGCCACACGTGCGTACCTGCGTGGGGCTCTCTTCCCTGGAGCCTTTGCGCACGGCCCAGGAGCTTTTGCGCACGGCCCAGGAGCTTTTGCGCACAGCCCAGGAGCCTTTGTGCTGCAGCGTTCATGTCCCCCGGCCGCTGCGCGGCCCGGTGCCAGGTACTCCACGGCCCGGCACCAGTCCGCGGACCGGGGGTTGGGGACCACTGAAGTAGACTAACCACAGATACCTCTAGTCTGGATTATTTCATTTATCCTTCTCTTATATAAATTCAAATAGCATGGATTGAAATGTTGTGCTATGAAACTAAATCAGAAATTGCATCAAAGAGATCTAATGGATCAATGTCCAATGTGGTTTTGGACTCATTTTGTATGTAAGCATTTTGACTAATTATTAAAATGACAAACGTTCTTTACTTTTATTTTTACTAAATGATAACCAGATGAAGAGAGATGGATACGACATACTTAAGTACAATCTAGCCAACCACATTTTAATCTACTGTGATCTATAAACCCAGCCCACTTTGCCAGTTTATTCTTTAATGAGTCATATAAGTGGTGAATCAAATAAACCACAGTTTAACTAAGTACAAATAAATGTCTATTGGGAACGAAGCCAGTAAAATAGACTTAATTAAACAGCTTAAGAAAAACGAGTCAGAAGCAGCAAGAATTAAAATTAATCACGTCTAGATTCTGGAAACACCACAAAAAAAATCTTAAATTATCATACCTCTTTGAATAGTGTGAATCCCAGGCATATAAGCATTTCCTCTAAAATGTATTTTCTCTGGTATTAGTGCACTGATTTCTGAGCTGGATTTACTCAGAATATATTATTACAAATATGTAAATTCACTTTAAGAAAAAGTTATATTTCCTTTTCCTCACAACAGATACTACAGGAAATCTTTAGCAGTCAAAGACTGTAGCAATCTACGTTTTCTTACTTGTATTATGAGTACCTTCACGTAGCCAATCTATGTGTTTCCTAGGAGTTGGAAATAACTTAATAGCTCATAATCAGTCATGAGCCCCATCTGTTACTACTGATCCACAGCAAAATCATGCTTTGATTACACTAATTGTCCTCCTTGTCCCCATGATGGTGCCCTCTTAATTCAACCCATGAGCGAGGTAGCCTTGCAAATTGTCATTAGTTCTATTGGTATAAAAATAACATTTCCCCATTTATCCTGGCACTGCCTAATTCATACTTAAAATGAATAAAACCTGATATACTTTGTGACCAATTATCTTGCAGGGAAAGTCAGTTGAGCTGTTGTGGGTGTAACTGGAGATGAGTTGGGAGTGTTGATGAGTGTTGGGAATCTTAAGAATGCCCTTTTCTGGTCACTTGCTAGCTTCCCCAGTTGGCCTTCACCTCTCACCATCTGCTGTCTCCATTTACACGTCATCTCGGGAATGCTTTTCATGCTCTTCACTTCCTGTTTTTGACACCAGCCTCTATCCAACCAAGGATCAAAAATACAAAGGAGAGCAGAGCAGATTTCAGTTAATTCATTCAGGGAAGAAGAGACTGTGTTTTGTATTTTCATAACAGTTAATGTAATAATAATTTATTAAATCTACATGCACCTCCCACTCTGTGAATCTACCGTGTTTCCCCCCAAATATGACCTATTCAAAAAGTAAGGCCTATCCTGATTTTGGGGGGAGCCTAATATAAACCCTACCCCAAAAATAAGCCCTAATGAAGGCGATGGGCATGGCTAGCACAGGAGGCAGTCTCTCCCTTCCCCAGTCACCTCATGGCTGCTCGGTCCCTTAACTGCGACCCGCAGATCAGCTGATCCAGTGAGGGCCAGGAGTTCTGTCCCTCTGGGCGCCTGGAGATGTTTCTGGCACACTCTTGCCAGCCCTAGCCCTGCCCATGGCACCAGGCAACCTTGCAGCCAAGGGCTCCTCTCTTCCGCAGCAACATCGTGGCAACAGTCTGAGCAACACCAAAACTCCAGTCCTGGCGGAGCACAAACTGTGCTCGCCGCCTGCTCCATAGCCACAAGGTGAGCTGTGGAAGAGATGAGCCCTTGGCTGCAAGGTTATCTGGTGCCATGGGCAGGGCTTGGGCTGGCAAGAGTGTTCCAGAAACATCTCCAGGCGCCCAGAGAGACAGAACTTCTGGCCCTCGCTAGATCAGCTGATTCGCGGGCCACGGTTAAAGAGCCGAGTAGCCATGAGATAATCACGCTCACTACCTCCTGCACCTCAAAAAACATAAGACCTCCCTGAAAAGAAGCCCTAGCCATTTTTTTGGGAATCAAAAGAAAATAAGATTTGGTCTTATTTTCGGGGAAACACGGTAGGCAATTTACGATTGTTAAAATATTAAAAAAAGAATAATACAAAAACATACAATCAGCAAAAGATAAAGGAATAAAAGTGGCAAATAAGCCTAAAAGGAAACAAAGGAAGAAGGGGCATCAATCAATTAAAAATTAATCTTTACCTTAAATCCTGCTTTTCCAGAAATTGAGGGATGTTGACCTGGTCCTAGGCCTTTCTTGATCATATGCTGCTCTCTCTCTGACAGTGATGGCGAACCTTTTCGGCACCAAGTGCCCAAAAAGTGGAACACGCGCACTGGAAACCCAAACACCAGCTGGCCAGTGTGCATGTGTGTGCCGGAAACCAGAAGAGCAGCTGGCGACGGCGTGCATGCCCACAGAAAGGGCTCTGCATGCCACCTTTGGCACACATGCCATAGGTTTGCCGTCACGGCTCTATGAGATCAGTTTCAATTACGCCTTGCTCCCATGAAGAATACTGAGTTATATTCCCTATAAACATACCTAGTTATTCAGTCATAATAGGGCCTAACTTTCTCCTTTCTGAGGCCATTTCTTTCTTGGGTTCCATATATTATTGCAACTTTAAGGATGCCGCAATGGAATGCAAGAAGATGAACAGGCAGATTAGCTTAATGAAGACAATGAAATGACATCCACCACATTTCTGCCACAGTGCCTGATTGGTAGATATTTTATCACTGACTGTTGAGAGCTGAAAAATAATAGCAAGGCCAGAGATTGCCTATAAGTAATAGTATACTTTGAAATATTCTATTACAAAAACCAGTGCTTTAGAACAGGTACAATAAGGGGGGACCTGACAATACAGACAAAAAAAATCATGCTAGCATTGTTTTGTCAGTCCGAGGATGAGTCAATAGTCCTTTAATTAATTAATTAATGAAAAGTGTGGAGTCTTCTTTATTTATTTCTGCTTAGGTCCAAATAACATTCTCCTTGCAGAAGAATCTATTTATTCATATATATATAACCTTATCAAAGCAAGGTAATTTCTCAGAATGATCAAGATTATGTTCACCTGTTTTATCTATCATTAACCTCCTCCTGGACAAACCACAATTTTGTATCCAATAATTACATTGGTCAAAGTGAACCAAGTCAATAGTAGCAATTAAACTTAAAACTTCACTAAGTCATGAAGCTCATGGAATAAACAGGCCAAACACAAAAGAAGTGCATGTATTATACTATGTGGTTTGGTTTATGTACTAAGAGTGGTGTATGAATTTAGCCGCTGTAGTTTATAACACTTTGTTAACATGACTTAACTCATATCACAACCTCACAGAGAAGAGTAGAGAATCATGTAAGCTATCTTTGGCCCATTGGGTCATTGTTTCAGAGAAGCAGAATGACTGCAGGTGGGCAAAAAAGCGGTAGGCGTGAGAGCAACTTCTGACTTCCTGCCAGCTTCCCCACTTCTTTGTGGGAAGCTAGTGGGGAACATGAGAAATCTTCCTTCCCCTTCCCTTTCCTAGTAAACAGGTGGTTACTGCACTTGGAGGAGGAAGCAAGTTAGTGGCTGACAGTGTGAACTCAGAAGAACTGACAGATAATACACCATTTTTCTGTTGACTTTTTCCCTACGAGGTTCCCATAAGCAAACACTTTTGCTAGTGAAAAAGTGGCAAGGAGCATCAACAACCATATCAGTACCTTCTAGTTTCCCATGGACTTGTGGAAAGCTGTTAGGGAATATTGAAAATGAAAGTAATGTATCTACAGCTGGCAGGCAGCACTGTACAGCCAGTATCAAAGAAGGGAAGTGGCAAACAACAACAACACCCAGACTTCATTCCCTTGGCAAAAATGGGTCCCGGCATTCTGTAACCCATTGGTACCCAATTTGGTAGCTGTTTCAGGTACCTTTCTTGACAAAAATTTGCCTTTAATGCAGTATTTCTCCCAACTGAAGGTTGCAAAGTATCAAACAGTCGCAAAATGTTTAGTACCATATAGATTATTGCTGGACAAAAATAAATCCTAAACAGAAATAGATATCTAAAATGTTACATAGATAAATGCCAAATTTCATTACAGTAGAATAGGTTGCACACTGATGTTGGGAGAGGCAGACATCAGAACTGATGTGTTCAAAAGTAGCAAGAAAAAGATAGCAGTGAACAAATAATTGAGGTTATTGTGTATTAAGAGGCAGAGAATGAAGAAGAGTCTGAGGTGTAACTCAACAAAGTGAAGACAAACATGGAACCCATAAAAAAATTCCACAGATACCATAGCCTGTTTAGGAGAATGCAAGAATACAAATAACATTCAAGTCTCCCACCCACCCCAGAAAAAGTTTGTCATGCAAGATGCAAGATGGTAAACAAAGCAAAAGGAATGAGAAATCAGCACTTCATCATAGTCTTGAAATGAGGGAGGTGGTTGCAAACATGTAGACTTTCCAATCAACAGAATCTAAAATTTATATGCTGCACTGGCTTAAAAAGATATTACCTAGTAATTAGAAGGGATGTGGTCACAAAGAATAAAACCTCATCTTCAATACTTATCTTTTAATGTAGGACTGGTTAATACTATAGTTATTTTAAAAAGCCAGTTTTATTTTAAAAAGTAAGTTCACGGCATTCAATATTATAAACAACTTTTTTTGATGAAGAGTTTTGAAGAACTCAGAAAGTTGCATCTTATACCTTGGTTGGTTTACTGGCTGAGCCATCATTGTTTTTAATAACAATTTATTGGGTTCAATAATTTGTCATGATTCCTGGTTTGTAGACCAGTGGCTGATTATGCATTAGCAATAACAAATCAAATGTTTTATTATGTGAGAATGTAAATTCTGAGTTAGTGGATTATACCAATGGTTTGGGAGTTAACATGGATTTTGGAATTTCACAGGTTTAAGTAGAATTAGAGGAAAATGTTATATATGTGGGTCCCCATTTTTTGACAAATTTAGTACCTTAAGTCTTAGGGTACATTAGGCTTATATAAGTCTATTGTAAAGGGGAACAACAGAAATAAAGTCTGTGAAAGTCAAACCATTTGACCCAAATTAACAGATATAGATATCAAATTCCAAAGATGACACCATAAAGTGTCACCTTAACATCAATATTTCATATAAACTTTAATCAATTATATAGAAATTTGACTGAATATGACAACAGCAAGTAAAACAATTTCGCGTAAAGCAAGATTAAAACAATAAAGAAGCCAAAGTTTTAGGAAATCAACATCAAATGTTATCCAAATAAAAGACTTAATCTTTTAAAAGTAACAATGATCTTAAATGTGGCAAAATTTAGCAGGCATTTCTCCAAACTGGGGGGTTATTTTTCACAAGGATCAACTGCCAAGCTTAGTCTTTTACCAGCTACAAATTTAAGGCATACTTTGTAATTATAGTCCATTGAGTACACAGGTATGCAATTTTGTATGAGACCGAGTTCGATGTCTACATTAAGTCAGTGGCTTTGTTCGCAGCACACCCTGAGTCATAAAGTTGCCAGCCACATTTTAGCGTAGGGGGTTACTTGCGCAACCTCAACCATGACTGAGTAAACAATAAACATGGTTTAGCTGGTCGTGGGAACACAGCCAAGGCAACCTACCCCAGCCTTTCCGCCCCTCCCACCACCCACCCACCCCAACCCCAAAAACTACGTGATTCCTCCTCGGCGTCATCGCTTCAGTCTTTCCTCGGCTACAGCCCGAAGCGAAGGAACCCAGAGACCGCCTTTCCCTCCGCAGCGCGCTGCGGTGCGGACGCATCTGGCCTGCGACGGATCGAACCTACCAAGCGGAACTCTCACTCTTCGGGTGGGGGGGTGTTTAACAAACCCGGAGAATAATGAGAGAAGAAAACGAAAGTACGTGTTGCAAAGAGTGACTTCTTTCACGAGATTGGCTGAGACGAATTAGAAGGCGGAGAGAGCGGAGGGCGAGAGCGAGAAGGGGCTGGTGGGAAGCTGTTTCCTAGGTAATGTTCGCCACCGGCGCCACCATTGCTTCCCTCCTCCCGCGGGTGCCTGCATTAGACGAGTAACGGGCTTCGTTTCCTTAGCCAGGCAGGCTCTGTCGCAGCTTGGACGCTACCTGAAGCCCAGCAGGTAAATACGTATTACCGGCGACGGGACTGAGGAGGAAAAGCCGCCGCCACCGCGGATTGAAGGAAGAGGAAGAGAGTTCGACTGCCGCCTCCACCCGCATTGGAATAGGTAAGTGTCTGAAACTAGAGGCGGTTGGCCGGAAAGTGAAATCACCCGATCTGTTTGGTGAGGAGGGCAGTCCGCCGTCGTGCCCAGTGCTGTCCAGCTGGGCTCGTTAGTGAGGAGGGAGCACCACGGGGAAGGCAACTCGGGACGGAACACGTTCGCGTTTGAAAAAGTCTGCCTGCTGGGCTGCCCTTGGGAATCTTTCCGGACCGCTGGCGTATATTTACCATACTTGGCTGTAGGTCCCGCAAGCGGTCTCAGAGAGACGAGATGCAACAAATATAAAAATAAAATATAATAAATAAGGAAACCCGTTCCCCCCCACCCGCCACAAGGGTGTATTTTATTGAGGTTTTTATTGTTTCGTAGGTGCATTGAGCTCAAAAAGATTGTGGCGCCATCGGAGGTGTGTACTTGGGTGTATGTATTCCTGCACTCCTCCTTTTTCTCCTCCCCAAATAATATTTAACTCCCTGGTAAAGCATGGCGTTTTTTATTTATTTATTTTTACATTTCTTCATTACAAGAGCATAGTAGAACGGTAGTAAGACAAAGATGTGTGTCTGACGTCTATATTAAAAAAAAATTGCAAGAGTAGTAAGCACAGAGGCAGACGGCTGCTGCCCTCTTTTTTCAAGCGATCATGTGAAGTTTAGTCACTTCGCAATCAGTTGGGATGAACAAGGAGGTTAGAAACAGCTGTGGCATGCTTAAAACTACGAAAATGTTAAAAAAAACCCTTGGGCTTTGTGAAAAAAGATGTTATCAGTTTTTGAGCATGCTATGTTCTGTAGAATGCTAATCTTCTTCTATTGTACCATAGCTCTGGAAGGTGAGAATCAACTGCTTCCATTTTAATGATTACAGTGATTTAATGATTAATAACATTGTTTTATTCGGATAATGGATATTATGTGAGAGGATATTTCACATCAGAGTGCTATTGTGTGTGATTTTAAAATAGCTTTCATGTTGTGATGTTTAGCACTCTTCTTACAAAAAGCTATTCTCCAGCTGTTTCCAGTTTTTCTTTTTCCAGGAAGAGGCAACAATAGTTCTGTAATAAAAATACACAAAAATAAAGCCTAAAAATCTGGGTGTTGTGTAAAAATTGGCAAATTCTCATTAATCTTTTCGGAAATTAGATGAGGCTATTTAACAGTGTTATTTAATTAAGATAAAGATTACTGCTGTGTCAATTGTACAACTGACCCAAGCCCGGCCCTTCCTGTTGACAGTTGGTATCTTTCTGGGTAATCCTTTGAGATTCTTAAATGAGGAAGGGGAAGTTGCTTGGGTCAATTATGTTCTCTCTCTCCAAATCTTAAGAGCTCATTGTACTTCTCATTATAGTATCAGACTAAATTAGACATTTTTCTCAGGTTGCATATGTTCACTGAATTTGAGATTTCATTGAAATACAACTCTGGCAGTTATGTATATCGTTTCATTAAAATAGTTTTTTGATGATTGTTGGCAACTTTCTTATAGTATATTTATGCATTTGTGTAATTTTTGGGTGGTATTTTAATTATTACACAGTAAGTGATTTATTTAAATCCAGATATGAATTCATTGAGGGTAATTTTTCAAAGAGAAGTTTGTTGGCAATGATAGAGTCCAAATTGAAAGTTCTTTTCTTTCTCCTTCTGCCAGCCAATTTATTTTCCTTTCTTTTCCTGCAAAGATGGCTATCTGATGAATAATACTATAGATCACTGTTGTAGGCAGTCTAGGCTGATTATTTACAGGGGCATTTTTTCATTTTGGTTGTGGGTTTCAGGTTGCTTACTCTGGTTTAAGAAAAACCACTCAGTAAACATGATTACATTGCAAGTATTTAAGTGCCAGGAAGAATATTAACTTTACCTTGAATCTACTAGACAAAATGCATTTTGTGGCTTGATGAGCTCTTCATGGGCATAATTAGAGACAAATTGATATACAGTAGTTTTAATAATACTAGCTATGGTGCCTGGAAGATAGGAGCTAATTGTCATAAAGAATAATGGTAGCTTTTTAGATATACATTCCAGTCTTGCTTGAAAATTCAGGGATGTTGGTGTAAATCTAGAAAACCTCACTTTTATTAACTTGATTTTGTAAGCCTGTTCAAGCATTATGTGAATTGAGAATTTTCACATTTGACTATTTAGATCAGGGGTGTCAAACTGGTGGCCTGCGGGCCGGATGTGTCACGCGCAGGCCATGCCCACCCCAGCTTCGTGAATGGGAAAAACATTGCAAAACATGATGCCACAAGTTTGACACCCGTGATTTAGATAGTCTTCCCTGACTATGCTGAATCTGTTTTTGTGGCAAGTTGATGTAATTTGTGAAAGCCAGCAACCTCTCTTGGTAATTAATTTCATTGTCAAACTGCTCTATTAAGAGAAAAATGAAATTATTTCTGTGATTTAGAATTGTGCTTCTGTTGGTGCAGCTTAGAATTACATTTCCCTTTTTTGTAGACATATCACACAGTGCTTTATAGTGAATAGGCAATCAAATGCTATGCCAAGACTTTTTCCCCCATCTAGTAATTATGCATTTGGTTTGTTTTTAGAAGGAATAAAGGTATAGTTAAGTTTTAGTCAGCATATTAGTTTCAGCTTATTTCTCTAACTGCTCAAAATCATTTTGAATTTTATTGCATCTAGAATATTTGTGTCATCAGCAAATTTGATATACCTATTGTGTTATTCAAGTAAAAAAAAAACTTTAAAATGGGGAACTGATTCTTGTAGTATTCCACTTGATATCCCTGCTCAATTGATGATGTACCACTAGTGAGCACTTTGAGTATGAATTTTCACACCATGCAGCCCTCAAACTTGCTAATCAAGTACCATCTGCTGTAATGTACTTTGATACGGTCAAAATGTATTTATTTGAAGCATTTATATGACTGCCCAATTAAGACATCCTGATTCTAAGTGGTATAGAAGCAAGAAAATGGGGGAAAAAAACAAGCAATGCAAAAGTTTTAAGTTACCCTTAAAATGTCCCAAACGAGTGGCCCCCCAACCTTTGGGCACCAGGGACTGGTTACGTGGAGAGAGGTTTTTTCATAGACCAGAGGAGGCATAGTTTAACATTCTGCCTGCATCCCGCAGATTGGGCCTCACTTGTTTACATGGTCCGGTTTCTGGCATGCCAGAGAACGGTGCCTGAAGGTTGGGAACCCCTGTCCTAAACAATAAAATAGTGGCTGGAACTGAAATATATCGTAAATCTTCAAATTGAGAACTCTGCTTATCCTGGCCCAAAGGTCTATGGAAAGAGCTAGTTTAAACTGTCTTGATAAATGCATGCTGACTTCTGATTATTGTATTGTTTTAAAAGGTTTATGCATTGTTCTCTATGATCCAATATGGAGTCTTCCTAAATATAAGTGTCATACTGAACTGTCATTTGCTGGATCTTCAAATTTCCATTTGTTCAAAATAGGAGCAACTAGTACTTCACCAGTACTTCAGAATTTCTGAAAGATAATATACAAGGATTCTGTAATACTATTAATTTTTTTTCAATACCCTACAGCGCAATTCTCCTGGTCTTAAGCATTTAAATTTAAAATATTTTTTCTACCAATCTGGAACTTCATTCCAGTCCTTCCCTACTTCCTGGTAGAAGATTCACTTTTTTTGTTAAGCTACATTGAACCAAACCAGAAGTTTATAGCAGTGCCTTTTCTTTATTACCTATTAGGTAATTTATTATATAATCTTTGTTACTTATTCTTTATAATCTGTTCAGTCTTCTAAATAGTCCCAAAGTGTGGTTGAAAAGAAATTGAAAAGATTATAGTAATCATGGTAAAACAAAGTAATAAGTAATATACAGTACTAAAATGTTAAAATGATAAATTCCTTAGGCAGCTATAGTAGGGTTACTGAGTCCCAAAAAAAGAAACCACACTGTTAAGTCCTATAGGGACTTTCCAGAAAATGCTAGAACCACTGGGTCTACAAAGCAGTGGAAAACATGCAGAATTCTAAATGAAGGCACACACATTCACCTACCTTCTCTCTCAATTGTACTATCATGCTAAGATATTTCCTGGATTTTTCAGACTTGTAATCCAATAGATTTGTAGCCCTGCTCCATTTTCACATGCATGTTTTGTTCTTCCAACCTACAAATTGTCAGTAGCAACAAAAATATGAGAAATCTGAGCATGGTATAAATTACTTAGTGTGAATATCATAAGAAAACTATGCTCAGATAACATTGTTTGTCTCCATATGTACGAGGGAGATGGGCAGAGGTGGGTTTCAGCAGGTTCTGACCAGTTCTGGAGAATCGGTAGCGGAAATTTTGAATAGTTC
The DNA here is from genome assembly GCF_029215685.1 of Pituophis catenifer annectens. NCBI lineage: Eukaryota > Metazoa > Chordata > Lepidosauria > Squamata > Colubridae > Pituophis > Pituophis catenifer. The sequence goes on from NW_027256886.1 coordinate 34,035,360, forward strand.
AGAGAACCGATAGTAAAAACTCTGACTGGCACCGCCCCCATCTATTCTCTGCCTCCCAAGTCCCAGCTTAAAGGAAGGAAATGGGGATTTTGCAGTACCTTCCCCTGGAGTGGGGAGGGAATGGAGATTTTACAGTATCCTTTCCCTGCCACACCCACCAAGCCATGCCACGCTCACCAAGCCATGCCACACCCATGGAACCGGTAGTAAAAATTTTTGAAACTCATCACGAGATGAGCTGTTAAGTTTGATAAGTAAGTTTGATAAGTATGTAAGTAAATTATTTATTTATTTATTTATTTATTTGATTTGTATACCGCCCTACTCCCGAAGGACTCAGGGCGGTGAACAGCCAACAATAAAATACATAAATACACAAAATTTAAAAACCCGATAAAATCAAATTAAACTTTTTGGCCCAGACAAATTAAAATACCCCAATTAAATAAATAAATAAATAAATACATACATACATACATACATACATACATACATACATACATACATACATACTTAATTATAGTACAAAACTATTCTGGAGGAGTGTAAAAGAACTTATTTGATTTTACATTCTGCGCTTCTTCTTTTTTCTTCCTGAACATCAAGTTATATTTTGCTTTAAGTAATTTTTGATTTGATATATGCAAATAATACATATTTTATATTAAATTTAGTCAATTGCTAAGCAAGTAAACCAAATAATTCATATATATTATTTAGCTATTTACTATTCATGAGGTTTATTTTAAGCTATAAATAAATAGTTGCCTTTATTTATTTAGCTTAAATGCAGCTCCATTTCTCAAGATGCAGAGTGGCTTACAATTAACAACTTCAAACTAAAAGCACTGAGCCGCCCAGAATTGTTTGCTAAGATGGATAGCTATAGAAATCAAATAAATAAATAAATAAAACAGAGAAAATCAGTAGCATAATCATAACAGCCATATGGCCATAATGTGTCACTTACCTGTAAAGCAAAATATTCAGGCATTGCAAGTATATCTTTGAAAAGCTATGTTTTCATGGATCTTTGAAAACATAATAGGGAAAGGGTGGTCTGAGTCTCTGAGTTAAAAGGCAGAGTGGCGTCACTAAGAAAGTTCAAGCACAAGGTTCGTGTAGGCATCTCTCTAGGTTTGAGATTTTCCACAAATCCTTTCTGCTACAACTCACTGTATAGGCAGGATCATTTCTGAGAAGATTGAAGATATCCAAATCTGAGCCACAGAGGTTTTAAAGATAATAACTGAATTGGCTTCTGAACCCAGAAGCCAATTGTCAACCAGTGCAATTTCCACAGCAGTGGTTTTCCCATAATTACTCAAGCTGCTGTCAACTAAAGCTTCTAAATAGCCTTGAAGAGCAGCTCCATGTAGCATAAATTATAATCATCCAATGCAAGGTGATGAAGTCACGCGCAGGCCATGCCCACCCCAGCTTCGTGAATGGGAAAAACATTGCAAAACATGATGCCACAAGTTTGATACTGTAGATCAATTGATTTATCCATCTGTTAAGTACTTTATGATTGGATGGTTCTTGAAATGGGATAAAATAATAAATGAGGAGAGAATCTCCTTCTTTATTCATACAGTGCTATGTCATTGTACAAAGGTTTGGGGGAAATGCTGCACATATGGAAGAGAAACAACATGTATCTTATATAATAATCCTATTCAAATAAAATATTAAGGTGTAGTTTGTTTTATCCAATCTGAAACTGTTTTGTCATAAGCAAAGAAATTATACCTTCTTTGGCAGTTTCTGATCCCCCCCCCCCCCAGTTGTTAAGTGCTCTTGCATAATTCCTCTGTAGATCAGTAAGAGTCTTAGGTAGGCACAAAAACAAACAATACATAAGCCAGAAAATTTGGGGGGGGGGGGGGTGCACACACATAATGATGCCTTGTTCATGCTAAACTGCAACCAGTAAGTTACAACAAATCCATATGCCATAGTCTCCTGCCCTAAAAACATGTTTTAGTCATTGACTTCCATTAATATAGTGCCCTCAAACCAAACCAAATATACTATGACAAGTACAAGCTTGTGAATTTAGATACTTTCTTTTTTATATAGTCACTACACGTTATATATGAAAGAATTCAAATGTAGAGAACTGCAATCCTCTCAATTCTGTCTTTCCATTTTTAATGTGACTCAAAAAAGCCAGTGGTCTCCCCATAATTAGTAACTGTCTAACATCTTTATAAGTGTGTAATAGCTCCAGTACAACTATACTAGTTGCTCAGTGATTTATAATGGCCCTACAAATAAATAGTGGAGTTATTTAGATGTTGATGCTAGGAAACAAACAAACAAAAGTCATGTGTTATATTAAGCTCAGATTCTGATCCTAGTCCGTAGCTCTTACCAAATTTAGATACTTTCATGTACAGATCTGATTGATACTGGAAGTTCTAATTCTGAATTTCTAGGTCTTTTGTCTTTAGTTATAAAGCATTGAACAGACGGATAGAGGGAGAAAAAGAGACAAATGGAAAAACATTCCTTAAACATACAATACAAATCTTTGAAAACACAGTTCTGTTATATAGAAAAATAGAGACCTAAACCTATATATTAATTCCTGTAGAAATAAGAGAAAGAAGAGCAGTGAAAGTTGGAGGGAGAACATAAAATCAGGTAACAGTTATCGCTATCTTACTAACTAACTGCCTTATTTTATGTTTATTTGTAATATAAGTTCATAGGGATTCAATCAGGCTTCATGTCCTTAGATTTGTTTGTTCAACAAAGTGCCAAATTAACAATAAGCTTTTCTGCCTTATTGTGCTGCCATTGTGTATGGGGGAGGCATTCACACATATGTATATTGTATATTAAAGAATAGGCATTTTTTGTTCTTTATTTTAAATTTAGAATGGGAATTACTATAAATGTCTCTGTGTTAAAAAGGACAAATAATTACGTTAATGTTATAGTACATTGATGATTACATTAATATTAACAATATTTAATTTTCCTGTATTTTTAAAGCTTTTATATGTTTCCGTCTCCTATTTCAGTGCAGGCTCCAACATGTTGTACTTACTATAGCCTTCAGCACCCATACAAAAAAAAATATATCCCTGGTTTATGGTTAAGATGCCCAATTTATAGTATTTCAGCCAGAAGTAATCTGCATTATACCGGATAATGCACTTAAGTTCAATTTAAACCTTAAGGAGAATGGCTTGCCTCAAGTCTTTATGACTAAGCATGTTTGCTTTAACCAGGCTTTATGCCAATACTATGTAATTGGAAACTGTTTTTAGTAAAATCTTAAAAGTGTTTTTTCCCCCTCTTTTTTAAGAAAATGGATGAGGAAGGATATAAGTACAGTGTGCTTTGTTGGCTGGTAAAATCATTATTGTCTGAACCAGACTACTATAGAAATGATGACACTGTAAACATTTGTAAATTTGGAATCACTGCTTCACCATTGGGATTTTTAGAAGTTATATTTGCATTTATTATTTTTTACATTGTTCTTTTTTGAGACAATGTATTGACTGCTTATTAAAAAAACATTCAAAATACTTTAGTTTCATAATTTGTAAAATAACTAGTTTCTTAAATCCTTAATTAATTAAAAAGCAAGAGAGTATTCAGTTTTTTTTATATATTAAATAACTTATCCTTTTCCAGCTCACAGAATGCAATGGTTTCATCAAGTGAAGAAGAAAATTGGGCTTTGGCCCACTGATTGCTTGACCAAGGGCCATACATACTTTTACTCCCATGTATATTCATCACCACTTTTGTATAAATTCTCTATGTTTGCACGTCTCAATATTTACCTTATACATATAGTCCTCAGTTAGCAATTCTTCAAAATTACAGTGGCTGTATGACCCATAAAGCACTTCCTGCTATTGTAATATGACCCCTCCTCATTATGTGATTGCATTTTGAGCACTTGGCAACCAGCTCATATCTACAACTGGTTGCATCATCCCACTGTCATGTGATCACAATTTCCAACATTGTTATCCATTTTCTGGAAACTGAGAAAAAATGGCCATTGAGTGTGCTGGATTGACTTAACCATGTAGTTTGCTTAACAATTACAGTGACTCACTTTATTATGGTTTTAAAATCAAATCAGGTCATATTGACCCATTTGATATTGCCCCAACTTTCGATCAAAATTCAAGACCTAGTTGTCATTAAATGAGAGCTACCAGTACATATTTTTTTCTCAGCAATCACTATGGATTAGTAGTTTCTTGTGATCTAAATAATTTGTTTGTTTTGGGAACCCAGTTGCTTTTTTTTTACAATTAATGATAATAAAAGATCATTAACCTACAATTATTTCTTTTTACCAACCAGTTGATTAGACCAGACAACTAGATGGAGTTTCTAAGCAGCTAAGTGTAATACAATAACATTTATAAAAATAATACCTATTTGCGCAGAAATGGGAAAAATGGTATTAAATGTCAGCTAATCATTTCAGTATAGGTAGATGTTAGGGTTATGTGCAGTACTTTATATTCAACTTCCCAAATATAGGACTACTCTACATCTCCTTAAAGTAGCTGTGCCTTTAAGGAGTTTTAGACAGTTATTAACATTTACACTCTGAATCATCTTTGGAGATTAAATCTGAAGTGTTGCACAACAATAATACCATATTTTTGATAAGAGTTAACATATTTTCAGTTAATGATGGTTATCTGACTAAACATCAGTGCTATCCTGTTTTTATATTGCTATCCCTATTCTTGAAGCTGTTCAAATAATAAAAATTATAAAATTGCATCAGTAAAAACAAATTGAAGCAATGTAAAAGATATTATTTTAAAATATTACCTAAATAATTCATTCAGGATTCATACAGAGAGAAAAAAATGGCTGAAACATTCCAGAATGCAGAGGCCACCGCAGAGATGTCCCACCTGTCAGTAGCTGCAAGATGATTGGCAGAATGAATACAGTAGGACTTCCCTTGGTGCTTTCAGTGACTGACCAGGTCTCTATTAGCAAAGATTGCTTTTTGGACATTTTGAAGGCCTTTTTTTAAAAAAAAACCTAAGATGAAAGTAATTCATCTTCATCATCATTACCACCATCACAGCAAGAATAATAATGTGAACAGTTAAAACAGTAAAAAAATATCAAGAGAAACAATAAGAAAGCAGAAAAGTATCCAGGAAAGAGGTTGGGCCGCTAGGAATTCAAGGGATACACTAGAAGAGGCTTGCACACAATTTGTAGAGGGAAGGGGCCTCGTTGATTAATTTATAGTTGTGGGCCACAAGAGAACAGCTGATCAGCTATTCAGTGGTTGTGTGGCAGCAACAATGGAACTGCTGGTAGGAATGAGCCTAGAGGCATTGGAGGCATTCAGCAGCTTATCTTTTGGGATGTCAACATCAGAAGATTCCCTGTGGTAATATTTGGTGGTAGTGGATTTATCAAGTTCTCAATGTGGGTAGACTGCATATTGTGCAGGCGTGTTTGAGAAGTATATTGAAACTGTTTCTCCTCCCTTCTTCATTTCTGCCCTTTCGGACACTCTACATTCTGCCACCGCCTACCTCTGCTACTCCAAGCTGGCCTTTGCTGTCTTCTTCGCATTGCTGAGGCACACCCAGTCAAATCAGCTGGTGGCTTTTTGTGAGGACCAAGCAGCTGCCTCAGCCAGGCATGCCTCATCAGCAGTGGAAGCAAGGAGACACTTGGGGTCAGTAGGGATAGGAGTGGCAGGGTACAGATGGCCCAAAGGGCAGATATAGAATATAGACAAGTGTTGGCAGGTCAGGAAAAATGTGAGGTCCTTGCCTAATGATGGTAACTGATACTATGAGGAATCCTGTTGCTAAGTGATGAAGTCATGTGATGTTTTGTCTAATAATTGCTTCACTTGACAATAGAAATTCAGTCCTAATTAAAGCTATTAAACTAGGACTACTTGTAGATATATTTGGCTTATTTCCTAAATTGTTCCCAAATAAGTGAATTTCCTTGTTATATACCCTGTTTCCCTGAAAATAAGACATCCTCTGATAATAAGCCCAATCGGGCTTTTGAGCGCATGCGCTATAATAAGCCTCTCCCCCTCTGAAAATAAGCCCTCCCCGAAAATATCTAAACACAGAGCTGGAAATCAGGTAAGACGGTAAGAGGAGCCCCATCTTGTTCCATGTGTCTAAAAACAATAAGACTTCCCCGAAAATAAGGCCAAGCGCTTATTTCGGGGTTCAAAAAAATATAAAACGGCCTTATTTTCGGGGAAACATGGTATTACCCAGCATATTATAAAGCTTACAACTTTCCTTCAGTTTTTTGATTCCCTAGTAATCCTTTCCATATTTTCTTTTCAAAAAGAGGCAATGTTAAGGAGCAATGTATTCCAGTTAAAAGGTTTACTGTACTAATCAAGTCTTGATTATCCGAATTAATAGAAAAAGGGCAGCTAACAAAATGTGTGTTGCTCTAAGAAAACATTTTACAATAATCATTAGAGCTGGATTGTGTTGTGATCAACTCAAGTTATTCAGTTACAAGGTGCATCTTTGCTCAAGCTGTTGATGTAGCTTTCCTTTCCTTCCTTTGGTGCTTATCCACATTTGTTCCAATTGTGTTTTGCTGCCCCTCATCAAATGAAGCAGTCTGTCCCCACTTGAGCAAAAATTGCAAGCATTCTAGAAAATTCTATGTTAATGCCAGACCACAAGGCTCTAGCATCTTGTTTTTTCCTTTATATATTTCAATAAACATGTCTTAAAACAATAGATTTCAGAAGCAGGTTGTAAGAAATGTGAATTTTTCAATCGTCTATGGACATGTAGAGAAATCCCACAATCTCTAGGTTCTGTCAGAGGGCATGTGCAATTTGAATATACTGTCACTTCATGATAAAACAAAACGTTGCAATATTTCTATAATTTCTTTGTTTTTGCTAAGGATTTTCCTCATAGACATTAGAGCATGTTTTGTACTTATAACTCAACTTTTCCCAGTTAAATATTTCACACATATTATGAGGGTGTTGTGAAATAGAGTCATATCTAGAAAGCAGTACACAGTTTCCGTGACTGCTCTGGAGACTGATGCAGCAAGAGAATCTGTTCTACAATTTCTTACTCTGTGCACTCAAGCACAATGGTTGCTGTAAACTTTTCTGAAATGAGTAGTTTTTGCTTTAGCAAAGCAATTTAGATTATTGGAGGTGAACTGCTTTGTTTCACTGAAGTGGAACAGACAACCTGAAGTAATGAATTGATTTAGGAGAAGTTTCTGTTGCAGAAAGCTTACTATAGCTTGGACTTCTCCCCTAATATCTCCAGTGTATGCTGAGATGTTTTAGCATCAATGGCTTTTATGTGGGTAATCCCACGGCACTTTGTGAGGCCACTCACCCTGGAGTCCCCTTGAATGTGCCCTAAAATTCTTTCAGACTGGCTTCTTTGTTGACCACTGCAAGGTTGTCTACAGCAGATGATGAAGGTAGCCAGTGTGGAAGTATTTCAGCATCCACTAAGAGATTTCTAGAGTGGTGTATGATAAGGAGTCATTATTGGGGGCACAAAAAATATCATACCACAAGTAAACAAGATACTTTGCCCTACCTCTCCTGCGCGAGCTGCACTGGCTCCCGGTGGTCTTCCAGGTGCACTTCAAGGTTTTGGTTACCACCTTTAGAGCGCTCCATGGCTTAGGGCCTGGTTATTTATGGGACCGCCTGCTGCCGCAAACGGCCTCCCACCGGCCGGTACGCTCTCACAGAGAGGGACTCCTCCGGGTGCCGTCGGCCAAACAATGTCGGCCAGCGGCCCCCAGGGGGAGAGCCTTCTCTGTGGGGGCACCTACTATCTGGAACGAGCTCCCCCTGGAGATACAGAGGATCCCGGATCTACACACCTTCCACCGCGCTCTCAAGACCTTTTTATTTCACCAGGCTGGTCTGGCCTAATCTCTCCCATTCCCTTTTTAATGTAAATTTTAATGTAAATTTTAATTTGTTCTTTACCTGAATTTGTCTTGGGCTAAATTGATTTAATTCGATTTTACTTCTGCTCTTAAACATAAATTTATGTGTTTTATCTTGTGCCTGTTCACCGCCCTGAGTCCTTCGGGAGTAGGGCGGTATATAAATCAAATAAAATGAAAAAAATAAAATGAAAATGAACAAGTTTATATTACTTTTCCACATATGCCTTGAATGATTGTGAGGTTTTCTCGGCTGTGGTTTCCTCTCCCAATAGAATTGGAATGACCTATTCATAAAATATTGTGAGAATAGTGATTGTTTTAATAAGAATATTCAAGTTGAAGGTCGGTTAGATACATGATACTACATTGTTTGGGGGGGGCATTTCTATTTAAATTATAAACAATGTTGAATGTTTGGAAAGCTATAGATGAAAATACAGTAAATATTAAACACTGAAAAATATTCAAATGCAATATGTAAAAAAATAGGTTGAACAGCATAATAACGGGATCCAATCTTTCTTTTGCTTTCAGGTATCTTGAAGTAAGTCTGTTCTGCATCTGTAGAATAAGATTTTCTTCTGCCTTAATTATGAATATGTGTATAAAATAATTCAAGAGCACACTCAAGATATATCTATATATGTCTTTCTATGCCTACACACACACACGCACACACACACATATATACATAACCAGAAATCTGAAGAAGAAGCAGAAATGGCTATTTCTGTTCACCATATGAGCTCTTTGCAAATTATCTGGCTATTTATATGAATTGCTGCATGTGTTGGACCAACAAATTAATATATTTGTATGACCATTTGATTCTCAACATAAAAAAGAAGTTAAAGCTATTCCAAATCTGTTAGTATCTTACTTAAATGCATGTTTTAACTCGTGCAGGAAAGGAATGGGGAACTAAAGAAATTAGGTTACCCACAGACTATTTCAAAATGTTAACAGAAGCAAAGCATCAGGAAATTAAGGCTGCATGAAAGTTCTTGCAAAGAATTGAAACTTTTTACATTCTGAAAACATGATTAAGATTAATATTTTTTGCTGAATTTTGCTGTGGGTTAAGATCTTCAATTAGTGCTAAACTCATTTAAATAGGGCTTCTAATCTAGCTAGCCAGAAATTGTTAGATTGTTAGATTAACAATATTAGATTTTTATCCTGCCTGCAACACTTATGGCATATACTGTAGTATGGAGCCACAAGTCCCCAAACTTCAGCATATTGTAATGCTCTCCCTTCAGCTGCTCAAGATAAGTAATAAAGATAGATCTTACATCCTGAATATCTATGACTCTGTGTAAGTTGCATGTGTCATATATGTTCTTCAGTACTAGTACTTGTTCTGTAGAATTCTTTCAGAGCACTCTCTGATCTCTGATTTACCAGGCTGCTAGTTCACACATATCAGTCTTAGGTTTTTATATTACTTCTGTATGTGTATCATCTGTCATACTTATTATTTCCACCTGTGGTGATCAGAACTGATCACCAGTAAGAGCAGATAAATCAAAAATTCTATCCATGTATTTGTATTTTTGCTCATTATTTTGTAATTTAGCCTTTTGGTTTTTATTGCTTTATTTTTACATATATTAACATACATACCATTTTAAATATTTTTTTGATATAATACAAAATATCAGAAACATTTCCTGTGCTGATGTTTGACTGTGTTATATAATTCAACATGGGCTATTTTCAAAACAGATACATCTCTGAATGTACCCAGCTTTTTCAATGAAGGAAGCACATTAGAAGCTCTGTCATTGTTGAAAGCATTAAGGAATCTGGTAAGAAAATATCTCTGAAAGGATGAGCCAAGGGGTTGTACAGTGTCTAATTACGTCATAAAATGCTTTATGGTAATTTTTATGTCATAAAATATTTTATAAAATCTGCCAGATTTCAGCGTCACACATTCTGAATTTTATACGCATTCTGTAGGTTAACACATATGAAGAACCTAATCAAAAATTGTTGCTCTATGATGCAACAATTTTGCCCTTTTAAAGGTTATGGGTGGTAGAGTTTTAGAATATCTAAATTATATTTTTATGTCCTTATGAAATGTATCTCTTAAGATATTTTAATTACATAGTTTAAAATTCTTGCAGTTTTCATTTCAGATTCTCATTTTAATTAGGCATTGAGTTCTTCATAAGCTGTATTAAACATTAGCAAAGCATGTGGAAAGTAGTGATACAGCTTTTGTTTAGTTTAGCTGTCTATTTACCATTTGCCTATTGGATTTATTTTCATGGCATTGTTTTGTAAGGGAGGATAGAGATTACATTGCTTATTTTTGGGCAGAGTTGTTGTCTATGACGTTAATCTACTGGATTACAGCAAAAACTATTTGTAAAAGTTTCACTACACTAATCTGAAGGGAATTATATCAGCTTTTTGGCCCCATGAACGGTATCGGAAATACATTGTTAGATTATAGCAAAGTTTGCATGTTATCCTGCAGAGCAATTGTCATCATAACATCATAGTTGATTAAGGCCTTACCTACACTGCTGTTTTGCCTTTGAGAAGGTATCGGGTAATAAAACAAAACACATTTATAAATGCAGAGGTGATTCTTCCTTTGAACTTGGAATAAGTTCAATTAGCTTATACAGAGAAAAATATTTCAATACTAAACCAAGCATAATTTTGCACATACAAGCATGCAAGTACATACAGTAGTAATAGAGAAAACAATAACAACAAAAATTTCCAAATTAACATAAAGAATAAAATATTTTCAAGGCGGGCATTATTGACCGTTCTCACTCATAGCCCCTGTGTTGAACCCATGATTCAGAAGAGTTAAAACATTACTTATTTTAATAGTTGCAATTGAAAGTAGAATGTAAGTGTTCCATACTGTTTTCTGCAGCCTTTAGTTAATCAGTAAACTTCTGTTGTTAGGTTGTTTTCATGAGGATTCTTGATCTGTACAGTAATCTAGATATAAGTGAAACTGAGTAATTATTATTGGCAAATAGCTTCAAGTAATACAAAATAGGCTTTGTAATATGTTATTCCTAATATTAGGCTTGTTGATAATGTAGTAAACCCAGAGCAGTACAGAATTACAGCAGAACAAGCAATGCATGTACAAATTCTTAAAAATTTCGTCACTGCCCCTAAAAGAGTAGAGACATAGCTTTTCTTCCTGTATAAGTTTGTTCTATAATTGCCAGCCAGTAAAAAGTGCTAACCTGTTATTTTGTACATATATGATTTATATTGTTGTAGTAAGACATTAGTTGGACTAGTCGCAATCGCCTTTAATCCAAAGCAAGAACATTAAGGCAAATTACAATTCCTTCCTAAAATTGTGAAGGCTTTGCCAAGATAAAATAGTTTTATTAATACGTTCTAAGAGAAGGATCAATGCCTACATCTATTGGTATAGTCTATGTTCTACTTCCGATCTTGCAGGCAACAGTAGGTGGATGAAAGAATTAAAGAAGTATCACTGGAGAAGCACAGCATTTGAATCTTGCAGTTGTTCACATTGTTTAATGTTACAGACACGGTTTCTAGATTAGTGATAGACATCCATTTATTTTCAGATGTATAGCCTGCCAGATCCATAACTCAGGGGTTTTGATAAAACAAAGTACAGGTAGTCCTTGATTTATAACAGTTCATTTAGCAACCATTCAAAGTTACAATGGCACTGAGAAAAGTGACTTTTGACTATTTTCCACATTTACGACTGTTGCAGGATCCCCATGGCAACATGATCAGACTTTGTATGCTTGGCAACTGGTTCATATTTTTGACAGTTGCAATGTCCTAGGGTCATTGTGACCTTCTGACCTTCTGACAAAGTCATTGGGGAAGCCAGATTCACTTAACAACCATGTTACTAACTTAACATCTGCAGTGATTCACTTAACAACCATAGTAAGAAAGGTCATAAAATGGGGCAAAACTCACTTAACAAATGTTGTGTTTAGCAACATAAATATTGGGCTCAATTGTGGTCATATCTCGAGGACTACCTGTAACTTTTTTTAAAAAAATATTATTTTAGAACATTGTGTACCAGTTTAGACACTCTTGAGATATTTGCATGTGTGTATATAGAATTCCCAGCAAAATGGGTATTGATTAGAACTCTGGAAGTTGAAATATCAAAATATCTGAAAAGTTGGGAAGGTTAATTCCAAAACAAACCCAGTTTTGCTATTGTTTATTTAGCACAATATTTATTATGTGACAAGTTGAGTGTTTCAGAATTCAAGGTGTCAGCAGTTTTGAAGCAAACAAGAAGATTCAGTATGGTTTCAGTCCTCTGTATCTGTCAGAACAAATCATCTTCCAAGATGGTGCTCGAAGTGCTGAATTTACCAATGCTGGAGATTTTGCTGGCTTTACTGCAACACATTGGAAGATAACAAAGCAGGGACATTTACTTATTTGTTAGATTTATGTTCCATTTGACCTTCAGGAGGTTGAGGCAGTGTTGATAGCATTCCATCCTCCCATCTTTCTCATACAAAACCGTGTGAATTGGTTGGACTGAGTGAATTATGTTACTGACCAAAAGTTATCACAGAAGTAATTATCTTTGGCTGAGGGTGAGCTCCAACATGGATGTCATGATCTGTTTGATGATTCAGATTTTGAACTGAAGGAACAGTTCACGTTCAAGTTCACAAGTTCTGAACTTGAACTCTCAGGAAAAAGTTGGTTCTCTAGAATCTAGCAGACTACCTGACCTACCATCTTAGTCATATACAAAGAAAGATCAAGTGAATAGAACAGAGGCATTTAGTGAGGCTCCTCAAAAGAAAAAGGCGTGTCTCAGGGAAAAATAGGCATCCCTGTGTCATTCCTGTGTTACTGAGATTTATAGCTCCTATAAAGAATTCTGGTCAAAGTCTGACCTCCTGCACTCGTAATTGATGGTACAGAACTGTAAGTTTCCCTTAGCCATTATATCATATTGGCTCTCATTTCTGGATGGATGTCAGATCTGGGAAGACAGCAGTAGGTTGTTTTGGCATAGTAGTAGATGACCTGGCATTTCATGACTTTCTTTATGGATAGTGGTGCAGTGGTTAGAATGCAGTACTGCTGGCTATTTCTGCTTACTGCCGGCTGCCAGTTTGGCAGTTTGATTCTCACGTGCTTAAGGTTGAACTCAGCCTTCCATCCTTCTGAGGTTGGTAAAATGAAGACCCAGAATGTTGGGGGCAATATGCTGACTCTATAAACCACTTAGAGAGGGCTGTAAAGCATCGTGAAGTGGTATATAAGTCTAAGTGCTATTGCTATAGTTGGCAAATCCAAGTGTTGCTTTCCTTCTCTAGTCCTTTTTAGTGTAGGCTTATTATAAGGTTTTTAAAAAGTTATATCTTATACTTCCAAGGAAATAAAGAAACCAAATTGAAAGCTGGAAAAAAATAGTGATGAAGATAATACCTTTTAATTCCATGTTTATGTCCCTGTTTCTTCCTTTTAAATTCCTTCCTATATTGTTTCAAGAACTCAAGAAAGTAGGATAGAAAAATTACCAACATCCCTGTAAAACAGATTAAGTTCAGGGCTTTCAATTGCCATGTGGTCTAATAAGAATTTTTTTCTCCCCTAGAGAATAATATGTACTAGGAGATATTAGTTCATGTGGTATTATAATATGAAATATACATTGTGTACATTTGCAATTTGCAATTAATTGGAAATGAGCATAGAGCTAATATATTTCATGATTTAACTGCCTTCTATTCAGACATCCCATTTTACTTTTCTTCTTCTTCTTTTTGGAACAGTTCTGTCATCCAGTGCGTCTTTCCAAGAAAACCAAGAGAAAAGATGGTTTGCACAAATAAGCTTAAGTGGCCAGAATTACTTTGAATGAATTCTGAACAGAAAAGCAACAATGTAAGTTATTTTTATTGTTAAAGTAACAATTCCATAAGCATACTATATGTACAAAGGAGAGAATTTTGATTGGTTTTTCTCAGCATTTTTAAAATATATTTTTATACCACCTTTATTATTTTTATAATTAATTCAAGGTGGCAAACATTCTTAAATACTCTTTCCTCCTCCTATTTTTCACATGACAACAATGCTAGGAGATGAATTAGGCTAAGCATGAGTGACTGGCCCAAAGTCACCCAGCTAGCTTGCATGCCTAAGGCAGAATTAGAACTCACACTTTCCTGGTTCATTAACCACTATCTAGATCAATATGTGGAAATTCTAATACAATAGACTTTTCACACCACTGTAATTCTTTTTTTCTGTTTTTTAAATCTCATCTTGAGAAACATCATTTAAAACATCATTTGTCAAGAAATCCATAGGCCTATGGAAAAAAATCAAAAATGTTACTCAAGTCTACTGCAGAACTTTGTTTAAAATTATTTATAAAAATCACCATTGTATAGATTGGAAAACTGTTTTCCTAATCTTAGAAGAACAAAGGGTGAAAGCCAACATCATATAGTAACTAAAACACATGACTTGGATATTAATAATGAATGAAATATCTGTGGCTCTTTTTGTAATATAAAAATCAGAGTTCTTGGCTCATAATGACAATTGGTTTATTGTTGAAGTGCTGCATTTTTGCACACTGCACCTAATTTTTATGTAAATAAAATTGGCAAACCACGCAAATTGAAATAAGGGTTTAAATCCACCTACTGAGTGTATCTAGATGGTGGCCACGTACAGTTTAACAATGATCCTTTATTTGATGAAAACTGTCATGAGCAGAGAAATAGTTTTGGTAGAATTATATTGTCACTAACATTGAAACAATCCACTCAAAAAAAAAAAAGGATTAAGCACTCCCTCCATTTCTGCTCAGTCAAAACATATACTTTATGTAGCTACATTTCTTTCTAATTCAATGGCAGACCTTACCATGATGGAAAAATCAGTCTATCCCTTTGTTTTTACTACTATATTTGGGAATATGATATATTAATGCTTATTAACTGTGATTAATAATAGTAATCATGTATTTCCCAATTATCCTGCCCCACCCATTTTGGTGGGGATGGTCTTCCTGGGAGGAATGAGCAAAGAATATTAAAGGTGTGTGCCAAGATACTGTATTTTCCGGCACATAAGACGACTTTTTAACACATGAAAATCTTCTCAAAAGTCGGGGGTCGTCTTATACACCCGGTGTCATTCTCCTGTAACCAGGCAGACCAGCCCGAAAGGCTCTGACGAGCCTTAAATGGCTCTGGCGATCCAAGCTCTGACAATCCCAGCTGAGTTGCCTGCTAATGAGGCAACTCAGCTTGGATCGCCAGAGCCATGTAAAAGGAAAAAAGTTTTCCCCCTCCAGCTTGCTTACCTTAGCTGCTAGTCACAACGCTTGCCTGAATCCATTCCATCAGCAAGCAACTCCCTGCCTGCAATCAAGCAGGCAGGGAGTTGTGGACTTCAACACCCAGAATTCCTCAGCCAGCAAAACAAAGCTGTCTGAGGAATTCTGGGAGTTGAAGTCTACAAGTCTTAAAGTTGCCAAGGTTGGAGACCCCTGTTCTATTGGGTAAGTTTTTTTCCCCTTTGGGAGCTTTAAAAAAAATAGTTAATTGGGGTTTGTTTTAGTTGTTCTTTTTTAGACCTAGCCATTTAAAGTTTAGGAAGTTTTAAATTTAGCTTTCACATAAAAATTAAAATAAAATAAAATAAAATAAAATAAAATAATATTTGTGCAGCTTTCTGAGATTTAGTGTGTTTCTGTAGTGTTTCACTCTAACTACACAAACACACAAAATCTCACAAAACTATATGTGGAATTTTGTGTGTGTAAAGTGTGAAAGTTGGGTTTTTGGGCTTTTTGTGGCTGTGTGAGGTTCCTGCTTGTTGCAGGGCCATTTTGGGTCTAGCACAGCTGCTTTACATTGTGGGTGAGCCAGGTGTGTTGTATTGTGTGTGTGTAAAGTGTGAAAGTTGTTTTTTTGGGCTTTTTGTGGCTGTGTGAGGTTCCTGCTTGTTGTGGGGCCATTTTGGGTTTAGCACAGCTGCTTTTACATTGTGGGTGAGCCAGTTGATGTTTTTTAATTTTTATTTGGTGTGCGTTGGAAGAGGGGTAGTCTTATACAGCGAGCAGTGCTGTGGAGTCGGAGTCGGAGTCGGAGTCGAGTCGGAGTCGGAGGAAATTTTGGGTACCTGGAGTCGGAGTCGGAGTCGGCAAACAATGCACCGACTCCGACTCCGACTCCGGAGGCATCCTAAACAATGGCAAAAAGACTGCTAACATAAAGTTATGAAAGGACGTTTTGTCTTTCTTAAAATGGATGCATGCACACGTCACAGAGTCAATTATTTCGCTATTAATGTTAGATTTGTGGATGAAAATAACAAAACAATAACACGGACCCTCGGAGTAAAGGACACTCAGGCACATCACACCAGTGATTACCTTCAGAAGTTAGTGGAGGGTGTTCTAGAAGATTTTGAAATTAAAAAGGAACAGATTTTATGTGTTGTGACAGATAACGCTTCTAACATGTTGAGCACAATTGAGAAGATGAAGGCAGATGAAGAAGGTATCAAACAGATATTAGACTTAGAGGAAGACAGCTCTGCAAGTATTAGAGAAAGTTTAGAAACTGAAGAGAATGCTGACATTTTTTTAGACAACTTTGTTGAAGAAGCATTGAAGCTTGCTACTATTCATCATATGCGATGTGCTGTTCATACACTGCAACTTGCCATAAGAGATGGATTAAAAGATCGCCATGCAGCTACATTAATTGGCAAATTACGGCAAGTAACTGTTGCAGCCAGGGCCCCAAAAACAGATGCAATTTTGAAAAGACGTGCAGGAAAAGGAGCCATTTTGGATCAAACAACTCGCTGGGGAAGCACTTATTTAATGGTGAAGCGTTTGCTTGAACTTAAAGACTTCATAGAAGAAATGGACAATGAAAATCTTGCATTAACTGCAAGCCAGTGGACACAAACAAAAGAGCTGGAGAACCTTCTTTCTCACCCCTTCACTGTCACCAAGAGGTTGCAATGTGATGATCTAACCCCGGGTAAATTCCTCTTGGAATGGAAGAGCCTGTTATATCGCCTGAACAAAAATGGAGGGTTAATAGCTGAGGGCATTGCATCTTCAATGATGAAAAGAGAGAGTCTTTTGCTGGAAAATGAAATCTTGTTAGCGGCTATTTATGTCGACCCAATGAGCCGACTTTTATTGAACAGTAAACAGATTGCTACTGGGAAAAAGGCCCTCTATGATGTAGCAGTTCGCATGAAGGGATTACGACCTGAAATACCTCCACAGGAGGATGGAGTTCTTTTAAGCAATAGTGGTAACTCAGAATCATCTTCTTCAAACGAAGAATTAGACTTTGATTCCTTCTTAGACAAAATGGAAGTTGCTAAAGGAAAGCGACGTCGCATAAGCGTTACAGAACCAGTAAATGTCCAAATAAAAAAATTCCAACAGGAGTTTTATAAAGCACTAAAAGAAGTTGAAAAGTATGATCGCTCATCAAAACTTACTGTTGAAGAAGCCATCCTTGTTTATCCAGAGATCGTTAGTGATGTGGCCAGAATAGTTACTGCAATGCCACCCACCCAAGTCAGTGTCGAAAGATTATTTTCAGCCCTAAAAATAATAAAGTCTGACTTAAGAGCCTCTATGAAAGAGGATCTGGCAGAGGCAATTCTCTTCCTTAGAACTCTACATTGAATTGATTTGCATTTGCTAAGCCTATAACTACATTTCAAGATTAATATAAACCATTTCTAGGTTTTACAGATTTTGTTTTTGGTTCATATAGATAAGCTTTGTTTTTGTTCTAAAACAACCAAATAATGTGGTTTGTATTTTTGAACTGGTAAAGTTCCTGTTCCTGATGTTTATGCCTGCTGCTACTATCCAGCAACTTGATTAATTAAATTAATAAAAAAAAATTAATAAAACTTTGTTGTTTTCATTGTGTTTGTCTTTTGCTTAAACTGTTCAATACAGTAGACTGTTGGCTTCCCAGCCAGTAGTCCTGTGGTAATGACATGTATGTTGCCTTTCTTTCCTTCAAGGAATGTATAAAATACATTCGCATATTAATACAGAGGAGTCGGAGTCGGGGAGTCGGAGTCGGAGTCGGAGTCGGAAGTACAAAAAACTGAGGAGTCGGAGTCGGAGTCGGAGTCGGAACATTTATCTCCCGACTCCACAGCTCTGACAGCGAGTATAGCCCAAACCCTATATTTTAACAGGAAAAGTCAGGGGTCGTCATATACACCCAGTCGTCTTATACGCCGGAAAATACGGTACATAATTCATAGCTAAGGCATGAAGGTCTCATTTAAAGCAAACAGCACATACGGTATAATGGACAACAGCAATACAAGAAGATTTCAAGTAACTGATCTCTTAGATAACAAAAAAGGCATAATTTTCATACAGCAAGGGACAAGCAATATACTGTATTTTACAAAAAACAAATCCCTCCTTATTGGATAGTTAAGATAAAATGATTAAGGATGATGGGCCCTTAGGCTGCATGGCACTCAGCATACACAGCTAAAATGTTTTGGAGTTCTAATGATGTTTATGATATGGCTGATTAAAACTTTCATGGCATATGGCTTCTGACCTTACCATACAAGAAAAGAAAATCTGAAGCCCCAAAGACAGAATTACAATTGGCACATGGAACGTAAGAAGCATGAATGTTAAAAAGCTCAACACAGTGAAAGATAAAACAAATTGGTTAAACTTTGGCATCTCGGGCATTAGTGAATTGAAATAGACTGGAACTGTGCACTTTCAGAAGATCATACTATTTGCTAAGTAATAGTAAAGATTTACTATTTAAGAGCTGTGGTGGCACAGTGGTTAGAATGCAGTACTGCAGGCTACTTCTGTTGACTGCTAACTGCCGGCTGCCTGCAGTTTCGCAGTTCAGATCTTACCAGGCTCAAAGTTGACTCAGCCTTCCATTCTTCCAAGGTTGGTAAAATGAGGGCCCAGATTGTTGGGGGTAATATGCTATTGCTAATGCTATTGCTACTATTAGGACATGAAAAACTAGGAAAAAGCGGTGTTGCTTTCACAGTCAGGAAAAATGTAGCAGTTAGTACTTGTCATCCGCAGGTCATCCACTTCATTCCTCATCATACATTTCACCTCTTTGAGGTTCATCATTTACTTCTTTTTTTTTTTTTAGCCCAGGGACATGCAGAAATCACATCAACCCAGTCATCCTCATAAATAACCTGCATTTGGTGGTGAATTTCAGTTCAGGAGACTTCTTTGACACTGAAAATCCAATTGTAGCATGTTATTCAAATTACACTGAGTTATCACAGGCTTCTATTTTACAAAGAATAGCTACACACACTTTTTCACCCACAGGAACTTACTACAAAATGAAATGAAAGAACAGATGCTAAAGAACATGTCAGAGCTTTTGGACTATCAGTAGTGACATCTGTTGGTGGCTTGTAGCATTGGAAACATTACTTTTAAATCAACCCTCATATTGCAGTAACACTTTGCATAGTGAACTACAGTTTACTGGCAGTTTGAACATAATAATAAATGATGCTGTCCTGTTCCTTTCATCTGTGTGCATGTTAGCTATTCTAAAAACATTATATCATTTTTTTACAGCTAATGAGAAGCTATATTTAATGTGAATCTTACCATGCTTGCTGTTAATAGGATAATTAGAAAGCTAACCAACAACAGCTTAAAAGGAAAAAGTGAACAAAGGCAAAAGCTTTCAGTTTTTATTTTATTTATTTATTTATCAAATTTATATAGCCATCTATGGCACTGAAGGCAATTCTGGATGCCACATAAAAATGGATTCCAATTATTGATAAAAATAGCTTCATAAAAATGGAATGCTAATGTTATATATAATATTAAAATGTGATAAGATTTTGCTGACATTTATATCTTTATATTTACACTAAATACTTAATTTGTCTTGATAGCTGGACACCTTGGATACAGTGGCTGCATATGAACATAATATTAAGCTAGTGGCAATGCCTGGCTGACTTTATCAAGATTTAAAAGGTAAGCAGGGGCAAGCCTGGTTAGTTTGAATGGGGAACCTCCAAGGAATACCAGGACTTTAGTCTAAGCTGAAAAATCAAAAAGATTCTCATAAGAAGACAATAGTAGATCTCTTCTGTACATCTACATTTCTGTGAAGTCCTGGCTCAAATGGAGACATTAGTGCAGCATCTTCTTAGCATATTGTATGTGCTTGTGGTTGTGTATTCAACAGCAGTTGAGCACATCTCAAGGGCACCTTTAACTAGAATTTGACTTGTAATTCTGTAGATTTTTGTTCCATCTTTTTCAAGCTAATCTGAGGGACGGGAAAAAAAATCTCAGCTTGCTCCATCTTTATTTTTTATTTTTTTTAGGTCCATGTGGTGATGATATTTAAATTCTATAATGCCTCCTGCCATGGCAGATATCTTGGACATCTGGGCAATAGATTCACACATAGCAGTTGATAGCTCAATCTCTGTGGATTGCCTGCTTCCCACTGGAATTTATATTAGTCTAGATGTTCCTCGTGATGCCACTATTTGTCATATCAAACAGGTAAAATGCTGCTTAGATAGTCATATATTTTAATTGAAACATATTTTATTAGTATTTTTACTTAGTGGTTTTACTAAGTGAGATTCTTAATATGAATTACTAAGATGCGTTTAAGAGCAGATGTCCTATGGGAGCACAATTCAGTCATTTTCGTGAAACATCCAGCTCCTCGTAGAAAAGGAGCAATATAATAAAAAAATAATATTTTGAACAGAAAATTATCCCACTGCATTCCTTAGAGAAGATTCAAGAGGTGCTGTTCTGAACCCTCTGGATCTTTAGGAGCATATCTGCTCAGCCAACTCTTTCTTCCATTAGCTAAATAATAAATGTGGGAGATCTCTGTTTGGTACTGAAGATGGCCAAGCACTTTTATTCCATTTTTAGGAAATAAATCTAATGATTGATTAATAGAGATTATACATTTGGCGTGGAATTGATTTTTGCTTTAATAATTACCCGACCTAGTTCAATAGTTTGACAAACTTACCAAAGAGATCACAAAAGAACCAACTTGGAGAAAAAAGGTCTTCCTTAGAACTTTCTGTTTAAATATAAATAAGATTTTATAAGTATCCCTTTTGTTACTGAAAGGCTGTTCTAGAATACTCATTGTAGTATAATGAACTAGTTTTCTCTTAAGCTCAACATACCAACACACTGAAATCTGATACATTTGTTGTTCTTTGAAGGCTTGAGTCGGCTGGATTTAATTTAAGGATGTTTGTTTATGCTGGAGTTTGAGCTTGCAAGAGTAGGAAAGGAACACCAATTAATGCTAAATGTAAATTGAAAAAGAATTTACTTTCCAGTGAATCAACTGGAGCATTATGTTATCACAATTTGGTCTTATTTGCAGCTATTATGGAAGCAAGCACACAGCTACCCTCTATTTCATCTTCTTCTGGAGATTGATTCCTATATGTTCTCCTGTGTGAACCAAACAGCAGTACGTGAGGAACTGGAAGATGAAACCCGAAGACTCTGTGATATTAGACCATTTCTTCCTGTTCTCCAGTTAATTACAAGAAGCTGTGACCCAGGAGAAAAGTTAGACTCTAAAATAGGTGTTCTCATAGGAAAAGGTAAATGTCAATGTTCTTGTTTTGGGGATAAAGCACTATAGGCACATTAACTTGAGGTAAATTGAAACAAGATAATGATATTTTTATTTTACACTAGACAACCCATGACCTGTTGGGTCATCCTTTTAGGGATATTTCCTTACCTAAATGGAAAAACAGAATGACCACTGGTGGGCAAAACAACAGTGGGAGCAGGAGTGATTTCCAACTTCCTGTGGGTTTCCCCATTGCTTTTGCTTGTGGGAAGCTGGCAAGGAGTATAGAAAACTACTTCTCCTTCTCCTTGGCTGGATTGCAGAACTGCAACTGTCACTTTGCTGACTCATGGACCATGAGGAAAACTGCACTCCCCTCCCTATCCCAGCATGTTCCAAAGGTTCCCTCCCTCCATGAAGAAGAGGATATAGCCATCAATCACCAACAGTCTTTAGATAGTCCTACCTCACCAGCAGGCATCTGAGTTGCTCCCTCACCGTCCATCACCATTAAGAGATTACAGATTTCAACTTCAGATTCAAAGCAGCCAATTGCTGGTCATTTCTCAATCTTTGCTGTCAACCTATTGAGTATAGGGAGGCAGAGGGAGGGCGGAGTTACAACTGTCCCATCTTTCCTTATAATGCAATGGATTTCTGGGAAGTATTGTCAGATGTATAATATTTTATTTATTTATTGCTGAGAGCTGCATTAAGAAGTCCAGAAACTTGGAGAATTTGGAGAACAGACATGTTCAAACTTGCATAATAGTTTGAGAATTCTGAACTGGGTCAATTTAAACAATATTGTCCAACTTCTTTAGCTCTCCTTTCCTCCATCTTGTTGTACTTTATACATGAACACCCTCTCCTCATTTAGCAACTACAATTCATTCCTTAAATTGGAAGTAAAATGGTTGCTAAGAGAACAGATAAAGATGCTGTGAAGATCACTGGTTTCTACTGTCCCATTTCAATAAACTGTTGTACAGCTGTGCCAGCATTATTCTCATTTCGCATGCATTGTGGTCAGATGCACAAAATTTAGTACGTGCATTAGTCAGAAAATGATTTTTTAAAATTACCACTGTATTTGCAAATGGTAATTAACCAAGATAGCCTGTAAACAAGGCGTTGTTTTAGACAGAAGTGTAAAATGTACAGATTGTATATTTTTTAAAAAATAATTTTATCCTACAAATGATTAAATATGCATTAAAATTAATCTTTCAATATAAAGAAAATAGTGTAATTCTATAGTTATTAAAAGCTTTACCCTTTAAGCTTCATGGATTGTAAAAGACCCTTAGTATGTAGGTGTCATAAATGTTCTTATATTAAATGGACTTTAATGATTATAATAGTAAGTAGGTACAGTAAAATACATCTAGTTTTAATGCCGCTGTTGTTTTTTTAACACACACAAAAAAATCCAGGCCTCCATGAATTTGATGCCCTACAGGACCCAGAAATCAAAGAATTTCGGATTAAGATGCGACAAATTAGTGAAGAGAAAATGCAGTCACTGATGGGATTGTCTTCGATGAATTGGTTAAAGCACACATATCCACCAGAATTAGAACCAGCAATCCAGGACAACTTCCAGGATAAACTTTATGGTGGCAATATTGTTGTGGCTATCCATTATGAGAACTGTCAGGTGGGGTTCTTAATCTAATTTTCAAACTTTTCTCTCCTTTAAATAATTTTCACTAAATGTGAAGGATTTGATGGGCATTCTGTATATTTCTGAAAGAGTGGTCCCTTTATTGTATTTTTTAGAACCAAGAACAGTTTTAAGATCTAATCTATGCCGATATGGCATAGCAGTTGATTGAGAACAAACATGAAAATTCTATGAATGAGTGTAACTGTACATTTATGTATTTTACATATTGTAAGCTGTCCAGAGTCTTTTTTTAAAAAATTGGATGGCATCAATACCTAACAAATTAAATTACATGAATGATTTTGGATCCGACTCCTTTCATATTCTTGTTTTTAAACCAAAACACTATTTTCTGATACCTTCTGAATTAACTGTTAAATTTCACATATTAAAGTGGAACACGGCTTTAAGCATTGCAACTTGAATTGTGAAATTACAGTAATTTCTGAATGTCTGTGAATCAATGACATTTTATGGCATTTTAAAAAGTGACTAATGTAGGCGGCATAGGAGACCTTAATTTCATTCTCAAAAAATCGAAGTGCTTATATCTGATTGTTGTGCTCCTGTTGAAGATTGTTTCTTTCAGTTCGAGACTTGTCCATTCATATTAAGATAGCTGCAATTGATGTCCTTTCCAGTTAAAACAGCAATTTCAAAATAAAAGATAGCATACATGTGCAAGTTACATAGTTACTAACAAAAATTGTTTTGTTTCTATATGCATAAGAGTAAAAACAGATATAATAGTGGTCTGAAAGTAAAATTATGTTATTTTTTCTGAGTTCTTAAGATTAATCAATATATTGATTATGAACCTGCTTGAATCTTACATGCTTGTCATTTTCTTTACAAACGAAAATCTGGGGCATAGAGAAATAAATTTAGCTAAGGGCATATTAACTCTTTCTTGCCATGTGTTTCCTGGTTCAAAATTTCCATGTCAGTTGATATTTGCAGGAATTTTAGTTTAAGAGGAATTTATCAACTGGGAAAATAGCTTTTTTGGAAAAAAAATTAAATCCCATCTCTTATAGCAATCTTATTAATATTTATGTTAGATTTTCTTCATTAATGTATAATACTTAAACTGATTGTAGAGCTTTATAGAAACAGGTGATTCCTGTGAAATAACAATTATATAGCTATATAGCTGATGACTTAATTTTTGAATATTTGCTATTTGCAAATATTGCGAATATCTGCACTTTGGCAGAAACTTCAGAGAACATAACAGTTTTGAGACAAATACATTTTGAAACTAAGAAAATATTGAATGGATTTTGACTGACTTCTTTATTATAGCTATGATACTCCATCATGAGGTTTGGCTGGTTACCAAAAAGCTGATTCATAAATAAAGTCCCAGACAAAAAATAATAATAATAAAACCAAATGAAATGAAAACTGAGCTATGATTTACATTTGTCAATAATTGCTTTTGAATCCTTACATTTTTTCTGGAGTGAAAGCTCCATATGTCTTTATAAAAGCATTTTGTGAATGTGGAATAGACACTGCTAGGAGGATTCTTAACAGATGTCCCATGGACATCTATAGCCTCCTGATTCGCCTCCTGATTTGCCTAAGGTGCAGCCGCCAGAACCATCGGAGGCTTCTCTTGGCCCGCGGACCTGTAGATTGGTGGCTGTTATTAATGCCCCCCAGTTGTAGAGCGAGATATTCCAGATTTCAAGCCTTGCATGGAGCCGGACGATGACTGCGGTTTCTGGCCCTTCCCAGCTTTCGTGAGAGGGCAGCTGGTGTCAACATCTGGCCTCAAAGCGGCTTAGACTCCATCCACTGCTGTGAGAGAGCAGTGGAATTTATTGAATTTATTGACTTGGAATTGATTGAATATCCCTCCCCAGACTTTGGACTATCTTGATTACCCCAGGTCGTGGACTTCCCCCTGATTAATTAATTAATTGATTGATTAGATGTATTCGCCAACAGAACTTCTTATTCTGCGAGACTCCCCCCTCTCGCAGGTGTGGCCCTCCACTTTATCAAGGGCCTACCTTTATGACGGGGTTTGGCACCCCGAGAGGTGGCATGCCGCAAAAAGGGGATTGAGGGGTTTTTTAGGGAAACTTTTTGATAGATTTTTAAGGGATTTTAAGGGGCGGGAGGGTTGTGTGGGTTTGGGGGTTAACCCACGGGGGGAGGGGTCCAGCCCAGCTGTCAGTGGGGCCATGGAGGGTGCAGATTCCAGGGGTAAGGGGGACATCAGAGTCCATTCTGTCGAGGGCTTCTCTATCAATGTGTTGAGCGGGAGGGGCAGATATGGCGGGAGCAGGGGGCTGCATCATGTGGGGACGCGCACTCGCTATCTTCGAGCGATAGCGCACCCCGGTCCCCATAGCCCTTCTCGCACCCCAGGCTGTTCAGACTCTCAGGGCCTGAGCCTTCGGCTGCTGTTGTGCAATGCCAGGTCCGTGGTAAATAAAGCCCCCCTCTTTTGCGATCTTATTCAGCGGACCTGGCAGGTATTACGGAGACCTGGTTGGGCCATGAGGGGGGTTCCCCTCGTGAATATGTGCCCATCAGGTTTCCGAGCATTCCATCAGCCGAGAGCTCAGGGCAGGGGCGGGGGGGGTGGCGGTTATTATAAAGGAAAGTCTTGATCCGAGGGAGATCCACAGATAGCCGGATGTGAGTCCCTTTTTGTGAAGTGGGGTCGTGGAGTACAGATGGGCTTGTTGATCACGTACCTGGCTCCCTGCCGCATGGCAACGGCCCTGCTCGAGCTGCTCAACGTCATAGCTGAGGTGGCAGTTGGTACCCCCAGACTTCTAGTCATGGGGGATTTCAACCTGCCATCTGTCAGCGAAACGTCTGAGGTGGCTCGAGAGTTCATGGCTTCCATGACGGCCATGGACCTTACTCAGTTAATTCATGACCCTACTCACACGGGTGGACACACTCTGGACTTAGTTTTTGTCTCTGGTCAGTGGTCGAGTGGCCTTGATAGAGGGGATATAGTCATTGAACCCTTGTCATGGTCTGACCACTCGCTCCTTCGACTGGACTTTCTAATCGCTGCACCCCGCCGCAGGGAGGCGGGACCGACCAGGTGGTTCCGCCCCAGGCGCCTGATGGACCCTGATAGGTTCCAGATGGAGCTTGGGCCATTTCCTGAGACTCTGGCTCATGACTCGGCTGAGGACCGGGTGGCCGCCTGGGATAGTGCGGCTGCCGGGGCCTTGGACCGTGTCGTGCCTTTGCGGCCTCTGACCCGGCACCGAACTCACCTAGCTCCTTGGTTCTCCGAGGAGCTTAGGGAGATGAAGCGCCAGAAAAGACGCCTGGAAAGTAATTGGAGGACCAGCCGCTCCGAATCCAACCGAACACTGGTGAGGTCTCATATTAAGACCTACCTAGTGGCGATAAAAGCGGCGAAATCTAGCTATTTTGCCGCTCTTATCGCGTCATCAGATAATCGCCCGGCCGCCCTGTTTAGGGTGACCCGCTCCCTCCTTCACCTGGAAGTGCGGGATGACCCCTTGCAGGGCCGAGCTGAGGACTTTGTGCAGTATCTGTATGACAAAATCGCTCAGATTCGGGAAGGGCTGGCCTCTGACTGGGTATGTCCGGACGGGATGACTGAGGCAGGTCTTGAGAGTGTTATGTGGGAGGAGTTCAATCCTGTGGCTCCTGAGGACATGGACAGGGTCCTGGGACGGCTGAATGTGACCACATGTTTATTGGACCCGTGTCCCTCCTGGTTGGTACTGGCTTCCCGGGAGGTAACACGAGGTCGGTCCTCTCGCCCCTTCTGTAAAGCCGCTGGGTGAGATCATCCATGGCTTCGGGTGGAGTTCCATCAGTACGCTGATGACACCCAGCTGTACATTTCCACCCCAGGCCACCCCAACAATGCCCTTGAAGTGATGTCCCAGTGCCTGGAGGCCGTGCGGGCCTGGATGGGGAGAAACAGGCTCCGACTCAACCCCTCCAAGACCGAGTGGCTGTGGCTTCCAGCGTCCCGATATAGCCAGCTGACGCCATCGCTGGCTATTGGGGGCGAATCACTCGCCCCCACAGAGAGGGCTCGTAACTTGGGCGTCCTCCTGGACGCACGGCTGTCTTTAGAAGATCATTTGACGGCCGTGGCCAGGGGGGCTTTTTATCAGGTTCGCCTGATACTCCAGTTGCGCCCCTTTCTAGATCGGGACTCCCTACGCACAGTCACTCAGGCACTCGTCACTTCCCGCCTGGACTACTGCAACGCTCTCTACATGGGACTCCCCCTGGGGTGCACCCGGAGGCTCCAGCTGGTCCAGAACGCGGCCGCGCGGGGGATTATGGGGGCGATGAGGCGCTCCCATGTGACACCTCTCCTGCGCGAGCTGCACTGGCTCCCAGTGGTCTTCCGGGTGTGCTTCAAGGTGTTGGTGACCACCTTTAAAGCGCTCCATGGCTTAGGGCCGGGGTACTTACGAGACCGCCTTCTGCCACCAATAGCCTCCCACCGGCCAGTACGCTCGCACAGAGTGGGCCTCCTCAAGGTGCCGTCCGCCAGGCAATGTCGGCTGGCGACCCCCAGAGGGAGAGCCTTCTTTGTGGCGGCGCCCACCCTCTGGAACAACCTCCCCCCAGAGATACGTACAATAACAGAACTCCGGATTTTTTGTCGGGCCCTGAAATCCTATTTATTTCAACTAGCTGGGCTGGCTTGAGTTAAATTTTAAATTGATTTTAAATTGGGTTGTTTTAATTTACGGCCAAAATATTTAATTATTTTAAACTGTTTTTAAATTTTGTATGTTCTGTTTTTTCTGTTCACCGCCCTGAGTCCTGTTTGGAGAAGGGCAGTATAGAAATGGAAACAAACAAACAAACAAACAAACAAATAAATAAATAAACAGGGAAAACATTTTTCTTGCTTTATTTCAGTTGTATAGTGTTGATATATATGTGCCAATTTTGAAGTGTCTGTAAGAATCAACATTTGAACTCTGAAATACTTTTAAAAAATTTAAAAATTACTTTTCACAGAAGGTTTTAAAATACTAAAACACAAAGTTTTTGTTTAATTTCAGTTTTTTCTCTGTAGAATCAATCTTTGTTTACTCTTATTCTTATTTGCCATGTAATAACCCTATATTAATTATTGCATAGGATTTATATATAATAATGCAACGATATGCATAGAACTAGAATATAATATTTTTACACATCGCTGTGTTTAATAAGTAATACCTTTTCTTTCTATTATAAGGCAGTTTCTTTGAATTTTATTGGCTTTCTTTTTAAACTTTTAGAGTCATTTGTTATAAAAATGTGATACATATTCCTTGCTGCAAGCAGTATAAACATCTATATCTAGATAATTTTATTTTAATTCTCTTGAGTGGTTTTTATTAAAGGATAAATATAAACTAATTTAATATATTTTAAAAGAAAAGGACTTAGTGATGTTTAAAACTTGGAAGATTCTTAATGAGTTTATAAAAAGATTAATCTGACATTTAACAACATTTATTTCATAATTTTATTTGCTACTTTCGTTAGTAGTTTGTAGGAATGGAATAGATATATTTTGAATTTAGCAGAGTAGTCAATGACTGTATTGTTAAAGACACACTTAATTCGATATATAGATGATTTCAATCTAGCTATATTCAAAGAGAACTTAAAGACACTCTTCATCAAACTGGAATGAATACCAAATGACGTGCCATAAGATTCATTTCTGGGCTCTCTACTCTTCAATATTTCCCCTAATGATTTGGAAGAACAAAGGAAGAAGAACTTATAATATAATACAGCAATGAATGAAATACATAATACCTTAGAAGATAAAAATAAAATTCAGATTAGTCTTGGGTTGTTTGGGAAATGGGCTGAAAATAATAGTAAAATTTAACATGGGCAAATGTAAAGTTCTTCACAAAAATCAAATACACAGGCACAACAGGGCAAAGAACAGGCTTAATAAAAAGATATTGAAGTGATAATTGAGTTCATAATGTAGTCAGCAGTGTAAAACGGGTGCTACAAATGGAAACTTAGTTTATTGATTAAAAGACCAGATCAAATTTAAAAAATAGAGCATATTGAAATATGTAAAAATATTGGGTGAAATAATTGTATAAGATCATTACCTTGGCAGTTGATTCCAATCTGTTCTAGATGGGAAGTCAGATGGCTTTAGCTATCAAGTTTGGCAGTTTTTCTTACTGCTATATATTTGTACTTTGTAGGAGGTAAGATCATCTGTTGATGGGGTCCTAAGGGGCTGTCCTATCAATTAATGATTTTAACATCCTTGCTTTAGCTAAAGGGCGGAGTTGGCAGTCAAAGAGGATATGACTGATGTACTTGATTTGTGGTGCACCACATGTACATATCTTTTCTGAATAAGGAACTTGATGAAATTGCCCCTGTTCTACCATAGAAACCAGGAACTCAAAGTTGATTAAAGCTGCTTTGTCAGGCACAGTTAGATATTTTTCTAGTTGTTCTGGGTCAGTTATTTTAAGAATTTGATGTTAGCAATTTGAACACTAATATCCAGGACCTTTTGTTTGAACTTGTTTTTGCTTGGTAGCTATCTAGGATTAAATATGAAAATAAAAATCTATGGCCTTGGTAAAGTTATCTAGCCATGTGACAGGGACATGCTAGATTGTTCAACAAGACACCTTTTTGGTAGTCTATCCTGGTCCATTGAAAATATCTTCCATCAGTAGTTAAAAGCTCAAATTGTGGTAAAGCTGTAGAAGGATTGGATGTTTATTTCAGGATTTACTGCAGAAGCTGGAATGCTTTTGTTTACACAATGGATCTTAGAAAGCAGATGTGAGTTTGTTCAAGTAATGATGACTGTGATAAGCCCATGGTTCTAGGCCATAAGTCATTACAGATGTTACTTTAGTTCTGCCATGTTCTTAGTTGATTAGACCCTACCTTTATTGTTATATTCAGTTTTAGACACCATTCCAAGGAGTCCAACAAACTGAAATAGATTCAGAGAAGGACAATGAGAATGAACAGAAATTAACATCCTTTTTTCAATAATTTTAGTAAGAATTATACATGAAAAGAAATTAAAGTCTTCTGGGCTTTACCATCTTACCATGGGAAGAGAAGATTTAGAGGACAGATAAGTTATCAGATAGCATTCATCAAAAATTTGAAGGGATATCAAAGAGAAGGTCAATTCCTTTTTGAATCCATTCTTGTAGAGACTACTCAAACCATCTTTCTGAGATGCTTTTAATTTAAATTCCTGAATTGAGCAGGTTGTAGGTATAAGTAGTATCGTCTATCTCTATGATTTACTAATTTTATAAAACAAAGGAACAAATAAGAGTTTTATATACAGTATGAGTTTTCTATATGGTATGGGAGCCTTTATGAGTTAAAAACATTCCTACAATACCTCTAGTTATCAGTGATTTTACTTGTCAGATAAACTATGTCAATCAAAAGTAATTTTGTTGAAAAATATTTATAAATCTAAATCATTTTTCTATCAGTTATATAGTGTCTTTCTCATTTAACACAAAAGATACCTTAAAATAATTATAATTTCATAAACAAATTCCTTTTAATGCTTGATAATAATAAATTCTGTTTTTCTTAATAGGATGTATTTAGTTTTCAAGTGTCTCCTAATATTAACCCTATTAAGTTGAATGAATTGGCAATTCGGAAATGGTTGACTATCCATGGAAAAGAAGATGAAGAAGTTGATCCTTATGATTATGTGTTACAAGTTAATGGAAGACTGGAATATGTTTTTGGAGATCATCCATTAATTCAATACCAGGTAGCATTTTCACAAAATAATATACCGATTTGGAACTTGGAAAAACAAATCATATATAAAATATTGATTTAAACTGTGAATAATATTCTTAATTTTTTTCTTTTTAATATTAATTTATTTGGTAATGCTAGTACACATGGACTTAAAGAGAGAAAGAATTTCATATAAAAGATTATGAGAACTTTGTTGTCGTATTAATAAGAAATACTGTATATAGTACTATACATATCCCAATCAACATTTTAAAAACTTAAATCTGTAGAATTGGAAGCAAATTATTTAGTTACAATTTGGATGTATTGCTTAATTGGTAATAAAAGTATAATCTTTTTCCAACTTACTCTTATTTTCTGAAGTTCTTTGGCCTTAATTATATTTTAATATATGGGAATATGTACTGTGTTTTTGACTGTATACTTGCATACTCATTTCAAAAAATGAGCAAAATAAAAAAAATATACAGAACTGGAATGGGCTAATAATATTAGCATTAATAATTCATTAAATTTATGTGCCATTAATATGGTTTAATAATAATGATTATCAAAATACTGAATGC
This sequence comes from Pituophis catenifer annectens, assembly GCF_029215685.1. NCBI lineage: Eukaryota > Metazoa > Chordata > Lepidosauria > Squamata > Colubridae > Pituophis > Pituophis catenifer. The sequence continues at coordinate 34,066,961 of NW_027256886.1, forward strand.
CATAACAAAAAATCTTAAATGGCACCTAGAAAATTAGCGCAGTGACACAATTTCTATCTGTCAATTGAAAAAGGCCACACTGCTTAGATCCACATACCATATATAGCATGCCTATACATTATGACATCCTTGGGAAGAACTTGATATATATAAAGGCCAACCCCAACTAAAGAACTGACAAGTGTGGCTTCATATTGTCATGAACAAATAATAATAATTTATTAACATTACATAAATATAATAAAAATATTATTGAATTTATATGCTGCCTGGCTCCCAGCAACTCTGGGCAGCTAAATGTGATTTTAATTTACTTAAAATACAGTGTGTATAGTTGACATATAAATTAACATTTTCTTAAGATTATTAAGTGCAGTTAATTAAATTATCTATATTTAATAATTCCCTGTTTCCATTACAACTTTTACAGGAGCTACAGAGCTCACATTGTGTCCTCTTGAAGGAGCACAAACTGCCCTTGGGACTCTGCATTTCCTATTTGAAAAGCTCCATGTAATTTTGAACTTACAATTTTCTTTTTCAGTATATCCATTGTTGTGTAATAAACAGAGCTCTTCCTCAGCTGACACTTATTGAATGCAGCACAATTAAAACAATGTATGAACAGGAAATGATCGCTATAGAAGTAGCAGTAAATCGAAAATCAAACAATCTTCCTCTTCCTCTACCACCCAAAAAATCACGTGTGAGTTTTCATGCATATATATATGGATGTTACTATTTTGGGGGAGGGGACTATTAATGCTTTAGACCTGAAGGGAGAAATTTATTCAGAGAACCCTGACTGCTATCCAGAGATTTTCAAACTGCAGTGTCTTAAAATGATAAAATATATTTATCCTTCATGAAAAAAACTAAATCATGAATAATAAGTGACCACAAAACTACTTCAGTTGTCATAGTTTTGAGATGGCTACACCCATGGTAGCCCACTGTAGACTTGTTCAGATAAAGAAGGCGGGAGTTTTGGCAGAGATTCCAGTTTGTCTGAACAAACCTGATCATTTTTTTTTTTAATGAAATGTCCCCAACCCACAATGTGAGAACTTTTGCAGTAAACAGAATTTATGACTTCAGTTTAATGTTTCTGTTCTAATCTGCTGAAATGTTATTTACAAAAGAGAAATGATTCTGAAAAGAATCCTAACAGGTAGTTTTGCATTTTCTCCTGTTATTGAATTGGAGGGATTAATGCCAGACTGGGCTCACTGGGATAAATAATCTCTGATTTGGGTTTATTGCCTGCAAATTTTCTGCAGTTACTCAGGGCTTCCAAAGTGGATTGTCCTTTTCTTACCTGGAACTTTATCCAGTGTTGGACAGGCACAGTGGTGGGTTTCAATATTTTTTACTATCGGTTCTGTGGGTGTGGCTTGGTGGGCATGGCATGGCTTGGTGGGTGTGGCTTGGTGGCATGGCAAGGGACGGATACTGTAAAATCTCCATTCCCACCCCACTCCAGGGGAAGGATACTGTAAAATCTCCATTCCCTCCCCAATCCAGGGGAAGGTTACTGCAAAATCCCCATTTCCTCCGATCAGCTGGGACCTGGGAGGTAGAGAATAGATAGGGGCGAGGCCAATCAGAATTTTTACTACCAGTTCTCCGAACTACTCAAAATTTCCGCTACTAGTTCCCCAGAACTGGTCAGAACCTGCTGAAACCCACCTCTGGACAGGCACTTCCATTGTATCCAAAACCACTCCTACCAGATGCTCTGCAAAGTAGAATTGTACTACTGGTATACTGATTTTGAAATGTGTATGTACAGTATATATGTATTGCTTAAAGAGAATGAAAATCACCCAGTGCTGTTTTCTTTCTACCACAGTTGACTCAAAGTGTCTGGGAGATTGGCCACCCTTTCAAAATTTTGCTAGTAAATGGTAGTAAATTGAATACAGAAGAAACTGCCAAAGTAAGTAACTGTTTTCCAATACAAGAGATACATTATCTGTTCATCCCAGTATATTTTGTATATTATGATCATACTTGAGTTATTATTTAATTTATGAGCAAAGCTATCAGATATAAGTTTATATAACTTACGTTATTTGATATTTAATGTTCCATTTGCTCAGTTTACAAACTATGGACAATTCAAATTGAGTCATACATAAACATTCTTTTCTGTGGTAAGTAAAAAAGGAAATGAACCATTATTTCCTATGAAACTAAAAAAAAATCCTCCTTTTAAAATACATTGTTTTAGTGTTAAATGCCATTAGCGTTTTTAGTAGCTTAGAGATGAATTATTTTGAACAATTTAAATAGAATGGTGCCCAAGTACAACATACAAATGTTTTCTTATATTTAACTACCACAGAGCCATAGAGGATGTATTTTATTGTTTGCTTATTGATTTCTGCTCAATTTGAGTAGTTTTATAATGCAGTTACTTTTTAATTCATTCTTGTGCTCCTTAGTCTCTCAGTGGCTTTCAGTAGTGTTCACCATAGTATCTTTCTGAGATAGCTCTGAGGGCAAGGGATTGAGGACACCATTCCAGAGTGGTACTTTTCCTTTCGCCAGGGCTGGTTCCAATAGGTGCTGGTTGCAGAGACGGATGTTCTCTGAGCCTGTCCTTGTGGAATGCCTTAGGGTTCTTCTCTTTTCTACGTCCTTTTCAACATCTACATGAAAGCAGTCGGTGATGAGAACCCAGTTATATCTTTTGATTCCTAGGTCAGCAAAGTGAGGCTGTTGAAGTTCTGTCTCAGTGTCTCTAGATTCTGTAGGTTTGGCTAAGGAGGGACCATCCCCAGCTCATCCGATCAAGACCAAGTGGTTGTGACTTTGTGGGCCACTAAGAAGTAGGGATATTTCATTTCTGACCTTGAATGGGGTTGCCTTTCCCACTTCAAGGGTGCTGTGCATTCTGGCCTCACAGCTGAAGTTGCTGGACTCACCGCTCCTGCTTTATGAGCACAAATGTCAGAGAGAGTTCAAGGATGTCTAAGAAGGAAGTATTGGTATCATCACAATCCCAACAGTGGTCATCAACAAACGCAGTCATGCCATCTCAGTTCTATAATCAGGCCCAAATCCTGATTGAAAAGGATTCAGATAATCTGTTTCTTCCAGGCCCCTCAGGAGTTGTAAGCCAACCATTTACTCAACAACCTTCTCTAAAAAGAGTTTCCCTCATCTTGTGCAGAGAAGCATTTGCCACTGCCTTTACCCAACCACCTGATACTTCCCAGAACAGAATATAAAATAACTTTGTCTCCTTACAGCAGAATTGTTTAAGCTTTATTGCATACAGCATAAAATAATATCATTAAGATCAATTGCATGAAAGCCACCTTTTCCATGTTTTTTTTTCAAGTACATATATTTTAATAATCCTTGGTATTATTTGTTTAGTTGATACAATATTTTAAAATAATTTTCTATCGTGTATCTTGTAGGTTCATATCAGGGCTGGCCTCTTCCATGGTAATGAACTCCTTTGTAAACCTATTGTAAGCTCAGAAATAGCAGGGAGAAATGACCATGTTTGGAATGAACCCTTGGAATTTGACATCAATGTCTGTGATTTGCCGAGAATGGCTAGATTGTGCTTTGTGGTTTATGCTGTTATGGATAAAATGAAAAATAAAAAATCAGCCAAGGCACTGAATCCATCCAAATACCAGACCATGAGGAAAGCTGGGAAAGTGGTAATGAATGCATTTAATTACTTCTTTACATTCCTGTCCGCAGCAGGGTATGCTACTTCATGTGTATCTGTGTGGCTATAGATGTTTTAGGTTTCTATTTCCCTCTATACATGCAAAGATATTTAAACTCCTGAAAAGCTGTTTCAAATCAGCAATTGTTTCTTTCAACCTAGTCTACTTCACAGGGTGGTCGCTTTGATGATAAAATGAAGGGAGAATCTTCCCATGTGCAGTGATTGAAACCATCAAAAAATATGCAGGTTGTCATTGACCTATGACCATTTATTTGGTCAGCAACAGTTCCAAATTAGAATGATTCTGAACAAATTATAGTTACGACTGGTCTATGGCGTTCTCAGCTATTCCAGCACCCCCACAGTCACATTATCACATTATCACCCACAATTTGAGTGCTTAGCAACCCGTTCACACAACCAGTTGCCAAGCATCCCAATCATGTGATTGCAACCTTTTCTGACATTCTGCGGATTGTCAGTGCAGAAGCCATCAGGGAAGGTTGCAAGTTGCGAGGGAAAGTTTTCCCCACGCACACACCCTTCCCCACCTGGTAGCATCCACTTATTTGCCCAAGGAACTGGGACATGCGACTTCCTGCCAGCTTCCCCATTGGCTTTGGTTGTAGATAGTCATCAGGAAGTTCCCTTGCATAACAGCCATGGTATTTAGTTAACAGTGGCAAACAGGACTGCAAGAATTGATGCCACTAAGTGATACAGTCACATTTGCTTAGTGATGGAAATTCTGGTTCCAGTTGCCTTTGTAACTCGAGGACTACCTTGTAATTGAAATAAGAATATGGTGTTTGAGGTTTCAGATTGTTTCAACACTTCACATTTTGTTTGCATTACACTAGAGCTTCCCTAATATTTTCTGTAATAAACATTAATCTTAACATTTTTATGTGTGTTTTGTGCACTAAGATATATTTATAGTCTAAAAAGGCAAAGGCATTTCATTCTACAATTATCTATTATCGGGCTAATTAAATTTAAAACAAATGTGCTATCGCTGTTAAACTGGTCTAGCATGTTAATGAACTATAAAATTTAACTATAATCAACTTGAATATATATTAATTATTTGAATCATTGATCTTTAAGTTCATATTTTTTGTAAATGTTTATGTATTTATTTACACTTGCATCTTTTCTATCAAGGTGTTCACTGTTTACATTCATTAGCTTTTTATCCTCATAACCATTTGCAGTCGGTCACATTGAGAGAATAGGGCTGGTCAATCAATGGGAAAATAAGTTTGCGATAGTTTGTGCCTGGGTGTCCTTTAGTCCCATAGTTCAAGCTGCATTATTCTTGAATGTCTTTCAAGATCCCTCCCACCATCAGCAACTTAGTTAGTAGCATTTTTTTTCCCCTTGGTGTCACTGTACACCTCCCCTCTCCTGATTTTAATTTTCAAATAATTTGGTTTGTCTTTGCAGCATTATCCTGTGGCATGGGTCAATACTATGGTATTTGATTTTAAAGGACAGTTGAAAACTGGAGACCTTCTCTTGCACAGCTGGTCATCATTTCCTGGTGAGACTGAAGTTGCTGTATGGGGACCTGCATAGCCTCCATTGATTTCAGAGTGGCTGAATTTGCTGGGACTGCCTACAACAGCTACTCTAGAATGAAAAGCATGCCGTGCGGATTAGGATTAATACAGTATTAGAGAACAGGATGAAGATCTGTAATGTATAGCTATAAAAAAAAAAGACTATTGATAATGAAATACTGACAGGAATGATAATCAATCCCAAATAGAGAGCTCTTTTCCCTAAGATGAAATCTTTCTCTTGGCTACCAGTATAAAAACTTTCTGTTAAGAGATGGATATCTTATGGTTGCTAACTTAATACTTAAGCTTGCAAGAGAAGCTGCTGTGTCGTTCTCAAGAAACAATGCATCAAAGTTGTTGCACATATGTGCTATAATTAGTGCACATTCTGAACCACATTTTGGAAATTAAATGTAAAGCACTACTTTGCCCTAGTAGAACTCTTAAAGTTAAAATTTCATTAAAATAGGTTAGAACTTGTTTCTCTGTCATTGTATTTTAAGAGTAAGATGAAGAATGGAAAATATGGTTGTGTATGGAATAAATATACTACCTATATTTATTTTAATACAGATATACAAAAGATTTTAGGGCAGATAACATTCCAATTTTGAAACATCCCATTCTGATTGTAACAAGTGATTCAGCCTCAAAAAAAAAAAAAAAAAAACCCATCCTGTGAAATAGAGGAGTAATCATTTTGACTCTGGACCACTTCCAGTAATGTCATATAGAACATTTTACCATTGGAACATTTCCAGTGAAGTCAGGATATTTCAGCTTTGAACACCTGTATTCAGAATATTTACATTTCCATCTAACTTCTAATTAGTTTAGAACTTCCATTAGTTTATATGGAAATACATTGGTCTCTGTTTTTTTGAAGGCTGTTCAATGATCTGTTGGCCCTCATAGAAGCAATTCAGTTAAAGTAATCTACCTCTGTTTATAAAGTATATTTAGCATTGGAAGCATAGCCATGAGGATCTTGAAATGTGTTTATATATTTACAGAAGTAATGCTCTTAAACAATATGTATAGTTAAATAAAATGTGTGTTATTCTGGTTACCTAGATGAACTTGAAGAAATGTTGCATCCAATGGGAACGGTACAGACTAACCCATACACTGAAAATGCCACAACTTTGCAAATCAGATTTCAAGAATATTCAAAATGTCCTATTTATTACCCCCCTTTTGATAAGGTAAGGAGTCATGATAATGTTTGCCTATGCTTTCACTTCCACACCAGTGCTCAAAAATATACAAGCCCAACATACCTCTTTGTCCAATTGTATTGTTACCAGGGAACTTACAACATAGTTAAAGAACTCACAAAAAAGCTTGGACATCTCACAGAGGGGAGCAAATATTCTATCAACTCCCCAGTACAGTGACTCCAGAAAATCAAAGACCTAATATAGAAGGTAAGATGATGGTTTCAATCGATGTCACAGCACTCCTTACAGCCATAGATTCAGAACTAGGGGAAAAATGCATGGCAGCAATATACCCAAAATAAACAAGTACACTAAGATTGACATACCCAGAACATAGACCTCATCAACCTCTGGCTCACTACCTAATTTCAGTATAATTGAAATTATATATCAACAAATCACAGGAACACTCATGGAATCACCACTTTAAGGACTTACAGCAAAGACTCCAATGCAGCATCTAGAAACCATAGCGCTCCCATGCATAAAACCAAAAGTATGAATCTGGTATGTGGACAACAGCTTTGTCATAATAAAAAAGGAAAAACTAAAGAAGAAATGAAGCAATCAACAACATCTTCAAAGAAATAAAATTCATATGGAAAAAAGATAACAATGCACTGCCCATCTTGAGTGACCTCATTAACAGAAGAAATGGTGGCAAATTAGAAAACTTTAAGGGAGAAACCACCCACACTAATTTAGTGATCCACTATCAAAGTAACAACCCAACCTCCCATGAGGGGAGCAAAACTTATTCAGATGAGCATCTAAACAATATCATCTAAACAATATCTTTTAACAAAAAAAATACCTATACAACTTTATCAAAAGTGGCTGACCCACATCAGCACAAGCTATGAGAAGGATAATACTACCATACATTAAAAATATCTAAGAAATAATCAATCTACAGGCTATTGCAACCACACAGCATCACCAGCACACAAACCAACTAAATCCCTCTACAACATCTTCAGTAAAAACAAGAGACAGTAGCCCAAGGCAAAAAAATAATAATAAATAGGAGTAATCTTCAACATACAGAATAAAATCTGTAACAGCCACTATGTAGGATAGACAGAGTGTACCCATGAACATCAACTTGCAGTCAGAAGACATAATGAAAAATCCTTAATTTCACAGCACACCGACTTAATCATAGTTTCATCCTAGACCAAACTAAATCCAAAACTGCTGGGAATTCCTGAAAGCTTGCCACTCAAATCAGCCATCAACAAGCACAGACAACATTTATACACCATTCAAGAGACAATTTAAAAAGGACCAGAACATCAACTCACCAGCAATCAATAGCCGAATAAACAGAAATTAACAGGATTAACACGAGACAATTAAGCAGTAAACAACAGCCTAATCAAGGAAATACCAAGAAGAAAACAATACCCTCATCAATTCTGACATGGCAAGCCACTGTATATAAACAGCAAACTCTACTTGCTTCTAGTACTGAAGATTTTACCTAACCAGGTAACAAAATATTTGCAAGAAAACAATCAAGCTCAGGGACCATATGAACTCAATAGTCACTTCAGTTTTAAATCTATGAGATAGTCTTCAAAACTTAGGTTAGATAGAAGTTCTTTTGGTGTATATAGGGAAACAAAGTTTCTATGAGAAATCTTTAGCTCTTAATCCTGCAGATATACTACTGTGCAGCTGCAGAATCCATATGTATGTTTCAATATGTGAGGGGGGTATGTTTCATTTAAATCCACTGTTACTGGTAATATCTAAAATGTGGAGCAGATCATTTGAATCTACAGTATCTTTGGATAGAAAATCTATTTTGTTCCTCCCATCTGTAGGGGTGATGTAAACATACATTTTAAATTGCCAATAAAAGTAGCTGAAAAATGAAACAATGCTATAGGTACAACTTGAAAACTTTAAATTGACAAGTTGCATAAATGGTTGTTTAAAACAACAGTCCCCAACCTTTCCTGCTTAGTGGCCTGGCAGGGAGATGTGGAGAGGATACTTCATCTGAGCACAAGCACAAATGGAACATTGTACAGGCTCTAGGTTGGAGAACAGCATGGAATTTGGGCCAATTTGATGCCTATTTTCATTCTACTCTTTCTGCTACCAACTACTGCTAGAAATACTGAAGCAAATGAATTGAGAATTTGAAACCATGAGGAATTTGAAATTACAATTATTTTTGTCATAAACCTGTTCCCAGTAGAATCTTGCATTTCACACAGTCTCAGGTTGAATCTTTGACATCTCTAGTTAGATCTGGGTAAAAATTCATGCATATTGAGCTAAGAAGAGCTAATGGGCAAATCCAATATAAGCTTCCTTCTCCTTTAATTAAAAGTGAGTGCAACAGTCCAGCCAGCCTAAATCTGAAATAGCAATAGCAATAGCACTTAGACTTATATACCGCTTGACAGCCCTCTCTAAACGGTTACAGAGTCAACATATTGCCCCCAACAATCTGGGTCGTCATTTTACCCACCTCGGAAGGATGAAAGGCTGAGTCAACCTTGAGCCTGGTGAGATCTGAATTGCCAAATTGCAGGCAGCAGGTAGTCAGCAGAAGTAGCCTGCAGTACTGCACTCTAACCACTGCGGCTCATGTTCACAAATGTGTAATTTCAAGGTCTACATTCATCGTTTAGTATTTAAGTTTTGTTACAGAGCTGTTGGTACAGTGTTGGTATTTGTTGGTATAGTGAATTTTCTTACAATGAAATAATGGAACCTGATTAATGTTAAGATATGATGGTATAAGATGCAAATTTTGTATCTGAACAAGGACAGGAAGAACAATGTAAATGACATTAATTTCCTTACATGCACATGTCATTTATTAGGCTGCACAGAAACCAGTTTATCTTTAATTCTAATATTGTCTGAACTTGTTCAGCTGTGTGTGTGTGCATGTGTGGGCAGTAAATTTTAAATTTAAACTTAAATTTCTTAACATGAGTTAAATTTTCTGCAGATACTTGAAAAAGCAGCTGAAATTGCAAGGAACAGTGATTGTTCTGGCATGCCAGTAAGTATCAGAGATGAAATAATGGCTATTCCCCATTTAAAACAGAATGTATTTATTTTATGTATTTGCTTTTACCAGGCGCAAAGTGCTAATATTCAGAAATAATTTAGTTAAATCGTGATATTCTTTCAGAATTCTATTTCTAGTAAAATGCATCAAAATTCTGCTCGTTAGCAGCCCACTAAATATTGTGATATATGAATGAATCATTGTCCTTGCAGGCACATTTAAATTCCTTGCTCCTTTCTTCCCCTCTTTATTTTTAATATCCTTACATTTCTATTTAGCTTTTTATTACCCATAGTTTTCTAAGTCAGTTGAGCCAGGAGTTGGAATTGGCTGAGGTTTGGATATCACGTTCTGAAGTTGGTTTATTTAAATAAATATAGCTTGAATACAAGACAACATGACAAATTGTGGGTAAATAAGAGCCTAAGTGGATGCTTCTATATTCCTTTTTACCACATTGGATAGGCCACAACAGCTCAAAAGAAGACTTAGTGTACTAGGCATAATTCCAAAGTAATTTACTACAGGTTCATGGCAGCAAGAATAAATTTAGCACAGCATTGGAAAGGATATAAATTACCAAAAATATCTGACCGGGAACTTAAACTTGGAGAATATACAGTAATGGCAAAATGCAGCAAAAACAGGCATAAATATCAATAAATAGCAATGCTGGATGGTGAATTCTGGGAGTTGAAGTCCACAAAACTTAATGTTGCCAAGGCTGAGTAATACTGATATAGAGTATAGTTTTTAAAGGGGCAAAAAACAAGTAGTGGGTTTTAAATCCCGGTGCTACTGGTTCGCTAGCAGTAGCTTTGCGAGCCTGCGGTGCTTTTGCGCATGTGCAGAGTGTTTTTTATGATATCTGGGTGAGTGGGCGGAGCCTCCTGCCACCGCCACTACCAGTTCGCCCAAACTGGGACGAACCAGGAGCAACCTACCTGGAAAAAACTAACTAAAGCATTAAAATCAAAGATACACACACACACACACACACACACACACACACACACACACACACACACAAAAATGAGATGTCTATAAATGTTTTACATTAGTCAAAATATGATAAAAGGAAAAGTAGAAACTAACGTTTATAAATTTATAGTTATAGTAGAGTTTTTCCCCCTCTTTTCTAGGTTTATTGTTTATATTGTATGTTTGAATATTGTACAGTGGAAAAAATGATTTCTAATTTTTTCCCCCATTTTTAAGACAATGTTCAAACATAAATGTCAAAAGTTCTGCTGGATGTTGACTTCATATGGTATTCTTCACTGTCCTTTAATCCATACATTTACTTTTAAATGATACAAACTTTTGCTTTTATCCATTCTACGAATTTTAAATTCAAATTCACTTCAGCAGAAATATTACCCAAACGAAATAGTAAAATAACAATACTGCCCCTTAGTGGTCTTCATTGAGAAGTGTATATTTCATGAACAACAATATTGGCATTTGGGGTGTATATAAAACTTGTAAAATAAATATCATTTGATAAACATTTACAGTTTTACATTAAAACAAGGGACGTTTCTATTACAGCCTGATAGTATTTGCAGCAGTACTAGAACAGAAATGCTTGTTTTTATACATATGTAAAATTTACAGAATGTTTGCTTGAACATTTATCAACATGTAACCTCCTAGGGTCGTGGTGGCAAAAAGTTCTACATTGAGCTAAAGGAGATCATGGAAAGGGACCCCTTATCTCAGCTGTGTGAAAATGAAATGGATCTCATTTGGACATTACGATTTGACTGTCGTGAGAATTTTCCACAATCCCTGCCAAAACTGTTGCTGTCTGTGAAATGGAACAAGCTTGAAGATGTTGCACAAGTAAGACATATAGTGAACTATGTAGACCAATATTAATACCAGGGACAAAGTGAGTAATTTTGTGCAGGAATGTGGCAGGTTATAATTTAAATGGGATACTGTTAATTGGAAAAATGTAGACATGCCAATTATTTTGTTTTAGAAAGCTGACATGCTACAAAGTAAAGACCCAACTTTAGCATCTTACTTATTTGCAGCCAGGCCTTTAGCCCTGCAAAAATCTTCTGGTAAGGTAGATGGTACCCTGGGAAGCTTATTCATCTTCTGGTAGACAGGGTTCTGGGATTTATTCATTTATATTTTGGCTGATACAGAGACAGTTCTTACAATCTTAGCTTTACAAAGGAAAATGTTCTAATTTCATTTTTATCAATTTTGTTCAAAAATGAAAATGTTATTGTAAGCTGCTTTATCAGTATTTTTTCATTTGTAAATTCCGTCCATTTTCTCTTCTGCAGTTTTTGCATTGTTTTAAAATCAGGTATTTGGGGGGTGAGAGGGGGAAGGGACATCATTGTTACTATACAATCATGGGTAGTGTTTCCTTTTCCAAATCAGTCTTGAGTAATTGTAGCAGAATAAAATGTAGATACATCAGAGCAATTCCTAAATGTAGTTCATTTACATTTCATCATGTGCAAGAAAATACAGTAGAAACAGTAGTCAAATCTGAATATTATGTTATAGTGGCATTGTGTTCCTTTTTGGTTTTCCTTTTGGGCTGCACAGTATTTTCTACTGTGTTTCCTCAAAAATATGACTGGTCTTATTCTCTTTTGACCCCCGAAAAAACAGCTAGGGCTTCTTTTCAGGTGGGTCGAATTATTGATTCACCTTGCGGCAGCAACACCAACAGCCCTGCCCAGCAGGAGCTACTGCCGGCCCACTTCTTCTGTGGTCGCTTGCCGCCTCTCGCACATGTCACCCCTGGCCTCCACTTTGCAGTCAGAGCTTTCGGGAAAGCTCTCTGCAGATGACAAACGGGCTCTGGATTGATGCGTGCGACACCCCCTGGGTTCCATTTCACCTTCAGATGGCTTCCAGAAAGCCCTCTGTAGCCAATAAAAGAGCTCCCCATCCCCACCCTACCTTATTTTTTACCTGTGTGCCTTGCCTCACCCCTGCATCCTAGCGTGGGCAGGGTCTTAATTAGGGCTAATTTTGGGGTTAGGGCTTAATTTTAGCACATGCGCTCAAAAACAGGATAGGGCTTCTTTTCGGGGTGGGTCATATTTTCGGGAAAACACTGTAACTTTTAATAACCCTCTTAGTAATTTAATATTACTAAGTAGGATTTTTATAGGATTTTTAGATACTGTTCTTTGGACCAGCTGCAGAAATCTGATTGACTGATTGATATGCCATCAAGTTGTTTTCAACTCCTAGTGACTGTATATTTTCTCCATGATGATTTATCCCAAATCTGGCCTTTCAGGTTTTCCAGTGGTGAAAATAATCTATTTAAAATATTACTGCTCTGATATTATTTATAATTGAAAAACTTTTGAATAATCTAATTATATAAAATAATGCCATAGAGAATACTAGTTGTCTGTTAATATTTTGTAAGAGCAAAATTGTATATTACATCAACTTTATTGTGTTCAAAAATGTTTTAAATTTGTTAAAATGTAGCTAAAAGATGGTAAAAAGGTAGGTGAAAGTGGCATAGTTCATTAATTTATGAAATAAGGAGAAAGATTCTTAGTTGCTGTAATTTTCCCATTTATAATGGGAACTTTTTTTGTGGGCACTTTTGCTCTGAATCAATATCATTGATTGTCCTACAGATGTATTGTTGTTTTGGGTTTTGGTTTTAGAAAAGAAAGCTTTGAGCCCAGATGTGATAAGTCCCCTTGTTGGCCTCTGACCAACACTCTTAGATCAGCCAGTACCCACCTGGGATGTTGATCTAGCTGGTCAGCATTTCCCTCCTTATTCAAGCTCAGAGAAAGAATGTAAACAAGAATTGGCTGTATTTTTGGAATCTTTTTGGCTCTTTCTCAGGTCATTGAGCTCTTGTTTCCTCTAAGGGTCATATCACTTAACTTTTTCTAGTTCAATAACCTCTGCCTCTAATTTTAAGTTTTTTTAAGCAGTCATAATCCTAGTGGCAACAGAACAATATTCCATATGTTGCACACATTTTTGAATGCTTGGATTCTGTTATCTGATATTATAGAGATGAAACCAAATATACATAATATTAAATTCCACGTTTCCTGCAAGGAAGGGCTCAAGTTAGAGCATTTCAGTGGTCAGCATATTGAGTTCAAGTGTAAATTCAGGGCTGCATCACTGCTCAAAGGATAGTGTTATTTGTACTTTTACAAAGGGACAGCTAATTTTAATATTAGCATTTAATCTATTTATTAAAATTCATATTTCCATATTTTAGCAGTCATCAACTGCTTTAACATTCAGTTGCATAGATAGGGAATCAAATAAGCTACAATAGATAACAGGTTGATAATATGGGACTATTTCTCATACAAAAAAAACCAGTCCTTTGTTAAATTAATGGCCAAATAGCATTTGTCCCCATTTCTAGAATTTTCAAATAAACAGAACTGAACTAATTTCAGTCCAGAGATTAACAAGATTATACAAATCTGTCACCTCTTTTTAAGATCATTCTTTTATGTATCCTGAATGTCTTCTCTAATATCTCATTTGAATTTCATTTGATTTGATTTATATGAGCAACTACTACCCCTTTGTTTCTCTTACACTATTTTAGTCTGCAGATCACCCTGATTTTTCTACCCTTTGGCACCCAGGGTCTTTATTCTGTCGCAATAATGAAGAGCTTTAAAATCTTCCCCTTTTACATAACTAGAAGGAAAAGAAACAAATGAAATTATTGACATTTTATCCAACTGTCTAGAAATAGGAATATTAAAGAGTCAGAGTTTGTGCTACCATTCTCCTCTTCGTTCGTTTGAACTGAGGAATTGAGTCTTAACTGGTGTCTCCCACTATATTATGTTTTACATCTCTGTTGAACATGTTTCAACATGTTCAACATGTTGATTAATTGAATAAATCTTGTTTTTTAGATTTATATTCTGCCTTTCCTCCAAGAATTCAAGGCAGCTCAAATGGGATTTCCCTTCATTTTATCCCCCTAAAAAACCCTGTGAAGTAGATTGAGCCAATTCCTTTTCTCTCTCTCTGTCCAAAATCATTCAATGGCTAAGATGCAGAAAGTTGGGTCCAGTAGTCCAACTCTATTTATGAATGAATTCTTCTCAAAAATATTTTAGTTATTGAATTCTGCATATATTATGTTTATTTTCTGAACAGCTTCAGGCTCTTCTTCAGATATGGTCAAAATTGCCTCCCCGAGAAGCATTAGAATTATTAGATTTCAATTATCCTGATCAATATGTAAGAGAATATGCTGTGGCCTGTTTACGACAAATGAGGTAAGTAGTATGGTAACTTTATCCTAGTAATTGGCTCACAAGTTGGATCTCAACAAGAAAATCCTGTGACTTTTACCCTGAGTGAAATAAATTCTCCAACTCAGGAAACAATTCCAGCTGTGGGCCAGGCTAAAATCCTAGTTTACTGATGATATCAGTAAGATCAGGCTGGGTGGTCCTCCTTTGGAAAGTGGTGTCCAGTCAGGAGAGGACAAGTCTCCCTTTTCTCTCTGGGGCAAATGCTATAGCATTGGAAAGACACAGATGTTTTCAAAATGCCAATTTAGAAAGCATCCAACTAATGTCCTATGGAAGCGAATCTTTGCAAATTTAGGATTATGTCATGTGAAACATACAGGAATTTACACTTGAGCAGATGTGCAACAGATTTGGTATGTGTTTTTATATAATAAGTTTTCCAAGAATCTGTTTATTTGTTTAATTTTGGTTAAAGCATAGATTTATGTATTCAATAACAAATTTTTCAGAAAAATCTTAACTATTATCAGTGCAGTGTTGTTGGATTTTGTGGCCTTGACTTTTCTGTACAGTGCTGTACATGATTAATAGCATTTCTTATTTATTTCCAAGGCTAAATTGTTAACAGAATATTTTGACATCCTTAAAATGTAAACAAAGTGGTATTTTTTTTCCTGTAAAACTTGTCTAAGTTTGATTTAGTATATAAAGTCCAGAGGATTGGTTCTACTGAGCATTTGGGATATTGTAAATTATTTCATTTTTTTTTTCTCTTTTGTGTGTGTATATATCTTTTAGGAGAACGTTTGCATTCAGCATGTTATGTCAATTTTTACGGGCATCTTCCTTGCTAAGCAATATATAAGACAGAAAAAATGTTTAAATAATCTCAATTGACAAAAGTAATAAGTTCTGGAGTCTGAGGGCAGAAATTCCATCGTTACCAATACTGTCTCTAATGTTGTGGCATTATGTAGTATATGAGTCACATCATTGTTGTACTCTAGAAGGTGTATTGAGGAGAATGTTGGCAGCCATGACTGGATGACTGAATTTAATTATTTTTTTGCTTTAATGCATATAGTCATTCTTTTTATATATGAATGGACAAAATATATTTTCTCTGTTGATATGATCTTTATTTGTAATTTTGTTTGAAATAAATAATTTTGTTTGAAAATTATTTTCTTACCGGTAATCAGCAAGAAAGTTGGAAGGCGGAGTCTTTGAACTTTCCCATTGATCTTTAAGACAAAATTCATATAACTAATGTTAAAGAGGTAAAGATGTAGATAGCTCTGACAACTGAGGTATCTTTCAGGGATGAACCCAGCTACCTGTAAATTACAATTTTCTCCTTGTAATGATACATGCATCCAGACAGGGAACAAAGAGATGAGAGAGGTCTGTTGCCTGCCTTGAAGGAGGTGATAGTGTATCTCGTCCGCAAAAAGTGATTCTTTGGTCTGAACATCTCAGAAAGTTATCAGCAAGTCTCCAACTTGCCATTTCTTGGTAAGGTTTTTAAGAAGATGATTAGGTTTCAACTACAGAAAATCTTGGATAAGATAGATTATCTTTTTAAATGGTATCAGGCCATAACATGGGACAGAAATTGGTTGTTCTTGTGAATCATTTGCAGCAGAATTGTTTTACCAGATCATTTTGATTCTGTAAATCACTTAGAGAGGGCTGTAAAGCACTGTGAAGTGGTATATATGTCTAAGTGCTATTGCTATCTTCTTGAATTTGCATCAGCTGCTCAGTAAGGAACCGACAACTGGCTAAGGAGAAATTCAGGTTATCTATATGCAGATTCATCTTACATATTGGTTGCATTCTTGGACTGGGAGGTCCTGCACATGGTCACTCAGATTTTCAAAAAGGAGATTGGGGAAGAGTTGTATTCAGTCGCTTCAGCCTGACCTTTTAACATTCCTTTTTTTTCCTTTAAAGTTTTTTATTTTTTAAGACAAACAAACATTTAATACATCAATCATCCCTCCCCTGTGACATCTCGGTGTTAACTTCTTCAGTTCTTTTTATTCTTCTTGTTCCAACAGTTTCTTCTATCTTAATCAAACCACTATAAAAGTTCATTCCTACAACCATATTCTTGCCATCAAATTTTTACACATTGTTATAAAATTAATCATTTATATCTTTTTTCCAACCAATAGTAGAAATAATTCCATATTCTAAAGTATTCTGATTTTTCCCTATCTTTAATCAACAGTTAATCGGTTCATTTCTGCACAATCTAAAATCTTTTTTATTACTTATATAATATAAATCAAATTAAAAAAAAAATTACTTCATCTTCCAAAGGTATTTTCTCTAATTTCCAATTTTGAGCATAAACAATGTCGACTGGCGGCCCCCAGGGGGAAAGCCTTCTCTGTGGGGGCACCTGCTATCTGGAACAAGCTCCCCCCGGAGATACGGAGGATCCCGGATCTGCGCACTTTCCGCCGCGCCTTCAAAACATTCTTATTCCAGCAGGCTGGTCTGGCCTAACCTCCCTTTTTAATTGTTTTTAAATTAGTTTTATAATTCAGGTGTTTTAAATCTGGCCAAAGTATTTAATGTATTTTAAATGGTTTTTAACATTTGTATTATGTATATTTTACTTTCTGGTTGTTCACCGCCCTGAGTCCTTCGGGAGTAGGGCGGTATATAAATTTAATTATAAATAAATAAATAAATAAATAAATAAATAAATAAATAAATAAATAAATAAATAAATAAATTCTTGCAGCTGTTATTACGTGTATAATCAAATAAATATATTCCTTTTTAATTTTGTCAGGTAGGATACCCAAAAAGAACAACTCTGGTTTGAATTCGATACATAATTGTGACATTTCTTCCCGCCAGGTTTTAATTTTATTCCAATAGTTCTTTGCTTCAGGGCATGTCCACCACATATAATAATAGGATCCTGGTAGTTGGTGACATTTCCAACATTTCACTGATTTATCTTTAAACATTTTTGCTAACTTCTCCAGTGGCATATGCCATCTATAAAACATTTTATATTGGTTTTCCTTATATGCGGTGGACATTGTTAATTTATAGTTCCTTTTCCATAGTTGTTGCCATTTTTCAAGCTCAATTGAATGTCCAAAATTTCTTCCCCAAGCTATCATTGTTTCTTTTATCTGTTCCTCCTCCAATTCAATATATAGCAAAAAATTATTTTAAAAAATTATTAAATTTTCTTCCATTCCTTGTGAGTATCCTATCCAACTCAGTCTTTTCCAAATAAAAACCACGTAACTTGGTGTCTTTTTCATATCTTGTTCTTATCTGCAAATACATATACCAAACTGTCTCAATCCCCTGTTCTTCCAGTTCTCGTTTCTCTTTCAATTCCCCCTTATCTATTAACAAATCCTTATATCTAACAATATTTCCAAAATTAAAGACATTTGGGTGTATTAAAGCTTCCATCGTTGATAACCATATTGGTATTTGCACATAGTATTTATCTCTAACTTTCTCCCAAACCAATAGCAATGCATTTCTTATATAATGTCTATGAAAGTATGTATGTATCTTATTTCTACCATACGACAAAAAAGTATGCCAACCCAGTTGCAGATCATGCCCTTCCAATGTTAACAACCTTATATTTCTTAGTTCAATCCATTCTTTCAGCCATGTCAATGTTGCTGCTTGGTAATATAATTCCCAATTTGGTAAACCAAATCTCCCTCGCAACCTCATGTCTTGTAGCATTTTCAAACTTATTCTTGCTTTTTTCCCTTGCCATATAAATTTTGTCATTATCTTATTCAGATTATGAAAATATGTCTTTTCAATTTTTATTGGCACCATCTGGAATATAAATAACAATCTTGGTAGTATGTTCATCTTTATCAATGCAATCCGTCCCATAAGTGATAGTTGGAGATTCTTCCATTTTTCCAAATCTTTTTTAATTTGTTGTTTTAATTTATAATAGTTTTCTTCCTTTATTGTTGCACATCTTGAAGTTAGATGTACTCCCAAATATTTGACTTTCTTCACAACTTGTATATCTAACTTTTCTTTTATCTCTCTGTTTTATTTTTCTGTTGTATTTTTCACCAAGATTTTTGTTTTATCTGTGTTTATTTTCAAACCAGAGATTTTTCCATATCTTTCTATCTGTTCTAATAATTTAGGGCCTGTTATTTGCGGTTCTTCTATAATGAATACCAAATCATCTGCAAACCATTCCTTTCATTATTTCATGTTTCTACTACTTTATTTCATCTTCTACTCTATACCTTAATAATATATATATCTTATCAGGACAAGTACAATAGCATAAGAGAACTCAACATGAAGCATTCTCTGTAGCAGGCCGCCTCCTTTAGATTAGCGAGCTCCCTGAAGCATGAATGGCTCTTACAATCATGACATTATGGAAATTGACAAAAACATGTCACTTTTTGACCTGTCCGTCAGGGCTGTGGAGTCAGGAGATAAATGTTCCGACTCCGACTCCTCAGGTTTTTGTACTTCCGACTCCGACTCCAGGTACCCAAAATTTCCTTCGACTCCGACTCCACAACAATGTCAGGGCTATGGAGTCGGGAGATAAATGTTCTGACTCCGACTCCTCAGTTTTTTGTACTTCCGACTCCAGGTACCCAAAATTTCCTCTGACTCCTCGACTCCGACTCCGACTCCACAGCACTGCCTGTCATGATACCACGTCTTAATTTTTCAAATATTTAGTTTTGTGTTTTGTTCTTAATTTAAGTTTTGGATTTTTATCTTATTCTTAACACATAATTTTTAAGAAGGTGGCTATATTCTTTCGGTTTTAGGCAGCTAAATACATTTTATAAATCAGTAAATATATACATACGTACTGTTTTATTGCTGATTTTAATTTAGTTTATTATATTCTGTATTGGGAACATTTTATAGAAAACAATGTAGAAATAGTATAAAATTGAGAATGAATTTATCCAGAATTCCACTAGTTTATCTACTTTTTTCTAACCTATTTCTAGTGATGAAGAACTTGCTCAGTATCTCCTGCAGCTTGTGCAGGTCTTGAAATATGAAGCTTTTCTTGATTGTGCTCTCTCCAGATTCCTATTAGAGAAAGCCCTGGCAAACAGAAGGATAGGACAAATGTTGTTTTGGCATTTGAGGTAAGACTTAAAATGACTCATTATACAAAACACCTATAGCAAATAGGTAGGGAGGGGGGATTCTATTCATTCTAAGTATTATATTTGGTTATTCTGTTTTATATCATATGTGTATAATTTATGTTTTCGCTATCCAATTAAATTGGTTTGTTTAAAAGTAGATGACATTTAAAAAATGCTTCAATTGTGGTTTCTTTTCAAACAGAGAGAAAATGGCTTATTTTTTACCATAGGCCATAGTCAATGGTAACTAAGTGAATTCCAGATAGATATACTATGTACAATTCTTAAATACAAACATATTAATAAGAATTAATAAAAAATGCATGTAAATGCATAAATATAGTCAGTTGGATAAACCATCTATAGTTGAATGATCAACCAAACTTGGGAAGAAATAGCTAAGAGTTGCTTAAAGAAAGATTGCTGTATTTTGTAAAGCAATTTTGGGTGACATTGATCTCATTATAACAGCTGGAGATAAAGGGAATGAAAGTGTTTGACCATAAATGATAACAATTCTTGCTGAGTGTCAGCATAAAGCAGGTAGTACAATATGATTCAGTGTTTCAATATGATCCCATTTGAGTGGAGACACTGTAGGACTGTTATCCTAGATATCTAGCACACTGGATAAGTAAAGCAAGTCAAAAACATGTTTCTAGGCAAGATTGACAGGTCTATTTGTATCTTTGTGTCCTTGGCATATTGCCTAAGGTTGGTGAAAGTTCATTCATAGCTCTGGGAAATTGTGGCCCATGAAAATTGAAGTGGATAACCAAGATTAGAGAAGACAGAATGGCTGGAAGAAAAAGTACCTTAAGCCAGTAACAAAATATATGAATCCAAGTAGATATTTCAGTTTTAAGTAACTGGCTGCATGGTACAGCATTGCACTGGGAATGAGTAGGAAACTTGGAAAATGAAACTTACAAATTGGCTTTGTATCAAGTGGAAGGGAATGACTTGTAGGGACTCAACTAAACTCTAAAAAGGAGTTAAATATGAATCTCAGCCAAGAAGAGTTTAAACACTTCCAGTACAAACTGAGCTCCTTTGGAGCCTATCAAACTAATTTTACTCTTTTCATATCTCACATCCCAAAATGAATTTATCAAGGGAGTTTTAAGGGCTTGTGAGAGATGGTGCCCATGAAGGCGGAACTGCTATGACAGACTGCAGTGAGAATAGTAAGGATTTAGTCTGCAAGTATCTTGCATTATATAGAAGAAGATTATTTTGATAATAATCTTGCGTTACCTGTATGATTTCTCCATATATTTGTTTTTTTCAAAGTATATCTTTAGAAGCAGAACCACATAGTTTCTTTAGGTAGTTTCTTTATAATTTATCAAACATTTCTTTAAAGATGTGTTCCGTTCTTCAAAAGCAGCAAGGTAACTTGGGAAACACTGCTTACTTTTTGGAATTGGGTGAACTTTTTATTTACTACTAGAAGTGAGGACCGGTCTTAGATTTATTTATATTTTATACATTTATGATAAAATATATGAAAAGATTCTTTTTTTGTTCCTCATAAAAACCACAACCATGTGTGTTGTTCCCTTCCATACAAAATAGTTTTGCATCATAAGGTCTTATTATTAATCTTTAGGTCCATTTTTTTTTTGTCTCTCATTGAACCAGTATCTCAAGAACCATTGATCCAGCTGAGATAATTAAAGAGAAAGGATCCTTTAGATCAGGGGTCTCCAACCTTGGCAACTTTAAGCCTGGAGGACTTCAACTCCCAGAATTCCCCAGCCAGCAAAGCTATTCTAGGCGTTGAAGTCCTCCAGGCTTAAAGTTGCCGAAGTTAGAGAACCCTGCTTTAGATTGTTCTTCAAATATTCCTACCCACAATTAATGACTCAAAACAGTAATGATCAGGCTTTTAAACTGCAGCGAATTGGTGCCTTCAAAATGCCTTCTTCTCCTTTACCTTTATCTTCCAAAAGTCATGCTTCGACTCTTTTTCGATACTGCCATAGTCTGTAGCTCTGAAGTTATCTTGACTTTCACTCCTGTAATCAACCATGTGTACTGGTGATTATAGTAACTGAAACCCAATTCATAAAGTTGTTATCATTTGAAAAGCTGCTGTAATCAATAGTTTCAGACCTCTCTTGAAATGGAACACCCAAGAAGAGGTTCTTCTAATACCTGTCTTATGATTTTGGCAGAGCTCTCCTCAAGCTAACTTTCAAGAACATCACAAACTTGCACATAAAACAGAATTTCTTTTCTCACATTGTTTCCTCAATTTTGCAACAAGACATTTTGACTCATCTCTGTACAGGTTCCTTCTTAGAAGGTGGGGAATTTAAAAGGCAGAGGACTTAACTTGGGGGATTAGATTGACTTCTGCTGCAAAGAGCTTGTGTATTGTATTTTAATAGGTATAAACTTTCCATGTGCAAGGGTGTACTTGGCTTTGCATCTATTTATTTGTAGAGCAGTAACAACATAATCTGGGTTTTAAGAGCTGCACATCTACCTTCTGATTTGGATATATATTATAAATATGTCTTTAAAATACATGGTTATACATTTACACATATATGTCTTGTAGATCAGAAATGCATATACCTGCAGTTTCTTTGCAGTTTGGTGTGATATTGGAAGCTTATTGTCGTGGAAGTGTCCCTCACATGAAAGTTCTTTCCAAACAGGTACTACTTATTTTAAATCCTTCCCCTGACATTATTTGCACAAAGTCAACATGATGTAAAATGCTTTAATAGGCCAGGCCCTTTTGAAAAAGCACCTAACAAATCCACAGTAGTCTTATTATCTGTAGAAATAACCAGCAATTGTTGCTTAACCAGTTGTGCAATGCTGCTGACAATATTCATTAGGAAACTGGCAAAATAATTCTTTTAGAGGGTTTTTTCCCCGATTTATCTCCTGCAATCAGTGTATAAATCTTTTCCTCATAAAATAATTACCTATTCCTGTAGTATAAGAAAATATCTATATTAATTAAGATACTTGAGTAAACCATTAAAAATTAACAGCTGTGTTACATATATTCAGTTTAATTTTCTGTGGGCTGTGACATTTTTGGTGCACTTTGGAGGAAGTGCATGTCAGTGCAATCAAAGAAGGGGCAAAAAATTCCCAACTGTGCAAACACGGAAAAAATTGAACTTAGAAATACTTCAAAAAGTTCCTGTTTGTCCAGCACAGGTTGAATTTGTTCCCTCCTATAATGTTTGCACAGCTCCTAGAATAGTAGAAAAGCAGGGATCTTTTGGTTTTCACAGATGGCTGACCTGACAAGACTCTCTTGTCATTTTTCTATAATCAAACTCTGTACAGTTTCCACAGCATCCTGCTTAGAATGACTCAGCCTTCTGTAAGAAAGTTTTAAGTCTTAAATTCTAAAATTTAAATTCTTTTTTTCATTACAGAACCTACTGAAAATATAAAAGTGGATACTAATTATTAAGCAATATGTATTTTCCAAGTTTATTAACACCGGTTGAAGTTTCAGATTTATAAAGAAGTTATTATTGTTCTATTTATTTTAGTAGTAAAAGTATCAACACACTGGATATTAAGAAATGTCTTCCAGTTCATGGTCTAAGGTCATATCCATTGCTTCAGCATTATGTTTCTAGAACTCTAAAACAAAGGAGGTAGTAATTTAACAAAATTGGAAGAAACAACCATGAAAAATGTTTGTTAGTCGGTCCATAATTAATAGTCAACATTTGTCAAAAGTAAGGTTGGATTCTGTATCTCTTATCCAAGATTTAAGGGCACAAAGACTGAGAAATAGATGGAGAATGTAAACTAATTTACACTGAAGCAGGCAGATATAAATCTAGTAAATGAATTGGACATTTTAAAAAATTTTGCTCCTCACAGTCACCTTCACAATTGTTACATTTTAACTATGCTTTTGAACCCTGATAGATACAGAGAGCAGACATGTTTGCATCCTGTAGACGTAAATGTACCAACATGGAAATTTCTCTTCTGATAATTTTGTTCCCTGGTTGCTATGTCAAGGTCATTCTAATCCGTTTAGATTAGATGCTCCTGCTATTAAAGCCTTTTTTTATTGACCACATGGGAAAAAGGCTTCCTGCTTCATGATAAAACTATGCCGGTCACCCACTTGGAATCATATTTGGCTATCATTTTCTTTGGTTCCGGTTCAACAGTTGACAAATGTTGCTAACTAAGTCTTCAAATGTAAATTATTTTAATATTTTTATATATTTAATTTTTTTACTTGCCAATAAAATAAGTAGCCATGTGGGGAATTCTCTGTACTTCTGAGCAAGAACATTACTTCAATTTATGGTTAGATTCTTTTGGCAGAATGCTATCTCATGTGTAAATTTAATTGATAAGAGGAGATGTGAGATAGAAAATTTATGGAAGTTAACATTTAGCTACAATTGCCCAAAAGAAACAAACATTAAATCTCACTTTCGTGGCTCCCTTAAAAGTTGCTCCTTTGTAAATGTGTCAAAGGCTAGAATTGGTTTTGTTGCAGCTCAGGGAAAAGTACTTATAAATTTACCATATATTTACCACCTTGTCTTTTATATGGTGAAGATAAATATGAGGGGAAAACAAAATAATAATCTTGATTTTTTTTAGGGCTTTTTTTAAATATGCTGTTCAATATGCTGTTAAAAGAAGTTTGCATAATACTGTATAATTACTCTAGTTGTGTTAATTTTAGAAATTATTGCCTGTATTTTGGATCATCCATTGACATATGCATAGTTCATACATCTTAATAATTTATTATTTGATTAAGCAATATTTGCTAAATAAGCCAGAGTAGCCAGAACAAGGTGGCTGGATGGAGTCACTGAAGCAGTAGGCGTGAGCTTAAATGGACTCCAGAGGATGGTAGAGGACAAGACGGCCTGGAAGAATGTTGTCCATGGGGTCGGACACAACTTCGCGACTAACAACAACGAACGGAATTAAACAAAGCACAAATTAGCATGATTTGTGAACCCATCCATTCATTCTAGAAAGTAGTATTTTCAAATATCTATTTCAGGTTGAAGCACTGAATAAGATGAAGACTTTGAATAGCTTAATCAAGCTGAATGCCATGAAGCAAAGCAAAGCCAAAGGCAAGGATACAATGCATACCTGTTTAAAACAAAGTGCATACAGAGAGGCTCTTTCCCATCTCCAGTCCCCTCTGAATCCATCGGTCTTACTTTCAGAACTTTGGTAAGATGGCCTACTTTCATTCATCCATGTACACTGTACTATAAGTTGTAGTATAAAAAACCAGAAGGCTCCAATTCTTTAAGTTCTCTGCTCTTTATTGCTCAGTAAACATAGGCATGCATAAGGCAGCATTTCTACATGTAGCTGACATTTTCTTTTTCTCCATCTTAGCCATATAAGCAAATCTCTGTTGTTTTAAGATTAAAATGTTAGTTCTAATTTGGATTAGTGAAGTTTGGATTAACTGTTAAATATTTAGCATTTCCAGAAGTAATGGCTTAAATTAATAATTTACTGCTAATGGTGTTATCAAAATATGCACAATAGTAGCTTATGGGACAACTTTTTAAACATAAAACCCAGTAAAATTTGGATGAAAACACTCATCCAAATATACTGAATTGGTTTTGAACGTAGTAACAACTGCTAGAATTGCTTTACACTAGAAATTACATTCAATTTATTCTCTCTCTCTCTCTCTCTCTCTCTCTCTCTCTCTCTCTCTCTCTCTGTGTGTGTGTGTGTGTGTGTGTGTGAGAGAGAGAGAGAGAGAGAGAGAGAGAGAGAGAGGGATTTTCAAAGTAAATATGCATCTCTATTTCAGGTTTTGTATTAGTAGCCACTAGAAAGGGGTCCAAGAATTATTTAAATAATGTGCCAGTTTGCCAGTGTAACTGATATTGAAGCAACAGAATGAACGTTTTGAAAAGCATTTGTCCAGGTTCTAAAATTCCATTATAGAATAACCTTCTGTCAGACTTATTTCTTCCCAATACATTTTTATGGCTCATTAATCTTTTAACTGAACTCACCAAAAATGTTATTACCTTTGTTCTAGTATAGAGAAATGTAAATACATGGACTCAAAAATGAAGCCTTTATGGATAGTATACAGTAACAAAGCGTTTGGTGCTGACTTGGTGGGAATTATTTTTAAAAATGGAGATGGTAAGTACACAGAAAACTTCATTTTCTACTGTTGGCATTTTAATGTTAGATTTAAGCCTTAAACTGTTTTTAAAAAAATACAGGTGTCGTGGAACATTGCATTATTTCAGGCAGATTATATTGAAATTCAGTCTGAGAAATAATAATTTTTTTTACAAATCCAAATATGTTTTATAGATGTTTGAAAAATTTCCATACACACGTAGACCTCAACCTATGACCCCAATTGAGCTCAAAATTTCAGCTGCTAAGAGACAGTTGTTAAATGAATTTTGCCCATTTTACAATCTTTCTTACTACATTTGTTAAGTGAATCACTACAGTTGTTAAATTAGTAACACGGCTGTTAAATTAATCTGGCTTTCCCATTGACTTTGCTTGTCAGAAGGTTGCAAAAGATGATATCACATGACCCTTGGACACTGCAACCATCATAAATATATGCATGAATTTTATGAACTGGGAATATGAATTTTAATCATGGGACCATGGGGATGCTGCAATGGTCATAAGAGTGAAGAACTGTCATAAATCAATTTTTTTCAGAGCAATTGTAACTTTGAATAGTCACTAAACAAACTGTTGTAAGTCAAGGACAATGTCAGGGTTCCAAGTAATACACCTATAACAAACAACTCCGAGGCAGGTAGATTCCTCAAAGAATAATATTATATTCAATAATATTCAATTTTATTGAATATATCATATTGGCAAAGGCTGGTGAAAACTGACTCTGAATTAATTTTTAATTAGTTTTCATCTAATTAAAAGGTTTTTTCCCTTCCCCAAACAATCACATGGTCCAATCAAATTGCTATCTGGTTGCCTGGTAACTTTACTCTTCCTCTCTTTGACCACCTGTGAGAAAATATTTTGGTTTGGTTACAAAACCACCAGCTATCTCTATTCCCCCCCCCTATCCCTCAACTCTAGTGTGGCAACACTGAAGCCTCAAAAATGGCCTCGGTCAGGTCAGCTTCACAGTTGACAGACTACCTATATATTGCACATTTTTCAATTATTTTTCATATCCTATCTATTGATTTTTGTTACAGATCTACGACAAGACATGTTAACTCTTCAGATGTTACGTTTAATGGATTTACTTTGGAAAGAAGCTGGGCTAGACCTTCGGTAAGTAAATTTTCTTCTTAATGTTGTTTTTTAGATTGTTTAGTATTACTAGTATCTTTAAATACTATTTATTTGAAGACATACAAAATGATTCAAAGTTATCTTCACAACTTCAGATAATTTCTAAAAGAAATACTTCTTTACACTTAACAAGGAATAGAAGCATACATTACCATTTTCAAAGAACAAATTCTATACAAGTGTGCTAGTTTAATTTTACAAATAAAGATTTTCAATAATGTCAAAAATGTTGCATCCTGATTTAAAGAATGTAAAAAATGCAAGTAGAAAAATAGGGACCATCTTTCCATGCTCCTTTGGCATTTAGTCATGCCAGCCACATGACCATGGAGACGTCTTTGGACAGCACTGGCTCTTTGGCTTTGAAACGGAGATGAGCACCGCCCCCTAGAGTCGGGAACGACTAGCACATATGTGCGAGGAGAACATTTACCTTAATAGGAAGTCAATTGCTGCCCTATAGAAGATAATAAAAAGAAGCCATTAACCAAGATACTAGTTTTTAATATAATGTCAGATATAACAATATTTCATTACCTACCATAATGTTCTGTTCTCTTTTTTAGCCCAGCATGCCTTATAGGTATTTTTGGGCAATTTATTTATTTATTTTCCAATCTGAGCAGATCTCCAAAGTCCCTTCTATCTCTGTTATTTTGTTATTTATTTATTTTTATTTTTGTTGTTGTTTGAAAACTATCTAAATGTCAGCTTTAGTTTGCAACATGGAAGAATATTTATATTCTTGATGACTTTGATGTTAAAAATATTTTAAATATAAGATTTTCAGTTTATTTTCCTAATTGGATATGTGCGTTATTTTTTTCATTATAGAATTAAATAGAAAAATCCCTCTCAATCTCTACAGTCATGCCACAAATAAAGTTTGGTAATCGTGCTGTTAATTAGGAATAAAATACTCACAATTTCATTGTGTCTTCAATGACAAAGTTTCCTAACTTGGGTATTTTCCACAAATCATCACAGTAACAATGGCTCCGCGTGCCACAGGTTCACCATCATGGGTATAGGGTCTCCTGGAGGTTGGAATAGAAGACCTCCAAAGTCACTTCCAATTCTATTCTGCTTGATTGTCCCTCATTTACGTTGGAGAAGGCCAAATTTACGTTGGAGAAGTCCATTTACATTGGAGAAGGCCTGTAGTCAAATTTTAGCAAATCTATTGAAATGAACTGTTCATACTATAATAATTGATATGCAGCATGAAACATGAAACCTATTTTTGCACATGGACTTCTTGAAAGAATTTGTTATTGTATTCCACTTTATTTATTAAATCTCAGAAATCTGGAAGATCATGTGTGTAACTATCAAGCTCAATCTCCCTTTACAACTTTTCAAATCCTTGCTTAAATCATCAATCTTCATTTTTAAAATAAAGCCATTTTTCTATGTTTAACATACTAAGTCCTGTTGGAATACTAAATATGGCAACAGAACAATTTATATTTTGTGATGCCATTTTGGTGGTGGGAATATGATGCAGCCCATTGTACTTCAGTTTCCAAGTTGCTAGTCAGTCAGTAAATAAATAAATCACCAAGGAAAAAGAATAAAATGCCTATTTATTGATGCCTTTACTAATGATATAAAAACAGTACTGATTGCATTATTCATATATCCTTCAACATGACAACATAACTCATGCTCATGCCGTTACCCAGTTTGATTTATAAATACTACTCTCTAAGGAGCTCCTGTGCTTTCCCTGCATCCAGTATTTCTGCCCTTGGGCCAGTTACTCTCTCTCAGCCCAACCTAGCTTTCACTGGGGTGTTGTGAAGAAAATAGGAAGATGTATTAGGTATGCGCACTACTTTGTTTCATATACAAGAAAGGCAGAATTAACAACAGCAGTAACAACTTCATATGAATGTTTCCTTTGTTAATGTTTAATGTATTTACTTAGTCCTTGTTTAAATGGTCAGTTAAATGCAGCATTTGAAAAACTAATTTGCCTTTTCTCAATATAAATTATAAAAGATATAAAAGAAACAGAAAATCATTTTTTTAATAATAGAAATTATATCCCTAACATACCAGATGGTAATCTGGAGCTCTTAAATATTTTAGTTTAACAAACAGGCATATGGTAATCACTCACACAGATAAGAGCAATATTTATTAACAAGTAGCCCAGCAGAGAAAAATAAGGTATTCATAAGAAAACTTCTATAATTATGCCTCTGATAGCAGGATAAATTAAATGCAAAAGAGTCATTTAGGAACTATATTACTCAGAGAAAATGTGTGGTTATGTTTTCAGTTCAATTATGTAACTGCTCAGAAGTCAGTTACTGATTTACCATAATTTTGGAAACAACCCCCCCCCCCAATTTTACAAATAAGCACTGTAATTCTTACCAATCTCTTAGGAAGTGTTGGACCAGAGTGGGGAAAAAAGGATTAAAATTAATTCCAGCAGAAGACTTTATGCATGTTTTTAAATATACTTTTTATATTAGTGCTAAAAGCTACAAAGGAGATTTAAGCCAATATTGATGTATTGAATTGCAGGATGGATGAGAACTTAAAGATCTTACAGCTAAATTCATGCTGTAGATTTCCTCAGTGTTTTTTTAAAAATCCTCAGATACGACTTGTCACTTATGTTTTAAAATTGTCATGAATTGTACTTTGAATTCAGTTCCGATTTCCATAAAGTAGAGGTGGGCAGTACAGCATTCATGTTCATCAGAATGCTCACCAAACCTCAATCTTCAAGAATAAATATATGTATTTATTTAAACATTCTTGAAATTGTCCAGAATTTGATGTTCTTACGTAATAGCAATAGCACTTAGACTTATATACCATTCATAGTGCTTTTACAGCCCTCTCTAAACGGTTTTTACAAAGTCAGCATATTGCCCCGAACAATCTGGGTCCTCATTTTACCTACCTCGGAAGGATGGAAGGCTGAGTCAACCTTGAGCCGGTATGATTTGAACTGCCGAACTGCAGCTAGCAGTGAGCTGAAGTAGCCTACAGTACTGCACTCTAACCACTGCGCCATGTCAGCTCAGTATCACAAGATCTTGTGTTAGAAGGTTGCCTGATTTTGGAAATCTGATATGACAATTTCTGCTGAATCTTATGAGATTTCTGTAGGAGAGGGCAGAAGGTTGCCAATCCTTGCCATAGATAAGCAGAATATAATGTGATTAAAAATATGATAGTTTACAGTATGTTGAAAAAAAGAATATGCCAAGAATCTTGTCTAGGAATCTATAAGAAGTACCTCTTTCACTACTCCACTCAGACAAATAAGATCCAAAACCTATATTTATTAGGATCAACCAAAAATTGCTAAAGGGTATGTGAATGAGTTTCCTAGAACTTTTAATCAGCCTAAGTGGACAATGGATTGAGAAGAAACAGAAAAATTAAAAATGTGGACCAAATATTTAATTAATAACTGCAGTTATACAGAAAAACTATATTTTTCTGGAAACCTCATGCATTCTTTTTTTAAAATTGTGTTTGGCCAACAATTCAGTTGTAGTACTTTGAAATAAATAAGGGAGATAGCACCATCTGTTGTTAGAGTATTAGAAATTCAGAACAATGCTTCCTCTTTCTTTTCTTTTTTAAAAAAATTAAATACTGATTTTGGACAACATACTGATTTAAACTCTCTTTGTAGAAGTTAAAATGTGACAAATAACTTAAATAAATACAAATATTCTGATTTAATTATAAATTCATATTTTTCCAGATTGTTGCCTTATGGCTGTTTAGCAACTGGAGATTATTCTGGTTTAATTGAGGTGGTTTCAGCTTCTGAAACAATTGCAGATATTCAACTCAACAGCAGTAATGTTGCAGCAGCTGCTGCATTCAACAAAGATGCTCTGTTAAATTGGCTTAAAGAATACAATACTGGGTATGTAGAAAACTCTTAATTACTTTACTCCTGTATTTTAGCAACCTTTCAGTTTTCTGATAGATTAGTGAAGTTTGAGAAAGTCACAGCTAAAGGAATTGTGCAAACTAGTTGATCTTCAGTAGTATCTCTGCCCAGAGACTTAAACAACAAATCTCTTGTAAATTTTGCAATCACTGTTGCTACCTTTCCAAATACAAATACATTAAGACATTGCACAGTACTCCATTAGCAAATATATCTATATTTTCATGTAATATTCTCTACACCTGAAAAGTTTGTGTGTGTGTGTGTGTGTGTGTGTGTGTGTGTGTGTGTGTGTGTGTGTGAGAGAGAGAGAGAGAGAGAGAGAGAGAGAGAGAGAGAGAGAGAGAGAGAGAGAGAATAAATTGATTGTAATTACTAAATATTTAATGATATTTAATTTAAAGAATAGGCTGGAAGGAAAAGTTCATACCATTACAAATTATATTCCAGAATTATTAGGCTTTACAACATTCCTGCCAAACATGAAAAAATATCAAACTTGATTATTGCATTTCCAACTATTGTTTTAGTGAAAGAATTTGCTACAGCCATACCATTTTTAACATTCTCACCACACTTACGATTTCTTAGAATAAATTTAAAATCTTCCTTTCAATTGTGTTCTTTGATATACAGGTAATCCTTGCTTAATGTCCATTTATTCAGCGACCATTCAAAATTACAGCAGCATTAAATGAAGGGACTCACCACTGTTCCGCAAAGTTCTGGCTGTGAAAGCTTCTTTCACAATCACATAAACCAAATTTGAGCCCACCGGTATTTTGGTTGTCCACCTACCCACTGTCACCAACTGCTCCCACTGTCTGGCTTTCTCTGCCATCGCACCATGCACCATTGCTGCCCTATCCAGAACCATCTTTTGCAACTGGAACCATGTCTCATGTACTCAGTGAGAGCTTTCATGGTAAAACGGCAGGATGCTGCACCAACACATGCTATTTTTTTTATGTGTGAACATCGCAGCGCTCTACGGTGTTCTTGCAGAAAAGCAGATCTGTAGGCAATTCAGATGATACAAGTTTTAGGGGCTAAAAATGCACATGATTTCTTGCTTGTAGCTTACAGTGTCTTATAGAGGCATACAATCATTGTGTCAAATAACAATAAAGAGAATAGACCTTAAATCACTTCACTAATAGTTGCATGATGTGACGATGTAATTAATGGGGAAATGACTATAGTATGTTGTGAATTAGTGGGAAGTAATTCCAAAAGTTGCCATTCCATTTTGCAAGATGTTTTGCAAGATGTTTTCTTGCAGATAATGTGCTTGGAATTATTTTGGTAGAAAAACTAAATGAGCCTCAGCTCTGTAATTTAAGCAGCTCTTAAAAATATATGTAGTGTAAAATTACAAATACCTGGTTAAAGTCTGTTTATAAATACCATTGTCTTTCTAATTTAGAGAAGATTTGGATCGAGCTATTGAAGCATTCACTTTGTCTTGTGCTGGCTACTGTGTAGCTACTTACGTCCTGGGCATTGGAGATAGACACAGTGACAATATCATGGTCAGGAAGAATGGTCAGGTAAGAGTCAAAATATTAATGGGAACATGTTTGTTTGGAATGTTCCAGTAGAGACATTCACTCCCAGTTCAGAATGATGATTGCTATGTCCCTCATTGTCATGTGGCTTTCTGGCATGCAATGACCCTAAATGGTGATTTTGTTGGGGAAAAAAGGTTTTTTCACAGCATATTGTTACCTTCATCATTCCCATAAATGTGTATCATTCTAAAAAATATTTGAACACTTCTTACGTTATATTTTCTAACAAACATAACATTTTCACAGAAGAAAATAAAGCCATAACTTTAAAAAAAATATTTTTAAATAGGCTTTTGAGTATGTTCATGCTTTGCACATCTTTGATACATGACAATAGCTTCAACCTTGGATATGTGTGAAGTATTGTGAGTCATTATAGTGGAGTGAGTCCTGCCCTTTTCTGCTTAAGCCTTTTTTCCCCTCTTGGCTTCCTTGCACTAAATGCCATTCACAATTACCCCAAGTTGTCTTCCTGATACAGCAGTTTTCTCTCTGTGAGTAAACTGCTAGCACCTGTTTTGATTTTTCCCCATTCTACTTGGCAAACATTAAATTATTGTTTAATTCAAGAAGGATGGTAGTAACTCAAAATTCTTAGTTGGGTTATCTTTTTTTCAGGCAGCTATAAAGTAGCAAGAAAATATTTCCCAAACATATATCTGAGAATACTTGCCTAAATATAGATTCTTTACCTGGATTAATACTTCTAAACTCTGTATGGACATTAAGAACTAAAGATTAAATATTTCACTAGGCCAGAAGCTCACCTTGTTCCCAAATCTCTTTTTCCTTTCAATCAACTAACTCAATAGCCACTGCATTTCCTTTTGTCAGACCTTCCTTTCCCTGCCAAGGAGAAATAATTTAATCATTTAGATGGTTTAATTGAAAATATGCAAATTATTAGTTGAAAACTTGCAATTAATTATCATAATTGAAGACATGCAGTTGTTGTGCATTGCAGAAGAATTTAAAAATAAGATGATAGTGTTTTGTTATGAATGTTTTCCCAGAAATAATGACATATTCTGTTTCCCAGCTGTTTCATATAGATTTTGGTCATATTCTTGGAAACTTCAAATCTAAATTTGGAATTAAAAGAGAACGAGTCCCTTTCATCCTTACATATGATTTTATTCATGTCATCCAGCAGGGAAAAACTGGAAACACTGAAAAATTTGGCCGGTAAGTATTAAACTTGTTAGAATTATTTAGTTCTGGTTTAGTTTTAGATCCATATGTGACAGAACCAAATTGATGTTATACCAAACCTTTGATGACCTAGCCCCGGCGGATGGGAGATTAAGCAGGGTTAGACCTGGTTAGTATATAGGAAACCTCCACACTCTTGGATCAGATAGAGTAGATTTTTTTTTTAATCTAGGAAAGCAATAACAAATCTCTTATTAAAAAAAGAAAGAAAGAAAGAAAGAAAAAATAATAAGACATACATGGACATACAGTATTCAGGTCGTCATAAATAGTCACACTTAACTTGGGAAAGTAGATTTTACATAATGTCTAGCTTCATATATGAAAGAGTGCAACTAATATGATAGACATTATAGGAAAAGTAGTCTCTTTATAGGCATTCTTCTGTACATCAGATTATCAGAATTTGAACTACTACAGAATTTTAAGAGAATTCTTGGAGTGTCTGTGTGTGTGTGTATGGACATAAATGTGCATATATGCAGTCTATTATTTTCCCATATAAAAACTTTTTTGCTGATTACAAAGTCATATATTTGAACACTTTTGAAATAAATAAGATCTTCTTTTTTAACAACAACAAGGAAAATGATTTTTTCTTCTTGTTAGAAAACATGCAAAAGGATTATGAATATCTTAAGAACATAAATGAAAGTTGTTATTGGAACTCAGTGTTAAATGTAATAGAATAGACGTATTGGAAACCATTTTTTCAAACAATGTTCATTATTTAGTTGGGGGAATAATGTCTTTAGATTTATATAGAATAATCAATAAACAGTATTTATTTATTTATTTATTTATTTATTGAATTTCTATACCGCCCTACTCCCGAAGGACTCAGGGCGGTGTACAGCCATGAAATAAAACACATAGATATACAAAATTTAAAATCAAATAAAACGAATTAAATAAATTTGGCTGAATTAATACCCATAATTTAAAATACCCATAATTTTAAAATACATTAAAAATTTAAAATTTACACTTAAAAGGGAGAAGATTTAGGCGAGGCCCGCTTGATGAAATAAAAGCGTCTTCAACTCGCGGCGGAAGGTGCGCAGATCCGGAATCCTCCGTATCTCTGGGGGGAGCTCATTCCAGATCGTCGGTGCCCCCACAGAGAAGGCTCTCCCCCTAGGGGCCGACAGCCGACATTGTTTGGCCGACGGCACCTGGAGGACCCCCTCTCTGTGGGAGCGTACTGGTCGGTGGGAGGCTGTTGGTGGTAGTAGGCGGTCCCGTAAATAGTAAACAGTAGCAATACTATTAATTGTTTTTTCTTCTCTTGTGGAATAATCAGAATTAACTGATATCCAGAGTTGCATGAATTAATTCCTGTCATCAGACATGGATGCAATCATATTTCTGATCCCGAGGAACCTTTACCTATGATTTACTCACTTGTTCCATGTCTATATGAATATTTCTCACTCTAATTTGGATGATAATACACAGTTTCATTCTGTCAAATAACTAGAATTACTGTGCTCTTATATATGCTGTTGCTAAGTAGGAACCAAAGCAAACTATTTGCAAATAAGTACTTTTCAGAATAAATAAGCTGTATGTCTTTTTTTCAAAGAGTTGCAAAATAAGAACCAGTGATGGTATAAATGTCAACTCTCAGTGATGAATTCATTTTGTTCATAAATGTCTTAAACCACACCAGGCCTCCTGTGCAGTCTGTCTATTTTTATTGTCCTGATTTACTGTGTCTGTTTTTTGAATGCTAATATTAAGGTTCCGCCAATGCTGTGAAGAAGCATACTTGATTCTGCGAAGACATGGCAACCTATTTATCACTTTATTTGCACTGATGTTAACAGCTGGGCTTCCAGAGCTAACCTCTTTTAAAGACATCCAATATCTAAAGGTACATCTCTAATAATTTAGGGATATGGAGAAAACGTGTTCAACTCCTTTGTTGTTGATGAAACTCATTTCTTAATTTTCAGTCAGATCTTATGCTCTTCAAGAAAACTGGATACAGATTAAATAAATAATTAAAAGTGTAGTTAGATAGTATTGTATATTTTTCTAAATTCTGTCCAAGCTTCCTCAGACTAATTATCTAATATATATTTTACTATTTCTCATGCAAGATGAACTTACGCATCTACCTAGACAACAGTATTAGTTCCAACTAGAGTAATAGCATCTTCCTAAAATCTCAGGCAGAGACCTTGAACAGCCCTGCTACAATATCCACCTCAGCTCCCTGACATATCCCAACATACTGTATTATTGAAAGGAGTGGTGAAATGTAAAATTTGTTACTACCGGTTCTGTGGGAGTGGCTTGGTGGGGGGTGTAATTTGTAATATGACTTTTTTTTTTTTACTTTTAAAAGCATTTTTTCTACAACCTCTTCGGCTGAAGAGGTTGTAAAAGATGCTAACTTGCCTGATCAGCAGAGGCTTTTTTTTTTAAAGCCTCTTGACGATCCCAGCTGACTTGCCTGATCAGTAGATGCTTTTTTTCCTCTTCAGCCGAAGAAGTTGTAGAAAAAATGCTTTTAAAAGCCTCTGATGATCCCATCCCAGCCGCGCAATCATCAGAGGCTTTTTTTTTTTACTTTTAAAAGCATTTTTTCGGTCAAAGAGGTTGTAGAAAAAATGCTTTTAAAAATAAAAAAAAAGCCTCTGATGATTGCGCGGCTCAACTGGGCAATGGGGGGGGAGGGCAGGGATTTTTGTTACCGGTTCTCCGAATCACCCGCCTCCATCGCTACCAGATTGGGCGATCTGATCCAAACCGGGAGCATTTCACCTCTGATTGAAAGGCTGTTTACCTCAGCATTTGCATTGATCATGATGGCCAGACCAGACGAGTTTATGTTCAGCAGTATCTGGAAGACATTATGTTGCCCATTCTTTTTCTTTAGAGAGACTCTTTAACTTATTTCTTGGACAATATGTGCGATAACATAGATTTATGTACTTTTCTAATAGCTTCCACTGAGCAAATACACAAGTATACATTATATAGTTTTGCTTGTTTACCCATTTGAATCCTGAATAATTCTTTAATAAACAGGGCAAAAATAATTTTCCAAAAAGTGAACATCACTTTTATCACTCTTATGTAAAGAATGGTGAAGTAAATACGTTTTCTAGCTTAAATCACGTGCTTTAGAAAGGACTCTATACCTGGAACTTTTTAGATTCTTTTTTACTGAACTGACTCTTTCATGAAGGAATATTTTATTGTTAATTTTGGTTTATAAATAAATATGTAATTGATATTTACTCAGAGCAGTATCTGCAAACTTTCAACATTATCTTGGTATTATGTAAAAATTATTGTGATAAGTTTTAGTCATTTTTTGCACCACAAAGTTTCTGGCCATTTGTCTCTGAATCCTGTATTCTGCTTAATCTTCAATTGTGAATTACTTAAATGCAGTTGTTTGATTTACGGGATAAAGTGGACAAACCTCTTCACATAATTTTTTGATAAAGGGAAGGGTAAGATCCTAATATTGTGAATTTAAAGTGGTGGGAGGTCCTTGTGGATTTTGTCAGATATCTTCCTACCAATTCATTCATAATTTAAGCACAAGTTAAAAGAATACCCCATTCCCAGAGACGAGCCTAGGAAAAAACCTTTGAATTAGTGAAGTACTTAGGGATTATTTTGTAAATTAATAGCTTTTGATTGTAAGGGAATCAACATTCCAATATAATTTCTGAACTGCAAATCTCCATAGCTATTATCACCATAGCTTTCTGTTGAATTGTTTGTTGTGCAGTAACATAAATTCCTTTCATCTAAAAGTAAAAAATGCTAGCACTATTATCATATTTTTGTTGAGTTCTGCAAACCCATAGGAATTAACTGTAGAATAATAGATTTTGTCAACAGTCTGCAAAATAATCTGAAAATATAGTGCACACAAAACAAATAACCATGTTTCTGTTACTGTTCTTAGGACTCTCTTGCCTTAGGAAAGAATGATGATGAGGCATTAAAACAGTTTAAGCATAAATTTGATGAAGCACTCAGAGAAAGTTGGACTACAAAAGTGAACTGGATGGCGCACACCGTTCGGAAGGATTACAGATCCTAAATGATGGATGAATTTGCACTAACCTTAGAAGTTATCCTGACAATAAAGCATTAAAGGAGAAAAAAACCTCCTAACTATTTAAAAAGACACCCAAGAAAATTACCTAAAGATTCCTGATTGTTTTGCACTCTGCTTTGGGAATGCTTCAATGAGACTTTGCAGAATCAGTAATCGCTTCTGCTTACTTTGCACACTGAAAGTGACTACTAAAGTTTTATATTGTTTTGATACAGTGTAAATATTTGGGACTTTTTGTTGCTTAGACTCAAACTCTGATTAGATAGAGATATTTTTGAAGAACTGGTACTAAACTCCACCAGAGGTTTTCACAATGCCTTTAATTTTGCTTCAAGTGAACTTTAAATGCGTCAATATATCTATATTTTTACTGGCATAAACATACATTCTACTGTACATAACAGCATTCATAATATTGCACAACAAATAGCTGCTTATTGGTTTCTACTGCTGCCAGAAAAGAGAACTCTATACCGTACTTAAAAATGGGAAAATGTAAAGAGATTATGCCTTTTATTATAATGTTGTTTAATATGTTCAATGTAATGTTTTAAATTTTATGTGGAGGAATTATATTTAAAAGATTTTTCAGCTATTGGAAAATTCTACAAAATTGATGGCTGAACCTCTTTTTTTAAAAATCCATAGCATCTGTAATGTTGGATAATGTCAATAAAAAGGAGTTAGCCTTTCAATTTTCCAGTAATATCTGGAACAGATAGATTGTCCACTTCCATGTATATATGTAAGCATAAAAACATGAATCTATATAAAACAAAATCTCCTTACAAAGTTTATATATTTCTCCCAAAATCTGTGTGTGTTAAAACCTGGAGTTTAAAAAAAAAAAAGTTCCATTTTTAAAAGGAATGTCAAAATTAAGACAAATCCACCCTATGCTATACTCAGTGACAAAACATTGAAAAGGAAAAACAGATGAATTAAAATATAAAAATACATATGAATGATTCTGATTCTTTTGCACCTTGCTTTGGAATGCTTCAGCAAGTTTTTGTAAAATTAGTATTCTAACTCTGATTAGAATTTTGATTAGAATTATAAATATCTGGTTCTGCGTGTTGTAATACTCTTTGTGATAAAAGTATTTTCCCAGGATGTTTGTATTCAGCGTTAAAATGACTGTGATTGAAAAACTGGACATACTTTAATTTATGAAACGAGGTACCATGTTTTAAGGCAGCAGGTCCTAACCTTTTGGGCACCAGGTTCTGTGGAGAGAAATTTTTCCGCAGACCAGAGGGGCATGGTTTCACGTGCTGCCTACATCCCGTGGATGAGATTTCACTTGTTTGTGCGGCCCAGTTTCTGCCATGCCACAGACCGGTGCCAGTCCAAGGACCGTAGGTTGGGTACCCGTGCTTTAAGGTGCTTAAAAGAACAGTTCAAATTAAAAGTGCAATAGAATTTTTTTGGTTTAAAGATGTAACATGAAATATTTTGAAAAAATAGCAAAATGTATTTGTAACAGGCTCTTGCTTGCCAAAGAACCTAGTAGCTGTTAATTTCTGTTGTGGGTGAGTGAACATATAATCAAAACAGTGATTTTAAATAGAATTGCATACAGACTATTATATTTTGTCAAAGACTTCTGTTTCTCTAAACAACATTGTGAATAAAGAATGTAGTTCTTGTTTAAAATCTTGTTAAATGTTAACAGTCAAATACTGATAATACAAGTGTGTAGCTAAATTACAAAATATATTGTAGTAACAAGCTTTCATTATGAAGTAATTGTTACAGAAGTTCCCCATTCATTTTCATTATTGAAAGGTCAATTTTCAGTTCATTGCTTTAAATGATCTTATTTCTATTAATTTTAAATGCATATTTTGCTACTTATGACTATAGAAAGTTTTAGATCGTATGAGCTTTTAATATATTAATGTTTTCCATCAATTTCCCATCCCCAGCTTTGTGCCTGCTGAATTTCAGACACAGATAAAGATTGCCTTAGCTATTCTGGTGTGAAATGTTTAAGGCTTAGTTATGCAAAAAAAAAAAAATCATCAGACTACCAAAGTTAGCTCAGACAAAGTCCTCTATTCTGTATAATTCATTTAATTCCTGTCAGTTTTATTACTTTATCTTCCTCACCTTAACTCGTTCAGCCCACTGCTATGTATGTTTTTCCAGCAGAAACAGAAATAATGCAAGTGAAAACAATGAGTAATGAATTTTTCATTTGGAATTCATTAATTGAATTTATTTGGTTTTGTAATTAAAATGAATGAAATGTATTCATTCTTTTAGATTATTAAAATGAATGCACATCTGCATGACTACCAACTCTGCTTTTCTGAAGCGTCTTTGTTTTGAGACATTTTGATATTTCTCATATAGCTAACATACATTGTATATTACATGGCATTATATATTACAAGGCATCAAAAAAACTGTTAATATCTTTTCCATCAATTATTGTGGGTGCTAATGGAGTATTATTACAAACAATAAATACAAAGATGTTCTCCAGTTGTACCAAAGAGGGTATATCCATGCAATTTTCATAGCAGCAGTGAGGAAGTGCTTTGTCATTATCCTTTCCTGGGATGCTGGATATTTGTACTAGTTGCACTTATTTGATCCTAAGTGACAATAATGGTCCTTATCTTTCTACTTACACCTTTACGAACAGAACAGCTACTTCCGATTTTTCTTTTTTTCATTATCCTTCCAAACAGAAAAGGCATGTTGGTATCAATTTATATAATATTTTATTAATTCACAAAGGGAGATGCAAAATAATACATTAACTACTGAATCGTGCTGATTTCTCATGCAAGCCACCAAAGAACAGAACCATATATGGAGAATGATATACCAGTTGATCAGAGAAATTTCATAAAAGGTATAAAGGTGTATTACCGTGATGGTGAACCTATGGCATGCGTGCCACAGGTGGCACGCATAGGCCTCTCTGCCGGCATGCAAGCCCTCGCCTCAGCTGAGCTCTGCGGCGCATTTCCCACCGGCCACCTGATTTTCAGGTCTCTGCAGCACTGTTGTTTAATCAAAATGCAGTTAAAACACTATACAAGCCATTGAGAATATAACTATATACATCCAACAGGAAGTGCCTCACAGGAGCAGATACAGGTAAATCCTAGAGGGCCAAGAAATACATCACTGAACAATGGAGATGAATGCTAGAGAGGAATAAAGCTGCATACAAGGCAGACATAACAGCATAGGCATGCAGGGGGGGTTGCCCTCACACCCCGTTTTTGGTCCCAGGAGGCTTCAGGGAGGTCTGCTAGGGCCAAAATGGGACGGGGGGGTCTCATGCATGGAGTGGAGGGAGCGCGTGCAGGGGGATGGCACACGTGTGGGGGTGGCACGCATGCACGGGGGCACACATTGTATTACGGGTGTCGACACGTACTGTCGTGTGCACACGTGCACTTTCAGCACACAGACAAAAAGGTTAGCCATCACTGGTGTATTAGATAGCCAATGTAAGATGTGAAAAGAGGCAAAAAATACTTTTAAAAAAGATTTGTCTTTGCTTTATTGACTACAGGAGGGGAGAGTTAGTGTATATTATGAAATATACACAATGTGTATATTGACAATGTGAAATATACTAAGGTTATGGTTAGGCCATGATATTTTAATATTCTTCCAAATAACTTTTACAATGAATGATAATTATTGAATTTGGAAAACAGATGGCTCAGAATGGGAAAAGGCATGAGAAAAGGATGCTTATTATCCTTGCATATTTTACTTATATGTGAACATACAGAAATGGCAGTGTTAGAAGCAATGTCAACTGGAATGAAAATAAATGGTCAAACACATTTTGAGATGCGTAGATTACAGTTTTATGAAATGTATAGGCTGTTCCAATTTGTCCACAGTTCTGAACAGCTAACATACTACACCAATAGAAGCAAAGATGCACATTGTTTTAAAAAGAGAGTATGGGAGAAAACAGCAGCCATCTAAGAGACCCAAAACATCAAGAGAAAAGATCTAGCACAGTGGTGAAATGTAAAATTTGTTACTACCGGTTCTGTGAGTGTGGCTTGGTGGGGGGTAATGTGACTGAGTGGGCATGGCCAACTTTTTTTTTTTTTTTTTACTTTTAAAACCATTTTTTCTACAATCTCTTTGGCCGGAGAGCTTGTAAAAAAATGCTTCCTTTTTTTTTTTTAATTTGATTTATATGCCGCCCTTCTCCGGAGACTCAGGGCGGCTTACAATGCGCTAAGCAATAGCCTTCATTCTTTTGTATATTTATACAAAGTCATCTTATTGCCCCCACAACTGGGTCCCTAATTTACCTACCTTAGAAAGGATGGAAGGCTGAGTCAACCTTTTAAAAGCCTCTGACGAGCAGGCAACTCAGCTGGGATCGATCCAGGAGCATTTCACCCCTGGTTGTAGGGCATGAGTATGCAAACGTTTGACCACTAAGAACATTTAAAATGGGTGAAGATAAATACTATTTTCATGTATTTTTCTTAGGTTTGAAGGATAATATGAAAACCCAGTCCAAGGTTACCTTTACATGTTTTTTATGACTTCCTTCATTACATTAAATAGATAGTATCTCCCATAGTGATGCTTGTAATAAGAAAGGCCATATGCGCCTGCTGTGTGTTCTGTCCCTTGGTGCCTGGTCACCATTCTCTCAGCATGTTACTTCCTGCTCTTTCCCTGCCTACAGGCTTTAATGCTCCTGTGTTCAATTAGCTGATATTCCCAGATGCAGATTAAGTGCCAATTTTTATGGTAAATTTAGAAAAGCTATATTGAGAATTGCATAAAGGGAATCAGAAATGTATGTTTATGGTTACTTGC
The DNA here is from genome assembly GCF_029215685.1 of Pituophis catenifer annectens. Classification (NCBI taxonomy): domain Eukaryota; kingdom Metazoa; phylum Chordata; class Lepidosauria; order Squamata; family Colubridae; genus Pituophis; species Pituophis catenifer. Next base: position 34,109,833 of record NW_027256886.1, read on the forward strand.
ATATGTAGCTTTGTAAAATGGAGATATGAGATAGCTTCCTTAATTTATAACCATATATGTATGAGAATTGCTGATGCATCCATGTGTGTCAGTGGAGCTCCATCAGCCCTAGGAGGCAAAAGCAGTAGAAAATTCTAAATGGCAAAAGCTATAGGTGACTGTCTTTATATACTGTATAATCAAGATCCTATGCAGTATATACTTAGCTTTTAACTAAGTATATGACTCCCAATGATCCAAATTTGCCAAGAGACTGTTCAAAGCTGATAAAGACTATCAACCGTGGTGGCGGTTGATACCCCTAGGTTTATGGTCATGGGGGATTAACCTGCCGTCCGTGGGTGATGCGTCTGAGGTGCTCGGGAGTTCATGGCTTCCATGACAGCTATGGACCTGACCCAGTTAATTCATGGCCCTACCCACATGGGGAGAAACACGCTGGATCTGGTTTTTGTCTCTGGACAGTGGTTGAGTGACCTTGAGATAGGGAATATAGTTACTGAGCCCTTGTCATGGTCAGATCACTCTCTCCTTCATCTCGACCTTCGAACCACTGCACCCCACCGCAGGGAGGCGGAGCCGGTAAGATGGTTCCGCCCCAGGCACCTGATGGAACCTGACAGGTTCCAGATGGAGCTTGGGCCATTTCCTGAGGCTCTGGCACACGCCTCGACTGGAGACCTAGTGGCCACCTGGGATAGGGCAGCTGCTGGAGCTCTGGATCGGGTCGTGCCTTTGCGGCCTCTGACCCGGTGCCGATCTCATTTGGCTCCTTGGTTCACTGAGGAGCTGAGGGAGTAGAAGCACCGGAAAAGATGCCTAGAAAGTAGTTGGACGGCCAGTCTTTCTGAATCGGACCGGATACTGGTAAGATCTCATATTAGGAATTACCTAGTGGCGATAAAAGCAGCGAAATGTAGTTATTTTGCTGCTCTTATTGCATCATCAGATAACCGCCTGGCCGCCCTGTTTAGAGTGACCCGCTCCCTGCTCCCCCAGGAAGCACGGGAGGACCCCTTGGAGGGTAGAGCCGAGGATTTTGTTCAGTATCTGTATGACAAAATCACTCAGATTCAGGAAGATTTGGACTCTGACTGGGTAGTCTCAGGGGGAGGGACTGGAGCAGGTCTTGAGAATGTTATCTGGGATGAGTTTGATCCTGTGACCCCTGAGGACGTGGACAGGATTCTCGGCAGACTGAATGCGACCACTTGTTTATTGGACCCATGTCCCTCCTGGTTAGTGCTGGCTTCCCGGGAGGTGACACAAGGCTGGCTCCAGGGGATTATAAATGCTTCGTTGGGTGAGGGTGACTTTCCCGCTGCCTTGAAAGAGGTGGAGGTGAGGCCTCTCCTCAAGAAGCCTTACCTGGACCTGGCAATGTTGGTTAACTATCGTCCGGTCTCCAACCTTCGCTTCGTGGTGAAGGTTGTTGAGAGCATGGTTGCGCAACAGTTCCCCCAGCACCTGGATGAAACAACGTATCTGGATCTGTTCCAGTTGGGCTTCAGGCCTGGGTATAGCACGGAAACGGCATTGGTTGCGTTGGTAGATGATCTCTGGAGGGCTTGAGACAGGGCGTGCTCCTCTGTCCTGGTCCTGTTAGATCTCTCAGCGGCTTTTGATACCATCGAACATGGTATCATGCTGCACTGGTTGGAAGAGTTAGGGGTGGGAGACACTGTGTTGCAGTGGTTCTCCTCCTTTCTCTCTGACCAGTCGCAGTCTGTGTTGACAGGGGGGCAGAGGTCGACCCGAGGTCCCTCATATGTGGGGTGCCACAAGGGTTGGTCCTCTCGCCCCTCCTGTTCAACATTTATGTGATTTTGGGGTGAACTACCACCAGTACACTGATGACACCCATCTGTACATCTCCACCCCGGACCACCCCAACGATGCCCTTGAAGTGATGTCCCGGTGCCTGGAGGCCGTGCGGATCTGGATGGGGAGGAATAGGCTCAGGCTCAACCCATCCAAGACCGAGTGGCTGTGGTTTCCGACGTCCCAGTATAGTCAGTTGACACCATCACTGACTATTGGGGGCGAATCATTGGCCCCCACGGAGAGGGTTTGCAACTTGGGCGTCCTCCTGGATTCACGACTGCCTTTAGAAGAGCATTTGACGGCCGTGATCGGGAGGATTTTTCATCAGGTCCACCTGATTCGCCAGTTGCGTCCCTTTCTGGATCGGGACTCCCTATGCATGGTCACTCATGCCCTCGTCACCTCCCGCCTAGACTATTGTAACACTCTCTACATGGGACTCCCCTTGAGGAGCACCAGCTCCAACTGGTACAGAATGCAGCCACGCAGGTGGTAATGGGAGCGACATGGTGTTCCCATGTAACACCTCTCCTGCGTGAGCTGCACTGGCTCCCGGTGGTCTTCCAGGTGCGCTTCAAGGTTTTGGTTACCACCATTAGAGTGCTCCATGGCTTAGGACCTGGTTATCTACAGGACCACCTACTGCCACCAATAGCCTCCCACTGGCCAGTACGCTCTCATAGAGAGGGGCTCCTCAGGGTGTCGTCGGCCAAACAATGTCAACTGGTGGCCCCTAGGGGGAGACCCTTCTCTGTGGGGGCACCTACTATCTGGAACGAGCTTCCCCCAGAGATACGGAGGATCCCGGATCTGCGCACCTTCCGCCGCGCTCTTAAGACCTTTTTATTCCACCAGGTGGGCCTGGCCTAATCTTTTCCCTCTTTTTAATTATGCAAATTTTAATTGGTTTTATAAATGATTGGGGTTTTAATATGTTTGGGCCAAAATTGTTTATTCGATTTTACTTTGTTTTTAAATTTTGTATCTATGTATTTTTACTGTTTGGTTGTTCACCGCCCTGAGTCCTTCGGGAGTAGGGCAGTGTGTAAATTAAATAAATAAAATAAAATAAATAAAATATTTCAGACTTTTCCCCTTTTCCTTTTAATATAATTTTCATACAAGTATTTATTAATGTTTTAAAAATAATAAAACTTTAATACCCAGAAGACTTCTTATAACAGACAGTTAACGAGTATTAATATACTATGGTACCTTGACTTGTCAAGTTCTATCGTCATATGACTTTGTTCTCATCAAATAATATCTGTCTTTAAATATAGCATGGAGAATGGAAGCCACCTGTTGCAATTTCACCAATGAAATCTAGTACTTATTTGGTAAAATTAACTTCCTGTTTTTATATAGGAAACTTATCATTTATACTTATAATATACTTATAATATACAACCTATTACTCAGAGTTTGCTTCCATATAGTCATTGTAAGAAATGATCTATAGAAGTACATTTTCTAATATTGTGAGGTTACAAACCCTGGCAGCAAACAAGACCTTGTAGATATTTCTGAAGCATGTTTCTTACATACATGGTGGTCTTGGGATAACCCAGAAGTTGAGCAGCACGAGGAGTGACTTCCCCTATCATAATGGTCCAGCAAGCTATGAGCAATAAAACTGCTTTCAGTACGTAGCATATGGCATTCACTGCAGACAATGATCTCACATTTGGGGCACATTTTTCCAGTGTGAATCTTTTCCAAGGAGAGCACCTTCTCTTCATTTGTCTTCAACTTCCTGGGGTCTCTTCTTTGCAAGCCTCCTTTCTTCTCTTCAAAAAGAAATGCCTTTTTGTTGAGACTGAAAAGCCAAAAGACAGATCAATGGTCTAAATTGAAATAAATGAATTATATCAGTTATTTATGCAAATATGAGGTGATCCAAAATCCAGTCTGGGCATCCCAAGTGAGACTTCTGCATTATAGGAAAAAAGGGAAAGCTTTAGCCTAAGACTGAAGTATTGACTGACCTTCAGTATTTGGACTATTGAGAGCTATTGGGGGGGGGACGGGGAGGATTACCTAGGACGGCATAGGTGAAGGTCCCAATATGAAATTGAATATGAATAACCATCACCAATGGAGCAAAAATGCCTTCAATATAGTTACATAATACCAGGCAAAGGAGAAGTTTCATTCAATGTTAACTTCTGCCAGCTAGAGAATCTAGGTTTTTCAAAATAAATGTTTCAGAATAAATGTTCGGGCTTTGGACTAGCTATCCCTCCTTTTCTCCCAGTACTCAAAGATACTTCTGCAGCATTGGGACCAGTTAAAGCAGAATGGTAAGTCTACAGGCATCACTATACTGTAAGTCTGAAGGGTGTGCAAAACAGAAATGTTGGATTTCAACTTCCACTGATAATAAACTTTTTATCATGAAATCCTGGGTATATTTACTCAAAAATAACATTCATTTAGTAAACTTTATCCTCAACAATTGTGTAGATGACACATAACCAGCATGGCTGATCTTAAGTAGGGTGGAATCCTGTTAGTACTTGAATTATAGTTGAAAGTGAAAACAAAAAAAGCAATGGTAAACCATTTTTTAAATGCTGCCAAGAGAACTCTATGCATGCATTTAGTAGGAACTGTGCTCCCTTAAAGGATGTATTATTTTTTCAGTCATTAATTTAGTAAAATCTACTCATAAGTAAATGATTAGATCAGTGTCAGTCTCTAACTACATGTGATTTGCAAAAATCTGTTGATTTTTAGATGTCAGCAAAAGGTTAGGATTTTATATGCATCTCTACATAATCCATGATTGGCCAGAGATTTTAAAACAGATCTGCTAAATAATTGTATATATAAATAATATATAAATAATAATATTAATAATAATAATAATAATAATAATAATAATAATAATAATAATAATAATAATAATAAAAAATAGTAATTTAATGGCAGTTTTATAAAACAATTTTATTCATTCTGCTTATCATTCATATCCATCACAATATTCAGCACTTGAAATCCAGTTGTCTGTACACAACACACTAGCAGTTAGCTTAACCAGACCTACTCAACTGATCTGTTTTTCTCGATTTGTATGATACACTGTACCAGAAACTAACATCACAGTTCAGGTTATGCATAATAGGCAAGGTGCAGATTTGTTTGGCTTTCATGCCTTTGAGGAATACAGGGTGCCTGAAATTATTACATTTATTTTTGTACAGTTTGATAATACAAGATGAAATTTAAATCCTCTAGTTGTCTCAAATGAGAAATTGGAGAGGTTTTAATTGCTTAAAGAGAATCTTCAAAGTTTCTATTAAGTTCCACGACTGGTCAGAAAATAATACCATGACTATGTTTGCACAATAATTTGTGCAATTTATGGCTCAATATGTTATATAAATGCAGCGAATTGAGTTACTTCATTAAAACATGTTCAAATAAACCATTGATTAAAACAAGTGTGCATATTTTTGTGCCTTTAACATCAGCTTGATATGCATTCATCAACAGGTGAACATTTAAAATTACTTACAAGAACCTGCTGATTATGCTCCTTTCTTTACCTTTTGTACAAAGAATCTTTAAAATATACCCAAGTTACAGCACAACAATACAACAAATCACAATTCGAATACTGTTTCTAAACTATCAGAGGACCAATTAGCTTTTTCTAGTTTATTTTTCTTCCTACTACAGTCTAGTTTATTGTTTTTGTGAAAGAAAAAAAGTAAGAAAAAAAACCCTTACATTATATTACTTGAATGTCCAGAAAAGAAACGCAATCTGACAAACTTCTTAAGGAGGTGCCCATCCTTTTCTGTCCAAGGTTTTTCATCTCCTGTGCTTTCCTCTTTATTTCCTCTCTGTGCCTTCCGAGAATTCTGTCCTAACACAACAGAGCAGGACATAAAATCATACTGAATAATATGAAATCTCTGATCCTCTTTCCATACAAGTAGAACCTATTGGGCTCTCCTAATCCTACCTGCAAAAAAAGCTACATACAGTAAGGACAAAGCTTATGAATTAAAGCCACAAAAGTACTACTAACCTGAAGGCATCTCTTTAAAGTTATGCACCTGAACAAAGAAAAACTTTACTTTAGAGAGCCTAAAGAAGAAGGAGAATGTGACAGCAAGTTGCAGCTTCTGAATTCAGTAAATAAGCAACAGTGATCACAAAATTTAAAAAAAAATAATAACTTTATCCTTTCAGATATTGCAGACCACAATTTTTTTTGTCTCTAGATAGGTGTGAGGGAGAAGGAAAGCCAATTCTTGTAGCAAGCACACAAATGCAGATGTAAAATACAGCACAAGGGTATAAATATTTCCTTTCATCTCTGGAAAGTCAATCAATTGATCTTCATTTCCACAGTATGTCACTGTGTCTCCAAGAAAGTTCCTTTAGACTGCTCTAATCACATTAGCCTTTCTGTGTTCCCCATTTCATATTTTAATAATTGTATTTAATTTGCGCCTGACAAACTCACCTAGCAGATTTTGGCCATCAGCAAGTGGTTCTGGCTCATCCTGATAATTTGTTAGATTTGGAAACATTTCCAATAATTATTTATTTGAACAAAAAATATAAATTATGCAAATGGGCATTTTTATTTAACCATTTTTTAAAGGAACTTGTTTAAAAAGATGCATTTATATGAAAGGCCCAGCCTAGCAAAATCCCTCTAGTATCATTGGGTCAGATTCTGTACCTTAATTTTTTTTTTTTTTTTATTGCAAAAGTTTTTCAATTACATTTTCACCCCTTTTTTCACCCCCCCACCTCCCTCCCCAAACTTCCCATCCTCCCTAACCCTCCCTAACCCTCCCCCCCCAGACTTCCCTATTACATACTCATAACTAATAACACTAATATATAAACCTGAACCCATCCCTCCCCCTATATAATTTTTCCTCTTTGTCTCTTTACATTAAAATATTTCTAATACATTATTTTCAAATAAAAGCTATTTGATACTTTCTAGTTTGGTATTTGTTCTGAACATATTCTATCCACCTTTTCCATTCCCATTCATAAGTCTCTTGTGAACAATCTTTTAAATACGCTGAAATCTTCGCCATCTCTGCAAAACTGGCCATCTTCAAAGTCCATTCCTCGATAGTAGGCAAAGCTTCATTCTTCCAATATTTACCTATCAACAATCTTGCTGCTGTTATCATATACAATATTAGTTTTATTTCACCCCGTGTAAAACCCTTAACTATACCCAATAAAAACAATTGTGGAGAAAATTGAATTTTTTTCTTCAAAACATTCTGCATGACCCACCAAATTTTTATCCAAAAAGCCTTAACTTTCCTACAGGTCCACCATACATGATAATACGTAGCATCCAAACATTCGCATCTCCAACATTTTGGCTGAACATTAGGGTACATACATGACAACTTTTTAGGATCCAAATGCCATCTATAAAACATTTTATAAAAATTTTCCCTCAAATTCTGCGACTGTGTGAACTTAACATTCTGAACCCAAATTTTTTCCCATGTTTCCAACATCACTGGTTCTTCAAAATTTTGTGCCCACTTAATCATACAATCTTTAACTAATTCAGTTTCTGAGTCCCTTTCTAACAAAACATTATAAAGCCTTTTAATATGCATTGGGCCTTTCTCTCTTATATGTCTAACTAATTCTTCCTCATGCAGTATAATACCAGTTTTTTGGTCCTCTTTCCATCTCATTTGTAATTGATTATATTGTAACCAGGTTAAATTAATCCCTTCGTCCAACAGTGTCTGCAATGTCTTCAGCTGCCATCTGCCCGCATCTGTAAAAAGAACCTCTTTGTATAAAACCCCCCCGAGTGACATTATATTTGTATTCCACAAAGTATGACCAAGATCCAGCCATAGCGGTATTTTATAATCCCATTTGAGTCGGTGCTTCTTCCAAACTCTCATCAAAGAATCTCTGAGTATATGACTTTTAAATACTTTATCAACTTTATCATCATAAAATAAGTAAGCATGCCATCCAAATTCAAGATCAAAACTTTCTGCATTCAATATTCCAGCCTTTTTATTTCCAAACCAATCACTTGTTAAAGTTAAAGCTGCTGCATCATAATATAACTGTAGGTTTGGGAGTTTAAGGCCTCCTCTTTCCGGAACATCTTGCATAATTTTCAATTTCACTCTCGGCTTTTTCTCGTTCCAGACAAACTTATTCACACCAGACTGCCAGACTTTCAGTTGTTTATCACTTTTAAGCACCGGAATCATTTGAAACAAAAACAGAAATCTTGGCAAAATATTCATCTTAACTGCTGCTATTCTTCCAAGTAAAGACAGTTGCAGCTTTTTCCAAGTCTCCATGTCTTTCTGAACCTCTCGCCACAACACCTCATAATTATTTTGAAACAATTTCATATTTGATTCTGCAACCTGAACTCCAAGATATTTTACCTTAGGTACAATTTCAAAACCTGCCTTCCTTTCAAGCTCATGTTTACGATCTTGTGTCATATTCTTAACTATCATTTTAGTCTTTTTTGAGTTCAGTTTAAAACCTGAAACTCTACCATAGTCTTGTATAATGTCGTTCATCAGGATTGTTGATTCCATTGGTTGTGATAGGGTAACAACCAGATCATCTGCAAATGCCTTTATTCTATAATCCTCTTGCCTTATCACTATACCTTTCAAAATTTTTGAGTCCCGTATTGTATTTAGCAAGACTTCCAATGTTAAAATAAATAAAAGTGGGGACAACGGACAACCCTGTCTTGTTCCTTTTTCAATTTTAAACTCTGTCGTCAAACTTCCATTAATAATAATCTGTGCTTTTTGCTCTTGATAAATTGCTGAAATCGCCTGTATAAATTGGTCCCCAAAGCCCATCTTTTTTAAAGTCTTTAGTAGAAAGTTCCAATCCACTCTATCAAAGGCCTTCTCCGCATCCAAAAAAACCAGCACTGCAGAAATCTGTTTATTCTTATCAAGATATTCCAATAAGTCTATTACTTGCCTTACATTGTCCTTCATGTATCTGCCCTCAATAAATCCCGCTTGGTCCTCATGAATCACTTTTTGGATTACTGGCATCAACCTGTTGGCTAATACCTTCGCATAAATTTTATAATCTGTGTTCAAAAGAGATATTGGTCTGTAGTTCTCTGGTTTTTTAGGACCAACTTGTTCCTTTGGTATCAAAGATATATAAGCAGTTGTCCAAGATGGGGGTATTTTACCCCCTTGTTGAATATTGCAAAATAAATCTCTAAGTTGTCCCACCATTTCAGCTTGTAAAGTTTTGTAATACACTGCAGTCAAACCATCCGTGCCAGGAGCTTTGGCTGTTTTTAGCTGCTTAATTGCTACTATTATCTCCTCCTCTGTTATAGGATAATTCATTCTTTCTTTTTGTTGATCAGTAATTTTTGTAACTCTCTTATCCTTTAAATATTTTTCTATAAGTCCATTCTGCACCTCTTCTTTGGCATATAATTTAGTATAATAATCCACAAAAGCTTCTTTAATTAATTTTTGTTGAAAAATTTCTTTCCCTCCAATGTCAATACTATCAATAGTCCGTATACTTTGTTTTTTCCTCAAAGTGTAAGCCAACCATCTGCCCGGTTTATTAGCATTGCAAAATGTATTATGCTTCGCATATTGTAAACTTGTTGCAACTTGTTCCGCCATAAGCATTTGAAATTGGTCTTTCAAAAGTTTTATAGCACTTCGTATTCTTTCATCTGTTGGGTTTTTAATAAGTAACTGTTCTTTATTCTTTATTTCCATTTCCAACTCTAATCTTTTCTTTTGTCGGAACAGTCTATGTTTAGAATTCATGTAGATAAGTACCCCTCTCATATAAGCTTTACTAGCGTCCCAAACAATTTCAATTGGGGTACCTTTATTCAAATTTATTTCAAAAAATTCTTTCAAATGCTTTTTAAGTTCTATTGTATTAATTTTTAACAAATATATATCCAGAACAAATTCAGATGTTTTTTTAATGCAGACAGGGAAGGAAGAACCAGGTATTCTCCAGTCACATCATCTTTGTGCAAGATCTAACTAATCTCAATCCTTCATGATATTATTTCTACAAATGAGTATTGTATTGAATGAGATGGCATAAAATGAAATAAAAATATAAATGGAATAAAATGATTAAATAATAAAATAAAAGTGTTGTGAAAACCATGCCTTAGAAAATTCTGTCTGTTTTAGCTCTTCAGTGTTGTGTGTACTTCTACTGTCTCTGATGAGAAAGAGAAGCAGCAACTGATAAGATTTCAAATAAAGCTAACAAAACAGCTACCAATCTCTTCCTTTGCTATTACAACCTGATATACAGGATATGTAGAAGAACAATAATACTAAATATAATTAGATTTTAGTCTTACTTTTATTACTGCTATGATTACACATGGGGCATTTGCATCTATGCATTGGGGATATTGTTATGTACATATAAAATTCTGTGTGTGTGAGAGGCATGCATATGAAAGAGGTGTGCAAGGTTTCCAGTTGGGAAATTCCAGAGACCTGTGGATCTTCTTGAGTTTTACACAGAACACATTCAATTTCTTAAAATGACAGATAATAATTGTAAATCTCATGCTTTTTCAGTAGATCCTATGCCAATATAATAATACATGTGGATCCACTTTTTATACCCTTCTGTTTTTGTAACTAAGAAAGGATCCATGTGAGAAGGGTCTTTTCAATTGTCATTAAACAGTGAAAGACAAAAAGGAAGAAACTTGATCAAGTTGTGACAAATAAAGGTATTTTTAATGTGCCTTCCTATCTTGTGCTTGTTTTATAAGTTTGAGTTTCAGAGAGGCAGAGATGTGTCCAGGGAGAACTTTAAGAAGTGTGATGTCCTTAATTATTTGATTAATGTACTACTGATGAGATTGCGTTAATGCATCTACAATGCATAATACATCCCCTAATTTGATGCACTATACTACTTGTGCAGGCAACAATTTAATAGGTACATGATATATTTCTTCATGATCTCAAAGACTAAACTGGAGAGATCCTGCTATGTAAGTTCAATACAGAATATAAGGCTGAACATTACAATAAGATTTCACAAAATACAATTACCTTGCTCTTTTATCCCAATGTTAGGATTTTTAAAAACACAGAAATTGGAATAATACTTTGCAGTTATCATAAACTGAAATTTGGTTTCCTTGTTAAACATATGCTACTTCAAAACCACACTCCTGGTCACAGTAATCAGAGTGGTTCTTCATTGAATTTGATAAGATACTTGTCTCTTTGTAACCACCATGAAACAAAGCATTTAATTTTTCTCCAGGGCATAAACAGTTGGATACAGAAAGCAGAGAAATGGAAATAATGGAATAATTTCAGCTTGATAGCAGTGAAATTTAGAGAAACACCTTTTTCTTTTTGCACATTTAAGAAACCTGTGCTTTACTTGAGGGAAATAAAATGTGTGACACTTCACATTAGAGCGCAGGTGTTATATCCCTTGAGGTGTCTGGAAGTGCAATCCTTGTCTGAAAATGGTATTTTTGTTCTTAATGACAGTTTAGTTCTTTAACAACAATCCATTCTTAGGGGAGTTGGTCCTTGCTGTACAGTACAGTATTCTCCAATCATGAAAATGTCACGATGGTAAAAATCTCTATTGCTTTAAATGATCAGATATTTGCAGATTGTTGTTGAAATTGTTTGTTAGATTCAAAAATCAGGCAAAAGCGTTTAATATTTGCTAGTATCTGTACTGCAAATTGCTCTTTAAAAGTTACTTCTGAGCAGATTGTTTATAATTGCAGTGACATTTCCCCACAGGCAGAGAGACTTATTCTCAAATCAGTACCACCAGAGTGCTTGCATGTAAGGTATTTTAGGCTAACATCTGCTGAAATTAGCACAGCTGTTTAAGAGTATATGCATTTCTCAACTATTTCAAGAAAAATGAATTCTATGTTTCTGGGATGCTGCTCCTCCCCTTAATCTTTAAATTAAATCCCAATGTTTCAATTTTTTTAACATATGGGTTTCCCTTTAAAATTTGATGCCTTTTTCAAATTTTGGGTACAGAGTACATACAAACTTCTTGTTTTATACCTTATTATATACACTTACATAATTAACAGTGTTTTAGTGGCATAAAAAAATGCTGTCAAATTTATTTCAAGCCAAAACTCTCAATAAAGGGACCACAAAACTAGCACCCTATGCTTGCAGATTACTAGCGAAAATCATATATTTTAAAGAAAAGAAAGGAAATACATAGCAATGTGTCAGAGGAAGTTTATCAAAGTTCAGGAAGAAAACAATAAGTGCATTTATACAAGACTGGAACCCTTTTATGGACTTTTTCCTGAAAATAGAAAAAAGTGAAGTAGTGATTTCCAGATTTTCTGGTGTAAACAAGAGGATGAACATTACAGAAATCATCTTGTAATGTAATTTTAAAAGGGGAGAGGGATATTTGTTTGTAGCTGCTACAGAGAAGTTGCTTGTTTGTCTTTTTTCCTTTTTTTTTACTATATGTATTGCTTTTTTTCTTTTCTTTCTTCTTTTTTCTAACTTTTCTACCATATACTGTATATATTTACACATTTATCTACATACAAAAAGTATGTAAATTAAAAGTTTTATACACACACACAGACAGATATATAGATGGCATGGTGGCTCAGTGGTTAAGACACTGTGTTTGCTGACGGAAAGCTGGCAGCCAAGATTCAAGACCTGAGTGCCATGTGACAGGGTGAGATCCCGTAATTGCCCCAGATCCTGCCAACTTAGTAGTTCAAAAGCATGCAAATGTGAGTACATAAATAAGTATCACTTCAATGGGAAGATAATAGCACCCCATCCTGGACACATGTCCACATAAATGTCTTTAGAGAATTCAATGGCCTTGAAACAGAGATGAGCACCCCACCCTATAGTCAGCAATGATTAGTGGAGTAAAATCTGCAGAGACTTCTTTACACACACACAACACAAAGACATTGCAGTTTATATAAAATCTCTCCCTGAGATATGATCTGATCCAATCTAATCCAGCATTGGATCAGATTCACATTTATGTGTAAAGAATTTTAAGGAGAAGGGGGAGTATACCAATGAGCATATATGAATTGTTACAGTCAAGAACCATTTCTAGTATGCACCTTGTATTTTTGTTTAAACTAAGATCTTACGCCTTGTGATGACAACTCCCTGTGGCATCTCTAATATGATCCCAATAAGAAAAAAGTCCTATAAAAACAAAGTGTGGGAGAAATTACATAAGGTTGATGAAGACTTTTGCACTTAAAAAGTCATAAAATGAATCAAAGCACAGAAACTTGCACTTAGATCACTAGATCTCTTCTCAAAGCCACCAGAGTAATCTTTCCTTTCTCTTGCTGTTTGAACAAGAATAGAATAGAAGTACATCAAACCTTCCTTGAAAAGCTTTTCCCAGGACTGCAACTGCTGGAAAGCTTTGCCTTCGCATTTCTTTGCGGATGGGAGAGGGAGAAGTGAAGTGCAGACATGCTCAGTAGCTGATGTCTCCTCCACAGCAACAGTGTCTACAATATTAAGAGGTTGTTTGCTTCAGAAGCACGGTGAGAAAGCCATCTTTGCTAACGACTGATAGAGAGAACCAAGACTAAATCATCAAGCAACAAACAATGTAAGTAAATCTTGATTAAATCGGGGAAGGAAGCTTCAGAACGGACGGAGGGCTCGAGAGAACGGGTGTTGTCAAAGTGGCGCTCGGGCGCTATCCGGCACCGATGGTGCTGAAAAACTCAAAACACTCTTCTTATATATGGGCGTGTTCCTAGTTCTAGCAGAGCACTGGAAATCCCCAGAAATTTGGGGTTTCCTCTCAAGACTTCCATCCTTTAAGATTTTTTGCTTTGAATGTTGTACATTTCCTCCTTACAAAAGATTTTATTTATTTATACATAATACCCAGTCAGTTCATGAAGGTAATGAAAAGTTGCTATTTGGGTCCCTATATACGATAGCCAGATTATCCCATCCCCTCAACCCATAAATGGAATTACAAGTATTGACTAGAAAGGGTTTCTGTGGAACAGATAACCATGTGAAAGAGAAGAAAGTAATAAAAGGTCTCTACCAGAAAGTCCATCAATAAATGAGCAAGCTCATATTAGATTGCACTAGGGACACTCAAAATCTAGAATATCTAATTTGATGTCTTGCAGAATGATTCATTTTCAGCAGTCAATCATACTGACATCACATGGTGTACAAAATCATTTTTCACTTGCCTCTTGTGAATTTAAAGGAAGTAAATCAATCAATCAATCAATCAATCAATCAATCAATCAGAAGACACTTTATTATGCAGATATCTGGCCCAATGGCCTTGAGGTAATCAACCCATCCCCAGTAAAGAGATTCAGTGGTAAAATACATTCTTTCCATCTATAGTTTTTTTTTAATCCTTCCCTAGTCTTTTTAATAAAGGACCATAATTGGCATTACTCTTGGAGAAACACCAGCTTTCAGATCAGAAATTAGATAGAGTCTTGTTCTGATTAACAGTGGGCATTTACTTGGTTTATTTTAGTATTTGTAGCTATTGTATTTATTTTATTCTTCAGTGAAAACTTCACCTACTGTAGCATTTTACATGTATGTAAATGCTAGAAAGATCTTTATTGAGCTAATCTCAACATTCTTTTGATCTGAGCATTTAATGATATAACTCCAGGCTTCTGGTTTCTCTTTAGAGAGTTGGAAAAATTATAGATGAATTCAAACTTTTGTATTTGCATTACCTATTCCTTTTGTATAGATTCATGGGAGTCCACTTAAAAAAATCAAGTGCAGAATAAGCCACAAATTAATATTCTGGGAATGTATGTCTTGTATTCTGAACCTGTTATAAATTGTAATATTATGTTTCTAATATTTTACCTAAATAATATGAAAGTGAGGAAATGTGAATCAAAAAGCCTAATACTTAGACTGCTCCAAGCTCTTCAGTTGATTAGATTTTAATTAGTTATGCATAGATAGATAGATAGATAGATAGATCTATAGATAGATAGATAGATAGACAGACAGACGACAGACAGACAGTGACAGACAGATAGACAGACAGAGACAGACATTTTGAAAGGAGATATATTATTGAACAAAATAGTCATTGTAGTAGTTATTGAAATGTTTAAAAGATAAAATAGAGCACTTTTTAGCACTACTATTATTCAGTAATTATTAAATGTGTTTTAGGAGATACAATTTAACAATTGTGTATAATATTTTTATTTATAATCCACCTTATTATGACAAGAATATAATTTACAATTTAAAAATATTAATCACAACAAAAGTAATCAATGCAATTTAAAAGTCATGCCTGAGGATGTTCCTGAGTGTTCTTGTAAAGATGCAGATACAGTAATATAGACAACTGAGAATAAAAAGGAAAATGTCTTACACACTTGTCTGATAATTTGGTTTATGAAATTGTAGGCATCAATATGAGAACTTTTCATGCTATTCTTATGACCTGGTCAGTTTCATACAAATTAGGTGATCTCTCAGGTAGACAGGCCTTTAGATTAATCTTTTTTTGTGTTTGGAAAATAACTGACAAATCAATTACTTGGCATATACAAAGAAACCTCACATTTGGGCATATATTTCACAATGTTAATTGCTTTTGTGCATATGTTTACACAAGCTAGTTTTCACCACTCAGGAGCTAAAAGTAGCAGCAGATAGTAAATATTTATATTTAAATCTGAAGAGCCAATTGTTCTAGCCCTATTTAATCTATGCCAGTAAAAAGGGTATGTTCAATTATTGTTTCACCTGAATGCAAAGCATGCAGAGTCATTGCACTGTAATTCCCTACTTTGTAAATACAGTATGCATTGGGTTGCTTAGCATGTTTCATACAGTGTCTTCAGTAGCTTCACAATACATGTTATGTAGGTTCATTATTATGGTGTTCAGGTAGCCAAGCAAGCATTTAATTCCATGTGACTGGAAGACTCATTCCATCGATCCAGGAAACCAAATGTAAATAACAGTTAGCATATTTCTTCCCTTACAGTAGCTTTCTGAATAACTAGAGGCTTGGAAGTCTATTTATATTTGTTTCATCTTTGAATCTCTGAGCAAAGTGTTTTAATTGTACATCTGTCTTTTCCAGATGTACTGCTGGGTTTAATGTAATCTCCTGTAACTTTCCGACAGTTATGAACTTGTTCTGCAGTTCCTGCTATTGATGTTGTTGCCTAGCTCTGTGTATGTAAAAAGACAGGATGACGTCAAATACTTTTGTTTGTGTGAGTGTTCTGTAGTGATTAAGGCACTCATTTCCTGCTGTAGAATTACATAAACTCTGCTAACATTTCAGCTAGATTTAACTTGTTTTGTCTGTATTCCAACATGACCATATTAATTCAACACAAAAATATGCTACTGATCCTGTAGCTTCAAATGTCTGTACCCAATGCCAGGTTTATGAAACAGTGTATATTCCTAAGTAAGCATCCTAATGATTTATTGTATTTATTGTTGTTACTACTACCACCAGTACTAAAATAATACTCCTTTAATATGTTCTATTTTAAATCAGTGCTTCTCAACAGCACTCACTATTCTACTCCAGCTAAACTATTATTCTACTGCAGATGATCTTCATATAAAAACCAAAATGAAACTTCAGGAAATCATGATTGATTATGTGCCAACAAGTCATTATTGACATAGATAAATTTTCTCCTTAACAATTTCCCTAACCTGGTCTTTTAAATGTACCAATAGTGCATTCATTGCCTTGTTACTGGTCATCCTCTTCTTGTTTCTCCTTTTACCTTTCCCGCCATTAGATCCTTCTCCAGAAAGCTAAGTCTTCACACCTGAACCACTAGTCTCCAATTGCTTACTCTGTGTACTCATTTAGTGGTTCCACATTTAGAACGAGCACCTCAGTCATTAAATGAAGCAGTTGCTAAATGAAACTGTGATGGTGTTTTTGATCTTACTTTAGCTTTCCTTTCCTTTACAGACGATCATAAATGTGGGTATTGGTCATAAAGTTACTTTATCATCACTGTACAAGGCAATTCACTAAACAAAGACTACCTATATTTTTTGTACTGAGCACTATTTTATTGATATACTGGATCTTTAATATGAATAACAATGGGACATAACAGCATTTCTATTTATTAGATTTAGTTCTTCTATTTATTATTCCAGCTAGATAAACTTTCCTCTGTGATATTCTACTCCCCTACTCAGCTCAGTTGATGTCTATCTGTCTATGTATCTATCTAATCCTCTACCCCATCATCAAGCCCAATCATCAACTTGTATTCCATACCCATTAATCATGTGTAGTCCTTCATGGGCTGGATGTGCTAAACAGCAAATTCTCCAGCATCAAATGCCTGGTTCATTGTAAACCATTTTTTTTAAGTCAAGGAAAGAAGTAAACAGAACCTTTAGGACTAAAGTCCATCTGGAAATGTTAGCATCAAAGAACTGTTTAGAAAATATCTCTGCTGTGTAAGTGACTAAGATAGGTAAGCTAGAACACAATTCACAATGTGCCACATCACTCCTGTTTCACTTGGTGGCATCGTGGGTTATAATCATACACAAAAACTGTGCTATGAGTGCATTCCAAGCAATGAATCACTAATTGAATGCAAATATTCATTACTAGTATTCTACTTTTCTGTTATGTGAAGGACTTATGTTATTTTACCTTATTGCTCTTGGATAACAATGACATCTGATTTGGTGATGTGGGGTGCCTAGGTTTTCAACTTCTGCAATTGGCCTGATCATAGCAGCATCAAAGCCATTCCCTATAGTTTCTTCACAGAAAAGAATCCTTTTAATTCCTTGCAATAAATGATGAATTATTCATCATATGTATTGTTTACGTTTATAAACCATTTTGCAAGAGATGATGAACTTAGACTAATGGAGGTTTACTTTATTTTTTACATAATCATTGAAGGAGGATAGTTGGTAAGTTTCTAGTCTCTAGGTGTTTCTGAATTGTTCCTCCCAGCAACATCAGTCTGCATGGTCAGTAATAAGAAATGCTGGGAACAGGGATGTCTGCCTGGTATTAATCAAAAAAGTCAAATGTCTTTGCCTGTTTTTTATGTGCATTGCATGCATAATGTAAATGTGCAGAGCTTTAATCGGGCCTTCATGGCTACCAATCTTCACATTTTTGTCCATATCCTGCAGACATCTCTGCATGAAAGCAAACATATGAAGGACCATAAAGAATCTGTCATTCATTTTACACAGTTACACGTTCTTTTATATATTTTTTGAATGCCAATACCAGTCACACCCTTGCCTTATCATTCCCAGGGGTGTAGATTTAAGAACTATAAATGCAGTCATGAGAAAAATGATACATTTATCTGATAAATTGAAAATTGGAGGAAATGTGAAAAATGGTTGAAGCAAGCAGTACATTAATTTTTAAAAGAATCAGTTGGCTGGAATATAAATGTATTCTTTGACTTGGGAAAAGAGATGCACAAATGGAACCTAATCTACTGGAAGGTAGATTTGCAAGCATCCTTCCTCAGCATTGTCTCTTAAAATTGTGTATGTACCAGTAATTAATTTTATGAAGTACAATTATTACAATGATTTGGTTTGACTTGTATTTCCCTTTGTTTTTCTTAAGATCATTGGCCATCCAAGGGTTAATTGTGTGAATATTTTTTTTAAAGAAGAGATAGGAGTTTATCATAAGTTTACACTTTTTCCATGCCATGCAAAATGTGTGGCTCACAAGACTTTGGTGTAAATATATTTGCTGCTTATATCTACACCTTTGCTTTACAGGATGGTATTTTTAAGTGATAGTGTTATAGACTTCATTACACAAATTCTGCAGACAATTTTATCCTTTTCCACTGAACAATTCAAACTTGATCATTATATGGTTTTTAACAGGGGAAGTGATTTTGTCACATGTTTACTGAATTCCTTCTAAAGTGTTCAGGATGATCAATATAATATTCTTTGTCTTTGTTCACACATTACACTGTTATCATTTGCTTAATCATGGTTAGTTATTAAATCTTAGTATTCTGGATTCACACAACATATTAAACCATGGACTATGTGAACAATATATTTTACTGGAATATATGTGAATTCTATGTTTTGCTATATATTCCACTCCCATACACCACCAATTATCTTTTAACTGTATTGGTGTCGGTTTGATTACAAATAAAATCTGGTTAGAATATATCATATCTAATTCTGATATGATATATTCTGACATATTGGATAGTCAATAAACATGCATTCTGTTATTTCCTTGATGCATCCATATAATTTAGGGATTGCCAGTGCTACTTAATAAGTCTTGAGTGAACGATCATAACAGCAAAGGAAATATATATATTGCATGCTTAGCATTCCAAATTCAATTCTCAAGATCTCTAGGTAGAATTGAAAAGACTTCCTACATGAAACCTTGGAAATTTTCTACCTGTTAATGCTGACAATATAAACTAGATGAGTAATGATTTCATTCATCTGAAGTAGCTTTCTATGCTTTTCTATGTTAATTTTCTTTCCTGCTTAATCCTTCTGTGTCTGCCACACCCTACAGTTCCTTGTTGACTTAATGTTGCTTAGCATTTAAAAAGTCTAAAAGCCTGATGCCAAGGAGCATTTCTCTCACTGAAAAAGTGATTTATGACTGTTTTTTACAGTTACGACCTTTGCAGCATTCCCATGACTATATATGATCAAAATTCAGATGCTTTGCATCTGGTTCATATTTATGACCATTGTGGTGTCCCAGGGTCATGTGATCCTCTTTTGTGACCTTCTGACAGGCCAAATGAATGGGGAAGCCATATTCACTTAACAACCAAGTTACTAACTTATCAACTGCAGTGATTTACTTAACAACTGTGGCAAGAAAAGTTGTAAAATGAGGAAAATTCACTTAATAAGCGTCTCACTTAGCAACAAAAATGTTGGGCTCAATGGTGATCCTAAGTCGATGACTACCTGTACATTCCCTTATAAAATGCTGCCTTTGAGAGAGAGAGAGGGAGAGAGAGAGAGGGAGAGGGAGAGGGGGAGGGGGAGAGAGAGAGAGGGAGAGGGAGAGGGAGAGGGAGGGAGGGGAGAGAGAGAGAGAGAGAGAGAGAGAGAGAGAGAGAGAGAGAGAGAGAGAGAGAGAGAGAGAGAGAGAAGATTGTACTAAGAATTTATTATATTTACCATGTATTGATAGGGAAAGGGACCATGGAATGGAATGGAAAAGGAACAGGTTGCTGATCCTGCAAAGGAACTCATTTGTGTTCAGCAGCTACTGTAGGACAGTGGCCATTTTGGCCATCTTCTCTGTATAATTATGAAAATGAGGCTGAGAGATGGCTGTGGGGAGATACAGTATAATGGGAGATAGGGAACATCTATCTGAATGGAAGGTGTGGCACAGTACTGACCCTAAAGTAGTGACAGGAATGTGACTATGGTTATCTGAAAAACTAGTAGTTTCCAGGGCCATTGCTCCATAGATAACTGAACACGAGACCTGATTGTAAAGTTGGGCCTTGGGGATACAAGTTACCCAGGCTTGCTGCTCAATACTAGCCTCCCAGTTACTTCCTCTCCATACACTTTTTTCCCACAGTTTTGCAGCAGGACAATTCTCACAATGGATTTGAAAGCAGGGCAGGAGAAGAAAATGGACATAAGCTTTAGAGAAGAGTGTGACATTACTATACAAGATGGGTTTCAAAACTGGAAACTATTAAAGAAGCTAGAACAACAAAAAAAGACATCTCTCTTAAAGGTGTAATATCGGCTGATTTCTACTTTAGGTCAACTCCAATTCCTTTCCAAGGTGTCAGTTCTGCTACCAGTCCAGGAGTTCCCCCTCAGAGCAACATGATCAGCAATCGGAGACTGCAGCAAACGCAGGCTCAAGTGAATGAGGTGAGCTTCACCCAAGACATATTTGTAGATGTTATTATTTTTAAATTTAGAACATAGGGAGAGATAAAACATGGAAGTGAATCAGGCCACAGTTTATACAAACAGAAACATGGTTATGTTTATGGTTTTATGGTCAAATAATAATTGTTAAACATATACATTCTGGAACTTAAAAATAACTGCAGCAAAATACTCAATATGTATATAAAGCTAATAATGTAGAAATAAGAACACCAATTCATTAATGCTTAAGGAGTTCCACATGGTAAATATGATCTGTGCAATTAAAAGAAGAGAGACTTTAAGACCCCAGGTACAGATAAATCTACTGATTTCCTTAGATGAAAATTCTCTATGGTACAGGAAAATGCTCTAAACAGCTGACTCATTGGCACTATCAAGAAGTGGGAACACAGAAATATCCTGCCACTGTTTATTGCATGCTCCATAATCAGAAACACAAAGAAACTTTTTTTGCAGTGGATTTTCTGAAAAATACTTAAGTGATTTTGGACACTATAGTGTCCTTGAAACAAATATTTGGAGATTGAAAAAGTACAGAATAATTGTGTATTATTTGGTTGAATCCCTGGCTAGTTTAGTGCATCATGTAAAGCAATTTTTTCCCTCAAGTCTGAGGTAATACATTGTGATAACCCGAACCACTGCAGCTAAGAAATCATGGTTTATGGTTTACTATATTGTCAGCTCAATTAAATTGCAGTAGTTCACTAATCATAGTTAACTAATCATGGTTTATCACAGTGTATGAACCCAGAAATAAATAGTCATGGTAGTCTCAATGCAATGAGGACCTGGATATTTACGAGACCGCCTTCGGCCACCGAGAGCCTCCCACTGGCCAGTACATTCCCACAGAGAGGGGTTCCTCGGAGTGCCGTCAGCCAAACAATGTCGACCGGGGGGAGAGTTTTTTCTGTGGGAGCACCTGCCCTCTGGAACGAGCTCCCCCCGGAGATACGGACGATTCTGGATTTACATACTTTCCGCTGGGCCCTCAACACTTTTTTATTTCAACAAGCCGGGCTGGCCTAACTCTCCAATTGTTTAATTTTAATTTGAATTTTAAATGGGGTATTTTAATTGTTGGGCCAAATTGTTTAATATATTTTTTAATTGTTTTTAAACTTTGTATTCTATGTTTTTTATTTTTGGCTGTTCACCGCCCTGAGTCCTTCGGGAGAAGGGCGGTATATAAATTTTAATATAAATATAAATAAATAAATAAATAAATAAATAAAATAAATAAATGCTACTAAACCAATCCCTTAGATGGCACTACACACTCACATACAGAATCTAGTGCTGCATGTATTCAAACACATTGTAAAGAGATGTTACAATAATTACCTGTAAGAGCCTTCAGCAAAAACAGTCTATATAAATAAGGCATTGTTAGCACATTAAGAAATGTTACAATTAATATAGTCAAGCATGATTTGCTGTGTGATTTGAAAATTGTGTTGCCTACAAGGATCTTCAATTGTCCAGAATTTAGGACACCCGTGCAAAATCATTTACAAAGTATCCTTCCAACTGGTTTTGCAAAGCTGTGTTATATAGTAAAGGACACTGGAAAAACAATGCTAAACAGACATAGGAAGAGAAGTGGCTATGGATAGATTTCAAAAATGGAAAAATTGGATCTGCTTAGTCTATTTAGGGAAAATATTTTTAGATCCCTGCAAATATTCAATGTAATCTCTTATAGTAACATCAGCTCAGATCAAGTAGTCTGGTGTTTTTCACAAGGCAATGTTTCTATGAATTCTTATCATCAGCTTGATTGATTTCAAAACAATAATTATCTCATATTCGTTCCACAGTGTTTTACTATCTGAAATCTGAAAATCCAATTGGCTACTTATTTCAACATAATATTAAGTTTTTCTTCAGAGGAAAAATCATTATGGGAAGATGCCATTTTTAAAACTGAGCACATTTTACTCTCATTTAGAAAAGAATTTCTTGGTTTAAACTTGACCTTCTCATCTTCTCAAGATTTAAGTAGAATCTCAGATTATTTCACTTATTGAACAAAATGTGAAATGGCCTCACTACTTTATAAGACCCAATTTCCATATACTTTCCAGTCTTACTACAAAAGTAATTGTTTAACAATCTTTTCTTTTTCCATTCAGAAAATGTTCTTAATTTAATATAAAAAGTGCTCTAAAATAATGTGATCATTTCCTCTGTTCAGTAGTCCAATTCTTACCTCCTTACTCATAATAAATTAACAAAGGGGCAATGGGAAGGTGTCTTCCTACCATGTATTTGAAGTTCCTGCTCCTTGAGCTCCTGGTTCCCGAAATCTCTCTAATCACATACTGACTATAATTAATTCTTAGCATTTGGAGCCTGCACAGATTAGACAATGCCAACAAACACATATCACCTCTTTTGGCATACTTTTAATGTCTGCATCTATAAGATATCTTAGAAAAGGCACCGGTAGACTTTGTTCAATATAAACCTATGACAACTTTTGAAATATCAAATAAAGTTGTTTTGTATACTTTTTTTCAGTAAACAGGTTGTGTTTTATCTTAGAATTATCCTTCCTTCCTTCATCCGATGTTGAAAAAGTGATTCTACTTCAATACTTTATAAATAGGCTTCCTAAATACTTTGTCATTTTCAGGTGGTGGACATCATGCGGGTCAACGTAGACAAAGTACTAGAAAGAGATCACAAGCTCTCAGAACTTGATAACCGAGCAGATGCTTTGCAAGCAGGGGCCTCACAATTTGAAACCAGTGCAGCTAAGCTGAAGAGGAAATACTGGTGGAAAAACTGTAAGGTATACTTGTCTACCATATGATACAATGTGATCTTAGTCCAAGAGAAATAAGGGCAAACATTAACCTAAATTGAGCCTCGGTGGTGCAGCGGACTAAAGTGCTGTTAAGTGCTAGCACTTAGCTGCCAGCTGCCTGCAATTAATGCAAGTTCGAATCTCACCAGGCTCAAGGTTGACTCAACCTTCCATCCTTTCAAGGTAGTAAATTGAGGACCCGGATTGTGGGGGCAATAAGCCAACTTTGTATAGAACAACACCGCTTAGGGGGGGCCGAAAGCCCTAATAAGCAGGTATATACAAAAAAGTATGCAGGCTATTGCTATAATGCATTGTAAGCCGCCCTGAGTCTATGGAGAAGGGCGGCATATAAATTGGACAAATAAATAAATAAATAAATAAATAAATAAATAAATAAATAAATAAATGCATTGTGTTAGTCAATTAAAATGAAAATGTATATACTCCTGATCAGGAATTTTGGAATTTGGTAAAAATGTATGAGTTGAGATTATAATATTATACAAATAAAGAAGAATAGTTTATTGAAAGTATTGTAATTACACCTTACGTGTAAATTAGATTGTTTATTTCTTACAAAATGATGGCAGATGTAGGAAAAGTTAGCGAAGAAACTCTGTATTTCTACCCCCTTTCCTTGTTTTATTTTGCATATCTGCATGTTATATGCCTCTTATTGATTAGATGGATATTCTAATCACTTTAGGTTACTGGTTCTTTTTTCACTATATTTTTCTCTCATCAATACTGAAAGATACATCAGGCTATGTCTAATCTCTAAATAGACTAATGTAGATAATTTAGGCTTATCTAGCATAATGTTATACACTCAGAACAAACATTATGTTTCTTTTTCTTTCATACAAGGAGTTGCTTCCAGGTTTCTTCGTACAAAAATAATTTTCTAACATTATTGTTTTTTCTCTATACACATTCTTTCTACTATAAAAACCCACCTGAGAACAACAGCACCTACAGCTGGGTGAACAGTGCTGCAGTGCTTCAATTCCAGTAAACACAGCAAAGTGGTACCATGATACAGAAAATAAGGTGTTCCACTTCCCATTGAATTGAAGGGCAACCTCATTTTCTTTTTAGAACTATACAAAGGAACTTTAGCACTCCTTTGTATTGTATAGCTATAGCTGCTGCAGATTTGGCTTCTATTATTCAACCATCCTATCTCATTCATTGAAGTTTGAGGGGCATCATTTTTTTCATTGTTAATTCAGATTTATTTTCCTACCATTTTTCTTTTCTTGCTACATCAACAATGGGTTCTGTATTTTTCCACAGCTGTCTACCTTCAATGAATTTTTGAATTACCTCTCCAAATTAATTCAGAAACACTTTAATACAATTTGACACCTTGAATTCATCTGAAGTTTCAGCTTGAAAAATCACCCCAAGGGGCTGATTTAATCAATCTTTTTTTAAGATTAAATCACCCCTTCTAAATATTGTAGTCATAATGTACAGGGTGCACCTGTAGTCTCTCCATTCAAATAAAAGTTAAGTTACCTTTTAATAGCAACTTTGAGGTTAATTATTTTGTTTTCTTTTCGCTTTCTAGATGATGATTATACTGGGTGTATTATGTGCAATCATTCTTATCATAATTATAAGTGAGTAACAGAAATGTTCATTTTGACTGACTTCATTTCATTTTATAATGATCAGTCAACAGAATAAATGACTGATCAGAGCATTTACAAATTTTCTTGGGATTTGTCTCCTTCCCCACTTTTATAAAGAGAAATACAAAAGATTGTATTTCTGTTAAAAAACAGCTTGATTTTAAAAGTACCTTTGCTGTAACTGCTTATTTTGCTGAACCGAAAATATCTCTGCACATGGCAGCACATGGCGACTGGTATGGACTGGGAATTTAAAAGGACTAAGGGCTGGTAAAAGGACTCTAGACAGTTTTTTTAAAAAACCCCAGAAGACAACAATGGTAAACCATTTCTAAAGAAAACCCACTTTAAAGGGAAAATCATTTTTATGATTAGCAAGGTGGAAAACACTTGCATAAAGTAGTCTAATCTTGGTTTTGTTAAAGTCACCAACAAAGTCCCTGTCACAGCATGATCAAGTATTACATCAGCTGAATGCTGTAAAATAGAGACTAGTCGTTATGATTAGCATGACCACTGTACTGGATGGCTAAAGGATGTTAAGATTTCATCATCATCAGAGCTTTGGCTGGCTAGCGAGGACCTGCTTCATATAATATATTAAATGTGTCTGTTGACGTCTCTTGTATGAAAACAGGTTGGCAAAGTCTACTTGTACCTTAACTCACAGATACCGTAGTCCTCAATTTACAAGTTTGTTTAGTGACCTTTCAAAGTTACAATGGCACTGAAAAAAGTGACTTACGACTGTTTTTCACACTTAGGACCATTGCAGCAGCCCCATGGTCATGTGATCAAAAGTCAGACATTTGGCAACTGACTCATACTTATGACGGTTGCTGTGTCCCGGGATCATGCAAACACATTTTCCCATTGTCTGACAAGCAAAATCAATAGGGAAGCCAGATTCATTTAACAACAATGTTACTAACTTAACAACTGCAATGATCCACTTAACAACTGTGGCAAGAAGGTTGTAAAATGGGGCAAAACTCACTTAACAACTGTTTCGCTTAGCAACAAATATTTTGGATTCAGTTATGATTGTAAGTTGAACACTACCTGTACTGATCTGCTATGCTGAGCAGTCTTTATATTCATTATTTTAATTAGAAGAAAATGGCACTCTGTTATATCAATTTCAGCATTTCAGCAGAGTGGATTAATTAGCTGATTTGCTCTGAACATCTTTAATGACCAATTTTCTTTTTCTTTTGCATTATGAAAGTCAAATCATTTAATGTGAAGACATGACAGTTTTGGAGCAAGTTACCTCCATTTCTCATTTGGCTGAATATTGACAATATGGAATAAGTGGAAATACTGAACTAACTTCTTGATTTAAAAAGAGCCTAAATTGTTAGCTCGCTAACAATTCAAAGCACATTATTCAGTGCACGAAGTCCAAACAAATCTAAGAAAGAAAGAAAGAAAGAAAGAAAGAAAGAAAGAAAGAAAGAAAGAAAGAAAGAAAGAAAGAAAGAATACTAACTATAGAAAGTCATGACCTGCAGAGAGGATGGCATGCCTTTCTGTGGGAAACAGGATCTACAAAACAACAATACTTTCACAGACACCTGATTAGAGATTCGCTAATAAATAATTGGATTAAAGTTAAAAAGAAACACTACATAAAAATCCCAACTTGTCTATCCACAATGGAAGCGATAATCTACCCAAACAATTTAGATTTGAACAAAATGTTAAAATATAAAGACCTATTAGATAACCATGGAAAGTTAAAAACAATACAGGACCTCCAAGAACAAGGGCTACGAGTTGACTGGTGGGCTTATCTCCAATTACAAAACTGATATAAACAAGATATAAAAGATTATGGAATATATCTTAAACTAAAACAACTAGACAAAATTTTATTAGGACCAGACAAAAAAAATATTACTAAAATTTACAAATACCTTCTGGAAGTAGAACTGGAGGAAGAAATAGTGAAAGGATGCATGATTGCATGGGATCACAACATAAAACTATCAGAGTGGGAAAACATATGGAACAGAAGCCATAAACTAACAAAATCAGCACTATATGAAGAAAATGGATATAAAATGTTCTATAGGTGGGACTTACCCCCTTCGAGATTAGCGAAAATGTACCCTAAAATGTGTCCCTTATGTTGGACTCATAAGGGAGTAAAAAGAAAGAGAGAACATACTACCATATGTGGTGGTCCTGTCCTGAGGCTCGAAAATATTGGCTAAAAATTAAAGATTGGCTACAGGAAATTACTAACGAACAATTAGACTTAGAACCGGAACTCTTCCTATTGGGGATCTTCAAAAAAATATATGTGAAGGACACAAAATATCTAGTACTACACATATTAACCGCTGCCAGGATTGCCTATGCTCAATGTTGGAAACAGCCATGTAGACCCGCATAGAAACTGGTCATACAAAAGGTCATGAATTGCACAGAAATGGACAAATTAACGCTGACTTTAAAAGATAAAGAGACATCGATATTTTACAATGTGTGGGAACAGTGGTATAACTGGATAGAAGGTAGCTAGATTGAAGATAGATAGTTATTAAGTATAAGTAATAGATAAAATAAGAATGTAAATATGCACAATTTAATTTTTGTAAATAATGCACGAATTATTGTCACAAGAAAAACACCACAATTAACTGTTGTTGAGTGAAATAATTTTTTATGTTTTAATGTAATAAAAGTTTAATAAAGTGTAAAAAAAGAAAGAAAGAAAGAAAGAAAGAAAGAAAGAAAGAAAGAAAGAAAGAAAGAAAGAAAGAAAGAAAGAAAGAAAGAACTAACTTACATTGATTCTCTGAAATTTATTCATTTGTTTATTTTTTAAAATAGTGATTGGGATATAAATCTCCAGGATTTATTGTGGAAATAGAATTTTCTAAGTATATTCAATCTATAGATAAAAAACAAGCACCATTTTGGGGGTATGAATCATGAAGCAGAGGCGAGTCATGGCTCTTACTTTTAGTAAAATGTTTGGGATTTATTGAATGAGGTAGTTCCCAATTTAAGACATTTATTTTAAATATGGAGAATGCAAATGACTATTTTATTTCTCTGTTACTAAAAAATATGTTATTGTGCATGTGTCTAATTTCTCCAACTAACAGACATATAGGAGATTAACAATATTTTCATTCTTTTTTCTTCCAGTTTATTTCTGCACCTGAAATATTAAGATCAAATGGCGTGGTGTGGCTACAGTCATCTTTACTGATAATTCCACAAATGAAATTGAAATTTAATTTTTACGTCTTGGGGCTGGTTGCTACAAAAATGTGTGAGGATTGTTTGTTTAGGGTTCAGTTTTCAGGGGTGTTTTCTTTTTGTTGTGTATGTGTGTGCTGTTCCTAGAAAAGTAGTGTGCCACTTAAAATACTGCCAACTAGTTTCATACATCGATCTCTTGCTGTGTCTTAAAATATGAGAATGCTGATCTTTAAAAGTGCTCATTCTTGAAAGCTATTTCATCTGAATGGGGGAAAAAACCAAATAAAAATAAAAGGAATTATGTAAATGGGCTTTGATTGAAAGGATATTAAATAATGGCAAGTTGTTTTTAAAATTAGATACCATTTTATACCATAAAAACCATCTCAGATTCTAAGAGTTGAACTTTATAACAGCAGTTTAAAACAGATTCATAGCAATATCTAGGGCTCTGATAATCCTATGATATAAGTCAAGCATAATTAAATAAGAACAAAGCTTGCACTCTTCCCATTCCCCAAATTGAATACAAATAATAATTTTAAAACTTACAATAGATTTTTAAGGCAAGGGTTCACAATATCTTGCGATATTCTAAGATAGGGGTGGCTTGGAAAACAAAATTAAATCCAGTGAAATCCAGGACATCATTAACTTTTGAAGCAGTGTGAGAGTTCATGACTGGGTTCCTAAGGTCACTCAACATATTTATATGCAAGCAAACACTTGATTTATCCTTATCCACATCTTCCATTAGACCTGTGGTCAGCATGTGGTAAGAATACCACATGCTGCTGAATACCACATAGCTACTGAAGCTTCAGTGCCTAGTCAGAACTCACCACTGACACCTGTCCTGCTCCTATATTGTTTTTCTGGCATTCAGTGTTAGATACCTAGGTTAGCAACCTAGCATTTACTTTTTACAAAATAGCTTCCAAGATCTTGCTGAACTACATCTCTCAGCATCCCTCATTACTGTCCACTCAGTTGCTGCGAGTTGTGTTTTTATAATCCCAGGAGGACCACAGATTCTTGATTCTTGATTCTAGAATGATGCCAATTAGGATCAAAACCACCAATATAAGATCCAATAGAATACTTTGCCAAGACTCTTCCACTGTCAAATTTGGAACCATTTATAGATACACACAGTCTAAATTCATTTTGTTAAAATGATAAAGGGATCAATGTGTATATACATGCTGATATTTAAAGACATATTTAATTATAAAAAAATGGTGTGAGATACTGTAATTAATTCAGGCTGATGAAAATCTGTTTTTCAATTG
This sequence comes from Pituophis catenifer annectens, assembly GCF_029215685.1. Taxonomy (NCBI): domain Eukaryota; kingdom Metazoa; phylum Chordata; class Lepidosauria; order Squamata; family Colubridae; genus Pituophis; species Pituophis catenifer. The sequence continues at coordinate 34,139,600 of NW_027256886.1, forward strand.
TGCTTCATATTTTGATATTACTATAGAAAACTCCAGATACCCACAACCTTAATTAAACAGAAATGTACTGTACTAGCTGTTGCTCCCGTTTTCAGTCTGTTAAACTGAAATAACTATATTTACAATGCTGTATAGCTAGTATAGAATGAAGTGGTGTGGGACAAGGAAATTTGATATGTGATACAAAAAACCTTTAATATTCTTGTTTCCTCCCTTATTCTAGAAAATCTACTTGCCCTAGCTGTGCTTTGTAAATCATAATAGAAATCTGTATTTTTCAAAGTGTTGCTGAACTGCCACTTTCAGCATTTCATATCACTGCTTATACAGGTAGTTATGGTTGAACATCTGGAAGGCATAAATTTCCAACTGCTCTACTTGTCTGCCAACATAAGAGTTGAAAAAAAGCAGTGCCTGGTAAAATGGGCTGCATGGCTCAGGACTATATGCTTCCAGGTTGGCCTTGTGGATGAAGTACTACATAATCTTGCACGGCATAGCTTCAAATTAAATCCTAAACTTCTGCTTATACCAAAGTAAAACAATGGGGACAGTAGTATTATCATCTTGATGCAGATTCTTGTAAAAGCTGTATTTTGTCATTTTTTGCAAATTGTATGAGGCCTAAGCATTATCATAGCTAGGTCGATCTTAAGATTTGTTGCAATCCTGAATTTGTGAAACTTGATTTCAGAACTTCACTCATTGTGGAGCCAATTAAATTTGTTATTTTTTTCATTAAAATTCTTAGCATAATAGTGAATTTGCACTTGTCATATTCACTAGCTGTTATTCTGTAAACAACTGCACCCAAATAACTTTGCATTCACATTTGCAGAAATGTGCTATATTTAACTCTGTATTGCATAGATGTTGCATCGGGTTCCTTTCATTTAGGAATTCATTGAAACATGCAATTCAACCTGGAATTTTAACATGAATCTATGTTTCAGATCACAGGTGTCAAATTCACAGCATCATGTTGGCATCATGTGATATATCACATTTTTTCACTTCACAGAGCTGGGGTGGGCGTGGCCTGTGCATGACGCATCTGCCCCACCGGCCACCAGTTTGACACCCCTGTTTTAGACTCTTTTTAATGCCTCAGGTGTAGGACTGTAAGAGGTCTCTATTTCAGGGCAAATCTCTCAGATGGATTCTTCAAAGTGATATCTTCTTTTCAACAATGGTGCAGAAGGATCTCAGTCTTTGATACTTTGATACTCCAGAATTTTATAGCCCTACATCAAGCAATCAAGTTTATTGAGGGTGAGGAACAAGGAATGGGTAGCAATGGAGGAACTAAGCAAAATCATATAAGCTGAAATGTAGCTGTTTCAGGAACATTTTTTTTCTGTCATTCTTTTCAAAGTAAGAGTTTATACATTCCTGTTTCTAATTCTTAAAAATAGTTTACAATAATTACTACTGTATAAATGCACATTAATTCAACGGGTTAGATCCAGACTTAGTTAAAATAGACCCTTTATAAACAAGCTTTCATTAGCATGCCTTAGGTTCTATTGCTTTTAGTGGATCTACTCTAAGATTCAACTAATGTGCAGAAATATACATGGTGAGATGGGCAGCAAACTAATTTTAATAATAATAATAATAATAACAACAACAAGAATAACATAAAAACAAAACCTGAAAACGTCTGAAAGCTATGCATACTGTTTGATGTAGAACAATCTGCTTAAGGCAATATCAGAACTTGGTAGTGGCTTTCTATTTTACATTTGATTTTTCCCCCAGAATATTTTTCTCCTGCCATTCATTACAGAAGCTCCGAATTATCAAGCATTTTTTTTCTTTGTTAAGAAAAACTTAACAAACAAAAACTTCCACAACTTTAAACATAAAAGGTACTGAAGTCTGTCTCTGCAGTTGTAGCTTCCTATTAATATGGCATTTAAAAAACCCCATCTGTGAATAAAAAAGCAAAACCATGGCAGTCCAATTACATATTGCTTTGTGAGTGTTAAACCTAGTTATGAAGCAGTGAGTCACCAAGGCAGTAACCTCATTCTGTCATAGATTTGAACATTTAGTTTAGAAGGAAAAAATTACTATGCCTTAATTGAAAGAAGCCGCATCATTAACAACTATATTTAGGTACACTGTGGCTCAACAATGGACAAATACAACAGTTCAAGTTCTCTAGAACTCTTCCATCAGCTAAAAGGATGGAGAAGCAAGTAAGAAAGGCTCATAATTAGGCCAGTTATGGCTGAAATATCTGCCCTATTTTTATTTATTGTCTTGCTTCCTTCCCATCCTGTTTTTTGTTAATATATTCCTGATGAAGAGTTTTGGAAAACTGAGAGCTTTTAGACCACTTTTTACTTTACACAGGTATTTTGTTTGAAAAGTTAAATCCAGGTATCCAAAAAAAAGAACTGAATGCATCCTTCCCTACTTGCATTATCCTAAACAATGGCTAATATGGACATACTAAATTATTATTTTTACTACTTTATTCTACAATATATTAATTAAATCAAGAAACAAATCATCACAATACTAAAGACTCCTATAATAGGATTACTTGATGTTTTATATGCTTTCATACTTGGAAGAACCACCTTCCTTTGACTTCTGATGACCATGCAGGACATTCCAGCAAAGCTAATATCAATATGAGAATATTCACAATCAGACCCAAGTCCAGGGGTGGGCAAATGTGGCCCCTTTATGACCTGTGGACTTCAACTCCCAGAATTCCTGAGCCAGCTTGGCTGTCTCAGGAATTCTGGGAGTTGAAGTCCACAGGTTGTAAAAGGGCCACATTTGCCCACCCCTGCCCAAGTCTATTGTATGGTCTCGTATGGTCAGTTTACTAACTGTGAAACTGTGGTTAAGTCTATGCACTTGTGAAATTAAAGGGTTTTCATCATGTCTTCTGACTACTGCTTGGTGTTCATGGATGTGTTTTGCCAGTCTTCTGCCTATTTGTCCCAAGTAGTGGTTGTTGCAGTCATTACACTATATATTGTAGATGACTTCTGTTTTTCCTTCTGGGGCTGCTGGGTCTTTTGGTTTACTTATGGTGTTTTGAAGGGCTTTAGTTGGCTTGTGTGCTATGTTGATTCCATGAGATCACTACTTTTACTAGCTCTGATGATGTTACATTTTTATTACTTCTCACATTTGTTCCCTCATATTAGTTGCTTATGCTAGCTATTAAAGTGTAGTACATACAGTTTTAAAAAACTGTATTTTACAGTAGCTAAGGGTGATGTAGTTAATAGAACTGCAGATGGAACAAGTGAAAGAAAGCACCATGAATTCTTTTTTTTGTTTTTATCCAAAAACTTTAAAAGGAATTAGAAGTGCTTCAGGATTCAGGAATTTTTTCTTGGAAGGGTCTCTGTTGATTACTTCTGTTAGATTATCTAATTAGGCGGCGACTTACAAGACAAGTAAATATGTGTACATAGTTGCAATTTCATGACACTAACTTCCTTTAATTCATGACACTAACTTCCTTTAATTTAATTAGTGAAGGAAGTATTTAGATAATTAAACTTTACATCTCTTGTAGCCATCCAGATTGTACTCCTGGTATTATTCATGCCTCTGTTATTATTTCTAAAAGAAAATGAATTTCTGGATAAAGCTGACATGGTAACACCAACAAAAATACAAAGCAAAATTATATGGCATGGAGAGTCATCACATTATAACTTTTGCATAACCAAGGTGCCAGCAAGTCCAGAAACTACACCCAAGTATCCTAGATTACTAGATTATACCTAAAGACTTACATGGTAGAAAAGAGAAAGGTAAACATATAATTAATTTGTTTTTTAAAATGATAGAAGAATTGTAAAAGAGTTCCACAAAAATATTTACTGAAGCAGTTAAAACACTTGTTTTGCTACTGATCTGTACTGAACCTTTTAGAAATATTCTGTGTAAATTGTTCTTAGAACTGTGGCACCATTTAATGTTACAGTCTTAACATTATGCAAAAAACCCTATCAATTATAGACGAAGAATAGCTGTAGAAGTATTTTACAAATATATATTATTAAATAACTTTTTAAGAATATTTTTCTTTTCACCTTTTCTTAAAAATCAAAACAAATTATTTAAAGAAGTCAAGTATTTCTTTCTGATTTGCTGAAAATAAATTCCATCAATAATTGGAAGCAAAAATGTGAAAGAACGAAAGGTTTTGAAAAGAACCAATAGGATCCAATCTCAAGATAAAATGTAGAGTTCTTTATATTTTGTAGTTTGCACTGTCTAACATTTTAACATCAAAAGTGGTGTACATCAGTTTCCAATCATGTATGGATTCCTTTTCCAATTCTCTTTTCTCCTTTTTGTGTCTTGTTATAAAATATAAAAAAAAGGAGTTTTGGAATTAGTAAAGATTCAAAGGGACTTATCAGAAAAAATAAGTTATTCTTCATTTTGGTCTCTCTTACATCTATTCTAGGCAATGTGATATCATATTTGTGTTTACTTATCTACACAGCCACACATCAAAGCAAGGACAAAATAGTATAAGAGTTTATTTATTTATTTAGCATATGACAAATACATGGACTTATAGTGGTTCAAATATTAATGTCTAGAGCAGTGGGTCTCAACCTTCCTAATGCCGTGACCCTTTAATACAGTTCCTCATGTTGTGGTGACCCTCAGCCATAAAATTATTCCTAAGACCATTGAAAATATGTGTTTTCCGATGGTCTTAGGTGACCCCTGTGAAAGGGTCATTCGACCCCCAAAGGGGTCCCGACCCACAGGTTGAGAACCATTGGTCTAGAGTATTTCAACCTCTCAGAAAAGTCTAGAGCAGGCCTTAAAGCGGCTGTTTTGGAAAAATGGGACTGACTTCACCACTAAGTAAGAGTTTGCTGAATATGAAAAGTATATGAAAAGGTTTCAGGCAATTTCAAGTCTCAACAAACAATGGATTTTAATACATTACAATTTTAATTGTTAAAATACCTGTGATTTTTCTCATATAACTGGATGATATAACAATTATAACATATCCACACAGCCAATCTGTGTCTCCTTCCCCCTTGCCTCAATTTAAATCCTTTAATTAATGCACCTAAAGTGAACTGCAGCTCATGAAAGCTTATGCTTTTGAATAACATGTGTTAGTTGTAAAAGTTGCTACCAGCCCTTCCAATGTTTGTTTTTTTTAAAAAAAAATCCAATATACTGAACCAACACCAAACAGCTGGCAAAACACCACAAAACTGTACTGCAGTGTCTCATTCTATTTTATTTTATTTTTACAATTTCCCCCCAATTTGGCATCGGCACATCATAGCAAATTAACTCATTTTTTCTGATCTCAGAAAGCTAAGCAAGGTGGAGGTGGTTAGCATTTGGACAGCAGACCACTCAACACCCCAGAGATGTAGGCTACATGGGTAATTTCATCAACCCCCGACCATTTTCCACATTGTTAATTAAAATATCAAGTTGCCATGAAGTGACCAAACGCAGAGTCCTGTAGTCTGGCAGGACATTTACTTCTATCAGAAAATGCGGGAGTACTTCCCTAACAATTACGCAATCGCCCTAATTTACGCAGATTAAAACAAAATACCAAATATTTATCCTTTCATTGGGTGACAACAGAGAAGGAAAATCAATCCTTCCTCTCACGAACGCGCTTACCAGAGTCAATTTCGCAAGCTAGTTTAGCGTTATGTGAACCTCATACCCGGGTTTAGTTTATCGCGTCATGAGAATTGAGTAAACATGGATAAAGCGTATCGTGGGAAATCCGCCCATTCCAGTCACCGTACTTCTCTCTCACCCCACCCCCCCCCCATGCGTTCCGACAACCTATCCCAACACATCCAAAGCATGACTCAAATAATGTCGCACGCTCTCCGCCACCCCTTTCGGGTACATCTTTTCCTCAAGCAATGGGAGAAGATTCGAACTGACAAACGAAGGAAACACCATCCGCCAAAGCGCGCCAGCTAAAAGGTTCCGCAGCTTTCTCCCCCGAAAGAAACATGGAATCACACGTGAAGATTATACAACGGAATTGACGCCCGGCCCGGCCAATAGTAGCCATCTCAATGTTGCGCCCGCCCACTCTTTGGAGAGTCAAACTTTTTCTTTAGCCAATCGCCGCCTGCGCGAGCTGGTTTTTCTCAGGCCGGGTCGCGTTTCTGAAGGTATGAAACCCGAGCTCGGCGGTGCTTGAAGAGGAGGGCAGACGGAAGGCGGTCGCCGAAAGGGGGCGCTCGTAGAGGCAGGGCCAGTAGCCGAGGGGCGAGGCAGAATACCGGCTCTGTTAGTCCGTTCCTCTCCGCTGAGGGAAGACTCGGAAACCGGTAGTTTTAACTTGTACAACCTGCAGTCTCCGCCGCCTGGTCGGCGGGTCGACTGACCGACCTTTCGCTACCACTGCCAGCGCCGATATTGGAAGTAGGTGAGGGGATGAGCAGGGAACAGGGAAAGAAGCACCCGGGAGCCCGGCTCGAACCTCCCAACCTCCGCGAAAATCGAGGGACGGGGGAGGCGTAGGGGCAGTGTGAAAGGCTGAACTCCGGGGGTGTGCGGGAACGAGAGTGGTGGGAGGATGCCCGGTTTGACCGGGTGGCCAGAGGAAAAGGAGCTTTATTGTCACAGAAAATAAAGGAAAATAAAGTTAGGGTTTGTTTAAAAACTGGTGCATAAAACAAAATGAGGTGAGTTGTGGAACGGGTGAAAGCAAGAAAAAGGTTAGTATGGTGGAGATAGGAGCACCCAATTGTTTGATTGGAAGAGCATGTGATTTTATTGTAATCTAGAGATGCCAACATCTCTATTATGCTTCCTTCTATTGGCATATCTGAGATGGTGGTGCTTGTTTTGTGGGGTGTAAGGACTGCAATATCAGATATTTTATTTAATTTAATTTATCGAATGTCTATGCCGCCCAACTCCCAAGGGACTCTTGTGTTTATAAGATATGTGTTTAACGGGGGATATGTGCCATTGAATTTAATGGGATTTGCTAGACGTGTACAAGATTGTGTCTGTCCCTTGGATTCTGCTCAGGCAGCTACTGGGTTACTGACCTAATTTATGTGTGATGTTTAAATTAATTTGGCAGATGCTGTCATGTCTTAACACTGTACTGACTGCATTTGGTGTAGGTGAACTGGGCAAGTAGATTTTGGAGGACTAGCCAGGTGCTATTGGAGCATTAAAGGCTAGGAGAGAAAAATTAGTAGGTCAGTAGGAGACAGTGAGGATAGAACAGTTGTTTGGATATGTACTGCACTTACATTTTCAGTCATGAGTGTCTTTTAAAACTAACTGCTACAGCTTTCCCCTGTTTTGTTTCCTGTTAATTTTGTAGTGGTGTTGTGAAATGTTTCTTTAATGAGTGAATTGTGATTTATTATTTGTTGTCCTTTGGGAACTGACTCTCCAATTTTCCCCCCAAAGTAACCCTGAAAAGATGTCCACAGGGTCAAAATGACAAAAGCAATGTTACACTGTTGCAGTGCAGGTTCCATAAGCTTCATGTATGGGGGTGTATTGTGGGGTAGCAGTCCCGCAATACACACCTCTTCAAATCTATGAGACAGTTTGGGCAGAGAGAGGGAGAGAGAGGGAGAGAGAGTGGGTGAGAGGGAGAGTGTGTATGACTGACTTAAAACTCCCAGAGTTTCAATAGTTAGTATAGTCTAATAATTCCACCACGCCCAAGCTAATGTAGCTGAAATTAAAATTAATTATTACAGTTCATTATGCAAGCAACTCTTGATGTTTAGTTACCATGATTATAAATTTAATATGAAATTAAGTAGTTTCATAGCATAAGTTTTACAAATTTTATTCATTGAAGAGTGTAGAACATAAGGTAGTTCCTATTTTTGTTTACATACCTCTCATTTTAAAGATTTTTATGCTTTCAGAGGAACCATTATTACTGGAACATTTTTATTATAGATTGTTATATATTTTATGATGCTGCAGCATAAATGTATGACCAATAAATGAGTAAAACATTAGAGTCTTTAACCATCATTTATGTTTTCAACCAAACAGCTGGAAGTAGAATGCTTAGTTAGAAAATAGAAAAAGGAGAAAAAGTTAAACCACTGTATCCAGCAACATGGCATAAATCCAGTTCACCTGGTTTACAAGTAGTTTTTTTTCCCTCTAAGAAAAGTCAAAGAGAGGATTGCTTTTTTCAGTCTTTAATTTGTGGTAGCACGTCTTAGAAAACCAGTAAGCTTCTCATTAGCTATAAAGAGGAGTCTGGTATTTTGAAACTCACTGATAGACATTAGTGAGCAGAAAAATTCATGCACTTGTTTATCTGTACACCCATAAATCCATACATTATTTGTGCACTGCCCAGAGTTACCTTCAGTGAGATAGGCAGCTATATTAAATAAATAAATATACCTATACAGGACCCTGTCACTTTATTCTTCTATATATTGGTTATAATAAATGCATATCTTAACTACACAATGATGCAGTTCATTTTAGTCGACATGATCGAGGCTTGAGGGTGGAGGTAGGGCTCTAACTTGCTAAAATGTTAGCTTCAAAACCAGTGCGGAGAAGCAGGTTATTGACCTGTTAAGAAATTTATATATATTTGTACATGCTAGAAGCTAACATGCTATACCGCTCACTTCTAATATTCATTAATATTAATATAATATTAATGTTCATTAATATTATAAGTGAGGCTCTATATTGAACCCTGCTGTACAGGGGTTCCTTGAAGAGTATTTGGAAGCTACAACTGGTGTATAATGTGGCACAGGCAGTTCTTGCGGTCCCTAGGGTAGCCCATGTTACATCACTGTTTTGCGAGCTGCATTAGCTGCCAGATTGCTTCTGGATGCAATTCAAGGTGTTGGTTATCACCTTTAAAGTCCTTTGTGGCATAGGTCCAGGTTATCTGAAAAACCAGCTCACCCCAATGGGATTGGCCCACCCAACCCATACCAGTAAAAAGAGTATGTTGCAGACCATATTAGTAAGGAATTTCAGCTGGTGGGGAACATCATACTCCCAGAGGTGAGATCCACACCCCCTACTTACCTTCCGTAAAGCTCTGCCAGTTGGTCTGGGGCCCCAACACGGTGCATCATTCTGGAGGTGGCTGTCAGATTAAGAAAAGATTCCAGTTCCCCATGTATTTCATGCTACCCTCCTTCCCATGTTTTAATTGTATTTAATATTGTTATTATATAGGGATGCGGTGACTCAGTGGCTAAGACGATGAGCTTGTCGATCGAAAGGTCGGCAGTTCAGTGGTTCGAATCCCTAGTGCTGTGTAATAGGGTGAGCTCCCATTACTTGTCCCAGCTTCTGCCAACCGAGCAGTTCCAAAGCACGTAAAAAATGCAAGTAGAAAAATAGGTACCACCTTTGATGGGAAGGTAACAGCGTTCCGTGCGCCACATGACCACGGAGACGTCTTCGGACAGCGCTGGCCCTTTGGCTTTGAAACGGGATAAGCATCGCTCCCTAGAGTCAAAAACAACTAGCACATATGTGCAAGGAGAACCTTTACCTTTACCTTTTATTGTTATTATTTGTTGTTTTATTATTTTAATGTCTATCAATGTTAATGTATGTAAGCCGCCCAGAGTTGCCAAATGGATGGCACTTAAATAAATAAACTTGAGTTACAACAATGGTAACTCTTTCCATCCCAGTTGGAAGAGATGCTTATTTTTCTTATATTTCCAGCAAGGAAGTCATATTTTCCTGACACTTTTCTTATTCAACAATTGCAACTACTGTATATCACTAGTAAAAAAGAATAACTACTAAATTTCTTGCTATTACAGAAATAATTGATAGGAAAGCATTAATGTAGAAACTATAAAACATGCTATAACAATTAACTGTGGCTTGTTCTTTAATATGCATGTGTGAATTTTAGTAAACTCATACAAATATCTTTGCCATTGTTTCATTTCCTGTAGTGACACTCTCTCACAGAGATTCTGCAGTAAATGTGAACAATAAAATGTGACTTTTTTCTGTGACCTACTGTAGATTCATTTGGATCACAGGTAACTAATAATGCCAGCTGTTGAATTATTACATAATTCTTTGTTTCAATGCTATTGTTACTTGACAAACAAGATAAATAAGAATATAGAGAACAAAAACAAACTGTTTTGTTTGGGTTTTTTTCCTTCCTTAGGTTTCTAAAACAATATTTGAAGTTTGAACACTGGAAAACACTGTCATGTGGATATGGAATAGAAAACATTAGTATTGCACAACTGATTACCTTAAAGCCAAATATTCTTTGAACTTTGCTCTGAGAAACCTTTTGAATTCTTTGACATTTATATGGCACTTACTGGCATTAAAATTGCTTAGAATGAGCAACTATTTGAAAACAGCAAGTGATAAAATTATTGTAGAAACTATGGATATTCAAATGGAGAATGAACAAAATTTGGATATTCTTCAGGAAGATATTGAGATGAATGGGGAAATGAGTAGAAATGATATCAATGAAAATTATTCCAGCAGGCATGATTCCCACAGCAATGAGGGTGAAGAAAATGATAAAGAAACAGCTATAAATATGGAATCTTTTGATTACTATAAAAGGTATTATTCTGATCCCAAATAATTGTCCCGGTGCTGTGGATATGTGTAGCAATGATTATATGTAATTTGCATTTGTATAATTGTGGATGTTCCATATCTAAATGCTCATATTGAAACAGACAAAGAATATTTATTTAAATCTTAAAAGTATTGCATTTCAGGATATTAACTGAGATTGTGATGATGGGTGAATTTTATTTGTTCAGTTTTCACACCACTGCATAAGTGTCTGCTGTTTTCACAATTATAGCAGAGGCAAGGATGTAGAATACTACAATCTCTCCAGCCTCTCTCTATTCTCATCAAAACTAACTTACATTTTTAAAGTTATGTCTGACCTTAAAATAAACAAGGATTAAGAATTATATATATTAAAAATAAAATATACTTAAGCAGTCTGGAGAACAGTGTGCTTATATCACCTTGCATTGTTTTATAAATACTTCAATAAATCTTAAATATTGGGTTTGCTACAAAATTACATTAAACTTGGATTATTTTCATTTACAATGTCCAGGAGTGAACAATCTTCTAAATCTAAAATCCGTAAGGAATTGATAAAAACTTTGCAAGATCTAAAAGGATATCTTCCTCCTCATAAAAAGATCAAAGGCAAATCAAGTGTCCTGGCAACTTTGAAATATGCACTTAGGAGCATTAAGCAAATTGAAGGTAACTATATTAACCATTCATATTCCTATTTAGGAAATTAAAGCAATATCCAGAAAGTACAACAGGAAGAAAGCCTATGATAAAAGAGAGTCTGTGAACTATAGTAATGCTTTTTTTAAATTACAATCTTGATATGATTGCTATAACTTTGTTTTTAAAGTCAAAACCTAAACATTAGTTCATATCAATATACACTATAGAATAAAATAAAATAATACCATGAAAGTTCATATTAACTTATTATCCCTCACTGTCTATCTCACACACATACATATAATACACATACATACTGACAGACTTGTCACATAAGTGTCACATAAACCCTAAGATTTTGAATATGTGTTTCACAGTACTGTTTGATTAATAGAATAAGATAGGATATATATAAGATTGATATGAGTTCTATTTAAATGAATTTAACTTCAGAATAGATTTACATTAGTTAGATTGATATATTACTTAGCTGTTTTTTCCAACAAGGTTGCATGAAATGCCTCCAAACTTATAATAGATCACCAACAGATGGCAGTATTGGCTTTTGAGAAGCTCTGAGATACATTATTCTTCAGTTTCTGTTCTTTCACTGCAGTTTGCTGGAGTTGCTGTAAAAAACTTAAATTTCTTGAAAAGTTGCTATTTGTGAAAAATTAAGGTCACTGCATAGTTGACAACCTGCCTCCATTTCTCTCTTTGTAACTGTCAAATCATGAAAAAAATAAGAAGACCCAAGTGGAAATGCATCTACGGACAGCTCCAATACATCCCTACCAACTCCATTTCTGTTCTTGTTCTTGAAAGTTCCTAGAATATCTGAGTACAAGAGGAATCATCCGGTCTTTCAGAATTAAGCTGTGCAAAATAAAAAAAAACTTTTGGTTTACTGAAATGTAGAGGCTTACAAACTGATCACATTCAGAATATCAAGATTTCATTGGAGGACAGCTTTTATTGAATGGTGAAAGAAAAGGAATAAAGGCATGGTTAATGTAAATGAAAAATTTACATTAACCATGTTAAAATTGCTTTATAATCCAAGTGTAAAAACTAAAGAGAGAGAATATTAAAGCACTTAGGAAAAAGCATTTTTACATTTTCAAGGTTTTTCAATATTCCCATATGGAAGTAAATCTACTCCTTCCATAGGGGAATAAGTAAATAAGTATATATGAATAAGTATATTTGAAAGCTTATACAAGAATAAGAATATAAGAATATTTGAAAGCTTATTCAAGAATCGAATTGAAATGGTAAGTGATGTAAAGGCTTGCTTATGTGACAAAATGACTATGGCCTCATGGAAATTTACTGATAATATGACCACACAAAATTTTAAAATGGACAAGGGGGTTCCCAATAACTGTTAACATTAATTTTCCCATCCCTTATTTCTGAAATTTTAAACTGTGTTTTCTGTCAAGATACTAAACTAAGGATTTTACCATCAGGTTCCAAGAAGATTTTAAATGTGACAAACTCGTCTCCTTTTTAAGCATCTATTTTATTACTCTCAATGAATAAGTAAGGAAAAATATAAATATGATAAAATGTGATCTGATAATTACAATTTTAAGAGGGGACAAAAATCATTCTAAAAAGAAATAAATTTGAAAACTTATTTCTTGCCCCTTAGTATTTGGGGGGTTTTTTGTTTGTTTTTTTAACTAACTCAAAGTTCATAATTAACAAATTAATTGGGAAGTATATTTTTATCTGAATCAGTATATTAAGTTCAGGAAAATTGTTCATTTAAAAATACAATTAAATATCAGCCTAAATAAAAGATTGTATACCCTTATGAAAAGAGTATTTAAAAAGCTGCTTGAATTGTACACATTGTTTTTTTTTCTGTAGCCAATGAAGAAGAATATCAGTTGACAATGATTAATGACAGCTATGTCTCTGATCTTGATATATTATCCTGTACTATGGAAGATGTTAAAAACATTACTGCAGAGTACACCATGAAGAATGCAGTAAGTATTCCCATTACAACAAATGTGCAAATTATCTTCTTCAACTCAAATAGGGAATCTTAGCAGTTCTTTTTAATAGTTAAAAGCATCTATAGTATTTAAATTATTTCTGTGTCTAGTACCAACATAACCCACATAAAGGAAAGCCATTGGGATTCTGGACTTAAACCAGGGAGATGCTGATTCCCACTGATAGTGAACCTAATGTTCCCTGAGTCAACCCAATGTTTGTTACTTAATCTATTAATCTATAAAATTATAGTGGGGAAGACAATCCATGTATGCTACTTCCTGGGCGAGGGGTGGGGGGGAGAGGAGGCTGAATAAAATGATAAGTGAAATAAATAAGTCATTCAAGAATATTGGTTCCCATGATACTGTGATAATTTTATATGTAATAAAAATGTAAACAAATATATATATGCTTGCACATGCACACCATTACTTATATAAAAGATAATTGCCTGAATTTGCATGACATTTACAGATCTTTAGGTAGCCATTTTGCTGTTCTTACTCAGAGAGCTTGATTCTGGAATTGTTTGCAAACATGCTGGCCCTCTTTGATCACTGAGGCATGCCATAATTTGATTTACCATGATTTATTGAATAAAAGGCAATTATCTTGATTTGCCCAATATAAACACAATATATGTCCCTAAAAGGAATCTTAATTTGATTCAGATATCTGGACTACCCAAACTTAATTCAGAATCCATATAGATCTGAAGCATACTGTTAATAGTCAGAAATAAATCATAATATATTCATTCATTTATTCATTTACTCATTCTCTCGTTACCCAAATAATATGTTAATTTTTTCATATCTCATTAGTTTAGTATATTTGTAGCTCATAGCATTTGTGTTTATTTTCCTTTTGCCAACCTAAAATGTGTTTCATTGAATATATATCATGTTTTAGGATATGTTTGCTGTAGCTGTTTCTTTGGCTACTGGAAAAATTTTGTACATCTCTGATCAGGCTGCCTGTATCCTCCATTGTAAGAAAGATTTATTTAAAAATGCCAAATTTGTGGAGTTTCTGGCACCTCAGGATGTCAGTGTGTTCTATAGCTCAACTATACCATATAGATTGCCATCTTGGAGTATTTGCAATGGAGTTGGTAAGTCAGTTAAATTCTTCAATTATGCCTACATTAATATGTTTTACCCATACTTAATTGAGAAGTTTATATTTCTTTAAAGATCAGATAATTATAGTTGTGTTGACTCATGAAAAATCTAAATCCATAATTACGTAGTTCTTTTTACAAATATTAATTCTTTTGAGCTTTTCTGATTTTTTTTTCTCCTTATGATGAAACCACTTTTCTGGGCAAACCGATCACTGTTTCATTGCTGTATTTTTAATAAGTGTCACCTGTCAAAGTGTAGTAGAGAAGCAGGGTTGGGCTATGGCTATGAAATAACAAGGATATCAGGGCTATAATCTAGATTAAGAGATGAAAAATATCTCAGAAGAAGGTAGTGTCAAATGAGTTCCACAGGAACAAAGAATCTATATGGTCTTATCCATAAATTAATTCTTTAGTATTTTAATTCTGGGGTCCCCAACCCCTGGGCTGCAGCCCAGAGCCACACAAGTGGAAACTGGGCCACACACAGCAGGAACTCGACTGCATAAGCGGGTGAGCAGGCAAATGCACAAAGCTCAATTTGTGCAAGCGGGCAAGTGATCCTACCACTTGCACAAAACCATTCCTCTCTGACTGCCACCCCCGCCACCGCTGCTCTGCAGAGCCAAAAAGATTGGGGACCAGTTTCTTAATTAGAAAGTTATGTGTTCTGTGGCTACCTTTAATTTTTCAGATTAAAGCAATTCTTCACATTATAACTCCAAATGGTTAAAAGTTGTTCTTGCATACTTCTGTCAGAGTTTATGAGGGAAACTTTTAAAAACTTAAATTATTATTTGAAAATAGTAACCAATTTCAGTTTCCCAAGTGATATACAGTTAGTCCTCAATTTACAACAGGTCATTTAATGACTGTTCAAAATTACAACAGCATTGACAAAAGTGACTTATGACTATTTTTCACATTCACATTCACACCCCATCCCCATGGTCATGTCAACAAAATTTGGATTCTTGGCAACTGGTTCATATTTATGACAGTTGCAGTGTCCTGAGGTCATGTTGTCACCTTTTGAGAACTTCTGACAAGCAAAGTCAATGGGGGAGCCAGATTCACTTTACAACTACTTAACAACTATGGTGAGTCACTTAACAACTGTGGCAAAAAGGTCATAAAATGGGGCAAAATTCACTTAAATGTTTCATGTAGCAACAAAAAATTTGGGCTCCATTGTGGTCACAAGTCAGGGACTCCTGTAATAAATTTAAAACTGATAATGATAAAACTATTTTATCTTGCAAAAGTTTCTTCATTAAGAAAAGTTTTCACAATATTGGGAATGCTACATGGAAACATCCTTTAGTTAAATGTGAATATATCAATTGTAATGTAAAACTGAAAATACTATGTCTTGTAGTATTTATTCTTTATTTTTGCCATGCATATGCCAGCCTAGAGAGTCTTTGTCATATCTTATCTAACAGTGAAATGCTGTATAGATAGAGTCCATTTTGACAGATAAAAAATAATTACGTCATTGGTAAGTTTTAAAGTTTAAACATTTGCAAGGAATCTCTGTGATTGCTGTTAATCTAAAAAGGGATACACGCTTATTATAATTTCATTTTCAAATGTATTTGATTCTTTAGTAACTGAATTTATTTTATACGTCTTCTGTCTTGTATGTTTGTACTTGCACTGCCAAGGGCATCACCTTTGTGGGATACAGATCTCTATTCCCTTGGGTCTAATTCATAGGTGGGAGACAGAGCATAGACATGCATACAAGGGCTGTACAAATGATTTGGAGAGTCATTTCACAAAGCAATTGAGGCTTCCAGTCTAATTTGCTATGTGAAATGGCAGGTGATACTATGAAGGCTTGGCATAATCATTTCAATGATCTCTTCACATTGTCTAAGGAATGTGTGTGCTACCTTGCTATCAAAGCACAGCATGTTTGAATGGGAGCATTTGGGTTCTTCATGAAGAATAGCTCCAAAAGCTTTGCCACGGGTATAAAAATGTTTTCCATTTGGTCAAGCTTCTCCCAACCCTCACTTAGAATTGTTCTACCAGAAATTCAGCATTGACATTCTGTTTTACCAGAATAACTAAATAACTTCCTAATAGAGCCTTGGTGGCGCAGCAGACTAAAGCACTGTTAAGTAACACCAGCTGCCTGCAATTACTGCAAATTCAAATCTCACCAGGCTCAAGGTTGACTCAGCCTTCCATCCTTTCGAGGTAGGTAAAATGAGGACCCGGTTTGTGGGGGCAATAAGCTGACTTTGTATAAAAAAGAACACCCCTGGGGGAGGGGGCGAAAGCCCTACTAAGCAAGTATATACAAAAGTATGAAGGCTATTGCTTAACGCATTGTAAGCCGCCCTGAGTCTCCGGAAAAGGGTGGCATATAAATCGAATAAATAAATAAATAAATAAATAATACCAAGGCAACACAGAGTTTTGTAGCTTATCAAATGTTTTAAATATTTTTATAGAATCTGCTACCCAAGAGTTCATGAAGGAAAAATCTTTCTTCTGCCGCTTCAGGTAATACAAACTATAATAATCAATAGTCAATATTTTGTGGGGACTTGGACTCAGGCACACCCTTATATTTTCTCCTAGAAAAGTTGCTACTTTTTCCTGCCGCAATCCTGCCTTTGATCTTCATGATTACTATTCAGAAGACATAAATGAAACATTCTAGTAAAAAAAAATATGAAATTTTCTCTTTTGAATGGAAAAAGTGATACATTCATTTCTGAAAATCTCCAAACCTATGCCATATAATAATCTATAACAATATAATAACTGAACTATGTTTTTTCACATTTTTAGTACAGGAAAAGTGAATATAAATGAGACTTGCTACCATCCATTCCGTATGACCCCATACCTTATTAAAATACAAGATATAGAAGATCAACTTTGTTGCATGTTGCTTGCAGAAAAGGTACACTCTGGGTATGAAGGTAATATACTGTATTTTTTTTTCTTTTCAAAGCAAAAAAGACATTATTTTACAAAAACTGCTCATCTTTTGAGGAAGCTACCATTGATAACATAGAGAGGTTCCCATGTGAAAAGCCACTGTATTTTGTAGAAAAAGGTCTCGGAAGATAATTAGTTTAAAGTAACCTCTGTTACTAATCAAGTTTACTTAGAAGCAAAATTATTAGTATTATTATTATAGTAATATAATGCCTCCTATTTTTTGTATTCCTCCTGTTACAGTATATGTGTATCTTTTGGAAAATAGAACTAATTAGTTTCAACTGGATATATAAGTATGCATAGAATTGGTGGCCTTATTTCCATATTTTATTTATTTGTTCTTTTATATTTTATATTTAGATGTCATAAGCATACCATTCATTGTAAAGATTTCTTTACAATAGTTTCAGAAATAGTTTCAGAAACTGTATAAACTTGGAGAAAGATGGCGCTCCATGAGCCCTTAGTCCTGTTGCTTAGTTGTTGAGCAGTAGTTCTTTCTTTCTTTCTTTCTTTCTTTCTTTCTTTCTTTCTTTCTTTCTTTCTTTCTTTCTTTCTTTCTTTCTTTCTTTCTTTCTTTCTTTCTTGAATTTATATCCCATTAGCATTATCTAACAAGAAAGATTATAACAGTCATGAACTATCAAAGCCCAGTTGACAGAGGCAGTTGACAGATCTAAGGATATAAATAAATAATAATTTATTTAGTTTATTACTATAATATATCATCCACCAAGACAAGGAAAGCAATTTCAATCCCATATCCCAATTGAACTTGATTGAAATGGATCTAGATAATCAATGTTCTCCAGATGTGTCCAGAGTGCAAGACTACACATCTGGAGTGAGGCAGATGTAGAAAAATAATCATGCCTTCACTGTAATGAAATTTAACTACAAATGGGTTTCAGTCTCTGCTTGAGTCTCCAGAATTTCCTTGTGCTCAAACTATTGCCCTTTCTGTTTCAGATCCCTCAATTTCCCAATAAGCAAGGAACTTTCTGCAAGGGAGAAGGTTTCATTGAATAATTTTGCCTAATACCCATACCATTTTAATTAATAGTATTGCTACAATTCGCAGGAAAATCTGAAGTGCTTTCAATAAACCATTTGTATATATCCGCAATGTAGGACAAACTATTTTAACCACTTCACTACTCCAGCAGAGGGTTATACTAGTGACCAAATTAAAGCTGACAAATAATATTTGTGCCAATGATCTCACATAGAACTCCTGTGCCTTTTAGAATACCAACTTTACTCTAACAGACTACCAGATTGAGAGTATGCTAAATTCCATTTCTATAGTCAGATAGTAATTGGGAAGATCCATGGTTGTTGATTCAAAATTTGAGCTGCTCAACCCAATGCTTCTTTCAAAGTGCCCACAATATCTTAGAAATGGGAAATATTAGGCAACAGATTGGACAGTGGACCAAAACAATCCCAACAAACCCAGGCACAAAAGTATAAATTGGTCAACTGTTGCATAGAAAATTGAATCACAAGATGCAATTCCCATAGACACTTACCATGCCGCAGTAGATCTGGTCTGTACAGCTAAGTAACTTTGGAAACAGATCTGAGGGGGGAAATATTTCTCTTGCTGGTGATGGATGACTTATAAGTCAGCATTTTCATTCAGAGGTTAAACCTTCAATGAGAAAAGTCTTAATAGCAAGTAACCTGACATTTGAAACAGGGCTTTTAGGTAGGACGGGTGAGGGTGAGGTCTTTTTTTTTTATTGTTATCACCATGACTTTTTTTTGATAGATTGTTCCGGTATAATAGCTATGCTTAAAGCTCCTGCATGTGTACATTTTATAGTAATCTTGACTAACAGAATGTAATATGGTTGCTGACTGCTCCCAAAATCTCATCCTCCCCACCCACCCCCCGCAAGCCATAATGAAGCCAGCACAGTCAAGATTGACAAACAAACCTATTCCCTCATTAGCCTTATCTCAGAACTCTTTTGATCCTAGACACTCATTTCCATTCAATTCCACAGCCAACTGGAGACCTGTTGTTCTCCTATCCTCTGCTTTCTTCCACCCTTGACTCTTTTGCTTCCTGTCTACCTTCTTTGTGGATTTAAAGAGGGGAAATATATTCCACCTAGAATATTCCTTGTATTTCATGTACTACCAGTTGGGAAATAAAGATTTTGTTTATCCTTTCCTGTTATATTCTAAGTATTATTCAGTAAAAATAGGTTTAACTAATCTCAATAAAATGATTAGATTCAAGGATTTAAGTGTTTTAATTATATTTATTGTAATAGGCTTTTAATGTCATAAATTCAAATAATTGTAACTTGTTTATTTCTGTCAAGTGATTAGTCTTATATCTGTATTTAAAATACAAAAGCATCACAGAATTAAAACAAACTGATCACACTATTTGATAAGTCATCTTGCTTTTAGTACCAGTTGCTGTGAAGAAGTTGAATACTCCACAAATTATCTGTTTCTTTAGTGTACCCTGTTTACATATATATTTTTTTCTATTAAATGTACTTCTTTTTCTTTCAGCACCTAGAATTCCTCCTAATAAAAGAATCTTTACAACCGTCCATACACCAAGTTGCTTATTCCAAGAAGTAGATGAAAGGTGAATTAAAACTACCATGCTTATTGTTTTAATATATGTTTTGCTACCTTGCTTATGAAAATAATAATGAAAACAGGTAATGTACTTACACATATTATAATAATGCATGGGTTTATGTTGTTGGCTTTTGTTAAATTATGAAGAAAAAAGATTGCATAAAATTAAAAAAATGAAGTATAATTTCTCTCTTTCAGAATGATTTTGTTCCTCTTTTCTTTCCATTAATAATAGCAGAAATTCATAATTAAATTCTGAATGAAAACCTTGCATTACAAAAATTAAAGCAGCATTCCTCAACTTCTGCAGCTTGGCAGCCCGACAAGGGTTAGAAGGGAACTGGGCTACGTGAGCAGTGAGCTTGTGTATGGGTGGTATGCGCAGCTCAATTTGCACAAGTTGAGCGTGCACATGTGCGGTGCACTGGCCTACCTCTCACAGAAGTCAGCTGCTTGTGTGGCCCAGTTGCAAATAGCCCAGGGCCTGGGGATTGGGGATCCCTGGATTAAAGGACAGTATAGCTATTTCATACTGCTACTTGAATTTTATAACCTTATATAGATAACTTTTATAAAGAGATAAATATAACTATTTTTCCCAGTGTTTTGCAAATTTAAGTGTGATATAAATTCCAGATATACTGTACCTATTTTCATTTTATTTCAATTGGAACTAAATTGATATACTATATATATAAAATGTGTTCTGCTCTATTTTTATTCAAATTCTTTTTTAAGAGCTGTGCCTCTATTGGGATACTTACCTCAGGACTTAATTGGAACTCCTGTTTTACTACATCTTCATCCAAGTGACAGAGCTTTAATGCTAACAATTCACAAAAAAAGTACGTTTTCTACTTTCGCTTTTCATGAAGGGTTGGAAGACAAAAATGAAGAAAACAAATGCAATAAAACATAAGGGATGTTCATAGAGTTTTAAGAAATATTTAACAGATTGATCTCCTGATTAAATTTTGATTACTTACTCTCTCCACTACACTCTCTTCTTCTGTCTTGTTTATTTGTAGATTCAAGTATCTGAGCAAAGGTACCATTTTTTCTATCTTAATCACATTATTGGTGACAGAGAATAGATGAAGCAATAATTAGATCCACTGATATAAAAAATATAAAAACTTGACCATGACACCCATGGTCAAAATTGATATGTGTATGTGTATACTTATGACTGAAATAGTATTCCATTAAGTTTTGAGATTGTTCAGTCTCAAAGGAAATGTCTTCTGTACCTGTACAGAAACATTCATGGAATCAACTGTGCCAGATCTTCAGAGAATGTGACAGCTTTAACACTATGAAGAACATTGCTTTGTAAAGCACCTTTTGAATGCTTTATACAGCCTTATTTTCAAGTATTCAAGTATACATGCAAAATAGCATATATGTCTATTAATATCTAATTGTGGTTAGTTGCATCCTTTCAGTAACCTTCAATTCCTCAATAGCCTCAGTCTAATGTGGCTGATGCTATTGAACTTCAAAAAAAGTTTCAAATATTTGACTATTTAAAACATTATAAATGTTGTTAACATATTGTATGAGAATTTAATACAGCCTTCTGATTGCTCCAAGTCTAGATTCAGTCTAAAATTTAGAAACTTGAATTTAGACATACTGTGTAAATATTATTCTTGCCCATTTTCAGCATTGCAAAGACAAAATAAGTTAATTTTACATTTTCATGTCAGCAGTTCTTTTCATCATCTACTGAGCTAAAACCAAATTAGATAATTCATGCCGAGTCTCAAGTTCAAAGAGCTTTTTTCATCAAACTATTTTTCATCAAAATAATTTCTCCTTTAATATTTACAAGTTATGTAGTTTTATAGTGTGCTACTGATTTTCAAACAATCACTTTTCTCTATTTCTTTATCATTAAAGCTTGCATGATTTTTTTTTTTTTTACAGTACTTCAGTATGGTGGACAACCATTTGATTATTCACCAATCAGATTCTGTACTAGAAATGGTGAATATGTAACTCTGGATACAAGCTGGTCCAGTTTCATCAATCCTTGGAGTCGAAAGATTTCCTTTATAATTGGAAGACACAGAGTTCGAATGTAAGAAATTAGTGTCAATAAAACAAGAATTCATGAGATAAATTGTTTGCAAGAGGTCTCCTTACATTAGAATGTGCCAAAATCTAATTATACAATTAAAGAGATCCTTTGTGTAAAAGGATAATTCCCTACTCTTTCTTCCTTCTGTAGGAACAGATGTAGACTTCTCAGTGCCATTGGATATGATGCCATTTACATATATAGTTTGCCTAAATTTTACATATATAGCTTACCTAAATTTTAAATGATAATAATAAATAACAAAGTAAAACCCTAGTGTTTACTTTTAGCAAGGGATTATTTATTTTCATGTGGTGGTGTGGTATCAATCTAGATTAGGTTTCCTGGAGAATTTTTCTGTCAGTATAAAAGCTGGTACTAGGAAAGGCCAGTCCAAATTGGTCAGACAGTAAAAAATAATAAGTTCTCCTTATCCCCTTCCCTTGAAACAAAGTCCAGATTAGTCTATTTTAGAAAAGCTGTTCTCAGTTGTATGATTGGCATCTTACACTGTTTTGCCACATTTCCATCATGGATGCCTTTGCAGACTGTATCCAATATAACTTATTGAGGTACTGGTTATATAATATGGTATTCCTTCAAATCTACACCAAAGAGGCTTTAATAATTTCCTTATGGGAATTGAATTATCTAAATTTATGCAATTCAGTCTAACCATTTCACACAAACTGTAGGTTGAAATCATTGTGGATGTCATCCTGTGCAAGGTTTTCAGCTTTCTTTTTTCAATGATATATATGATATATGCATAAATTTAGAATCTAAGATATTCTAGTTTATGTTCATTTAGTAATCATGAATACCTTTTGGAAAGTCAAAATGTTGGTACTAATTTACATGCATATTTTAGAAATGATTTTTTTAATGAACGGGGAGAAAACAACTGCCTTTAAATTTGCATGTGTTAAATGCTAAATGTTTATAAGAAACTTAAAATTGTCCCAGATATTTCAAGTTTTGTCAAGAGTTGCTTCAGATTATATAAATAAAGTCATGTTTGGACAATGTAAGCCTGAATCTTTGATCAATTTAAATGTTTATAGATGCAAGAGAAAAAAACAGACTATATGTAACTGAAATAAATAAACTTGTCATTGTATATTATTAATGATTTTTAGGGGCCCTTTGAATGAAGATGTATTTGTACCTCAGCACAGCGAAGAAAAAATGCAACATCCTAATATTGAAGAAATTACAGAGCAAATACATAAGATATTACTACAAGTATGATATTTATTTATTATATATTTATTCACAGATATACATACACACAAGTGAGAAGCAAATAATCTTGAGTTACAATGGCAGTTTGGACCAGAATTGCCATTGCTAAGCAATGCACTTGTAAGACGTGAAGCCACATGACTGTGTCATGTAGTGATGATGGTCCCAGTAGTCCTTATTGCCATCATAACTCCAAAGACTCTTATGGGCTTACGGAAGAAGCTGGAGGTCAGGTAGAGGCTGTAGACAAATAGGGTGGTGCTGCAAGTGGCATGAAACATGGAGTGTGGGCAGGTAGAGGTGATCCCCAGGATCTCACATTCTGTAGTGAGGCTCCTCAAGAAAAAGTGATGGGAGCTATTTATGGACATGATGTGCAACTTTCTCTGCTCATTTCCACATTGACTTTGCTTGTGGGAAGCCAGGAAGGAAAATTGCAAATGGTGATTACATGACACAACTCACTGCGACATCATGATTACAAGCCAAGCATCTGATAACCCAGATTGAATTCATGTGACTGCAGGGATGCTGTGATAGCCAAAACTCCAAGAATTGGTCATAGGTCCATTTTTTAGGACCACTATAACTTTGAACAGTTGTTGAACAAATGGATGTAAATTGAGGACTACCTATACACACACAGACACAAATATATGAACTGCGTAACTAGTACCTTCAAAATATTGAAAATTTTGCAAATGTAATTCTGCTTTTGGTGTTTTTAAATATCCTTGTGTGCTGAACCCACTTCACAGGGTATTATTGTGAGAAAATGGGAGGAGGAAATTTGGCTATGTTCTTCATCCTTGAGTTATTTATGAAAATAATAAAGGAGAGATGCAAATAAATAAGGTTTCTGACTAGCAATGTCCTTCATTATTACAATATATATCTATATTTTTAGCCTATATATAATAGTGGCTCTAGTGGCTATGGAAGTTTGGGCAGCAATGGATCACATGAGCATCTAATGAGTGTGGCTTCATCCAGTGACAGCAATGGGAACAATGAAGATACTCAGAAGATACAGAAAACTGTAAGTTTGGCATTGTTTTGTGTTAATATTTTCAAACTAATGAGAAAAAGGTAGTAAATGGCTCACATTATAAATGTGAGCCAATTAAACAATTTCTAATTAATTATTCCAAATAAACATGCATCAAGTATGGTTTAAAGATTGTCTCCTCTTGATTCCAGAATTCTTTTCAAAATACTTGTAAAAATGGAAGTGTGGACAGAACTCGTGCCTCCTTTGATTCTAGATTAAAGCTTGAAAATCAGAAGAAATCTTACAGAGGTATAAAGCAATGTCAATTTAAAGAAATTACTTCAGTTATTTTAGCTATATCTTCAATTATTTTAACTAAACTTTTGGTCAAATGCACTCAGTCCAATTCCGCTAACGATAGTCATTTTGTGTGGTATTTCTTATATCTTAGATAGCAATAGCATTTAGATTTATATACTACCCCATTACAGCACTCTCTGGGAAGTTTACAATGTAGAAGCATTATTTGCATATTGTCCCCAACAATCTGGGTCCTCGTTTTACTGATCTTGGTAGAATGGAAGGCTGAGTCAACCTTGACCCCGTCAGCATCAAACTCCAAGCTGTGGGCAGAGGGTGCCTGCACTTTAACCCCTGCGCCACCAGTTCTTGAGTTGCCTATGTTCTTAGGCTTGGTTTTATCAGCTTCCTGACTAGAATGTTTGATTATGGAAGAAAAACCAAATAAACCTCTATAATATTTTTATTTTTATGTTGCTCAGAGAAACCCACTGACTACCGTGATCATACCAATAGTACCACTCAATTGTTTGAAAATGATGGCATTGGGACTACTTGCCAAAGTAGTTCAGTTGCAAAAGAATCAACTTGGGGGGAACAAATGATGTATTCATATCAACAGATCAGCTGTTTAGATAATGTTATCAGGTAAGCAATAATGTATTTCACTGAATTACTGATGTGTATATGTATGCACTTTTTAAAATGACTGTTTTCATAAAGTTTTAAAGTTGCTTTTTCTTGTAGATATTTAGAAAGTTGCTGTGCAGCTGATACTATGCAGAAAATGACTCACCAGACACCATATACTGAAGTAGCACTGAATACTGATATATATAGAGAGAAAATGAATGCTGATACAACAAAAGCATCCACAGGTATTGGAGACTTTGTTTATGGATTTCACAGAGAAGTCTTATGCACATTTATCTTCCACTAATGTTACTCCTTACCCAAGTGTGTTTAGGATTGCAGGTTCCATTTGGGCAATATTCAGTCTTATAACATGGTCTTTCCTAAGCTGAACTGTACAGTGCAGCTCACTTTAAGCAGTCTGTAAAGCAGTCACTTTAAGAAACAGTCCATCTTTTCTTCTTCAGCCATGATGATATTTTGACTATGAGTTAACCAACAAGAATCAGCAACAGTGAAGCAAGGAAACTTGTGATACATTCATGTTGCTGGTAATTGTCTGTTCTGTATTATTAGGTTTCTCAAAGACCAGAGAGCATGGTAGAAAAAAAAGAATACAATAATTTTCAACAAGCAAATGATTTGATTTTGATTTAATGCCAGTCTTAGAAATAGGTTTACTATTTATACCAGTATTGTGTAGTTTTTTTTGTTAACTTAGCATTTAGTACAGCATATTTATGAACAAATTGGTTTACAGTTCATGGGCATTTAAATAATCTAAATGTTGAAATTAAGAGAAAAATAATTCATGTTCTTGTGCTCATTCAGAAACATTTCCTTAAAAAAGTATTGCAGGGAATATTTGCTTTCATTATAGATAAAGTACTTGGAAATTAAATTGAAAAACAGTACTAATATTTTATTCCCCAGTCTAAATCTGTAGAAGCCAGGAGGAATGACAATTTAATGCTTTAGTCTTGATGACAATGATGGAAACTTTTATCAATGAAAACATATTTACAAGTTCATGAAATGAAAAAGTGAAACACACATAATTTTAAAAATTTCTAGGAAGCTGAAAAACAACACTATATAAACCTTTCTGACTCTTTATCATATTTTTGTCTCAGTCTAGTAGATCTGGATAGTTTCACCTGTCGTCATGTTTTATTTGTTTGAAAAATTTGCATTTATTCTTTTTATTCTTTTCTCTTTGTGTATATGGTGTGTTTATGTTGTTACTGAAAAGAAAGGGGACAGTCAAAAACTCACATAGGTCCTGCAGTGTTGGAAACATCTGACACATCCAATGCTTCAGCTCTTATGGATGCTCATTTAACTTCTTTGACTTTTCCTGGACAACCTGAAAGTGTAATATCTTTTGTCAGTCAATGCAGCTACAGCAGCACCATAGTTCATGTTGGAGATAAAAAAACACAGCCTGAATTAGGTATAGTACCACTTTTGTTATGAGGCAGAATATGACTCTATGTTCTCTAGAATAAATGTAGGAAGTTTATTATATTTATATTTAATTGTAATAATTATGTGCTCTCTTTCCTATATAAACTTCGGCAGACTACTATAGACATTTATATTTAACATGTTTACAACTTTTTAATAACATTAAAAAATTCCTATATGTCTGTCTTCAAATTTATTTTTAGAAATTATAGAAGACAATCTATCTGGGATAAAATCCACAGAAAATCAAACTATTGTTCTACAATCTAACAGTTCACAAGAGAAAAAGAGAAAAGCTATATTTAAGAAATTGGGCCTTACAAAGAATAGCCTTGCAATACATACTCAAAAAGAAGAGTGGAGTTTTATGAATAAGTGTAAAGAAATAAAAAGGTTTCATATTTTTAAATGTGCTTGCAATTGCTACTTTCAAAAAAGACCCAAAGGATGCCCAGGAGAACATGGTATGTTTTTTTTAAATAATTATTGTTAATTTGTTTAAGACTTTATGTATATAATTCAGTAAAAATGTAGATATGTGCTGTATTATATGCTTTTTCCAAAGGTCAGCACTGTATCTCAGATCTATGAACCAGCATGCTAGCTAGGGAATTGAAGTCCACACATCAAAGTTTCCAAATTTGAAAAACAGTTAGCCAAACGAATGAGAGATTAAGTTATCATTTTCAAAGATATGTAACTTTCCACTTCTTCCAAATCTACAAGTAGTGTAATTTGTCACTTCGTATGCAAAACAAGGAGCATGCTTTCTTCTATATTTATTGTATTTATGCAGATTGCAGATTTAGAATAGCTTCTGGAGATGGAAGAATCAAAAATGTGTTATAACAAGGCATTTAAATAGAACCAAATTTATTAAAGCTTAAAATATTTCAGGACCTGGAAAGAAAAAAAAAACCTACTGAATTTTTCACTTCTGCAACTAATAGAGAGTCTTCAAGTCAAAAGATGTGTCTTCTAAGACAGGAGTCTCCAACCCCTGGGCCATGGGCTGGCACCAGTCCACGTGCACCAGAAACTGGGCCACACAAACAAGCAAAGCCCCATCTGCACATGTGCAGGATCAGGCAACATGTGAAACCACGCCTCCCTGGTCCGCAGAAAAAGCTCTCTCCATGGAACTGGTCCATGGCACTGAAAAGGTTGGGGGCTGCTGTTCTAGGAAGAGACAATTTGTTGTGATCTAAAAATCAAGATTGTGAGTTCTAGTCCCACTTTAGGCATAAAAAAACTGGCTAGGTGTATCACTTTGTCTCAGCCCAACTCAACTCATAAGGTTCTTGTTGTGGGGAAAATAGGAGAAGGAAGGAGTATTGGTATGCTTGTTCCTTTGAGTTGTATATGAAAAGACTGGCTGGATAGAAATAATTTTAAAAAATAATAGAGTCAAAACAGATGTTCAGACACAATTAAATGCCTTCTCTTTCTAGATATGTATGGATTACACCATGGTTCTGAAATAGCTTTATCTTGGAAGAAAATTGGGAGAATCAAAAAATCTAAACAAAAACGACACAAGCAACATGATTCTTCAGACAATAAAATATCTGGTACCAAACCCTTGCATAAATTTCTTCTGCTTAGCCCAAATCCATCAAATAACTCACAAGCAAGTTATCCAACTGTGCCAGTTTCAACAATTATGCCCACCATTTTTCCATCTGCAGGAATCACACCAGCGGGACCTGAAGTTTCCCCATCTTATTTTAATGAAACACAGGATTTCAAAAAACATTGTCCTCTGCCATTAACTGAGTTTGTTCCACCCTTAATGACTCCAGTAGTAGCATTTGTTCTCCCTAATCCTGTATGTCCTCAGTCAAACAATAGTATTCCTCAGACATCTTGTCTTGAGCCATCTGGTTTTTCTGTTCAGCCTTCTTTCTCTTCAGAAACTTTGCTTACAGCACTTCCTTCATTTGCTGCCTCAAACAAATTCCTTCCTGAAGTAGATTTTTCAGCACAACCATTTTGTTATAATTCTTTAGCAAATAGTGAAAAGAACCCTGTTGTAGAATGCCAAAATAAGCTGTCCCGTTCCTGTACACCGGAGTCCTTGGGTCTACAAGATCAGTCCTCATCAACATTGTTCCAGTCACGATGCAGTTCTCCTTTACAGTTGAATCTTCTGCAATTAGAAGAAATGCAAAAAATATTAACAAGTGGAAGTGCTGCTATAGAGGGAAATAATGGGACTTTAACTGATGGAGAGATAACAAATAAACAATTAAGCAGCAATGATAAAAGAAAAGCATGTTTCGTAAGCATTACACATATTTACCTATTTATTATGCATGTGAAAAATTCTTTAAAAATTGTCTACATTTATTTAATATAGCTATTCCTTGACTTACAACCACAATTGAGCCCAAAATTTCTGTTGCTAAGCAACGCAAGTGAATTTTGCTTCATTTTATGGCATTTCTTGCCACAGTTAAGTCAATTACTGCAGTTGTTAAATTTAGTAACATAGTTAAGTGAATCTAGTTTCCCCATTTACTCTGCTTGTCAGAAGGTCACAAAAGGTGTTTACATGACCCCAAGACCCTTCATAAATACATGCCAGTTGCCAAGCATCCAAATTTTTATCATATGACTATGGGTATGCTACAACAGTCATAAGTTTGAAAAATGGATATAAGTCATTTTTTTCAGCGTTTCTGTAACTTTGAAAGATCACTAAACAAATGATTGTAAGGAAAGAACTACCTGTAGTGCATAGTATCTACAGTTTCATATTTTCTTTAAGAACTAATTGCTTTAAAGGTATATAATTAAAGCACAAACTCTGGTGTAAAAGCTACTGTATTGCATTATTTTTTGTTAAAATTGGGAATCTTCATACTAGAAAATATGAACAGCTTTCAGTATGTTTACACAATAAAGCTAACTATTCTTATTTGTTTGTAGAGCCTCTATTGCAGGCAATTACATATTTCAAGGGACTTTATAGATCATGTAGCCCAAGTCTCTGCTTATTTAAAAAATCTAGAGCAATAGCACAGATTGTCCCAAAGGTGCTTTTCAAAAGGCAACTGGACTTTCTTGAATTTTTCCCCCTAGAAAACATTTTGTTTCTTATCCAAGAAACTTTTTCAATCTGAGAATCTCCATAGACAATAGCACAGGTTGTTGCATGGTCTCTCTTAAAGACTTCCAGCAAAAGACAGCCCATACTGTACAAAGTATGGAATGTACATTATTATGATTTAGAATAAATTCCTAACTAAACTTTTTGTCCATAGCTGTAATGGTTGTCTTTTTTTTTAAGGCAAAGTATCTGTCTTCCACTAATATAATTGCTATGTGAACCTTATATAATGAGCATAATCCCAATCCATTTATTGAAAACTAAAATTTCTTCCTTAATTATTTAAAGGGATATTGTTTTATTTTTGTTTGTTAAGGTTAACACACCAGTGGAAGTTCAGAATAGTGATGATTTTTCTTTATCTATTGACGTACTTGATTTACTTCAAGAAGACACAAATTCAGTCACTGGATCTGTTTCATCAGGAAGTTTTGCTTTAGCAGCTGCTGAGTCTTTAGATTCTGGATCACATGGATGTGATATGTCAATCTGTGGAGCAGGTAATGTGGCATGTGCCGGTATTCTGGAAGCAGTTAAATGGGAGGGGAAAGAATCAGGTTTTATGAATGAAAGTGTTGTTTTTCCCTTCTGTAGGATGTAGTGACACAAGTCATATTAGCAAGTATATTGGAAATATTAATTCCTCAGAAAATAATCCTAAAACAAAATGTTCACAAATGGAAGATGTACAGTATGTTAAAAGTGTCCTCCAGGATCCTCTTTGGCTCTTAATGGCAAATACAGATGATACCGTTATGATGACTTACCAGATTCCATCACGGTAATTTAGTTTTAATTTTGATTGAAGTTGCATAATATCTAAACTAAGTAATAACATTTCTGATTTCTATAAACCATTGTCTGTTGTTCATGTGAAAATGTATATTTACTTCAGTGGCATCTACAGGCTCTTGCTACTTTTGCCAAAATGACCCCCTTGTCCATACTTGGCCCCCATAGTCACCATTGGTTTAATGTTCTTAAACCAAGTTTTACGTTTGTGGGCAGAGGACCAGCACCATTTTTCACTGATTTGTAGAATTATTGTTTTGGAAGAAGCAATTTAGACCACTAAGTCCAAATTAAGAATTTTTAATAGACAATTGTTTAGCTTCCCTTGAAATACATTCAGTGAAGAAGAGCTCACCATTCCTTCAGTAATTAATTCCACTGTCAATTTTGTTTGCCTGTTAAGAATTATTTGGTAACATTCAGTCAGAATTTGCATTCCTGCAAGTTAAAATCATCATATTGTGTCCTGTACTCTAGGATGACAGAGAACATGACTTGACTTTTGTAATATCTGTGTAAAAACTTTTAAATATTTCTCCCTTCAGTTACCTTTTACTTAATGCTAAAAATATAATACCCAGTTCTTCCAAATGGCTCTTTAGAATAGTCTTCTTTGAGATTGTTCCTAAAATTACAGAAGGTACATGAGGTATCATGAGAACTCAACTAATATATAATATAGTAGAAGTCTCATTTAGCAGACTGGAAAGTTGTCAACTATCTACGTGACTAACTTCACATAAAAATAGAGTTTTTAATTACAATATAGAATTAAGTATTATAATTGTTACCTTTAATTGATGCAGTTAAAATTACATTTCCCTTTTTTAGTATCTACACCATGAGGTGACACATTCAGCTTATGATCAGTCACAATTGTAATATTTTTTGTCACACATACAGTAATACCAAGCCAGGTATTCCTCTTGTTTGAACCTTTTCCCCCCAGGCAAATAACTTTGCATTTCTTTGTAACATATTTCATTCTGTTAGCTATTCTTTGAAATTCTACAGTATTATCCCATCTAGTCTTATGTTATCTGCTGCATATTTAAAAATATCCATTTCTCTGTTCATCAGTATTTAGAATAGGTGCTCATAGTAAGAGAAATCAAATTGCCTCTGGTTCATTTTATATGAGCAATATCTCTTGTTCTAACTTTCTCTTGCACTAGTGATATTGAATGCTCAAGCAACAGAGATATGACATTTGACATTTTCTTTATTTCTTTTGAAAAAAAGGACATGCAGATCTACCTAATAATCTAAAAATAAGGTATAAGGGTTTGATCCACAGCCATAATAGCAACATCCATGGAAACCTAATTGGATGGCTCTGGGGGTTTTATCAGTAATTGTAAAGAAAAAAACTTTTAGCTTACTTCTTTATGATTTAGTGGGTTTTCTACCATTAGAATTACATGTGGAACTTAGAATTAGGCACAAGAGAGCTTTATATATTCATATTCTGCTCTGTTGTATAAGCCAACAACAACGTTCTTAACTGCATTTTTTCTTTGTGCCATCTAAACAGAAGCAATTGTTTCAGCCTATCACTATCCTAAAAAAATAAATAATTTGCACTGGCAGTAATTGGGTCTATATGTTAGAAAGTTTGATGTGAAATCTTATCTACCACGCAACAGGAGTCATTCAGAGATCAGGAAAATAGAGAATTTCTTAACAATTGATTATATCCTGTTTTGTGCACAGTTCCTATTTTGTCATCATTACATCAGCAGAATATAGAATTCCCTTCTCTCCCAAATAGTGAACATTCACATGAATCTTGATAATAGGTAATGTAAGACTCAATTTTGAATGTATACATCAAATAGTAAAATGTATAGTCCAAAATTAAATTGTATTTGTAACATTTTGCCTGTGATTATTTTTAACGTTTATACATTTTGGCTATTTCAAGGCTAAAATGAAACTCTTTATACTATATTTGCTTATGTTAGAAAATTGGAAACTGTTTTGAGAGATGACAAATTGAAACTGAAACAAATGCAGATGTTTCAGCCAGTATTTACGGAGGACCAAAAAAGGGAGTTACTTGAAGTTCATCCATGGATTCATAAAGGTGAACTCCCTCAGGCTCTTGCAAATTCGGTATGTTTTAGAGATTTTTTTAAAATTTTAAATATAAAAATTATTTTATATGTGGCTGGCATAATAATAAAGATATGTAGGTCACACTAGTATCAAAACATTTTAATATACCACATTTACTTCTCTGTAAATCTGTAAGACCACCTGTCTAACCAATGAAATTCTCGGCATGGAACATACCATAAAAAAACATCAGTAATAGTAAAAAAAAAAAAAAAAAGCCAGGTTGAACCTCTCTCATTAAAAACACAAAACACTTATACTGTTGGCATACATCCATGCTAGTTCCCAAATTATCAACATCTCCCAATGCCTGAGAGAAGAGCCAGTTCTTCACAGCCTTCCAAAAATTTTGTAAGGCTGGGATTACCTATAACTCTGGGGGATGCTGTTCCATGGGGCAGGTGCCATAACAGAGAAAGCCCACTTCCTAGGATTCAGTAGGAGACTCCCCCTTACTGAGGAGACCTGCTATTTGCCCTCTTTGTCCGATCATGTTGGACAGCCATAAACCCTTGGGGGGAGGTGATGCTACATGTAATCTGAGCAAATACCATGCAGATGACCAGCTCCTTCCTTGAACTATACATTGAACTGTTGGGAAGCAACAAAGCTCCCATCACAATGGTGTTATGTGGCCATACCATGGTGTACCTAAACAGGGGTGAAATCTAAATTTTTTTGCTACCAGTTCTGTGGGCATGGCTTGGTGTGGCGTGGCTTGGTGGTCATGTGACTGGGTGGGCGTGGCCAGTTTGACGTCATTCACGTCACTCTGCTCTACATGGAGCGCTTGGAGACAGAGCAAGCAAGACAGCTTTCCGACCTCTGTTTGTGTGTGTGTGGATGGGTGGGTGAGTGGGTGGGAGGGAGGGAGGGAGTGATCTGAAGCTGAGACACCCAAACTTATGGCAGGGGCGGGGGCAGCTTCTGAGCAGCCAGCTCCACCTGACCTACTCCCTGAGTCTCGCCGTTCTCCTCGTCCCCATCCCCACCCTACTCAAGCAGCAGTTTCCCTGCTTAGCCCCAACAAGCTATGCATCCATGGTACCCGCACCAGCATCCCAAGAGAAGCAGAGAAGATCATCGCTTGCAAACAGACAAGCAGAGGTAGCAAGCGTACGCCGTACTGTGGGAAAAATGAGAGGTCCTGTTGTCCCGCAGTACCTGCTGCTGCTTGAGTGGGGTGGGGGGGGGCGAGGAGAATGGCGAGACTCAGGGAGTAGGTCAGGTGGAGCTGGCTGACTCAGGGCTGCTCAGAAGCCGCCCGCGCCGCTGCCAGAAGTTTGGGTGCCTCGGCTTCAGATAGTTCCCTTCCTCCCTCACACACACACACACACACACACACACACACCCCAGAGGTGGAAGCCGCTGCTTGGGGGGGGGGCAGTAAGCTGCTAGCTCCTTCCCGCAGCCTTGCCATGCTTGCCTGCCTTCCATGTGGACTTCTGCTTGCCTGCTTTCACAAGCTGGCCACCGGGACCCCAGGAACGCAGCATGGAAGGCAGGTAAGCATGGCAGGACTGCGGGCCGTGGACCAGTTTGGGGGTGTGGCCAGCCAGCCATTGCTCCCGGTTCGGCAAACTAGCCTCAATCTACCAATCTCGGGCTACCTACTTGCCCGAGCCGGGAGCATTTCACCCCTGCATCTAAAACTGTTTCTGCTACCACATTCTTGACTAGCTAAAGTTTCAAATGCCCTTCAAGGGTACCTGTGTATAGATTATGTTGCAATGGTCCAATCAGAAGGAGACTAACAGTAGAATTTAATTTTGATGTGTTCAATTCAGGTTACTCCAGCCTATTGTTTTAATGCACACTCTCTTATGGGCACAATCAAATATTTCTAAGAATATTAATAAAAATATTAAAGTGAAGATTCCAGTTGATTAAAAGTTATGATTCACTTTTTCTTTTAAAGCTTTGTGTTAATTGTGAAGAAAATAGCTGATCTTATATACAAAATGAAGGAGAAATGGATGAAATGGAGCTTAATGAATGAGGTGGTGAGAATAGTTCACCGATCCTGAACCAATTCAACAGTGAAAATGTGTAATCCAGGAAAATAATTTCAAAACCATCTGCTTTCAGCTAAGGCAAAAGCATCACTCGATCTTAAAGATTACGTTTGTTTCTTGTGAAATGAATTTCATATAACAAATGGATTTTTTGTTCTAAAAAAGGTCATTTGTTAATAATCTCTTTTTATGGGGGCATGTCTTTCTATTACTATGAGCAATTGCTGAAAATGATTGTTTGCTTTAATAAAAACTTTTCAATTTTAAATTATTACATTTAAAGTTATAGTTTATTAAAATTATAGAAAATGCTACTAAAACCTCTCTGGATTCCATAAAAAATATAAAAATACTATGTCATCCTAACATTTCTTTCCTGACTCTATTTTTTTTCTGTAATATGGACTATATATTTTCCACTTAAGAAATATCTTAAATGATTTTGAAATTAATTGTTAAAAGATCAAATATTTTACAAGTATTTCAGTTATAAAATAAATCCACTGTTAACCATTAAATACATTTTGATTTACTGCTATATTTTAAATGCAATAACAGTACCTTATTCTTTCTGTAATCTCCACATCTGAGAGAGAATTTTTTTTCAGGTGAGAAAATAATACATGTTTGTAATAATATGATTTTAACTGTTGCATTTTGTATTTGGTAAATATTATAATTTGTTCCATTGTCCAGGTCTTAGAATTCATTTGTCACTCTTGTTTTAGAAACATACTTCTCTATATAACTGTAAAAATATGCTACTGCCTCAGAATGAATTTTTATGTTCTTTCTTTTAAGTCACAGGTCACTTTTAAAATCATAGTTGTACTGAAATAATTGCCCAGCAAGGAGAATCTAATCTTAACATTGACAATAATTTCTGTAGTGTGATAACAGAATATATATTTATTGTAAAGGAACATCACACAGTAAATCTGATTACATTAATAATTGTAATTACCTTGTTTTGCTTTGTGTGATACTCTTGAGTAGTTTTAACCAACTGTATTACATTCAGTATACTCTCTCTCCTGATTCTTTAGTCACAGAATGAACAGCAGTAGTATCTTTTTTTTTTTTTTTTGGTAGTATGAAAATGTTAAATTACTGCCTTGTCTAACTCTGTTGCTATGTTTAGTACATCTAATTTTGAATCTTCTGTTTCAAAAGTCTGATCCAAAGATTCTGCAATTAGAGTGTTGTCCCAATATTATTCCTGAATAACATAGATTATTATTTCCAGAGTCAATTAACTATTCATTCAAAGAAATCCGACTGTTCACTTGTTAACTTCTCTTTACCCAGGTTTCTAAGATCTTTCCCACATACCTTTACACTTTTCTTAAAACATTTTTATTAGTTTATAATGTAGCATACAAAGAAAATATAAAAGTAAATACCGTAGTAGGGAAAATAGGGAAGGGAAAAGTGAGGGAAAGAAAAGGAGAAAAAGAAGAAAAAACATTGACTTCTGATTCCCTTTAATGCAGTAGAATAAGGCATTAACATCAAACCTCCACTTTTTACTTTTACATAATAGTATAAACTAGCCAGTTCTACGGTATAACAACAAATCTAATCAGTAAAACCCAAAATCAAAGTTTCATTTTTTTCCCATGTCAAGCACAAAGTCCAGAAGCAGTTTCCAAGTAAAAATAAAAGTATTTGTATTTTTTTTTCTTTGATCAAAACAGTCAATATAGCCATCTCCATCAATTTTTGAAGCAATTCATCCATTGTGGGGATCGAGGTGACCTTCCATTTTTGTGAATAAAGTAGTGTTGCTGCCACATACCATTACACTTTAAAGGTGACAACCAGCACCATTAACTGTCTCCAAAAGCACAGTCGCAAGTAATGTAGTGGTGTTGCATGCATCAAGTAGCCACACTTAACTTGTCATATTGTGAAACTTCCAAATGTTCTTCAAGAGCAACCTCATGTAGAGTGCATTGCCAGATGAGATGTAGTCCAGATGCGATGTCACGGGGGCATGAATGATAGGAAGTAGGGCTTCCTGGTCCAGGAACAGGTGCAGAACCTGAAAGGTGCATAGCTCCTGCTCAAAAGTCGTCGTCTTTGAGCAGGAGCTGTGAATCCAAGAGAACTCCCAGATTGCACAGTGAGTCTGCCTAGAATGAAGGCAGTGTCACTTCATTCAGAACCAAAAATGTAAGAAACTTGGCACCACAAGGCTGAAAAACCCAAAGCTATACAGACTTTCTTGGGTAGAGTGTATTGTGCCTTGCTTGGGTAGAGTGTATTGTGCTTCATCCAGGCCCCATAGTCCTCAGGAACATGGGCAGGACATTAATAGCATCACTTATGTGATTCAGGGGTGAAATATAAAGCTGAGTATCATCAACCTACTAGTGATATCTTATGTCCAACTATTGGATTGTGTCAACCAGCAACTCCATGTAAATGTTAAGCAGGAAGAATGAAAGAACCAAACCTGGTAGTATCCCACAAAGTAGATGCCATGTGCTGGCGCTCTCTTCCCATCGACATGGACTGAAATCAGCCTGGAGAAAGGAGAAGGATATACAACACAGAATTAATGGTATTGCAAGCTGCTGAAAGGCCCAGAAGGAACAAAGGAAGGATACCATCTACTCCACTGAAAGTTATCCAAGAGTGGAATTAATGCTATGCTGGTCCCATATCAGGTCTGAGCCCTGACTGAAAGGGGTCCGGTTTGTATCTCAAGAATAAATGGGATGTTGTCTCCCCAAAACCACTCATTCAGCAATAAACAATTGACTGCTGATTTGGGACAGGAAAATGGATACATTAAGTCATTCTAAAAGCCTGATAAATCTCTTATTTTTAAAACCACACTTCAGTGCCAAAGGGTAAGAAAAACTCCAGCCTTATGGACATCCATGATGTCACATTGTCACTGCTATTAGAAAATGTATTTATTTAAAAAATTGAAAAATATTGTACTGTTCTCTGCACCCTTGTTTTCTCACTTCCAGCTCTTCAGAGCCATAATTATACATAAATGTTTTGGGTAGCATCTCATGTTTTCAGTGTTTTGCTGACAGTAACATATTGAGGAAATATAACCTTCATGGCATCAATGCAACTCAAACCTCAACCCCTGAATCACTCAGAAATGTGGGATTACAATTAGTTCTCACAACTTCTTCAAAGCGATTGGACCAATACTGGTGGAAGCAGTCAGTCCTGAAGGTATCTAGATGCCAAACCAAAAATAATTTTAAAAGTCAATAGTACATTAAATTGTACCCAGAAGCTATTCAAGAATCAGTGCCGAGACCACAAAATGGATGTCATATACTCCCAATAAAGAGCATCAGTAAGCACATGGGCTTCTGAGTAGTTGTTTAAGGCAGCCACATCTAAATCACATTGAAGTAGTTAAGACAAATGGTGATGAAGGCATGTCTTCTTGCCTCAGGTACGGTTGCAATTAGCATACCAGCCATAGCTAGGCAAAAACAGGCCATACTCTTAATCTGCTGATCAAGTAGAAGCCATGAATTCCAAAGCACCCTAAATTGTAGATATACTCCTTCACATGTTGTGCCCACCTGTCAAGGACCTATCTTGGCCACAACAGAGAACACCAATGGATAAACAACAGGAGCACCATTTTAGTATAATTTCATCCAGGGATTTTTTTGTTTTCTTTTGTTTTGTTTTTTGCATTACAGCTTCCAGGCATCATCAGTAGCATCACCTTTATAACCTAGGAATTGTACAACTGGGTACCATCAATGTAGTGATATCATACCCCAAACTGCACGATGATCTTAGCCAACAGCTTTACATAAATGTTAAAAAGTAAGGAGAACTGAACTTCATGGAAGGACTGCCATGAAATTACTTGCATTAGCGTGGAAGGATGAATTTATTATTTCAGAATATCAGAATAACAGAGTTGGAAGAGGCCTTAGAGGGTCTTCTAGTCCAACCTCCTACTCAAGCAGGAGACCCTACACCATTCCAGACAAGTGGCTGTCCAGTCTCTTCTTAAAAGCCTCCAGTGACAGAGCACCCACAACTTCTGAAACCAAGCTGTTGGTTAATTGTTCTCACTGTTAGGTAAGTTTTCTTTAGTTCTAGGTTGCTTCTCTTCTTGATTAGTTGTTTCGATCCATTGTTTCTTGTCTTACCTTCTGGTGCTTTGGAAAATAGGTTGACCCACTCTTCTTTGTGGCAGCCTCTCAAATATTGGAACACTGCTATCATGTCAGCCCTAGTCCTATGTTTCACTAGACAAGACATACCCAATTCCTGCAACTGTTCTTGAATTGTTTTAGCCTCCAGCCCCCTAATCATCTTTGTTGCTCTTTTCTGCATTCTTTTCAGAGTCTCAACATCTTTTCATAATTTGGTGACCAAACTGGATGCAGTATTCTAAGTGTGGTCTTACTAAGGCTTTATAAAGCGTTACTAATACTTAACATGATCTTGGTTCTATACCTCTGTTAATGCAATCTAGAATTGCATTGGGTTTTTTGATTGCTGCCGCACACTCCTGTTTCATATCTAAGTAATTGTCCACTAGGACATCTCACAGTTATTGCTATTGAGCCAGGTTTCATCTAATCTGTATCTGTACACTTGGTTTTTCTTGTCTAAATGTAAAACCTTATTTTTCTCTACACCGAATATCATTTTGTTAGATATTTAATGTTTTGTTAGATATCCAATGCTATTTCAATGCTTTGATTTCTTTTAATGCATATAATTTACTTTTAGGCACATGATTATTTGGTGTGGTAACCAAATTAAAGTCTGTTACCAGTTCCAAATCATGAAGATAATAATATATAGTACCTGAAATGATCAAAACTTTGAAAAATTGTCTCTCAAATATTTCTATCCTCTAGGTGTCACTGTGTGTGTGTGTGTGTGTGTGCGTGTGTGTGTGTGTGTGTGTGTGTGTATGTATATATATTCACAGAGCTTTTACTATGTTTGAATTCAACTTTGATTTAAAATGTTGCATTTGTCATACTTCAGTCAGCTGAAGTCAGATACAGAAATTTAACACATAAATACTGTATTAGGCTCTTCTATTAAAAACAAAATTCCATTGAAAAGTAAAACCAACTGAGCAATTAAACAGCAAGTCTGTTAGATATGCCCCTCTTCCAGTAAACGTTACTGAATATGCACATGTCTACATAGATGTAATTACTAATTCTACTCCATGGATATCAGAACAAACTGATAGAGGAAAAGCTAATAAAAGTTTTAATAACCTATTATGTATGATTTCTATCTACATATTACTAAAATTCTTTTGTCTGTAACCTTTCACTGCACTAACTTTAATCATGCATCATAGGGCAAAACTTTTGAAACAAGCTACCTCAAATGGGCTAATTTACAGAAGGTGTCCAAAATCCAGAACCTATGATTCCTGTAGAATTGAAATTTGGCAAATTTTATAAAACATTTTATGACATCAAAATTGCCATAAAGCATTTTGTGACATAATACAAAATGTCATTAAACATTTCTGTGCTCAACTCTGATGACTATGCTATGCAATTCAACATGGGATACTTTCAAGACAGAAACATCTTTGAATATTTCTCTAAATTTTTAACAACTTTTCAAATTCTGATATTGTTGAAGGCATTGAGGAATCTGTAAGGAAATATCTCTGAAACAATGACCCAAGGAGTCACTCTAAATTTCAATATCTCTAAAGGAAATAAAAATTGATAGATTGAGAAAGAAGAGGATGTTGGTAGTGATGATAAAATAGAAGATAGACAGACAGACAGACAGACAGACAGACAGACAGACCCAACGCTTCTACCTTTGGAATAAATAGGCATCCCTACTTCTATATTTACAACAATTTTTGTTTATATGTTCTATAGAATATTACATCATACTCATATGTGTTTTAATTATTTCTCTGTCTAACTCCCATAAGGGTATACAGGTGTCCCTTTTTTTTTTTTGAAACATCACTTTTTAAAATCATTACATTTCATATTTTATTTTTCAAGTATTCACAAAAATTTATGAAAGACATTACAGACCTACCGTACTTGAAGACAGTGCAATGGCATTAGCATATAATAAACACGAAAGCATAAAATTTATTTTCAGGTGAAAAGGCTGTATATCTAATACATAGTCTATGATACCATATCAATTATAAATAAGGTAAAAGGCTATGGTATATTTGATTTGTGGCTTGAGTGGGTTTGGAGAAAACCTAGTGATCTAATTGTGATATCTACAAAGAAGCCTGTTTCTCAATATAGATTTCTCCTAGTCCTGTCCTCTATACAGTATAAAACAGTGTTTTTCAACCCTGGCAACTTGAAGAGATGTGGACTTCAACTTCCAGAGTTCCCCACCAAGCAAGGCTGTCTGGGGAATTCTGGGAGTTGAAGTCTACTCCTTTGCCATGGTTGAGAAATACTGGACTATAAAACATGTATTTAAGATCAATGATAGCCATGTAAATTGCATTCCCAAAACATATTAAAATATTGTGGTTTTCTAAAATCTAAGTTTGAAATAAATTAGGCATTCTTTAATCAAATTTCCTAATCATGATTGGTTATAATCTAAATTATTTTAGCTATGGCTCAGTGTGTTGTCAAAATTCACTCCAATAAAAGAAGTCAAGTTTTTTCTTAATTCTTTTTTACTCCTTCTGGACATGCAAAAGCTTCTTTGGGCACACAAAATTGCTAAGGGAAAACGAACATCCATAAGTAATGTATCCATAATTATGTATCCATAATACATAATTACTCTGGCCAGCCAGAGGTGGTATTTGCTGGTTCTCTGAACTACTCAAAATTTCCGCTACCAGTTCTCCAGAACCTGTTAGAAGCTGCTGGATTTCACCCCTGCATTGTCCTGAATTCTGTGTTCCCTCCCCACCTTCACAATATGCCATTGCAGTGTCCTGTGTTTCCCCATTGCATTCATTGAGCTGTTGTTTTAGTGAAAAGGAGAGATTGCCCTTTTAGAATTCATTGTTATTTGGACTTCTGCACTTCTGTATTTCCTAGTGTTCCATAACTCTTTTCCCCATGTTTTGACTCCAATTCTAATTATACTTTATACTTGAGCAATATAAAATGATGAAATAATGTGGCTGACATGTCAAGGCTATGAGTTATTAAATGCTTCAATAACTT
This sequence comes from Pituophis catenifer annectens, assembly GCF_029215685.1. Classification (NCBI taxonomy): domain Eukaryota; kingdom Metazoa; phylum Chordata; class Lepidosauria; order Squamata; family Colubridae; genus Pituophis; species Pituophis catenifer. Next base: position 34,181,458 of record NW_027256886.1, read on the forward strand.
TTTATTTTTAAAGAATGGACTTGAAAAATGCGTTAAAATGTTTTTCTTTCAACTGGGAGTTGCTCACCCAGCTGATATTTAAGCAGCAGTAACTGCGGTGGATGTTGAGCAGAGAGTTGTAAATGATATGTGAATATTGAGCAGATGGTTTTGGTTGGCACCATCCAGATTTTCCATTCTGAAATTGCCTGCAGGAAGAAGACCACAAAATTAATTGCTGCTACTTGTGGTGATTCTTAAAAGTGACACCGGGGGAGGAGATTCACAACAATCTGCATTTATATATCTAGGAAGAACTATGGAAAATGGGGGAGGGGAAATAATGTCTTAGATACATAATGAGGATAAAATGATGCTATAGAATTTCTATTCATTTCAGTAGGGTTCAAGTAGACGAACTCAATGGACTTTATTTCTATCCTGATTTTTTTTTTTGTCCAAATTAAAAAAGGCAATGGGGAGGGGGGAATAAAAAAATTACATTAATAAACACTTTTGTTTATGTGGAAGTCACCCTTTCAATTCTTTCTTTTCTGGCAGAACTGCTGCTGAAATGCAGACTTAAAGCTTGATTTCATTTGTTTCTAAACACATTATGCTGTAACATGGCAAAATAGTGAAAAGGCATAGCATAAAGAACATGCTGAGACTTTCCCCAAAGCAGCAGCTGGAGCCACGTATGCTGCAGTTGCTTTCTGAGACGGTTTTGTTCCATCTCTATTATCTCTCTGCACTGCTTGCTGGTTTTGTGCACTGAAGGCCATATGTTCCATCTGCTCTACCCAGACATTCTGTTGGCAAGGGGAATGGGTGTATATCCAGGCATCTGATTCTCATCCCAACAAAACCCCCAGTTTCACTGAAATTCCACTTCTCTGCAAGGAAAAAAAAAAAGAACTGTTTATGGTTTTGTTTTGAAAGCTGGGAGACTTGTAAAAAAAAAAAAAGCATTTAAATGTTGTAAGGAAGCAGTCCCTGATATTTGCAAAAAAGACAGCACTGAAATACAGTGGCAATTTCATTTCTAGGGCCAGGTTACTTTAGGCAAATCGGGTCCTGATCAGAACATGCTTCCTTTATCCCATAAAAGTTTTATTTTTGTGCAATAATTAATTGGTGTTCCAAACTTTATAATACTTTATTGAATGAAATTCCAAATAAATTTTTAGGCAATTTGGGACTTGTGTGTGGGGGGGGATTTATATCCCCAGACTTTCTATTTCTCCAGCCTTTCAGACGGATTAAAAAGGCAGTTCTATTAGCTAGCTGGGCCATATCAGGAATAATTGCATCACATTTGCCCCTAGTTAGAAAAGATTGGATGGGAAAAAAAAGTGTATTTACAGATTTCAAGGAGTTCATTTTCAAAGAAATCTAAAATTTTATTTAATCTCTCTCATTCTCTCTGGGATGTGTTTCTCACTTCACAGTCTACCCTACAGTACTTTGTTTTTTATCCAAAGACTAGAATTCCAAAATAATCTCCTGCATAGTTGTGAACTATTTTTTTTCTATCTGCCATAAAAGTTTAAACATTATTTCAGGGTGCTAGAAAGATTAAATCAACCCCATCCCAACTTGTTTCCTTCCAATAAATATTAGAGCATGCTTGGGAAATAATTTAAGTATGAGAAAGAATCACTTTTTTTATCAAATGAAATCTGTACAAACAAATTGACTATGAAGTTCAGTTGAGTTGATGCAGTCTTTGGCATCTTTACATATAAACACTGCAGTGGAGGTCCATTGTCTTACAGTCCACAAGATCTGCTTTTGTCACCTTATTTAGGCTGAAGAAAACCTGTGAACTTTATGGTGTTAACTTTTGCTCCATTAAGTTGACAGCAGTATATTTACAGGTAAAGTTCTTTGTTGAACGCGTTTGACATGATCAAAGGATCCAAATGTTGAGGAAGTCATTGAACAATTATGTTGTGTATAGCCTTTGAAGGATTCTAGACCTAGGGAGATTCTGTAATTAAAGCCAGACACAGCTGTCTTCCAAAATGCCATAAAACCTAGTATCTGAAGTCTGTATACTTTAGAGGTGATCTGTTATATTGGATACTTTGATTTAAAATGTATTCTAAAGAGTTAGTATAAGTTTTATTGACAGTGTATTGTCTTGCAAATATAAAGCATTAAAGCATAACTTTAAAAAAACTAATTATTTTCTAATATTTCAATTCATTATAAATCACTATGATTTTGAACCATTTTATATATCATTAAAATTGCAAATAGGTTACATTTTGGAATTATATGGCTACCTAGTGATATAGCAAGTAGAGAAAGGAACGACTAAGTAACTAATGTATCATTAGCTGTGATCTTTCCAAGTTTCATACTACTATCCTTAACTCGTATAATTTTTTTTAAAAAATGAGCAAAAAACAATTTGAGAGGCAAGGAAGCAAACCACTTTATAATACCTTTGAAAGGTTGCTCTGCCTCCCTTTTATGCTTATTTTTTCCATTTTACAAGAACAAGAGAAACTGATTTTTAATTTTAATCTTTTTTTTTTAATTATTTTAATATTTCCTTCACACTGTTGTAGATGCTGAACAGGAATTGAGGGGGAAGAATAAATAGCCAGTCCTAAAAAATGAATTAAAGTGTATTAATAATATTAGCTGAATTTCTGTGAGCCTAATAACTAAAACTCAGTTTTCTGTGATATTTAGTCCCTTGTTACATTATATAATTTTATGTAGACAAGGAAGCAGTGAGTTATCAGTGAGTTATTTTCATTCGAATTGGTTACTCTGCTCTTCCACATCTCACATTTTGAAAGCCCAATGCACAGTTTATGCTTTTACACATACAGAAGTTCTAGGTTTGGGATATTTCTAGTCAATAAGTTATCCGGTCAGTCAATGAAATGTAAATTGTTCCTGTCTAGGCCACTGACAACTCAAGATAAAATGACCACATGCTACTTGCTATTAGTCAAGGGGAAAAATAGTGGAAATGCTCCTTTTTTCCTCCTGACAGTAGCTATAGTACCTGTCTTTCATTAAGCTGCTGCCAGAATTTTGGTGAAGCTATCATGAGTGGTTTCCTTGTACTTGTTTAATGACCTATGCAGCAATGAGAATACATAAAAAGGTGTCTCATTGCCTCCCCAGAATAATCTTGTGAGATAATTTAGGCTGAGATATTGGGGACTTGATCTTCCTTATCCCAAGCCACCACCAGTTTCATTTTACTACACTGGTAAAAGTACATGAAGACTCATCAGTAGCACACAATGGCTTTTCTGCAGTCTAATATCAATTATAAACATTCATGCACCACAAAGATAGCTTTTTGACAGTAAAACTAACACCACTCATTTTAAGAATATTCCTTTGAATTCAGAATGAATTCTTATTCCCTCCCGGATAACCGAGGTAAGATTTTGAATTTTAAAATCCTTTTTGTAAAGTATCTCCTGGCTTAGATGTCAATGTTTTTATAATTATACTAGGCAGGAATGAGCAAGCTGTACCCCCAGGATTAATTTCAAAAGGTGATTACAAAGAATTCATAATTCTGAGAAAAACAAAACAAAGCAGTCCCGTTTCTGCACTGAGAATGGTGGTTGCCACCCACTTTAGGTCTAACCCTTATCCTTCCATACTCCTTGCTTCAAAACATATCTGCAGTTAAACATACTGGACTAAATATAGTAAAGTTAATTAGGAACAACAAGTTCTTGTTAAGTTAATAACCCAGTTGTTAAGTGAATCTGATTTTGCTTGTCAGAAGGTCACAGAAGGGGATTACATGACCCTAGGACATTGGAACCATTATAAATATGGACCAGTTGTCAAACATCCAGATCTTGGTCACATGACCATGAGGATGCTGCAATGGTCATCAGTATGAAAAATATCCGTAAGTCACTTTTTTCAGTGATGTTGTAACTTCAAATGGTCACTAAATGAACTGTAAGTTGAGAACTACCTATGATTATAACACGTATCTCATACATTGAATTTTTTGGGAATATGTTTACCTAGAGCAAATTCTGCAGGGATAATCTGTGGAGTTTTAATTACTGAATAATCTCTGCAGCTAAATCATGGGGAGAAATGTTATTATTATGTTCTTGTGGCTGCCAAATCTCTATATAGCAAAATTATCTTACAAATAGAATGAAATAGTTACTCTGGATTTAGGATGAATGAAAGTTCACTTTGCTTAGGAAGAGATTTGAAACAAAGGTTAGAATATTTGTATCAGTACTGCTTATCTATGATGTTTCTTGAACCTATTTATATTTATATACTACCATAACAAGAGTTTGCATGACCCATCTGTACACATGTAGAGTGGCCATATGCAAAAAGGAAATGCATCATCAAAAGAGGAGGGCAAGAAATGACATTTACAAGGACTCACAAATTTATATATTTAGAAATAATTATTTTAATTGATATAATAGGAAAGCGGGCCTGCATAACCTGTTCAAATGCATAATGCATCTATGACACATGTAAAACTCCTGACTTTGCTTTCTTACAGTTTCCAAATGGATTTTGATAGACAAACTTTAAAACGAATAATTGTTCTTTGTAAATTAGCCAATATGGCTTCCTGAATTTGAGAATCAAGAACTGAATCTTTTCCATTGCAATCAACAGCATGTTAAGAATATGTCAATAGGAAGGGCAGCTTGTCTGGTCCCTATTCAATTGATAAGAATAATTACCTCTTTACATAGCCATGATAAGCTTTACACAGGTAACAAGCAACTCTCTCCTCAACAGATGAAAAATTGAAGAGCACCAGCGATTTTAGACTGATAATCCAAGGAAGCCCTTTTTACCAAAGGGTTAATTTCATCAACTTCCTTTAGCAATTCCTCAAATCACAAGCCTGCTTTAGCATATTCACAGATTTCATGACTTTTGTCCACTCATATGTTTAAACAAGGTGAGTAACAAAAAAAATCCATCAGTCAGTTTTGAAACGAGTCTTTATTGTGCCGTGTGAACAAGCAATAATCAAATCTATCATCATGTGGATGCCCAAATAAACCTTAAACAACCAATGAAGAGAAAGGGTTAGTTGGCCATTTCCAATCCTTAATGGATAATTCCCCTTTTGCACTGTTGTCCCTGCTGCCAGTTAAAAATTAAATGCACTCATTTCGACAATATCATCTGTACACACTGAGAACCATTGTGATGTAGGGGTTAAAGTGTTGGAACTGGACTGCGGAAGACCCAAATTCTGGTTCACAGAAAGTCATTTGGTGAGTTTGGCCAGTTACTGCCCCTCTGCCCAACATACCTCACAGGATTGTTGTGAGAAAAATAGGAGGAGGAAGCATTAGGTATGCTGCTTTGAACTCCTTTTTCAAAAGCTGGGACATAAAGCAAATAAAAACATTTCCACCCCTCCATTGGCATTGTATTCTTAAGTATCAATAAGCTTCCTGTGAAGCCTTTTTACCAGGATCAAAATTATTCACAATAAACTTTATTGATGTTAAAGCTAATTAATCTAGGGATCTCCAATCTATTTCTTACTTGTTGCAGAATGATAGGGTAAGGGATGTACTGTATATTGGTTTACAATCAAATACATTTAAAATCAAATGAATTGTAAAGTACTGAGAATCCTTGGCAAATCTAGCATTATACCAATATAATAAATAACTGCCCAATAATAGATTGCTACAAAATTTTTGTTCCTTAACAATCAACAAAGTAATTACAAAGCAAAATAAGACTACAAAGCAATCACTAGAGAAGGAAAGAGGAAGTTGGTGGGAAAAAGAGAAAAAGGATGAATACTCCTTGTATAACTGCTGGAAATCACATTTCCCCCAACCCCTTGGAGTGTTCCTCTTCCTGCCTTTATCAAGGAAGTGTCAAATCTGACACCTTTGCAATAAAGAAGTGAAAGTTTTTGAAAACCTTGTAACACCTAATCAAGGGATGTAAACTTTCTGTAAACCTAATTTGTGGATTAAAGTATCTCTAACATTTCTCAAATGCCTTTTTTGTCATTTTAATTATAAATTAGCCAGTTGAAAAAGAAAATGATGAAATGGTCGCAACCTACTTTTCTGAAAGGGAGAGTAACTTTACATACTTATCTTCTATTTTAATTCTAGTGCCCTAACTAGTAAGTTTTCTGCAGCAGAATTTCACTTTATGTCATTACTGTATTACTCATAACAATACATCCTTTTAAAAAATCCATTGGCATTTCTCAAATTCTGAAATCAAACCCCTTCAGTTTGAAGCACAACTACTCTCTCTCTCTCTCTCTCTCTCTCTCTCTCTCTCTCTCTCTCTCTCTCTCTCTCTCTCTCTCTCTCTCTCCCTCCCTCCCTCCCTCCCTCCCTCTTTCTCTCTCTCTCTTAGAATTTGATAACCTGAATAGAGCAGGGGAACTGCAGCAACAATCACTGCAATTCCCTTTCCATGTCGTGGGGAAGAGAAGAGGATCAGCACTGTAACTGGTTAAACTACTTAATTTACTGTAAACTGCAGCTGCAAATCATGTTCCTACCCTTTTAGTAGACATTAACAATTGGGCACAGTATTTACTCTAACATTGCTATTGCTTCTTCATTTCTAAGAAGCTCAAGAGTCTTGAAGAATAGATCATGGATAATTATCATCCTTTATTTCAGACTGTCTCTCACCTTTGAGTCTCACCTCCTGGATAGCTCTATATCTTATTTCCAGTTAGGGACTTTTCCACTGATTGACTCTACCTTGCATATATGACAGCATATTATATGTATGCACAATATACCTGATTCAACACTACTGATGTCATCTTGAAGCCATTCTATCCAAGGGAGAAATGAGGGGGTGAGTTCCTGGAGTTTATTTTTTTATATTTAATTTTTATTAAATATTTTTAAGGGAAGCTAAGAACTAATATGAATATAAAGTAAAGATTCTTGCACTTTTATCTTTCTATTTGATCTCTTTTGTTTCCTTTTCCTACTTTATATTACTTTGTAGTTCCTGAAAATAAGCTTTTGCACATGAAATATGTGGAAGACCTTTTCCCCCATAAAGATAATTTGATAATGAAGATTTGGCAGTTCTCACATAAAACCATAGTGCAAAATATGACAGGGACAGGATTTTACCATTATCTGCTCTATCCTCTGAAACAGAAGAAATGGTCAACTTATCTATTACAAGAGGTTCTGAAACTCCAGTGGTACTGACATAAAGTGTATATATGAACTTGATTTTATTTTTGCCTTTTCACTGTACCTCCATAACCACAAAGATTCAGTGGTGAGGATGGCTACATTTTAAATAGCTAAAATAATCTTACATTCCCAATTCTCAGTTTTGTTGTGGCCAAATTGTCATGTATGTTTTCCCACCTCTGGCTGCAGCCTCCTGTGCTTTCAAGGGAGATGGGGCAAAAGTCCAGTTCAAAAGGAAAACGCACAGCAAGGTGAGAAGAAAATTCCTCTTGCAAGACTTAATTGAGGTCTGTCATGTTCGTTCCAAAGTTACTATCTCAACACATTGTACTATGTATTGTGTTTTTCACAAATATACACAAGCCCAGCTAAGCCCTCTTTGTAAAAGCCTAATGACATTCACTTACCTTATCCATACTTTCAGAGTGTCATACTGACATGCTCATTTACCCCTTAAAAGTATTAAGAGATTTATAAAGAATAATTTAGTAACATTTCAATCTTAAATGTTTATAGATGTATAAACTTTAAGACACAAAGTTCCTCTTTCATTGACACATTCACACAGATTCTTAAAATGATAGACACGGAACCTAGGAGGATGCTGAAAGTTTCTTCTCCATGGGTGGAATATTTTAAGAAGCCATTATCAACAGACACATTCCTCAAGTATTATATAGTTTATTTGAAAACAAACGTTCTAAATGTATGAGGTCATTCTAATGCTTTCATCAATGAATGTAGCTATGTGCAGTGTAGTTTAGGAATGCACCTGAATTACTTCAAAAGCTTCCAAATTATCCTTTCCCAGAATAGCTTGATAATATAAATATATGTGTTTACACTATTATTTTTATTCCAGATGGAAGATTACAAAACACATTTTATTAGTTTCATTAACATTTAGATTCTGTGAAGTATTCCATTCTGGTCTGTCTACATGTATATCAAAATATTTTCTCAACTCTTTAAGTTTGAGAACATCCTTTCTCTCTCAAAATTTAAGCATACGGCACTGTAAAAAGATTCTAAACTGTAGTTTGTTATGTTGATCATTTAGCAGTTCATCATAGCTAAAACAATGTCATTTTGACATAGATATTTGACATTTCCCCTGAAAAAGAGACTCTATAGCTCATTACAATATATTCTCAGGGTCTGCATTACAGAGGAAGAATTTTGTGTTTGGGGGGCTGCACAAAGGGAGGCTCATCCAATCTCATTGTAAACATGTTTGCATTGACAATAAAGGTTTAAATTGAACTGAAACCAAGGGTATAAAACCTTTGTTGTTTTCAGTGCTTTTAAATGCAAACAACCTTAACACTGGAGGCAGACTATGTTTAATGGAATTTAATTGCATTGTTGAATGTATATTAGTTCCCTTGCTCCAAATACTCATACTGTATCATCAGTATATCATCATCATTTTAGCCATTGTCTCCATCCAATGCAGGATGAAAGGCCTCTTCTGCATGTTTCCAATCAATATGGTCCTGAGCTTCTTTTTGACAATTGGGTCCACAATGCTTACTGATGTCATCAATCGATATGTGGTGTTATTTCCACTCTTGATACTATTGCTCTATTTACACAAGAAAATCTTCCTCTGTCTACCCTTGAAGCAGAAAGGCCTTTCCAAGGAAGCTCATTCCTTCTTGGGGAGGCAAAAGGGGAGAGAATGGTGAGAAATTAGCACACTTGGAGAAACAACTCTTGGGCCAGGCTTTGAATTAAGACCATTCACATCCGATGGTCTAAAAGGCAGTTCACAAAGCACACACCTTCCAGTCAATGTTGTTTCCGCTTTTTATTGTTCCACATAGTTAACAAAAAGAACTATTACACAGACAGAATAGAATAGAATTTTTTATTGGCCAAGTGTGATTGGACACACAAGGAATTTGTCTTGGTGCATATGCTCTCAGTGTACATAAAAGAAAAGACAGCCCACATCTTACAAGTTTATCCCTCCTTTTTCCTAAATTGGGGCACTTTCATAGGTTAACAACTTCTGCAATCTGGTGCCCCCAAAACACTGGATCTCAACCATCTTTGCTGGATGTACTGGCTGACGGTAAAGGAAACAGAATATCAGGCTGAGAAGACTGCCATAGGTATCTATGATATGCTTCCTGGAAAAATAACAGCAAGAGTCCTAACACTTCTTTTTTTCAAAGACAAGTTTCATGAGGAAGGACACAGTGGAAGATTTTTTTTTAAAAAAAGTTGTGGTTGTAAGCTTTCTGAACAATTATGTGTCATTAACTGATTTCCATTCAGCCAGGTTTCATTTGTCCAAACTGTCAAGAGTTGTTAGTTTTAAATTGGTTTCTATGCAAATTTACTTAGGTTTAAGCACTACTCAACACAGTTATCCTTGCTTCTAAATGAGCATGCTTGGATAGCTTGAAAATCTGCAGGGATATATTTTCAAAAAATGAATCTGGAAGATGTAGAACAAATTTGAGGAATTTAGTGTGCTGAAATCAAGATCAGTCCAAGAACAAATGAAACATTCCAGCTTCTCTGGACTTGAACAGACAAGTTCAGTACAAGAATTAAGTGCTTAATTACCAATGTTTGCACTCAAGGATACATATTTGTTAATCACCAACATGGAACTGAATATCCACAGCAGAAATCTTGTGCCTTAAAATACAAGCAATCGGTGAACTTTCATTTTAAAAAACATTAAAATAAAAATTTGACAAGCAATATACATATCACAGTAAAATTCATATTCATTTTGTGCTAGATGTGCACAAAACACATTTCTAGAAGGCACCCTGCCACCAATGTTTTAAGTTTACCTAATTCAATCCTAGTTTCCAGTTTCCTCTTCCTTCACTGAAGGAGAAATCCTAGAATACTAAACTTATCAAGAAACTAGCTGCACCAATCCCTTTCAGGGATTTTTCTTGGCTTTATTTTTTTTTAAAAAAATCTATCATTAAAATATATGAAATTCTGCATTAATGCTTTACTTCATACCTTTAATTGGATTAAACCAACAAGTTCTCAAATCCACAAGGGCTTTTTCTTAACCCAAACTACATGGTATTGGAGGCACTTACATCCCCCACAAGAAAAAAGTTACTTGCAAAAACAGTGCTGTGCATCAACAAAAGAGCTCTTTTGCATACACTTCCAAATCTTTTAACCCCCACACCTTAGTAATAATTAAGAAAAAAAGACATACACATTTCAGTTCTCATATTCACAGATGAAATGTTAACTTACTTAGCAATTAAATCAGTCAGGATTTGACAGTGAAAGAGTGTCAGCTATGTAGTCCTGCATACAATAGTTTTATGACATAAATGCACTATCTGAAATCCTCACCGTCTATATTCCAATGGCTAGAAGAACACAGTGCTCAAGTATTCTCCCTATTAGGTAGATCTGCGTTGGTTCTTGTGAAGTTTATTACCATGGTCTCCACAAAGATTTGGAAAGGCTGGAGGAAGGCACATTTTGACTCCTAGACCTGTCCAGTCCATCCAAAGAGATGTGGCTTTGCTCTGCCTCTGTGTCTTCCAGATCTGAGCAAATCTCTTCACTGGAGGAAGGTGAAGGAAGAGGTGACGTGAGACTGGACAGGGTTAAAGTTCCATGTGACCCTCCAGGCATTTGAGAAGGCCCATCTCCACTTGGCCACTGGCTGATGGAGGGATCTGATAAGACATCCACAATCAGGTCTTGAAAACTGCCTTCGTTCAGGGGCATTGACTCCAAAAGGTGATTCAAGAGCTCTGCTGCAATGGTAGAATCAATCCCAGGACAATTGGAGACAAATGTATGAACTTCATGCATGCATTGAATATATCCAGCTGCAAAGCGTTCACTGGCTTCTCGTTGCATTTTGTCACCATCTGAGATGCAGGTAAACAAAGAAACAAAAATAACCTCTTTCTAGTTCTTCCATCGATAATGTATTTGAATCAATTCCCCCATGTCTTCTCATAATGTCAACTAGATGTTTAAACTGTATTACACTTGCAGTCATGTCTGTGAAAAACCCTTTTAAACTCACATTAAGAGCTTGAATGGAAGGATAGTCAGAATTTATTTCAAAATTTATTGGAAAAGCCACATTATTTCCAAGAAGGGAATATCTAATTGAACAAGTTCCATTTTCAGAAGACAAAAGTTAAAGCCTTTCAGTTTCTGTGCATAAAACTCTTAAAATATTTTTATGATTTTTTTAAAAAATTCACTTTTATGAAGCCACAGGGTTGCAAGAGACTCAGGTATCCAGCTAATTAAGTTGGGGAAAAATAACATTACCAGTTATCGATCTAACATAAAAGATACAGGCATCGAGAAAGGAAGCACTGAATTAAGAATAAGGAGTGGAATAAAACAGGTCAAGAAGGAGGACCTTGTTTTGTTCTAAAAAAATATGTTCAAAATACCAATGTCAACTAGGGCCTAATCAAGTTGTAAGAAAGGAATAATGTATACCGTCCAATTGAAGGAAAGAACCCAATCACAGAGCGCTTTGAAAGCTGTGGCTGTCTTTCCCAGAGAGTAATTACAATTAGTCCAATTACAAACTACATGGAAGCAGCAGCCGATATTCTGGCAGGAACGGGTCTTTTAGAACTGTTACCTCTTGCGCGGAAAAGCCAAGCAGGAGCATCTCCTGCGGGAGGGAGTTCACTCGCCAGTCTACCGGAGGGTCCCTTTTAATGTAGCCAAACCCCCGGAGGATGAGGCGCAGGGATGACCGGGGGTGGGGGGGTGGCAGCCGACACTCACCTAGCGACCTGCTCTGCAGAATTCCCTGCACTCGCTTCACCGTCAGCTCCAGCACTTCGGCGTTCTCCATCTTCGTCTGGAACTAGAAGGAAGCAAAACGCACAGCGGAACACAAGATGGTCAGCCCGAGCCTTCCCCTCCCCTCCCCTCCGCCGCCACCCCACGGCTCCCTGCGGAGCTCGACCACCCCTGCCCCGAAATCTTCGCCGGCCAAGTCACCTCGGTTTCCGACAAGATCAGACGCAGCTCTTGCAGGCTTTCGTTGATTCGCGCTCGCCGCTTCTTCTCCACCAGCGGCTTTCTTGCCTGGCCGAGGCGGGAGGAAAGCAAAAAGGAAAGGGCGTAACTAGCCACCGCTGCACGCGCGTGTGAATGCATGCGAGCCAGCTTGAGTTTCACCGACACAGATCACCCCCCCACCCACCCTCCACTCCTCACCCCTTGGCTCCCAAGCGCCTCACCTTCCTATCTCCTCTGGCCTGGGAGAAATCCTCCTCGTCCCGGCTCGATCGGGTTTTTTTGGAGCGAAAGGAAGGAGCCATTGGTGATACAGCCAAGCAAACGCAGCGAAAGCAAAGGACAACCAGACAGGCCGGCGAATTAAGGGGGAGGAGAGGAAAGGAGAAGAGGCGGCTCCTATCACAGCAAAGCCGGGCGCCCCCCCAACACCTCTACCAAAAAAAGAAAAAAACCTCTCCTCTCCTGGGGCCGATCTCTCGCTCCGCAAGCCCACTCGGCGCCCCCTCCCGGAGCCGCCACCCCAGCCTTATTTATAGGATCTGATTTGCATGTCAATGAGCCTATTGGACGGCGTGCGCAGAGAGGAAGCTCAAATGTGGAGCCGAACCACCAATAAGAAGCGGCCGCTTTGTCTCTTCGGAGGCAGCCGAAGCGGCTTCCCCGGGCCTCGCAAGAGAATCGGCGAGGAGGGGAGGAAATCGGACCAATGGACGTGAGGTCCCGTCCTACGTGCGTGCATTGGAGTTGGCGGGACGGGGGGGGGGGGCGGTCGGGATCGGTTGTTCGGAGCGTTTTGTGTTGTGTTGTTTTTTTTAACCCCTCGCTGCCGTTGGCGTGCTTTTTTTTTTTTTTTTTTGCGGAGCCTTTCAGTCTCGTCAGTTGTAAAGAAGGGTGTGACTCGGTCTTCCCAATAAATCTCTTGACTAGGTTGGCTAGAAAGTTATGATTCCAGAATCTGGCCAAGATAAAAACTGCATATTAGGGAGAGAGGTCTCAGAAATACATATATATGTGTACAGCGCCGCCCCCGCCTCCCCCCCCCTCAGGCATTGAGATTTGGGGAATTTTATTTGTATAACAAAGAAACGTTGACGGGTCTGTACAGTGGAAGCTTCCGTCTCATATTCAGCCATTGGGATTTCTTTTATATTCAAGATTGTGCTGATTTACATCTACACTTGGAAACCTCGATCAATTGAACTGAGAAAAGTTTCAGTTTTTCTTAAGGTTTTTTTTCTTTTTCTGCCAAACTGTAAACCTGACAAAAGTAACTGCTGTTACAGAACTTGACAAAAGTGACTGCCTGCTGTTACAGAACATCTGGAGTGGAAGGATCTCTGGGCAGCAACAATACTGAAGAACAATGGAAGCAATTTTATGGAATGACACCAGAATAAAGTAGTTGCAGCTTTATGCAGAAGTGGTAGAACATTCACAAGGCAACACTTGTTCTTGGAATGAATGCTAATATAGCAACACTGATACATTTGCCTGGCACATCACTAGCAATTTTTCAGAGGCTCACTGTCCATACAATTGCTCACTGCTTATTTCCCTACACAGGTAGTCCTCCACTTACAACAGTTTACTTAGTTGATTGCTTGAAGTTACAACGGCACCGAAAAAAGTGACTTATGATCATTTTTCACCCTTCTGACAATTGCATATGATTTGCTTTTGAATGCTTGACAATTGATTCACATTTATGATGGATGCAGTGTCCTGGCATTGTGTGATCATCTTTTGCAACCTTCTAAGAAGCAAAGTCAACGGAGAAATCAGATTCACTTAACCGTGTTACTAATTTAACAACCACAATGATTCACTTAACAAATGTGGCAAAAAAGGTCATAAACTAGGGCAAAGCTCACTTAACAAATTTCTCACATAAATTTTGGGCTCAATTGTGGTCTTAAGTTGAGGACTGCCTGTATATGAAAACAGTATTCTGAACATGTTGATGATGTCATGAAACATGGAGCACTTCACCCCTTTTTGCTTCATAGCACAGCTGAAAATATAACCAGGTAAGTCACTGTGTACAGGCTGTCATTTATATTCCATTGACAGTCTCTGTAGGGGCAAATTCTATAATGTTTGCATAATGCACGGGAACAGAAGAACAACCAAAAACCTAACCAGGGCAACATGTTTCCAAAATTGTACCACCTGCTAGTGTTTGCCAGAAATTAGTACAGAAAGTTGTGCAGCTTTTTACATGGGAACTAATTCTCAATCATAATAATTAGAATTTAGTAGTGCTTTCCCAATTAACACAATCATCAAATGCACAGAGAAGCTGGATTGATGTATAATTTAAATTGGGATGACATGAGGGAGGAAAATAAATAGAATCCATATGAAGGGGGCAGTGCCCCAGCACTTTAAGGAGGCTGTGGTCTACCCTCTTAAGAAGCCATCACTCAACTCCACCTGGTTAGATAATTTCCGACCTGTCTCCAATCTTCCTTTTTGAGGAAAGGTTATTGAGAAAGTGGTTGTATGGTAGCTCCAGAAGTTTCTGGAGGAAACGGATTATCTAGACCCCTACCAGTCAGGATTCAGGATTCAGGCCTGGATTTGGGACAGAAACAGCACTTTTGGCTGATCTCTGGCGGAAACGGGATGAGGGTAGTGCATCCATCCTTGTTCTACTTGACTTCTCGGCAGCTTTCGATACCATCGACCATGGTATTCTGGAGCAGCTTCGGGGGATGGGAGTGGGAGGCTTTGTGCTATCCTGGTTAACTTCCTTCCTCTGCGACCGCTCTCAGTCAGTGTTAATAGGAGGATATTCAGCCCTTGCCTACTGCTCTGTGGAGTTCTGCAGGACTCAGGACTCTCTCCTCTTCTGTTCAACATTTATATGAAGCTGCTCGGTGAGATCATCTGTCACCATGGACTGAGATATCACCAATATGCTGATAATACTCAGCTGTATGTCTCGGCCGTGGTGAGTTAAGTGATGCCATGTTCTTTCTCTCACAGTGCCTGGAGGCTGTTAGGGGCTGGATGGGGAGCAACGGGTTGAAACTAAACTCTGGCAAGACCAAGTGGGTTTGGGGTTCGTTGGCTCAGGGAGAATTGCCATCTTTGGTCTTGGATGGGGTGGCACTATTCCAAACAGACCCTGTGTGTAATCTGGGGGTTCTCCTGGACTCATGATTCCTACTTGAAGAGCAGGTGGCGGTTGTGCCAGGAGGACCTTTGCGCAACTGCGGGTTGTATGCCAGTTATGCCCTTTCCTGGACCAACAATCCCTACTCACAGTCACTCACTTCCCATCTTGACTATTGCAATGCTGGGGCTGACCTTGAAGAGCAACCGGAAGTTCCAGTTGGTGCAAAATGCAGCGGCCCACAGTATGCACATGTATCACCTCCTGTGGGAGCTGCATTGGCTGCCAATTTGCTTCCGGGTGCAATTCAAGATGCTGGTTGTCACCTTTAAAGCCCTTCATGGCTTGGGACCATGTTATCTGAGGGACCGTCCCTTGCTGGTCACATCTACCCAGCCCATCAGTGCTGGAGGCAGGGAATGCTGTGCGTTGCATCTCCGAGGTAGATACACTTGTGGGACCCAGAAGAAGGGCCTTCTCCATGGTGACTCCCTCTCTCTGGAACATCATTCCCCCAGAGATTAGAGTGGCCCCCACTCTAGTACTCTTCCAGAAGGCGCTGAAGACTTGATTCTGCCAGTGGGCCTGGGGAACCCAGAGCAGGATGGACCCCATTAAATGGCTCATGTGTCGCTATCGCGGGGGTGTGGATGATTATATTATACTCTATTAATTTATTTGATTCTTTTTATTAGTTTTATTGTTTTAAATGTGGTTTTATATCTGTAAGCCACCTTGAGTCACCATTGGCGAATAGGTGGCTATATAAATTCAATAAATAAATCAAATATAAGATATCATATATATATATGCAGATGGTATGCCATAGTTGCATTTGTTCCAATCCATTTGACAGAGATGCTCAATTGAGAGAATTAAGCCAGACATTCAGGAGATTGAGTTAACCATCTATTGAAATTTATTGACAAATCAATAGAGACAAATCAATTTCCAGGAGACATCATTTTAAAGACCACGCAAACAGAACTTTAAAACACCACTGGTTGTTAATAATAGCTTACAGTTCAAAAGACTCAAATACATTATTAATGTGCTAGAACTCATAACGGACAATGATGCCATGCTTTTTTAGAAACTGGGTGGTATGTCCATATTTACATACAAAGTTCAATCCAACCTGTGGTAGATTCTCACAAGCAATGAAAAACAACAGGACAATTGTATATCATAGGCATCAGACCCTGTAAGAAACCCAGGTGTCTCCCCCCCCATTTACACCAACCATCACAGACCCCAACAAATACAAACACAAGATTGGAGGGACCCTCACATGCTCTTCCTCCAATATGATAAACGACATCGTCTGCCAGAAACATCCCTCTGGATTCCTCATAGGACAAACGGCACATTTTGTGCAAAATAACTTGAAACAAATTTGGCATCAGATATGGACACTATGGCAGATCTTGAAATGACTGTTTTGGAAAAATGGGGCTGTGACTTCATCACTCATAGCTGAGTGAGAAGTATCTGAATTCACATACATCAAAAGGTTTCACGCAATCTTAGAAGTCTGAAAAAGCCTATTCCCTCTTCAACATAGTATTCTATGCTCCATAATGGAAATATTTAAGATAAATAACAATCATAAGAATGATTGTTTCCTGTTGCCAAGCAGCAATAAAACATTTCCTGTAAACAACTGTATCCATTATGTCATGTATTCTAATATAATCATAGAGATATTGTGACTTAGCATAGAGGTAGCAGCAGTGGTGGGTTGCCCCCGGTTTGGACCGGTTCACAAGAATCGGTAGTAAAACCAGCGGGAGGCCCTGCCCACCACCTGGATGTTGTCATCAGCGATCTGTGGATGCGCAGAAGCAAGGTGCGCATGTGAGCCTGTTGCGAACCGGTAGTAGAGGTAAGTAGAACCCACTCCTGGGTAGCAGGTCTGCTTGACAAGCTGTATGACAAAATGATTTACAGATACAACTTTAGCTATCATTCCATTTCCATTATCACATTCAAACTAATAAACTGTGCCTTTTGTCATCATTGAATTGCTTATTCTTCACTTATATTTTCTAAATGTATAAATGAGTTGCATTATTGTACTACACATTTAACTATCTCTTACAGCTTTTTCCAGTTCAGTGCCTTCCAGAGTGCTGGGTCTACAATTACCAATTATTTTTTTTAAAGGAAGAAAAAACCATTAAAGTATTTAGTCCAGCAGAAAGCAAATCAAGCTAAAACTGCTTTTGTTTTTAAAACAAAAATGTATCAGAATGTCACATAAATACAATTACATGATCATAGGAACTAGGAAATTTGGGAGGTCTGCATAATTCAGTTTGATAATATTTGAGAAGTATATACCTTGCTTGCTTATCTTTCTTTAAGTAGAAAGGAGAAAACCCTAAGAGTTACACTAATTTGACTGACAGTGACTTGGTTTCAGTAGGAAGGTTCCAAAAAGTCAAGGTAGTGGCCATAACTGAATGGTCAAAGACCCACACTCTACCTGTGTCACTTTCACAATGCACTTTTTAAAAGGCTGGGTTTCCTATTGCAGATTTAACTTCTTAACTTTGACCTATCCCTGTAGAATCCATCCTTGAGTGCTAAAAGATCTCAGCCCATTAGGAGGAAAGATAATTTTTGCCAATCATTGAATATAGACAGAATTTTTCTTAAAAAGATAAATGTAATGGTTTGTGGAAATGGGGAATGACCTTTGGAGACAGGACAAAGCCACAGGCTAGGCAATGGTCAAAAAAGAGATGTGAGCCCACAGAAAGGATAGGGGTGCACAAATATTTCAAAAGGAAGTCTACTTAGTTTCTTGGATTGTAAAGGTGGGGGGAGAGAGATCTACTTTCAGTCTTGCAAAATTCTGCTAATGTAATCTTATAATAAAAATAGAAGTAGTATGTCTGGATATGCTTCTTGTCTGGACTACCTCGAAAATCTGACAGAATCATATACCATCTGTTATCTTTCCAGGATAAGGCATGCTATATAAAAACCCAACCCAGCCCATTTTTTTTAAATTCTTGATTTCTATTAACAACAACAACAAAATCCTTTAACCTTCCTTTTTAGTTAACTATTGGGTATATTATGCTATCTGCACCATGGCTTATTCTGATTCTAATGTTAAACTGTAGTTGGTTTTAGGCAAAATATCAAGCATTAACCAGCATTAATAAGAACCGTATTTGGGCTCATGCAACATACCAAACCAAAACCAGCCAAACTAAACATATCATGGCTTGGCTCAAAGTATGAAGCAGGGCAGGATCAGGGCAGTGAGTAAGTAACAGCAAAGTTATCATTAAAAATTATTTTAACTGTCACTGAAACTTTTTCTTGTAATAGTCTATTTGTTGCTGATCTGGTGTCTTTGCAAAACTACAGATTCAATGTCCAATAATTTTTAGCGCTGCTGACAGTGCTTACAAATGTAGAATGGAAGCATGTAATAAATTAGTTCCACATTTTACAGAACCAGTTAATCATTTTGAATGTTTTGCTCTTTCTATTTATCTATTCACAAACTTTCATCACTTGGCTTTCCATTGCAAAAAAAGTGATTCAGGAGAATTCAATAGAACAAAAATCACTGAATGCTAACCACTGTTTATCTCCAAGGAATATGCTCTATGATACCTTAATAGCTGCTTCAAATATGCTTATTTCCCTCCAAGATGAAACTGATCATCATCAAGAAAAACCACACAAATTTCATATTGATATGGCTGAAAAAAAACTCTTTTCTTCATTCATTTTTGCTGCTGGCATTTTCCCTCAAACTAAAGAATGAATTTCTGCAGTTTTGTGAATGTAACTTGATGGTGATGACAGTTGGCAGCTGCAGTCCTGTCAACAAGCAGAATCAAAGGAAAACATTAGATCTTGTCCCTAAGGAGAACAACAGGTGTTCATTCTGTCTTCTTTGTCTCCTTTTTGGTCTTCTCCTCCCTCCTGCTCTCAATCACTTAGGCAAAGGATGCCATGTTTTTCCTTATCAATAAAATGAAATATATCTACTGTAGATGTAAGATCAGTTATCATAGGCACAAACAAGCTACATGAAGATGCATTCAAGTGTATTTTTTTTCTATCAAACATTTTTATAAAGCATTCTTTATTATTGCCAGTTGTTTTATTTGGTTGTTTAAAACTGAAATTAAAATGTTTAACTGCAAACCAAAAACCGTAAACTTCTTTTCACAGAAGACATATAGATATGCTGTTAATAAAGTGGGGAGTAGATACTATCAATTTTGGCTCAATTCAGAATAAGTGTGATTTATGAATGATTAGTTATCATATTAGGTACTGCCTGATAATTCAACTGACTAGCACAGGGGTCAGCAACCTGTGGCTCTGGAACCGCATGTGGCTTTTCACGCCTCTGTTGCGGCTCCCTGTCACTCAAAATATGTGTCACAACTGCCAATGTGCAACACCCGCCTGCATGTGATTTATTGAGCTTTTCAACCCCCAGAAGGCCAACCTTATGTATAAATCCAAGAAAAGAAAAGTTTCAGAAGAAAACAGAACGTATAATTCAACTACATATTCTAGTTTTGTGGCCGCTCAAGAAATAGTCAGGCATGGGAAGGGTTTTGTGGCTCCCAGTGTTTTCTTTTCTGTCGAAAATGGGTTCAAATGGCTCTTTGAGTGTTTAAGGTTGCAGACCCCTGGACTAGTACAAAAGTATATATAAAATGTTTGTTTTAAGTATTGTAGAAAACGTCATGGTCATTTATGTTTAATCATAAGGGAACATTTGTGCGGTGATGGACATAAATTTCTTTTTATTACTATAAACTTGATGTTTTGCCTGTATGAAATGACAAACATGCTTTTTTCTATGTTATATATATATATTTATTCTATTTATTCTAGATTTTAATATTAAAATATTTTTTAAATATTAAGCTTAAAAAATTCTAATCAATTTCTGGATTAGTCTCTTAAAATAAATCATGCTAATTTCTCAACCATATTGATTTTTTAAAAGTAGAGATTCATCAGTATTTAAGTGCCTTAAGGAGCTTGTCTAGTTTATGGTACAAAATATGAACAACCCTAAAAAACTATAAGCCCTAATCATTCTTGACATTCAATAATGATTATGGCTTATGGAACCGCTATGAATATTTTATTTTCCTGGAAAATATATCACCATAGATTACCATGTGCAGGATCATCAAGAGATTTGTTTTAATATTATATAAGATAACCATAAGATAACTATATAATTACACATAACTGTATAATAACATTATATGGTAACTATAATAACACTAGTTTTTACATGCCTTTCAACTTTTGTATTTCTGCTATGGTAAAGTAGAATTCAAATTTTGTTTGACTACAAATAGAAATAAAAAAGCCAATGTCCTTTCTCTGGCAAAGTCCTGAAGAAGATGGTGACCATACAGTTACAAATTAATTTGGAAGGAGCTGATTATCTAGATCCATTTTTGCTTTACTTTTCTTTGTTGAAAAATAAATGCCTCATATTTAATATAATAGATATTTAAGACAGCCTTCTACAGCCTGGTCCACCAAGCTGTACTGTATAAATTCTAATCATTCCCCAGCCTTTTAACCTTTTTCTTCCACTTGCACTAAATTCATCCTGGTGGCTTTCTTTTTATTTATTTTTTTGTTTAGTTGACTTTTGTTTGGTGGGTTTTTATATCAATGAGTTTGGGCTGCTCTCTACTGATTTTGTGCTTTTTTGTGAAAAAAATAGCAGCATTTCAAGTTCCAGTTCATACGTACACATGAAGTGCATAATAACTATTGTTGGGAGTCAAAACAAGTTTTGTGGTGGGAAAAACAGCACTGAATGCTAGAATTTGCAATGCCCTCTGATTCCTTTGACCTTGTACCCTTCCTTGATTAAAATATTAGGGCATTGGTGCTGTTGTTTTTTCTTTAAACAAACAGACAAATACTAGGAAGTCTGGCAGAAGGATTTAGCAGATCTGAGACTTGTCATCGCTAGCCCCTCCCTGCCCCCAATCCTCCATTCTGTTTCCCCTTCCCCCACCCACCATCTGTTTGCCTCCTATTGTGGAACACTTAGCTTTCTAGGTCCCTCTTGGCAGCCCCTTCCATTGGCTTTTTGCATTAAAGGCACTTCAAGCAGATTACTCTGTCTACTTTCTCTGCTGCCTTCCTTTTCCAGCCTTATTTTCCAACTTTTTGATCAGTCAGACCTCTGAAATTTCAAGGATACTGATATCTGACAAGATTCTCTAGGGTCTAACCAGATGATGTACCAAAGCTTCTTCCAAGTGTTAATAATGACATTGTTTTTCATTATAGCTCCGACCAAAGCAATGGGCAATCAACCCTGAAGGATAAAATGAATAAGTGTTTGTATTTATGTGCTCATGCCCGCTTTTCAGTCCTAACCAATTCATTTATAATGAATATCTGCTGTGAAATTATCTTCTCAGACATGCCATGGAAATATGTTTTCTTTTCATGCTATTTTCCTCTCTTTCAAGAACATAGGAATCTGCTTTATGCATAGGAATCTGCCTTATAGGCCTACCATTATTAACCTGTATGAAATGACAGACAAACATGCTTTTTTGTATTATATATATATATATTCATTCTATTTATTCATTCTATTTATTCTATATTTTAATATTACTAATTTGTAGCGTAAACGACAATGGTTTAGTTCATTCATCATAATAAGCCATAAATAAGGATTGCAAACTATTTTAGTTTGCTTTACCAAACATATTAAGGCAATGGAAGCAGAACATTTTTTGACTTTGCATGATAGATATTCAACTTTGCTTTAAAAAATGTTCTGTTTATGTCAGAGAAAGAACTATATGTTCTTTCCCAATTAAGTCCTATGTCCTTTCTGTTTGTTTTTGATCTGTTGAATTTTAGATTGTAAACTCATAGAGGCAAGGACTTGTCATAGAAAATGATTATAACTATGCTGTATTCTCATGATTTTACACAAATGCAGAGAAATATTTACTATGTGACATGAATGAGTACTATTAAAATACTCATCTGGTCTTCCTATTAACTATTGTTTTAGAAGGCAAGTAATGGATATTTTTTGTTCAAAATACAATAGTTAAATTAAAAACCCAGAGAAGAAAGATTATTCCATATACCATATCCAGTGTAGGCAATCTATGCATCCTATGAAGATACTGTATTGTCTGCAAAGTGAAATTGAATATCTTCCACAATAAATAGTCCTGCTGATACCATAGAACTGCTGCACTTCTAGGGAGGAACTTGGAAGAAGACCAGTATCTAAGAATTGTGTCATGACTCCCTCTCCTGGTACTGAATGAGTAATGTTATGATAGGAAACACTCTAAACAAAATTCATCTTTGATAGTTCAGTTGAATTTAAGAGAGAGAAAAAATCAAACTTTCTTACAAAAAATCTGGAGTAAACACAGAAATCATGGAATATGAAACGTGATTCCCTTCTTGATCAGTTTTTCATTTAAAGAGAGAATAGAAAATCATCATTCCCACAGTGGAAAGAGAAACTGAGTTTCTTTAGATATCAGTGTAGGCCTGTGTGTGTCTTCAAGTCAGTCTTGACTTCTGGCAATTACCTGGACAAGTCCATGGAGGGTTTTTTGGCACTGCCTAAAGCTGAGAGAGTAACTGGCCCAAAGTCATTCAAATGGCTTCATGCCTCAGGTGGGACCAGATTTCACAATCTCCTGGTGTCTAGCTCAGTGTCTTTAACCACTACACCCAACTGACTCTTGCACACGTAGCACTAAAGGTATGGAATTTGATCATAATAAAAATTATTTAGGATAGTTCATTTTAAAAACGATAGCAAAAGGTTACAGGGTTTAATTAACATCTTAAAGGGCAAATTTACGATGAGTTCAGCAGATTGAACATACCCCAATTGAATAGGATGAGTCCACTGGTGTCAAGCATAAGATCTTGCAACTGAGTAATGAAATATCAAAAGAATAAGTATGAGAGTCCCAGCTTGACAGCAATGAGAGAAGGATTTAGGAATCCTAGTGATCCTTAGTTTACTATGAGCAAGAAGTGTGATGCAGCAGCTAGAAATGTCAATTCAAATTTGGTTTTCATTAACAGAAACAATGCCTTCATATTATGGAAGATAATACACTAGTTTTGTTGTACTCTGCACTGGTAATAACACACTTGGAGTATTATGTTTTGAACTGGGCACCACACCTTAAGTGGGATGTAAAGAAGGTTCAAAGGGAAGTTGCTAGATGAAAAGGAGTCTGGAAAGCAAGTTTGATGAGGTATGATGAAAGGAAATGGTCATGATTAACTTGCAAAAAAAGGGGTGCTAAAGGTTGGTAAAGCAATAGTTTATCAGTATCTAGAAGGCTGTCATATACAAGATGAAGTGGACCTGTTCTATAGAATAGAGTAGAGTAGAGTAGAGTAGAGTAGAGTAGAGTAGAGTAGAGTAGAGTAGAATAGAATAGAATAGAATAGAATAGAATAGAATAGAATAGAATAGAATAGAATAGAATAGAATAGAATCATAGGGCTGGAAGAGACTGCTGAGGTCTTCTAGTCTAACCCCCTGTCCAAGCCAGGAGGCCTTACACTATCTTTGACAAATGGTTGTCCAGTATTTTTCTTGAAAACTTTCAGTAATGGAGCACCCCCAATTCCAGGATGCAAGTTATTCCATTGATTAATTGTTCTTGCTATCAGAAAATTTCTCTTTAGTTTCAGGTTGAATCTCTCTTTGATAAGTTTCCACTCATTGTTTATTTTCCTATCCTCGGGTGCTTTGGGGAATAAGCAGTGGTGGGATTCAAGTAATTTAACAACTGGTTCTCTGCCCTAATGATTTCTTCCAACAACCACTTTGCCAATCTGCTCAGAAAGTTAACAACCGGTTCTCCTGAAGTGGTGTGAACTGGCTGAATCCCACCACTGGGAATAAGTCAACTCCTAAATTGCATCCAGTTTAGTTCCCCATTTCTAGTACTGAAAAAGTGACTAGTGTAAGAGTTTTTAAAACTAAAACTCACTCACCTAATCACATCCAACGTCTCTGGACAAAAAGAACTACTTTTCCTCAGAGTGGACACTCTCCAGCTAAAATGTCTAAAAGAAATCAAGATAAAGCCTGTGGAAGATAATCAAATCTAGGGCAGGATAAGGAGTAAAGGTTGAAATTAGGAGATTTATTAGGAGGAATTCCTTACAGTGAAACTGTTCAGCAATGGAACAATCTCACTAAAGCATGGTGAAGTCTTCCTTGATAGTGGTTATCAGAAGAAAACTAGATAGCTACAATGAAAGATGGTGTAATTGAGGTCTGCTTTGCAGGAGGTTGGACAAAATTTATTATTTGGTAAATAATAAAGTTAATAGAATCAACATCATTTTCCTAATTCAATGCCAAATAGTGAAATTTCTAAACATGATACATAACATGTTCCCTGATGATATTCTTGTAGTTAATAAGGCAAGTTGTTTGTCCTGTCAATACTTAGTCATTGAAATCCATTTGGTAAACAATAGGAAATAGTCTACTAAGAAATAGGCAAATATATATTCTTGATTTGCACTCAAATATTCTGAACTCTTATTAAAATCAGGTAATTACATTAACATTGCCCTAGTTGTGTTTTGCAAGTAAGAACACAGCTGCCAAGCCCAGCTGCATTAAGTATTTAGGCAGGAAAAGTAGGATAACAGGTATAATTAGCTCTTGCATATAGTTAAGCGATCTTATAAATTTAATTGGTTTTCTATCACATGATTTTTTGCAAGCATCAACATGTTAATCATAGTGAAATTTGTGAGCAAGTCATGAATGGGCTGTTGCTAAGCTCTATTGCAAGACTGTTCCTGGCTTCTAAATTGTAGTAAGCTTTAAGCAACTTTTTACATATCGACCAATGAAGCAACAGTGGCTGGGGTTATTCAACACATGAAGCCATAATACAGGTAGACTTTTACATACAAACGAATAGAGAGCTTCTATGTTACAGTCATATGTCATAATGGTCAATGATGTGGCTGACTGGATTTTACAACCTTTTTTGTGGTGGTTGTTAAGCAAATCTACAGTTGTAAAGCAAACATCATTGTCGTTAAGTGAACCAATCATATTGCTGGTTTTATTTTATTGCTGACACTTCTGTGTCAATTTTCAGCAAAACCATCATAAAATGCAATCAGGTGGTCATTGGCCATAAAATACAGTTGTGTTGCTGAGTGCCCAAAGTTCAGTCAAGTGACTGAGGAGGGGTCCCAACAGTCAGAACTTCGAATCCAGGTAGTAATCCCCTTTTTGGATTGGTTATAACTATGAAGGGTTACTATGACTACCTGTGTTGTTTTGCCTCATTTGGACTCAGTATGTTGTAAGAATTCAGGTGCTGTAGTTCTTAAATGATAGTTTGTGGCTTTAATATGTTACTAAAATCAGTCAATTAATGGTTCATTAAACCATGGTTAAGCAAGCCACAACTCAATGAAATGCATAAACGTAACAATTCAAAACTGTGCTTTTGCATTCAAATAAAAAAATGGCAGAAGCAAAGGCTACTCTGAATAGTTTGTTTAAGATAATGGCTAAAGTCTGGGCAAACTTATCTAGGAGGAAGCCACTGAATCAAGCAGGTCTTATGTTGAACTAATTCATCCTAAAATCAAAATAATTCAATTACAACAAAGAATAGTTAAAGCAATAGTCTTTCCATTGGTATTACAGGTAATCCTCCACTTACAACCACAATTGAACCCCAAATTTCTGTTGTTAAGTGAGACATTTGTTAAGTGAGTTTTGCTCCATTTTACAACATTTCTTTCCACTGTTGTTCAGTGAATCTCTGCAGTTGTTAAGTTAGTACCACAGTTGTTAAGCAAATCTGGCTTCCCCATTGAGTTTGCTCATCAAAAGGTTGCAAAAGGGGATCATGTGACCTTGGAATGCAGCAACGGTCATAAGTATGAACCAGTTGCCAAGCATCGAATTTTGATCACATGGTCATGGGGCTGCTACAAAGTGTGAAAAATGGTCGTAAGTCACTTTTTTCAGTGCTGTTGTAACTTTGAATAGTCACTAAATGAACTGTTGTAAGTTGAGGACTACCTGTATATGGCTAGGAATATGAGATACTGAGAAAGTAGATGACCAGGCTCAGCCTGAGGGAGGAGTCAAACTCATCATCAGTCTCGAGTCTTTTCACACACACATGAGAGCTAAATTCAGCCCACCTTGAATACATTGACTCTTACCTACCATCTATTTTAGTAGTGTTAAACACGCGGCCCATGGGCTGGATACGGCCAGCACAGGCCACACCCACTCTGGCTCTACAAGTGTAAAAACAATCCCGATACGTCACGATACAGACCGCAATGCGATTCGGTTTGACGCCCCTGATCTATTTGCTTTGACTGTTACTAGTTCAGATTCTTGTAGAGCGTTTAAGCTTGCAATAAACCTTTATATTCATTTGAACTGCTTTGACTTCCTGATTTTTCCCACACTTGACATTAAGGGAAAAAAGAAATGCAGCTTTGAATACGAATATTAAGACACTTATTATTAATATCATGGACTAAAAAAAGGAACCAATTAATCAATCCTGGCCCAAATGGAAGACTGACTGCTCCCTTGAGACAATGATCAATTTAAATTGTTTGAATATATTTTGGCACTATTTAAATCCAACTGATTCTTGATGGTTCACAATAGACAGGCAAAGTACAAGTTTAAATGTTATTATGGTTGTTGCACAGTCAACCAATTGTTTAGTCTGGATTTGTCATTTTTGTCCACCTTGAGGCTTGGACTTGGGATAGCAGATGTTGTTTGATGATATCAAAGGTATTATCACAGTGGGCCCATCCATCCTAACCCAAAGTCAGGAGAATAATGAAGTCTTCAAGGCCTTGGCATTCTTGTCCACCTCTCAAGTTCTTCCCAAGGATCTGGAACAGGCAGATGTTTTTGTTTAATAATATTAAAGTTATCATAACAGGATGTAAGTTGTTTCAGGTAAAGCTAACTTTTGCAGCTGACTGGTAATGATTTTGTCAACGCCTATGGTGTTCAAGTGGTGCTCCAGATGTTTTGGAATTACACTCAAGGCACCTCTTATTATTAGTACTATCTTTGCTTTCTTTTGCTTTCTACATCTATTATTATGGTTGGTTGCACTGTCAGCCAAAAGTTTAGACTGGATTTGGCATTTTTGTCCACCTTGGGACTTGGACTTGGGAGAGCAGATGTTGTTTGATGATATCAAAGGTATCATCACAGTGGGCCCATGCATCCTAAGCCAAAATCAGGAGAATAATGAGGTCTTCAAGGCCTTATGGAGTTCTAACAGGATGTGGACAACATAGATTTTTAGGGAAGATCTCATTCCAGAGGCAGGCACCATGACAGAGAAGGCACTTTTCCCAAGCCCTGATAGATTGCCACTGTTTAATCAAAGGCTGACTTTAAACAAATATATTTAAACCACAGCATTCAGACAGCTGAATGCAGCTTTTCATACTTATTACTGAACTTGGATAAAATTATAGGATTAACTGGGGTGATGGCATTATTAAGTAAATAGTATCTAATCCATGCTATTCATTAAATAATTAGACTAACTAGATTTGTAACCTAGGACTGTATTTTAGTCCTAGCTTACAAATCCATAATCTTCCAGTTACGACCACAATTGAGCCCAAAATTGAGCCCAAAATGTCTGTTGCTAAGCGAGATAGTTGTTAAGTGAGTTTTTCCCATTTTATGATTTTTCTTGCTGCCACTGTTAAGTGAATTACTGCAGTTGTTCAATGGCTCCCTCATTGACTTTGCTTGTCAGAAGGTCGCAAAAGGTGATCACATGACCCTGGGACACAGCAACTATCATAAACATGAGTCAAGCATCTGAATTTTGTTCACATGACCATAGGGATGCTGCAATGGTCATAAGTATGAAAAATGGTCATAAGTCACTTTTTTCAGTGCTGTTGTAACTTTGAACAGTCACTAAATGATCTGTTGTAAATTGACGATTACCTGTATATGAAAAGAGCAGCACTCTTTTATGTTAAGCATCCATTTGATTAATAGAAATGCAACAACATGATTTTGCAGTGTGAAGATATCAGTTAGTAAAGAGTTTCATATCCCTCTGAATTTTTTGTAATAATGAATTTGAATTTGAATTGGCATAAATCATGGTGGTGATACAGAAATATGATTTTGTACAATTTCATTGTACACATGTTATGCATTGACAATAAAGGTTTGAATTTGAATTTTGATAGACCCACTACTAGTAGAAATGCTGGTAAAGGAAATGGATTGTGTGCCAAGGTTGTAAAGTGTTATGTATCCACCTATATCAGGGGTCAGCAACCCATGGCTCTGGAGCCGCATGTGACTCTTTCATCCCTCTGCTGCGACTCCCTGTCGCCTGTTGGCTCCACAATTGATAGGGCTTTCGGTTAGGACAGGTAGAGGAAAAAGGACGGCGCGCTAGGAGGAGACTCTATGGTGGGAGAACCAGACTTCCGGTCAGCTCCAGAATTGAATGTGGGGGCTTCCGGTTAGGACCTTTGTGGCTCTTTGAGTATTTAAGGTTGCTGACCCCTGACCTATATGAAAGAGAAGCAAATGATTAGCTTGTGACAACATAACGTTTCTATGAACCTGCTGAGAAAATAAGAGTGATTAAACACTGACACTACACAAACTAGGAGACATATTTGTTTTTCAAGCAGACAGTTGTTGATCCTACCATTCTGGAATTGCTGCTTTCTTCAGGAAAACAGGCTAAAAGAAAGAGATTCCCACAAATCTCTAAAAGGTTAAAATGTATTTGATAACATTCATTTTTCCAAAAATTCATTAAATCAGTGGGTATAATTAGCCTCACATTTCTGAGGATTATTAACTGATATGCAGACCATTTGTTGAAAGAGCCCCTTTCCAACCTGGTGCCAATAACCACAGGTTAGCTCTGCTAATGGGGAATTATGAGAATATCTAAAGGATGTGAAATTGGGGATAGTGTAATAAATATACTTTTAGTGAAAAGAAATATAGAGACTCTCTTAATCAGAGGATAATTGGAAGATATATTATTATATTTAGGGCTCCAGAACTCTCCTGCTCTAAGGAAACAATATGTTCACAGACCACCTGAGGCAATATTTTTATTATTCTATGGAAATTTAGCGGGCCTCACCATTTTTTTTGTCCTGAAGATCCCAGTTTCTACAGTCAGCAACATCAAATGCTCTTGAAAAATTGAATTATTTGAAGTGACTGGTGAAAAAAAAGCGTTTTAGAAATTCCTCCATTTGTTTTCTTTAAAGCATTTAGCAAGGAGAAAACATGATGCCAGAGACAAGACAATTTTTTCATTTATTTTCACAGAATTAATAGAAATAAGCTTTTTTTTCATACATTATTGTTGTGGGGTGGGAAGGGTGTATGTGTTAAGGAGAGTTTCAAAAATTATCATATAAACCAGAGACAAATGAGAGTGGCTTGTATTTGTTTCTATTTTTATTAATCCTTTGTTAATTTTAATAACATAGGAAAAGGAATTTTAGATGTCATATACTGTATACTAAGCAGCCACAGAGAAGATTCTGTAAAATAATTTAG
This sequence comes from Pituophis catenifer annectens, assembly GCF_029215685.1. Classification (NCBI taxonomy): domain Eukaryota; kingdom Metazoa; phylum Chordata; class Lepidosauria; order Squamata; family Colubridae; genus Pituophis; species Pituophis catenifer. The sequence continues at coordinate 34,211,390 of NW_027256886.1, forward strand.
ATGTATTCAATAAATACAATATAATAGCAGCCTTCTACAATGCAGGCTACATAGAGATTTCCTCCGGCTTGAAGTACCCTGGTCTTTAGTACACCTACCGGAGCAGACGTGCTCCAAAAAGTGTTTTAAAGAGACATATCTATAAGATACATATAAAAGAGGGTCTAAAATTAGAAAGAATTTCCCCCCAAGATATTTTTTACCATGGTCTCCACATATCCAATGACCCCATGTTAACACCATTATGTGCAAAATGAGGTTGCAAAATCTCCCTGGGATGCGGCAACTCATGCTGATTACATCGTGATGATGGTTGTGGCTGAAATGACTTTTTCAATCCCAGTTTGACTTCAGTTGGATACATCTGATCCTGAGATTGGCTAGAACCTGTTGTATTTCCCTTGCCATTCACTGGAGTGGAAGGGTTCGGGTTCTCCTTGCAAGCCTCCTCATTGGATTTGGGCAAGGATTTCAATAGATGGTTCAATAATCGTGCTCCAAGTGTCTTGTCCATCCAGTCACAAGTCAGGAGGAGATTGTGGACTTCATGCATGCACTGAATATATCCAGTGCTGTACCTCTGCTGAGCTTCAAGGCCCATTTTAGAATCTGCTAAATGAAGAAGAGAGATGCTTTCAATAATTTAATGCATAAGAACTGAAATCTGTTGGACTGACTCTTTTCCCATAATAGTAGGTACTACTTTGACTTTAAGTTCCTGGCTTGGATCATCTATTGCAGGGGTATCAAACTCAATTTCACTGAGGGCCGCATCAAGGTTGTGTTTGAACTCAGGGGGCTGGGAAGGGCGTGGCCAAGGTGGGAATGGCCATCTCAATGTCATTTATCGAGGCTCCGTTTTTGGCCATGACTGCCTTCCCGGGTTCCGTTTTCGGCTGTGACAGCTTCCTGCAACCCTCTGCCAGTGAAAACAGAGCTTGGGAGACCCGCATGCGGCCTCCCGAGCTCCCTTTTTGTTGGTAGCAGCACCGCAGGCCGATTCTTTGCTATCTCCAGGGTGGGCCCACGGGCCACATCCAGCTCACAGATCTTGAGTTTGACACTCTTGATCTATTGGGATCTAATCATTTGCAAATAGACATGAAATAGATAAAAACTAGATTATAATTATTCTTTAACTTAATACAAAGGAATGGTAGAACTTTTGGTACTGTATGACCTATTTGTTTATAGATGTTTCACTACCCAATGGCATGCCCTGATGATGTTACCTAATTGTGTAATGATATGTCTGCAAGCAAACATCTAAGCTCAGAGAGTAGCAAGGACTGCACAATTCAACACTGAGCCCCATGCATTGTCTTCTAATGGAAACACATATGAATGTATTAAAAAACATTCTAGATCTAGTATAAGAAAATATTTTTGTGCAAGGGAAAGTTCAGTTACTTCTCCAGATAGCACCTGAGCAACGTTTGAATAGAGTAAGAACACTTTACCACGTATTATATAAACACTACTGACAATGAATAGAGAATGATCTCAGTAGGCACTGCCAGGCATGTAAAGAATACCAACTGGTGAGGAGAAAAGAATTACAAGGTAAAGATTTGATCTATGGGTGCCCATTATACCAGACCCTTTTCAAACATTCAGAGAAAAAAAATTCCAAACTTCTAAACTACTTTTACAAGACGAATGAAGTAACTACATTAATGATACATATCATTGATACAGGAAATAGAATAACCTAGAAAAGACCTTGTTGGCTACCAAGGAGAGCAAAATTGAAACTATGAGTGATTGAATGTATTGGTATCCAAGCTATGTGTTGAAATTCAGTTCTGTGCAGACATACGTCAAGTGAAATTAGTTGCTAAATTCAATAGCTATCCAATGCCTCAATTTTCTAGAAAGACTAAGACCCCCATATGTCTTTCTAACCATTTTGGCAAATATCAATGGAAAACAAAACAAAATGGCATTCTAAGCTATTTCATTTCAACAAAATTCCCTTCAGAGCACACAGGGCCCTGCCACATTCCAAAGATTTATATAAAAAATAATGGCAAGGGAAAATATATGAAGCCGACATTGATGATCTACTGATCTTCTTTTGGGACAGCTTACTACCAGAAGTGTAGATTACTCTTTGCTAGCTCTTGTTTTTAGAGCACAATTAAAATACAGTTTTTCATATTTTTTATGTCTTAGGAGAAATAAGATTGTGCTCTCCCAAATGGTGGTGGATCAAATTGTTTGATTATAATTGTATTAATGGATTTTAGTTTCTTGTTATATTAATGCTACAATAAAGTAAAGCTACTTAGAGCTTCAGAAAGACATATACTTTGTAGTAATAAAACAATGAAGTTATATGTAGTTTAACTTGAGAAGAACTCCCAAGCACATAAACGCATTATTTAAATTATATAAAGATGCTTATCATAAAACTGGCCAAGCGTTACCTAGAATATCAAGAGTGAAAATATTTACAGTTCCTAGTAGGAAATGGAGTTCCCTAAATTCAAACTAAGGAAACTGAAAGGCATTTACAAACTAAGAAAATCTTGCTAGCCTAACTGGATATTCCATCTGGTTGTTCCACTCAGGCTTATATCCTTACTGACCAGGATCAAGCAAGGATCAAAAGAGACAGGCAGATTCCAGAGTTTCAAAAAGTATCTGAAGATTTAAAAGAGTTATTACATCAGAGCCCTATTCTTAAGGGGCCTGATTCTGACTGAACTTTCTATCTAGAAATAGCCCCTTCTGATTTAGACATAAGGCAGGGTCAATACAAATGCCTAAGGACAGAGACTGTCCTTGTAGTTTATCCACCAAAGAAGCTTACATCCTACAGCAGGGGTCTCCAACCTTGGAAACTTTAAGCCTGGCAGACTTCAGCAGAATTAGTCCGCCAGGCTTAAAGTTGCCATGGTTGAAGACCCCTGCCCTACAGCATAGTAGAATAAAAGGTACAGCATGAGATAGTAAAAGTATCTTTTCTCACATAAATTATTGAAGTATAAGGTTTTCTTATGGAAAGAATTCCTTACACTACATAGCCACATTAAACATAGCATCTTTAGCTGTGAGTAGAAGGGGACTTGAAAGAGAAGAGGTTGTTCTTCAGGCTGCAAGATAGAAAATCTGTCTTGCAGCCTGATAACAGCCAACAGCTCCAAGGAAATAAAAGGCTTGTGGTAACCAAAATCAAGAACACAGACTGTGCCAGGACAGTAATTCAAGGACCCTAGCAGGAGGCCCAGATTAGGCCTTAGGCCACACTGAAGTTCAGAAAATTAAAGGACCTGGAAAGGGTTAATCAAGTCACAAAACGAAGGCACATGGGTAATTTGGTTGAAACAGTAGCAGGCATTGTGTTGGTAAAACACAATGGTATTAACTCTGAAGAACACACTGTATCCCCTGAACAATGGGAAAAGGGGGGAGAGCTCAAGGAGGTTTGTATCTGAGAATCTTGAACCCAATAAAATTCAAAAACTATTTGTGTGCACATCTTTGGCCATTTCCCAAACAACCTTGATGTTATGTCATCATTTTATACAAAGTGCAACTTCACTGAAGCTAAATATATACATACTACCTTGTTTCTTCTCTCTCTCACTTTATCGCTCTCATTCCTGCTTCATTATTTCTTTGAATAACTTTGCCAAGCTATTGAGCTGGTTTTCATATATAAAATAGGAGCAGCTATAGCCAATATATAGATACAGAATATCAACTCACCTATATTTCTGTTGTGTTGGATATTCTGGAGATGTTTTACTGTCATTTCCAAGATATCTGCTTTTTCAAGTTTTGACTGCTATTTTAAAATGAAATAACAATTATTATCATATCCTATTTGAAAGCTGCTGAAAAATGAAATATAGATGGAAATAAAGAAATGTGGGAACGGAAAAATGTTAAAATCTATGCTTACATCAAGCCGAAAGGCTCCAACAACTGTTTCCTTGAGCTGATCCAAACAATTGTTAATCCGCTCTCTTCGCTTCCTTTCAATCAAAGGTTTTCTTAACTGAAATAATTAAGGGAGAATATTAGGGATAGCTTGCTTGATTTGAATCCATATAGGCCTTCATTGAAAGAAGTTATTTTCCAAAGCAGATTCTTTCATCATACGATGGAACAACATATATGGAAACTATCAGACAATCTTTATGATTAGTATTTAAATAATTACAATTCTGGAGCATTTTCTGTTAGGCAAATTTGCACAGTATAAATTTAGATTGATACAGTCAAGCAAACTGATAGTATAATCCTATGTGTATATATTCAAATTAAGTCTTAACTTTAGTCAGTGTAACATATTTTCAGATCAATCTATATTGGGTTGCAGTACTATAATTTCTAATAATCCCATTATTAAGTAAATGGCTTGTGAATGTAGTTCCTAAAACTTAGAAGTGCAATTTGCTTTCCCTTTATCTCATGTATTGTAATGTCAAATTTTATTAATAGATTTGTATTCCTTGGCTACTTCTTTCATTCAGCCTAATTAGCGCTAAAAGGAGGTAAGCTTTTCTAATGAAAATCATAATAGCCACATTACCCAAGCCAGCCATGCCCTGTGCTTTTCTTTTTTCTAACAATATATATTTCAGTTTAACACTGTCCATAAATGTAATCTGCTTTTATATAGCTCTGTTTTTCTATTGCATCCTACAGCTAAAGATGAGCTCTATTATATTGTATATTAAGTACATAAGAATATATAAATAGATTGATTCACCCTCAGGACTTCTGTGCACACAGTATTTTTTATCTTGGGTTTTCTACTTGCTGCATGCATTTTTAAATTTTATTTCTATCAAGGGTCAGAAATAAGCAATTACCTACTAGAAGGAAGTAATTCTTGGAAAAGCAACGAAACACATCTAGATAGCACATATGTGCAAACAGCCTTTTAACAGTCCCGCAGAGCCACTGAAATAGTATGGCACCCTTGTTTGATCCCTTCAGAGATGGCAAGTTTCTTACAATGAATTTATTTATAAAATAATGCATACCTTCCTTTCCTCTTTGGTATTAGAAAGTTTCTGTCCGCTGCTGGCTAGGGTTGTAGCTGTCATTGTAGTCCTGCACGCCTGCCTGAAGGCTTAGGGGAGAAAAGGGAGAAAGCCCTATAGCAACTGGCTTCTCTCGTTGTCTTCTGGAGCATTCTCTGTCATGAGAGCACTCTGCTAGCATTTATAGCTGGATATTAGCATGTGAATGAGGAAATTGCTTAGCTGGTCTCCTTTTCCCACAGAAGGGGTTGAGGCCAGAGGCTTGTGACCATCAATCAAGGCTGACAGGTCACTACTTATCAATGGCCAGATCACACACACAGTGCCTAAAGAGCGACAGATGTCCAGCTTCATGAAAGCTTTGCTTGGTAGAAATCTTTTGTTTAAGGAGGCAGAAAACAAGTGCCAGAGATTATTTGGCTCCCTTCTCAATCAGCACTGATTCCCAGGGGAAAAAAATACCAATAATCTAAACCATAACCAACTGAGAAATATCTGGGCTGCTGGGATTAATGGAAATACCAACTTTGTATTTGAATCTTTCTTGGCTCACCTATTTTCTGCCCTTTGGAATGCTTGGGGCAACATTAAAAATCTTCAGGCAGGAACTCTGTGTATTCTTCTTTCACACCTGGAATACAAATGTGTACAAATGACAAGTGAGTATAAAGCACTTATCGTATTTACAGTAACTGGAATGTTTTTGAGAACATGGGATTGCACAAGTCAAGGTCTTGCAAGCTTCCCAACATTTTTCCACAGAATGAATCATCACCACAGGAAAATATTGGATGAGAAGCTTTGTCTCTGCAAATGCCCATGTGCCCATCAAGAGCAGGATTGAGGAAGCTACACAATATCAGACACTGGATCGGGGCAAAGTTCCTTTGTCTACTCATTGACTACAAACAGATTTTCCATTTCATTATAAAAGTATGATGGAGAAGTTATTGTTGCCACAGAAAAGGTTGGGGAACACAACCTGGAATTTTTCTGTAGATTATAAATAATTCTATAAATTACTGTATAAATAATAATTTATAAATAGAATGCCCACTTCAAAATTTAATAGCAACTTAATAATCAGTGTCATATATCAGAAGTGCTAAAGGTGACTTGAGGATTATCAATCTTAAAGATGTTTATTTTAGATAAGTTTCATTGTGGACTTTCAGTTTCTTCTTAGGGATATCATCATCGTCGTCATCATCATGAGTTGGAAGGGAGCGTGGAGGTCTTCTAGTCTAATCCCCTGCTTAATATGTACTAGCTCTAGGTTTCTAAAATATGTATTATTGTTTTAAATTGTATCCAATCTTTAAAAGTTGAAATGCACCATAAAATAATCTTAAAACCAAACTTACTTTGAAGAAATTATGGTAGAGCAAGAAAGAAGTTGTTAACTCTTTTCCAATCCATCACAATATATCTTTAATTAATACAACAGATTTCAGAACTGTGGCAAACCTGTATATAATTATTTGATGTGTTGTAGCAAGGAAGGTTGAATTATGTCAGTTTCTATCTGCTAACACTATGGCTTCATATTGTATAAAAATACCTTGATTTTCTTGGATAGATCCTTTTTGCAAATCACTACTCTAATCTTAAGTTTAACATTAACAAGTATAATTCTAACTTTAGAAGATTGAATTGGAAAAACAATTTTAAAAAGTAGTTAGAAAGAACCAGAAATGTCACATTGGTCAACATGGGTTTCTACATTAGGGAAGTTTTATTTTATATGACAAAAGATCACTAAGGGCAATTTTTATACATAAAGTTTTTAATTCCTGCACTCTTGATACAATCAATTAATCCAAAATTTCAGAAAAACTTGTTCATTTTTTTGCTGCATGCAAACATATAATATCCATCCTGGAGGAGGATTGTGGGGCCTTTACATTTTTCTGGCTCACTTCACGTCACTAGATCTAATCAATATTTCTTCAACCTCAAAAAATAGCAGAGAAGAAATTACTGTAACTCTTGGTGATCCAGAAACTCATCTTGAGTTAACCATATTACATACAGCATATAGAAGAAGAAGAAAGGCCAAAACATGTGGTTTTGTTTTCAACTTGCTGAAAAATAGATTATGACTTCAGTGCTAGAAGATATATCTTTTGTATTGTCTTTGGTGGGAGTAATATTTCCTCAGAATCAGGAACAATGAAAACTATCTTAAATAGAATCACTCCTCTTGGGAAACATGTAGATTATAACAGTTCAGTGACTTTCCAATATAAATAAACTTGGCACTAATTCGAAGTCAGGAAGTCTATGGTGGAAAGATCATTGTGAAAACTTTTTTTTTTTTTTTGCCATATGAAATTTGCTGAATGACTATTGTCAAATCAATATTTATTAGTCAGAGACCAGCAAAAGTTATAAACACCCAAGGAATGTCCAGTTACAAAATCTGGAATAAAATAATAAGAGATAAAATCTATATTAAAATTACAATTTGGCATCCACTCAGTTACACATGAGCAAATTATGGCATGGTCTAACCATACTATAATATAAATCCTTAAACAGTGAGGCCCGTAGAATAACTATTGAAAGGTACATTCTCTTCTTCTTCCCACACTATGGCAGGATCCACTTGTCAGCAAAACTGTCTCCATTTGGATTGACCCATGACGTTTTCAGGGGCAACGCCCATGTAAAGGTACACTCTAAAAAAATATTAAAATAACAACAATGCAAACTTTATTTAACTTGCACAATTTCAACAGACCACTATTTTTGGCTATTGTAATATACAACTTCATTTATTTTGTGTGAGCAGTGTTGTGTCAATATATTGGAATAACAACTGGGATAATTTAAAGACTTCTTATGGACATGGACTTTTATTTTATTTATTTTATTTTATTTTAAATTTGATTTATATGCCGTCCTTCTCCGGAGACTCAGGGCGGCTTACAATGCGTTAAGCAATAGCCTTCATACTTTTGTATATTTATACAAAGTCAGCTTATTGCCCCCACAAACTGGGTCCTCATTTTACCTACCTTAGAAAGGATGGAAGGCTGAGTCAACCTTGAGCCTGGTGAGATTCAAACTTACAGTAATTGCAGACAGCTGGTGTTAATCACAATGCTTTTAGTCTGCTGAGCCACCAGGCCCTTTTGAATGTTATAAAGATATGGAACTTTTATTTAGAAACACATTTTTGTCCATTATTTATCTTAGTTTCAATAAAGAGATAATCTTGTATTTAAATTATAGAAATAAAAATATGATTCATTATTTCTGCATTCAGGATAGCAACTTTGGACTACTGAGCTCTAATGAGATCATAATGCTATGTGGCTGAGTTGCCACATAGTTGCCACATAGCACCATGTGGTACCTTTTTTACCCCTATGTAATTGACTTAGCAGAATTGCTTGGATACATAAACCATTTTTAATTGACTTGACATGAACCATGGCTCACAACCTATACTAGTTGGGCTCCCAAATCATATTAAAGCAAAACCAAACCAACCTTCAACTTTGCAAGTTCAGTCCAAACTATAAAATTCCAATATATCTGTTAAATAAAAAAAAAAGATGTATCCAGTTAAAAATCTCCCAATCATCTATCTTGTCCCTTTTTTTAAAAAAATTTTTTGATTTATATGCCACCCTTCTCCAGAGACTCAGGGTGGCTTACAGTGCGTTAAGCAATAGCCTTCATACTTTTGTATATTTTTATACAAAGTCAGCTTATTGCCCCCACAAACTGGGTCCTCAATTTACCTACCTTAGAAAGGATGGAAGGCTGAGTCAACCTTGAGCCTGGCGAAATTTGATCTTACTTTAATTGCAGACAGCTGGTGTTAAATTACAGTGCTTAGTCTGTTGAGCTATCCAGGCTCAACAGACTGTTGAGCATGTTGTACATGCTGTATGATTCCAAATATGTTGTATGCTGTATGATTCCAAATATGTTAACTTTTTTGGCCAAGATATGTTATCCCATGTGATTACTATATTTCCATAAAAATTATTCATATATTGTAGGAACTACAGAATTTAATTTAATTTAATTAATTAAATTTATATGCCGCCCCCCTCCGAAGACTCGGGGTGGCATATAAATTTATATTATATGATATTGAATGTCTTTAGCTGGGTAACTGGGTAATCATTCTTATTCAGGAAAAGTATGACATTTGTCTGTGTAACTGAGTGGGAAATAGGAATGTAAATGCAAATGTGTCTGCATATTATTCAAGGGTCTACTCTGTGACTTGCTTTTTCCTCCTTTTTATGTTGCTCAATGCCCGGTTTTTAGGGGGGAAAAAGAAAAAGCCTTGAATTGCAAAGCTATAGATTTTTTCTGTATTTCCTAAAGCAGTGGAGAATTCATCTTAACTCTCCTTCCTTTTTTTCAGTATGTGTGAATATTTCACATGATTTTAAAAGAAAACAGCATTAAACATCTGTTCCTGTACTTTTTTTTTAAGATGAGAAGAAAAGGAGACTTGAAACTAGAAAACAAAAAAAATATGGCAGATGTTTGTGAATCCCCTCCAAGGCAGATGTCTAGGTTAAAAAAAAAAAAGCTTTAAAAATCGGGTTTAAGAATTCATAGCTCCAACTCTTTTCTGACTTAGGACACGCGACTGCTTGGCTTGTGGAGGGGTGTGGGAAAACTCTAATTCACAAAGAACTTATTCAAACCAACCTAATAGCCATGAAGAATCTAATCGCCAGCAGGAAAATGGACAGCAAGTCCACCAAAGAGGCCCGTAGAGAAAATTAACCCTTTCTGATTTGGTATGCAAAATAAAGATAGAATTCCCACATAGCTTTATTTGACATAGTTGACCATTCCCACATTACACAGAGGCTTTGTCAAAAGATTCTGTCTACAGTATTAATCTGTGCAATGTCCAAACTGCTGGGCTAAGGATTCATGATTTACAGAAGATTCAAATCCATCAGAATTTTTTTTTAAGAAATATTTTTTTCAGTCAATGATTCTTAATTTTCTCCTTATATTAGGATATATACCCTAACTTTGGATCCCATAAGAGCTTTCATGTCAAGCATGCTTGACCAGTTCAAGCAGCTAATAAGTTTATTCCTGTTGATTATGGATTGCCTTTAACCTTAGTTCATAAAGTCAGGACTTATGCAGTACTGGTTGGTGGGGGAAGTGGGGATATGAATTAGCAGAAGACAATGAGAAATATCAATGCTTATTGAGAGGAATCCAGTCAAGCAGGCTCTGAGATGAGCAACTTAAGAAAAATATCAATGGATGAATGCAACTCCCTCCCTTACTATTTACAAGATACCTGGATCTGCTCCATCTGTCAATGTTCAGTAATCACTTAAAGATAATACGTCTCTCTCTCTCTCTCTCTCTCTCTCTCTCTCTCTCTCTCTCTCTGTGTGTGTGTGTGTGTGTGTGTGTGTATTTGTGTGTTTTGAACAGAATAATTCTGTTCAGTTTCAGAATTTCTTAGGAGATGTTACTTTAAGTGGAATTGAAAAGAGAAAAGTCTGTCAGGGCTTAATAACATTTCAAGCATAGATAGAGTTGACTTATTGACAACAACACTGAATCCATAATTTCCTGTTCATATTACACATTAATTTCAAATAGGATGATTAAAAAAAAATCTACCTACATAAATATATTTAATGATACATTTTCAGGTCCAGAGTGGTTTGGTCACCAGAATTTTTTCCTCATAATAATCATGAAGTAGACTAAAATAAAATATCTGTGATTTCATTATATGCTTACTCATATTTAATTTAACTATATTTTATATCATTAAACTAATTCTGAGAATACAACACACTTCCCACAAAGGCTGGATTCATACAACACTGTTAGTATGGTGTGTGCAACCCAGTGGGGTTGTCAATATCCCTCCCAGCTCATTTTTAATTATAATCTGTTTTTATTGTTATTGTTATTAGAGATATCTATTTTTTTTTACAGTTTTATTATTTTCAATGTTGTAAGTGGCCCAGAATCACATGTGGTGAGACAGGTGGCAAATAAATTTAATAAATAATAAACAAACAAAAAAACAAATATTTAGTTCTGTATATTTAATCTGCATTTTGTTTCTTTGGCTGCGTTAAATAAATGATACTAATCTGTGAGTTGGCTTTAGCTTAGTATGTGTTTTCAGTGAAATCATCATCATTACTAACTTAGCATTCTGCGTTAATTTTGTCATCGGGCCTTATTCAATAAATAAGTTTCATGTGATTTGTGAACCCAGCCATTATGGTTTATAACTCAAGAGATAATAGTACTTAAAGTAAGGCGTGAACCAGCAATTATTTTCAATAGCCCTGTATGGTGGCTTCTTGATGGGAGTTAGCAGCAAAGGTGCATAAGAGTTTCCACTACAATTCCTATAGGAGAAGAGGCAGATCAGTGAATCATTAAAGCAAAGTAATACTCTAAAGCTTTGCACAATCCTAGTAGCTACTTTATAGATGTGTATTTAGTAACTGAAGTATAGTAGCCCTCATTTCTATGAACTTTCTATTTAAGTTTCAGCTTTAATGTTTGGAATGGAATTAAATTAAATTTGTGAAACATATCACAAGAAGTAGTAGTAGTGCAATATAATAAACAATACTGCAATAAACAATAAACAAGACCTTCCAAATGCAGGGTTGATACTGGTACTATCACAGGAACATTTGGTCAGCTTTTGAAATAACTAAGGGAACTACTATCTGCTCAGTGGTGGATTGCTACCGGTTCGCCCTGGATTGGGCGAACCAGTAGCGGTGGCATCAGAAGCATCACGCATGCGCAGGAGCACGCCCACAAATGAGCAAACTGGTAGCAAACTAAATTGAAACCCACTACTGTATCTGCTTCTATGAGCTAAAATGCAGGTACAATAACTTAACATAGCCATTTCTCAAAATCTGGGCAATTCTCTAATGTATAAGATCCAAATCTCAACAATAATCACGTTGGCTGGAAATTCTGGGGATTGCTGATGACTTACATGGAATGTCCCCACACTGTAAAATGATATCTCTAAGTGTATCCTGTTTCTGCTATGTACTTTGCATTTAATTTTTCCAGGTGATACATTTTTGGAATAGTCCTTTTAACTAGTGTTTCAGACTGTTATAGATTAGGGAATAAACATCCCTAATGTATCAGGATGTTCTATTTACCCCACTGAAATAATTTTTTAAAAAATGCAGTTAAACAAAATCAGGAAAATGTCATGTGGTTAATAGAAATGTATGTTATGTGAAAGAAAGAGAGAATAGTTAAGCATGCTATTTTTTTAAAAAAGTGTACAGATAAAAAACATATACTAATCTGGAAAAATAAGATAACATTAATATCAGAGATTTTATACAAATTGATTTTTACACAGAATAGATGCAGCCACATGCTTAATTATATGTCAACCGACTGATTTGAAAATTCTAAATTATACTTTATAAACATCTTCCAACACACCACACTGGATACAAGACGATGTATTTTATATAATGTAGTCAAGACAAACCAGTGAACCACTTCTGCAGTTTCATCACAGATCACAGCCCCTGGATCAAAAGGTTAGGCTTTGGTCCCAGGAAATGACAGGGTTAAGTGGGAAGGCCAACTGCTGGCTGAAGGCAGGTGGTGGGCCTGTATCTGCACAGTACAAGGCTCATTGTATCTGAATGCCAAAAATCTTTTAAAGTAGTAAATGCAACTATAAATTTTAAAAAGAGCCAAACTCACATCCCATCCAGGCAGTTCTTCAGGCAATGTGTTTATACAGAGAGCAAAGGCTTTTTCACAGCATTAGGAAAACAAGGCAGACACAGTCTGCGAGCCAGAGAGACACAGAATCATTATGGATTCCAGTGGGAAAAAAGGAATATATAGTATAGGATGAGAAGCAATCATCCCGCAACTTTGCTTTGTTTGATCTTTTTAAATGTTGATAAAAAATGGCATAGAACTCAACTGAAGGATTGGATCATTTGGTCCAGTGCTCTCCTGGCTGATAGTAGGTATCTAGAAGTTTGGTATAGATCTGAAGATAGGTAGTATCAGAAATTAAATCCCAGATGTTCTGCTTTTATGATAGGACTTTGCTAATAAGTCAATACTCCCTGCCTTATAGTTGGGTTTGGGGATAGTTAATAGTGATGGCATTTCATCACTATAGGCTATGTTTTTCATTCTTTGAACATATTTTCTTTTAAAAAGTTAATAAACTCACTTCACTCTACTTAAAATTCCTAATAAATTACTGGTAATCTTAAATATTTTAAAAGAAATAAAAAGAACAATGTAATAAAAGAGTCAAATATTTATTTATTTATTTATTGGTTCGATTTATATGCCGCCCCTCTCCAGAGACTCAGGGCAGCTTACAATGCATTAAGCAATAGCCTTCATACTTTTGTATATACCTGCTTAGTAGGGCTTTCGCCTCCCCCCCCCCCCCCCGCGGTGTTCTTTTTTATACAAAGTCAGCTTATTGCCCCCACAATCTGGGTCCTCATTTTACCTACCTCGGAAGGATGGAAGGCTGAGTCAACCTTGAGCCTGGTGAGATTTGAACTCGCAGTAATTGCAGGCAGCTGGCAGCTAAGTGCTGTTTAACAGCGCTTTAATCCGCTGTTCCACCAAGGCTCAGTTCTTGTATAATAATCCTATGGGCCATAGGAATATGGATTTCAGACACTATAGGCATTGTGTTCTGAAGTTGGACTCTGACTTAGAGGGTGAACATTAACATCAGATTCTTGCTCCTTCTTCTTGGAGCTGGCTCCTTCCAATATTGGTGAAATCTGATACTGTAGTGAAAAGTCACACTGAAGTGGGGGGAGGTTTGAGTTGGGCAGGGGCTGGAGATGCTTTGAATCCAGATTTTACACCCACTCACCCTTCCACTTTTACATCTTCTGTGGGTAGGTGTGGAGTGACAGAACTATACCAGCCTTTAAAATTATCTTAAGATTTCCCTCGTATTTGTTTGCAGTTATATATATTCTGGTATGTGAAAGAATGAGTTAACAAAGTGAGCTGTGTGCTGAATATACTAAATGATATACAGTACAGGTAGTCCTCGACTTACAACCATAATGGAGCCCAAAATTTCTGTTGTTAAGTGAAACATTTGTTAAGTGAGTTTTGCCCCATTTTACGACCTTTCTTGCCACAGCTGTTAAGTGAATCAATGCAATTGATAAATTAGTAATCAGGTTGTTAAGTGAATCTGGTTTCCCCATTGACTTTGCTTGTCAGAAGATCAGAAAAGGGGATCACATGACCCTGAGACACAGCAATGGTCATAAATATGAACCAATTCCAAGCATCTGAATTTTGATCACATGATAATGAGGATGCTGCAAAGGTTGTAACTGTGAAAAACAATCATAAGTTGCTTTTTTTGGTAATGTAACTTTGAACGCTTATTAAATGAACAGTTGTAGGTTGAGGACCACCTGTATTACATTGCATGCACTGTCCTGGGGTCTCTTAATTTGGTTTTATTTCTGAATCAAATACATTTTGCAAAATTCTTAAACTGCTAGATTTAGCCTACTTATTAAAACCTTTGTCAAACAAACAAACCAGAAAAAAAAAAATCCCTCTAGTCTTATCTCATTTCACCAGCTTTTTTAATCTGCTGCCTTCCCAAAACTAACCATACTCTGAAAAGGCCATGATATCTAAGAATTAAGGAAGCAGTGCATTTGGAGAGTGGCAAGTAAGACAATCTAAAGGTCAGAGAAACCCACGATAATAGATTCAAATTGTATGAAAAAGGACATCACTTAATAAATAACTGTAGCCTAAGTTCTTAGGATATTAAAATCCAAAAGCAGCCTTATGAAATGAACCCAGTAATATACAGTAATATACAGGTAGTACTTGACCTACAACAGTTCATTCCTTTACCCGCAATAAAATACCTTATGCCACCAAACTTCAAATTTTGGGCTTAGACAATTTAGAACTATGCCGACTTCAGTCTGACCTAAGTGTAGTACATAAAATTATCTGCCACAATGTCCCTCCTGTCAATGACTACTTCAGCTTCAACCACAACAATACACGAGCAAATAATAGATTCAAACTCAAAGTAAACCGATCCAAACTCGATTGCAGAAAATATGACTTCAGTAACAAAGTGGTCAATGCCTGGAATGCACTACCTGACTCTGTGGTTTCTTCCCCAAACCTCCAAAACTTTAACCTTAAACTAAGGTTAAAGGTCTACTAAGGTCTACTGTTGACCTCACCCAGTAGTGGGATTCAAATAATTTAACAACCGGTTCTCTACCTAATGATTTCTTCCAACAACCAGTTCACCAAACTGCTCAGAAAGTTAACAACCGGTTCTCCTGAAGTGATGCGCATTGGCTGAATCCCACCACTGACCAAACCCCATTTCTAAGAGGTCTGTAAGGGGCATGCATAAGTGCACCAGTGTGCCTACCATCCCTGTCCTAGTATTCCTTTTTACTTTTACTCCTTTCATGTATTCAAATTATGTTTATACTTTTACCTGTTATCTTATATATGCTTAACAAATAAATAAATAAAATAATTTTAAAAAGTTTAGTGACCATTCAAAGTTACAGTGGCATTGAAAAAAGTGACTTATGACCGGTTTTCACACTTACAACTGTTGTATTGCAGCATCCTCATGGTCATGTGATCAAATTTTGGATGCTTGGCAAACTGACTCATACTTTTGAGGGTTGCAGAGTCCTGGGGTCATGTGACCATCTTTTGCGATCTTCTGACAAGTTAATGGGGAAGCCAGATTCACTTAACAACCGTGTTACTAACTTAACTGCAGTAATTCACTTTACAACTGTAACGAGAAAAGTCATAAAATAGGGCGAAATGTTAACAAATGTTTCTCTTAGCAACAAAAAGTTTGGCCTCAATTGTGGTCGTACATCAAGGACTACCTCCACTGGAAGCTTTCCTAATGACAAAGAACTAATGCAATAAGATCATATGTTAATTCCCTGATCGTGAATTTATAACTCTTCTTTAGAGTGGTTCTATAGTAGTTCCAGTCATCAGAGTAATTCTATACAAGAGCAATATGGTATATTTCAGTGACCACCCAGCATTTTGTGACCAAATCCTTAGCCCCAATTATTTATGAAATGAAATTAGAAGTAGGGAGGAAAACATCTTCCCTTGGCTCATGGCCCAAGTTCTTAATGAAAGTCATCCAAGTGACATGTTTTATATTACTTGCTGGTAGTCTTACCCAAGATCAAAACTAGGGCTTAGCTAAAGGTAAAGGTTTCCCTCGCACATATGTGCTAGTCATTCCTGACTCTAGGGAGCGGTGCTCATTTTAGGCTTAGCTAAATAGTTGTAATTTATGGCTGAAGGTGAAATTTCTCTTATACGGCTTGGCTCTGACATTACCAGACTCTTTATCAGTAAGATGTTTTCTGCATTCTTTCAAGCAAGCATTCTACTTTAATGACTAGAATTCTTTATGGACTACCTATAGAAAATAGCTGAATCTTCTCCATTTTGTAGTCTAAACCAGGAGCGGGTTCTAAATATGTTTTACTACCAGTTCTGTGGGCGTGGCTTATTTTGTGGGTGTGGCTTGGAGGCCATGTGACTAGGTGGGTGTGGCTAGCTGGTCAGAGTCATTTCTGGAAGGTCCTCGCACTTACGACCAGTCCTCACACTTACGACCCAACTCATTTGTTTGCTTTTAACACTGATCAGCTGTAGGATGGTTTTGAAGCCCTGCAGCAAGAGTTTAAACAGTTTTTTCCCTCTAGTCATCAGTTGGGACTCAGGAGGCAGCAATAGATTGGGGGTGGGACCAAATAAAAGGTAAGAATAACGTGGGTGGGTGGGGGGGTGGAGGGCGGGAGGGAGAACCAGTTCGGTGACGTCATATCGTCACCACTACCAGCTCAGCCGAACCGGACCGAACCGGGAGGAACCCACCACTGGTCTAAACTCTTTCTACTAGAATTCAGCGTATGTCCAATTGGGTTTATCTGGAGTCACTAAACTGTTTCTCCTGACACCTAACTAGATAGGAAATTAAGCATTTATTTGGGGAGAAAAACCACCATTCTATAGGCTGGTATTAGAGCACAAAATTTGTGAGCCATGAAATCTGGTCTGAATTTATAAAAACGTATAACATCTATTGAAGTCTGTAACAAGCTCTGTATACCTATCAAGGGTTGTAATCCAAAAGTGCATGGAATAGGGATACACTTTAGGAAAGGTTTCAAATGGGACGTGGCGGCTCAGTGACTAAGATGCTGAGCTCGAAAGGTCGTCAATTCAGCAGTTCGAAACCCTAGTGCCACGTAACGTGGTGACTTCCCATTACTTATCCCAGCTTCTGCCACCCTAGCAGTTCAAAAGCACATAAAAAATGCAAGTAGAAAAATAGGGACCACCTTTCGTGGGAAGGCAACAGTGTTCCGTGTGCCTTTGGTGTTCAGTCATGCCAGCCACATGACCATGGAAACGTCTTCGGACAGCACTGGCTCTTTGGCTTTGAAACGGAGATGAGCACCGCCCCCTAGAGTCGGGAACGACTAGCACATATGTGCGAGGGAACTTTTACCTTTACCTTAGGAAAGGTTTCAGGAGTTTTAAAGAATGAATTGAATGCCTTAAACATTTGCACCCCTTCTGTCCCTTAAAAATCTCAAGTCCATAAAAATGTCCCCTCACACGGAAAAAAGAAGAAGAAATCTAATCCTACCACTCTATTTTTTCCTATGCTGGCTTGGTATGCAGGAATAACTGAATCCTCTTGTTCTGTATAGTTATTAAAGGCAAGAAAGCTCTTTGTCCATAACAATTCTTTGTATGTGCTTTAATACTTTCTGTTTATCTTTAGTTATTAAACAAGCAAACACAAGGGTGATATTAATGCTATAATGTTCTATTGATTATGACTCACTTTCAGGTCTTAAGAGCAAGAACATGACAAGAACATGATAAATAGGGATAATGGAAGATCTCACCCAATGCATCTAGATGACAAAAGTTTATGGAAAGCTATTTCAGATTATGATAACATTATACCACAGCCTTCCTTTTTTTTCCTGTACCAAGACTACATATTTCAAAAGACATAAGTCTGTGAATCATTTGCATGCCACATAAGAAACATGCAGTTGCTAATACTATTTAGTGACAACTGTGTTACAAATTACCTAACAAGATACCCCATCCACATCTTTATGAGGAGGAGCATAGTTCCAACATTAGGGCCTTGAGGGCAAGTAATTGAAAACAATGTAAGAAAGATTCTGGAGCATTCATATAGTAGATCAGTGGTGGGTTGCCCCCAGTTCGCACTGATTCTATAGAACCGGTAGTAAAACCAGCGGGAGGCTCCACCCATTGACCCCGACGTCATCAAAACGCTTCTGCGCATGCCCAAAAGCTTCTGCGCTTGTGAAGAGTGCGCGCACACACGAGCGAAGAGAGCGCAGACGTGTGGCCCCGCTGCAAACTGGTACTAAAGGTAAGTAGAACCCACCCCTGAAGTAGATTAATTCAGCAGAAGTGTATTTACGTTAATGACCAACGTTTTCTTGGGATGTTAGACAAACACTGTTATGCCAGGAAAGAGGCATGTAAGAGGAAATGAGAGAAACAGCCCCTACTACATTACTAAAATATTTAACCGAAATGTAGAAATAGACTGCAAGCATATTGTATATGGTGTAGAGAGAAATCTCACCCAGAATTAGTCATAGCCTTCAAGATATTACAATTCTCATTAGCTCAAGTTGTATAATGGTGAGGAAAGCTGGAATTGTAATTATTCAATGTATTGGTTTCCTGTCTTATATTAGCCAAAATGTATTCAAAGACAGAATTCCATCCCATTAATATCTTTGTTAGATATTCACCCAGGCTAGCAGCTTCAAGAAAGATGACTGAATAAATTGTATATGGCCCTGGGTATGAGTATATACCAGCAACCAGGAATAATTAATGAGAAGAATGAAATGACAATAGATAATACTACCTAATTTCAGATATGTCAGTTTTACTACTATGACTTTATTCCTCAAATCCTCATACTAAAGACTAGCAATGATATTGAAAATTATCTAATAACAAAAGTAATTTGTCGAGGAGGGATTAGCAAGTACTTTTCATTTATCCATCTGTAGGAGATAACTTTTTAGTTTATTGCTAAAAAATAGTTACAGAATATTCTTTATTTATTTTGAGTGAAAAATCAGCATGTATTTTTGCAAAACCTTTTCTTTTACTTTTATTGTTGATTTTCTCACTTCACTTCCCTTTAATTGAAAAGAGGATGTGGGAAGTAGATGTACGAAAGCCATGGTTGTTTAATTTAAAACATGATGGTTGTGTTCAGAAGTACGGATCAAAACAGAAAATAAAATATTACATTTTAAAGAGCTCTCTTAAAATGATAATATGGAAAGAAATTACCTTTTGGTATCTTGTATTTGCATTCTTCAGTCTGCAGTCATCCCATGTCCAAGAAGGCCAAACTGAATTCCAATTCATTTATTTTTATATCTCTTTTCAAACTTGCTTCCTTCATACAGTAACACCAGTGCATATAGATTTTCTTTTATATTAACCTCAGAATAATCTTGTGAAGATCATTGGAATGAAAGACAATCAACCAGACCCAAGAGTTTAATGTTTAAATGGGAATTTAAAACAAGTGGTTCCACCACTGATCTTAAAGTTGAAGAAACTTTTGAAGAGTCACAGCCTTCCCAGATCTCCATTTACCTACGTTTCTGAAAGCCATTTACTTAAAATGAAGTACACTAATTATAACTTATTCCAAAGAATAGGATTGGTGCTTAGAACTGTGGAAATAGCTTTGACCTAATGCTTACTAATATTATATTTACAGTCATAAACCTCCCTTCCTATTCATTTAAAACAGTACAACAACCCAGTATAAATGTTGTGCTTATGAAGATCTGCAATTCTTGGTCATCTTTCATATGTATGTGTCTAGGAACTTCTGCATGCAAACTAGAGGATCCAACACATGTCCATCTCCAAATTGTGCAGTCTTATAGTTTTATTTAAAGGGACACGGTGGCTCAGGGGCTAAGACACTGAGCTTGTCGATCGAAAGGTTGGCAGTTCAGTGGTTGGAATCCCTAGTGCCGCATAACAGGATGAGCTCCCATTACTTGTCCCAGCTTCTGCCAACCTAGCAGTTCGAAAGCATGTAAAAAATGCAAGTAGAAAAATAGGGACAACCTTTAGTGGAAAGGTAACAGCATTCTGTGCACCTTTGGCATTTAGTCATGCAGGCCACACAACCACGGAGACGTCTTTGGATAGCGCTGGCTCTTCAGCTTTGAAATAGAGATGAACACCACCCCCTAGAGTCAGGAATGACTAGCACATATGTGCGAGGGGAACCTTTACCTTTACCTATGGTTTTATTCCCACTATTGGGTCTGGAAAGGATTAGTATGTGCTATATACATATACCTACTAGGTAGGTCTTATATCAAGACCTACCTAGTGACGATAAAAGCGGCAAAATCTAACCATTTCTCCGCTCTTATCCCATCTGCAGAGAACCTGTTTAGGGTGACCCACTCCCTTCTTCGGGGGGGAGTGTGGGAAGATCCCTTGCAGGGCCGCGCTGAGGATTTTGTGCAATTCCTGTATGATAAAGTCGCTCGGATTCGGGATGGCTTGGACTCCGATTGGATGAGTCCAGGGGAGGAGACGGGGCAGGTCTTGAGAATATTATCTGGGAGGAGTTTGATTCTGTGGCTCCCGAGGATGTGGACAGGTTTCTGGGTAGGATTAGTGCCACACATGTTTATTGGACCCGTGTCCCTTCTGGTTGGTATTGGCCTCCCGGGAGGTTACACAAGGCTGGCTCCAGGGGATTATAACTGCTTCTCTGAGTGAGAGTGCCTTTCCCGCCACCTTGAAAGAGGCGGTGGTGAAGCCCCTCCTCAAGAAGCCTTCCCTGGACCCGGCTGAATTAGCTAACTACCATCCGGTCTCCAACCTTCGTTTTGTTGCAAAGGTTGTTGAGAGTGTGGTGGCATGACAACTGCCCGGGCACCTGGATGAAGCTATCTATCTAGACCTGTGCCAGTCGGGCTTCAGGCAGAAGCACAGCACTGTTGGTCGCGTTGGTGGATGATCTCTGGAGGGCTCGGGACAGGGGTTGCTCCTCTGTCCTAGTCCTATTAGATCTCTCAGCGGCTTTTGATACCATCGACCATGGTATCATGCTGCAGCGGTTGAGAGGGTTAGGAATAGGGGGCACCGTTCTGCGGTGGTTCTGCTCCTTCCTCTCTGACCGCTCGCAGTTCATGTTGGCAGGGGGACAGAAGTCGACCTCGAGGCATCTCGCATGGGGAGTGCCACAAGGGTCGGTCCTCTCGCCCCTTCTGTTCAACATTTTGTGAAGCCGCTGGGTGAGATTATCCGTGGTTTTGGGGTGAAGTGTCATCTGTACGCTGATGATACTCAGCTGTACATCTCCACCCCAGACCACCCCAACGATGCCCCTGATGTGATGTCTCGCTGCCTGGAGGCCGTGCGGGTCTGGATGGGGAGGAACAGGCTCAGACTCAGACTCAACCTGTCCAAGACCGAGTGGCTGTGGCTGCCGGCATCCCGATATAGTCAGCAGGTGCCATCGCTGACTATTGGGGGTGAATCTTTGCCCCCCACAGAGAGGGCTTGCAATCTGGGTGTCCTCCTGGATGCACGGCTGTCTTTAGAAGAGCATATGACGGCCGTGGCCAGGGGGGCCTTTTATCAGGTTCGCCTGATCCGCCTGTTGCAGCCCTTTCTGGACCGGGACGCCTTGCGCACGGTCACTCATGCCCTTGTCACCTCCCGGCTCGACTATTGTAATGATCTCTACATGGGGCTCCCCTTGAAGAGCACTCGGAGGCTCCAACTGGTCCAGAATGCGGCTGCGCGGGTGGTTATGGGCGCAACTCGTTGTGCCCGCGTGACACCCCTCCTGCACGAGCTGCACTGGCTCCCAGTGGTCTTCTGGGTGTGATTCAAGGTGTTGGTTACCACCTTTAAAGCGCTCCATGGCATAGGACCTGGGTACCTTCGAGACCGTCTTCTGCCACCAATAGCCTCCCACCGACCAGTCCGCTCCCACAGAGAGGGTCTCCTCAGGGTGCCATCAGCCAAGTTATGTCGGCTGGCGACACCCAGGGGGAGGGCCTCCTCTGTGGGAGCCCCAGCCCTGTGGAATGAACTGCCCCCGGAAATACGTAAGATCTCTGACTTCCAGGTGTTTCGTTGCGCATTGAAGACCCTGTTGTTCCGCCAGGCAGGGCTGTCAACATAATAATTTTAAATTGGGGTATTTTAAATTTTTGGGGTTTTAAATCAGCCAAATCTATTTAATTATTTTAATTTTTAATCATTGTTGTGTCTTGTGTTTTTAAATTGGCTGTACACCGCCCTGAGTCCTTCGGGAGAAGGGCGGTATAGAAATAAAATTATTAAAAAATTATTAAAAATTATATGTGATACATGAATTGTTTCCCAGTTTGCCTTCTACAGAAATACTTCTCTTGTTCCTAGTAAGCAGAAAGTGTCTGTCTCAAGAACTGCCATATAGATATTCTTGATTTTACACAACTGGTATTTCCAAGGGCACATACTTTCCACTAGATTTCACAAGGTCCTGGAAAACTGGTTTTGATAACAAAGTAGGAACTGTCTATTGGCTGAGTAAGTCACTATGTACATTCTACCCTGCCTGAGATAAATATACCTTTTCTGTGCTCATGACACAACTTCCTTAAAGTTCTTGGCTTGAATGTGAGCCAGTAAATGTGTGTGCCAATACCACATCCTGATTTCTAAAGCTGAATGACATCTCTCACTTAGCAAGCTCCCTTCAGTAGTCCATTGGATATTTTTAGCAGTGCAAAGAACAGAATATACTTTGAATTCTCTATGTGTGAATTCACAAGCAACATTTTTTTAAATGGCATCAGTAATGCAACCTATTTATTAATGAGTTTTTTAAGAAGTTTATTTTCCTGTTAGGATTGTAAATATGGGAAGTTTATTAATAAAGGAAATGTCTTTAAATTTCTCAGAAGTCATATTGCTTCTCAATATAATGTAATTTCAATTAGTACAGCAGGATATAGTACATCATTTCCTTTATTAATAAATGTTGTCCTGTACTTACAATCCTAACAAGAAAATAACCATCTTAAAAATGCATTGGATTGTTTGTTTGTTTTGTTTTATTAGATTTATTAGATTTATTAGATTCTTTACTCTTCTTGAAAACCAACAGAACTATACTATTTTTATGAGGTTTTTTTGCTGGCTTAAAGAAATATTGACATACCTGGCTCTTTTTATATATTTTAAAATCTTTTGAAGAAAGAAAAAATGCAAGAGTTTTTATAATCAATTATATTCTTTCCCTCCTCTTGGGTTTTCGTTTCAAAATGTATTTTGTTTGTTTCCCGTCCAGGGTGATACTGCTGGACTAAAACACTCAGGTGAACAGGTGTCTCAGGAGGAAGAAACACAATTTCTTCAGCAGGGAAGACAATTAGATTGCCTTAGAGGATTATGGATTCTTTGGCTGGCAATACACTGGAGTCAAAACTCTACTTGAAAACCAACAAAAAGTAATTTTGATTTAATATGTATGAGTAACTATTTATGGTTTGAAACCCATGATCTGTGAATCAGTGTACTATGTGGAGAGAGCCAATTGTGACTTAAGCAACAAAGAGTAGCTAAGCACCAGTGGATTAGTATAAAATGAAGGAACTTCTTTTACATATTTTACCGCAGCGATTAAATATGCACATTAGGGATGCTTAGCAGTAGCTTTTTTGTTACAATAGGGTCAGATTAAATGATCTTTGAATTCCCTGTCAACTCTATTATTGTGAACTTGTTTTTAAGATGCCATGACCTTCTTCATATATTGAATGCATTGCTTTTTCAGGTTTAGAACCAATCCTAGCAACAATGATTTCCTTCTGCCTCATGTACAGCTCCATTGTTTCCACTTCTAGCATAGAGTCTGTTCATTGAAAAAGCCATTGGAGACTCTAAAAGGAAATGATTCCCTTGAATTGCTAACTGTTGCTGGGTGTGGGTGGATTATATCTTGTGAGCACAAGCTTCTCTGAAAGAAATGATGCAGCTTGTGCCAGTGGTACAAACACAACTGGTTTAAAACAACAGAACAGCATGTGAGATATGAGAAAGTCCTAGATTCTCGTTAGCCTCACAGAAGCAAAAGAAGTGGCAAAATAGTGAGTGTGACTTGACTTTTGATAAGCTTCACAATGCAGTTTTGTGTTGTGGCTTTCCCCTCAATGAATCTTTTGTTGCCACTTTTGTCA
Source organism: Pituophis catenifer annectens (assembly GCF_029215685.1). NCBI lineage: Eukaryota > Metazoa > Chordata > Lepidosauria > Squamata > Colubridae > Pituophis > Pituophis catenifer. The sequence goes on from NW_027256886.1 coordinate 34,235,757, forward strand.
TTCTTATTTTTTTTCTCTTTAAAATATTACATGCACATGTTTATAAGTTGAAGTCAAAAGTTTTAGAAGAATTTTTTAAAAAGGCAACTGTACAGTAATATAATTCAGCTTCGTACTTGGAACCTTCTCTTTTGCTGCTCTGCATCTCCTTTCCCTCTTTTATATGCCTTCTTCTCGTCCACATTTTGTCTTCTTTGGACTAACCACAAAAGCTCCCTCCCTTTTTTCTTTTTCCTTTGAAACCTCAGAGGAATTAGCATACATTTGCATTGCATTATCCCTGTTAGACTGCCTTTTGCATCTTTCTTTTCCATATAGTTTGAGGCGGGATTTCTTGTTTTCCTATTTCCTTGGAGTGGTGAGTACAATAGTAGTACTCTTAAGACTTCAGCTGGTTGCTAAGCATTACTGAAATAAACTTGTCCATCAACAACATGAGGAAGAATGAATCTGAGGACTGTGGCAAATCATTGCACTGGAGATGCCTATAAGGTTAAATGGCACTCATCTTAGAGCTTTAATGAACATGGCACATCATTTCTTAGGAGATAATGCTCTGAGATGTTATAATTATTCCATAATATTCTATGCATAGATTTATTACAACTTTGCTATAGCTATTTACTAAAAATCCACATGTAGATCTACTACTTCTGTGGCAAAGCCAAGCCATTGTTTTTGCTAAAGCCAGCAACATGACATCCCATTTGTTTACATTAAACAGGTCCTAATCTAAGTGATAGGCAAACCTAGTGAATTGTTTTTGACCAGATCACAAAGAGTCAGAAATGACTGAGAGAGAAAAAGATTAACTACTAACTATGTGGTATCAATATGGTTAGAATCAGTGGTGGGATTCAAACAATTTAACAACTGGTTTTCTGCTCTAATGACCAGCTGGGTAGGTGTGGCTCAGTGGTCATGTGACCATGGCCAACTCAACATCACTCATGTCAATGGGCGCTTCGCCTTAGCTGTTACAATGTAATAAGGGTTAACCAGAGAGGCAGTTTCTGTAAGCAGGGCAATAAAGATTAGGCTAGAAACAATACCAGAATGTTTCCTTCCTGCCTTCCTTACAGGATTAGCCCTGTACAGTGGAAAAAAATAAAATAAGATTTCTTCCAACAACCGGTTCTCCGAACTGCTTAGAAAATTAACAACCGCTTCTCCCGAATAGGTGCAAACTGGCTGAATCCCACCACTGGTTAGAATGCCACTTAGGACCCCTGCAAGGGACAAAAGAAAAATCATGCTTGAGATGGGATACACTTGCATTTCGAAAGACAAAACTGCCAGTGAATAATCTCGCTGTCCCAATCGGTGAATATGGAGAAACAAAGTTGGATGCAACAGGAGCAAAAAAGCTGCACTTTTAGTTTATTATGCATCTATGATCTCTACTTGAGCACTCTTAAAAAATATATTGTATTTCTAGTATCCTGCCTTTCCTGTAGGAATACAGTGTAGTACTCATTAAGAGGTGGGATAATTTCATGCTATTTCTAGAAAAATAGATTGGAACAAAAGTATAAGTTACCAATATTCACCCATGGGCTCCTGAGAGGGAACTTAAACCTTAGTAATCTTCATCCAAGGGTAACATTATTACTGTATGCCATAGTATCTTTATACGTTGTCTGTAAATTTACTAGATACCAGCCTATGCAATCAGAAGTGAGATGCAGCAGAGCTCATGGTTTGTTATTCCTCTTTAGTCTTTTATAATGAGCTAATGTACACTGGAAGAGACTCTCTTCTGACATCTTTACATATATTCCTTTGCAAGGATAACTTGAAATTACAATTTAAATCTTTTCAAACTACATCCTTTTAGTGCTTGTAGCATGGTTAATAATAGTTTAATTTTTTTTTGTCTTTATTTTTTTAAAAAACTTTTATTTCAGTCAACATACATCTTAAACAAAAAATCAATCATATATATATATATCAATCAATCATGTATATATATACATATATACATATATTTCCCCCCCTGCCTTCCCCCCTCCCATCCCAACCCCCACCCCCCTCCTCGGACTTCCCAGAACAAGTACAGGGTAAAAACATTTAACAAACCTTAATGAAAAACCCCACAAACTAACTATCTATAGATTTATCTATCACTTGTACTTTAACTCTCCTTGTTCAAAACAAAATATAACTTTTCTTGCTTAAAGGTAGTTAATCCCAATTAATTCAACAATAAACAAACAATTTAAAGCCCTTGAAAATATATTGAAAAATCTATAGCCTTGAATTTAACATCCCCCCCAAAAAAATTCTCATTTAATCCATTACTTAAAATAATTTTTAGATATAATCCATCCAATCATAATCAAAGAGATCATATTCTTGTTCACGTTTATATAACAGTTGAAACATCCAGTCATTTAACATCCAAAAGAAAATTTCTTTTTTAAAAATCTGTTTTTATAACAGTTGAAACACCCTGTCATAAGTAAAGAAATTTTTTTTTTAAAAACCAATGGTGAATGATTGTATTGGTATTCAAGATTTTTATTAAGGATATGATTTGTTTGGTTTTAAAAATAATAGTTTAATTTTAATGGAGGCCTAAAGATGCTTCCAATGTGAAGATTCTCAATTGAACCTATGTTTAAGTCTATCTATATGTTGTGAAATAAGGAGTTTTCATTGTATGTTCTGATTGGTATTCATGGATACGCTTTTGCCTGTTTGTCCTACAGTGGTTGTTAACAGTATTTTGTCTTCTTGGGCTACTGGGTCTTTTGTCTTACTTAAGATGTTTTAGGGGGCTTTAGTTGATTTGTGGTGCCATGTAGCACCACAATTACAGTGGTGCAGAGATGGGTTTCAGCAGGTTCTGACCAGTTCTGGAGAACCGGTAGCAGACATTTTGAGTAGTTCGGAGAACCGGTAGTAAAAATTCTGACTGGCCCCACCCCCATCTATTCTCTGCTTCCCAAGTCCCAGCAGATCGGGAGGAAATGGGGATTTTACAGTATCCCTCCCCTGCCATACCCACCAAGCCACGCCCACCAAGCCATGCCTCATCCACCATGCCACGCTCACAGAACCAGTAGTAAAAGTTTTTGAAACCCACCACTGCAATGGTGCCATGTGGTTGTAATAGTCTGTTGTTTCTGACAAGTTTTTGATGTATGGTTGAGTGGTCAGGCACTTTTTGATAAAGGGCATGAGCATTCATTTTGTTGGAAAATGTCCTAGTGGTCTGTTTCTTTTTTCTGGCATTCTGGGTTGCTGCACTGTATTTGTGCCAGTCTGAATAATGTTCTTACACAGTTCCCCTTGTGGAAGATTGGGTTGTTACTTTAACAGTGGAACACTTGGTTAATGTGGGTGATTTTCATAAACATTTGATGGGCCATTTGGGAGCAGAATATATTGGACTACACAACTTTAGACTGATTCACTATAACTGTTCTAATGGTTTATCTTCTAAAGCAAAGCAATGGTGGTTTATTACAAGAAATATATCCAGAAAGTTTCCAAATTTCTTCAGAAAATCTAAATGCTGGACCATAACTAAATCATGGAAGAAATAACATTCTTCTGTCTGATTGAACTTTTTGATCTTATAATTTCAAGATCAATATACGACCAATAGTCTAAATCTTAAAAAAAAAACCTAGTGCACATCTAGGGGTTAAGTTTGAACATTAACACTGAAGATTCATATTATGCCTACAAATTCCTTTTGAATCTAGTATGCCCTTCTTCAACTTAATGATTTCCAGATAGGCTAGGATTACAATTCCCAGCATCTCTATGTTAAAATCCTGTCACATTTAGACAGGATGAAGTTGGCAAAGACAGCACAGTACATACCTGTTTCCATTCAATTCCAGGTACAACCATCTGTTGAAACTTGAAAGCTTTAATATAATTACAACTTAGTATTATTTTAAATGAGGCATACACAGCCTTAATATATTGGCTTTGAAAATTTGCTAGTCTCACAAATACAGTGAAGAAAATGTTAGATTAAAAACCACAGCCTTGGTCCCAAGGAGCTAAAATAAGCCTGGTTAAAAAAGCTTTCCTTATAGAAAACCACAAATTTCACTGTATTTTGAAGTCACAGAATGAATGCTCCAGTTGTCTTCTAGCAAAGGTATTCATAAAAATGATAGCTATGAGACTGAGACAAAGGAAACGGTGCAATCCTATATTTTTGGATCATCAAAGAAAGAGTCAGTGGTGGCACTAGGTCTTTAGTTAAATATGCTCAGGAGCCTATATCTTCCTGTTGAGTTTGTAAATTACATGTAGCTCAAGGCACTTTTTGCAGGTTTGCCACCCAGGTGAAAAGGAAATAACCTCACCTAGTTCTTCAGAAGCAAAAAAACCTTCAGAAGTGCAGCTTTGAAACCCCACCTTATGCTGCTGAGTCAATCAGCAAAAAAAAAAAAAAAAAAAAAAGCAACGATACAAAAGATACATGGGCTAAACTGCAATTAAAGTTTAATTTTTCTCCTCCTGAAATCCCACTGAACCACTTCCTCAAATATTAAATATTGATTTGCACCATACTAAATTGCAAACTAGCTAAACACAGTTTGCTTAGCATGTTATGTGACTGCTTGTATAATCACAGATATAGTTGCCTTAATTCGGTAAACCACAGTTAAATTAACCTTGGCTATAAAGGTATCCGCATGGGCACAACCCAATTAATTGTGAGACGAGAGACGACTTCTTTCTGCAATCTTGGTGTGTTGGTTTACGGTCTCATGACATACCAGGAACAAACTAGCCAAACCCTATTTTAACCCAGCTTGCTGTAAAAAGCTCGGACTATACAGTTATATATGGTGCAGGATGTTGTGCAAATCTTGTAACAGTAATAGAGTTGTGGAAGGGACCTTGGAGGTCATCTAGTCCAACCCCCTGCTCACGCAGGAGACCATACTAAGGGATTCGAACAAGCGAACTGCCGACCTTTCTGATATGAACAAGCTCTGTGTCTTAGCCACTGAGCCACCTAGTCAGAAAGCGAAGCAGGATTAAATGGTTCAATAGCGCATGCTTGCTAAATGCCTCGATAAAACTGAGAAACATTTGAATTGCAGGTCAGACCGTGACTGGCGCTACCGAAGAAAGGACTTTGCCCAGGTGCGGCGCCTTTCCCTTCCGGCTTGCTTGCCATTGAATGGTCAAGAATGCCGCCGGGCCGGCCGTGAAGAGCGGCCGGGCGGCACTTGTGGCCGCTCTGATCCCTCCGCGCCGCAGAGGGAAGCAGCGAGCTCGAGTTCCGACGAAGGCTCGAGCTTCCTTTCCCTTCCCGCCACTGCTCGTCTGTCGTTAGTATCCGCCGCCGGGCTGGGAAGGGAAGAGAAGGCGAAAAGAGGAGCAGAGAGCGAGCGAGCGAGCGAGGAGAGAGAGAAAAGGGGGTCGGGTCGCTGCACAGCCAGGACCGCGGGGCGAGGGAGGGGCCAGCGAGGCCGACGACTAGTCGGCTGAGGCCTGGTCTGAAAGCGAGCCGACCTTCCAGCGACAGCAGGCCGAGGCCGCCCGTCGCCTCTTCGCCGCGGGAAGAAAGTAGGTAAGCGCCGGGTCTGTTCGGGCCTTGCGGGCCGCAGCTGACCAAGCCCAGCGCGGAGCGGAGCCTGGGGAGGAGGCCCGTCTCGAGAGAGCATCCTTCGCTCCTCTTTGCTTTTTCGAGGCCTAGCCTGGCCGGGCGGGGCAAGGGCTGTCTGCCTTCCCAGCCGCCTGGTCGTGGAGTGGGCGAGGGAAGCGCGTCTTGGGCGGCGGGGCGTGCTCTGCGGATGGCCTCTTAACCCCTTTCGGCGGAGGGAAGAGAAGCAGGTTTCTCCTTCCCGGCGTTTCCCACAGCTGGGGCTTCTAAGCCGCCTTCGTGATCGTCACCGGGGAACCGCGAGGTGGGAATCGGTGCCTGATTCACTGTTAATTGGGGTGCGAAAGAGAGAGGCGCTCCTGGGCGACCCCGGACCTCTCCTTGCCCTTTAGTGCTGGGAGAGCCGAGCATTGTTAGCTACGTAAGCCAGATCCAGGAAAACTTTCTTTGCCCATTGGCCTCACGTCTCTCCGTGTTTAGGGAAGGAGAGACCTTGTTCAATCCGGAAATGTTAGGTTTTAAAAAAATATATATACGCGGCCTTTAAAACCGAAAGGCAGAGAGATTCTCGTCAGGTTTGTTCGTCCAGTTTAGTGGTGCTTTAGAAATGAAAAGTTATTTGCTTTTCTCTTGCAAAACCATTGCGCGCAGAGAGGCCCAGTTTAGGTAAACATATCTACATCGATAAAAGCAGCACATTTTAATTGCTAGATTCGTTTGGTAAATGTTCTAAGCCTGGGATGTATGTTTAAATATTTAAGCGTAGTACTAGTTATTACTGATGTTACCAGTGATTTACTGTATAAGTTATTCTCGGTGGTTTCCTCTCTTGAGTTAATTGGTTTGACCTGCTGGTGTGGGTATTCATCACACTCTAAAGCTAGATAATTTTGACTTCCTAATGTTTATAAAAATACATGCTTCTGTATTGGTTTTCATAGAGGTGGGATTTATTTTTTCAGTTCCTGGTAATGTATGAAGAATAGCAGAGGGAATAAAAGGCAACGTCGATTTTTGTTTGGAAATTGTAGATCAAGGTCTTCACAAAATGTGTTACTTAATGGAATTGCTTCTTTAAATAAAGTTTAATGAATATGTTTCAAATCATACAGAAGTTACAAACATGGCCTATAGACAAGCTGATTCTAAAAGCTGAGAAATGAATCTGTCTCTCTCCCTGAGAGAGAGAGGGGTAAGATCTGAATAAGTCTTGATCAAATGAGTTCCTCTTTTTCAGTGGAAAAGCTGATAATAAAACTTTCCATGCTGATTAGTGGATGTAAAATAGAAGATTAAAAGTGTAAACTATTTTCTTTCTGTTTCTAAAAGTAGAATAGTCTTAAAGTATAAACAAAAGTATCTGACCATTTTGAATTACGTTTTCTGATAAAATGTCCTTGTAACACATTCCAAGAAAAGTTTAGATTGCTTTGATAAGATTTTATTTGACATGTGCTGTAGATAAGGTTAATAAATTATTGGATATATATGAAAATAATTAAATTCTAAATTTATTTGTAGGTATTAAGAAAATGGTAGAAAATTGAATAGGAATATTTTTTATACTTAGCATTCAAGTTGTCATTCATTTATCTTATTTCTCCAGTGCTATATTTTTAAGAAGTTACAGTGCTATATTGTATAGAAAATATAATTGTCTCTAGACTTAATATGCATACACACATACACTTAAGTTGCTTAAGTTTTATTCTTTATCCTCAAAAGATGTATCATTTTAAAAATATTAACCATTATAGCAAAGCTGTTGAAATATTATCTGATGCATGATAATTTTTTATTATTTAAGACAAAGATAATGTAACTTCCAAAATTGTTGATTGTTATTTAATAAAAGTGTCATTTCTTTTCATAGAACAAAGAAATGTATATAATATAGTCCAACTATGTAAGAAATTAGTTGATATAGTTTCTCTTCATTGAATCCTAATAACTTCCAACAAAGCACTATTGTTGCTTAATAACATAAATCAAATACTTTGATAACAGTTCTAAATATTTGATAAATTTAACAATCATAGTTTCTTAAATTAAGTTTGCATTTATTTTCTCTCAGTATTAGTGTTTCTTCTGTGTCTCTCTTTCTTGATACCTGTCTAGTGACATTTGGGACAGCTTTTAATGGGGCTTGAAAGATGCACTTAGAATGGAGTATTTGAGAAACCCTCCCTGATATGTCTTTTTAGATATTGGCCATTGTTTCCACTAGCCTTGTAAATATTCATTGCAATTACATGCATTTTGGAAATCACATAACAGCTTACTGTATATGCATGCCTACTGACTGTTTCAGTGTTAAAAGACTCTTAAGAGATTATATCATGTATTACTGTTAGTTACAGGCCAATGACTGGTTCTGCAAAGTTATGTCAAGAATGCTCTACCTCCCTGAAATGTCTAGATTCCTAAGATAAAATGTTTGTTCAGGAGAGGAAGAATGCTACTGATTCTGATATGATTGACACTTTTTAATATTCATTTTTAAAATTGTATTCTTACTATAGTTTTATTTTAATAAAGGCTACTTAGTATCTTGTCTAGTTCTATAGTTCTTATAAATAATGGCATTGTAATGTCATGAATTCATGAGGATCAGACTAATATCTGCAAAATTAAAGTCCAGTGAAAATAACATCACTAACATTAATTAAAACATATAGCTCCTAAAATATATTTCCATTATAGCTTGTTCCTTTGAGAACAATTTCAAGGCATTTCTTTAAATTGAAAGTCATCTTACTAATCACAGATGTATTTAATCATATTGGAACTAGATTTTTAAAATATTTAATTAGCCTTAGTGTGTACATTACCTTAATATGGTAATTATTTGCAGTATATTTGAAGACAAATTAGATTTTCCACAATTAAAGTCTAACTGAATTTTCAGTGTCTTATATAATTGACTGATTTAAAAAACTCACGATAGCTTAATAGGTAAAATTTAGGGGGTCATGATGATTTTATGAATGCTGTTTACGTGCAAATCAAAACTCTTAAATCATGTGGCAAGTAGCAGAATTTTGTTTGGCATTTTGCCAGAAATATAGGAAGTTTAAGAAAGTAAAGAATGCTGGTTTCCCTTTTCATTATTGCAATTTACATTGATTTATGTAGTCTTATGTAGCCATACCTCTGATTTTTTAAAAAAATGAAACACTGTAATGCTTCTTTGCTATTTGTTTGAAATGATAGTAAATTTGACTGGTTGGTATTCCAGGATCAATTTCTAAATCATATTTCATGAAAAAAAAATGTTCTGAAGTGTTAATAGTACGTGTGCTAGTCTTTTCATTGAATGGGCACCCATTTTTTAGATTAATAATTGAAACCAGCCAGAAATAATCTACTTTTACAATTTCTATTCTAAGTGAAAATCCAGCAGTTAAAAGCACATCAAGATAAGTATAGTAAGATTTACAACTTGCTTTCAAAGTAAAGCATCTTTATTTCAGGAAATATTTACAGCATAAATATTAGATCCATGACACTGATGAATTCAGTCATAGTTATTTTTCATAGCAATTTAGGTAGTGTAAAATCAGGCAATATTGTGATTTAAATTCAGTATATAACTGTTGAATCAGTATAGATTTTTAGGATCAAGTTGACAATTTTGTAATCAAATTTAATTATCTGGCAGGGAAGAGTTCCAATTACAGGTGAGGTATCTAGCGGCCCTTTCACTTCCTTGTACAAATAAATACTCTCTTGTTGAGTATTTAAACAACACCTGGTAGTTACTGAATTCTGGCATCTCTTTCCTGGTTTTGCTTGTAAGAAACAAAATTCCAGTCATATTAGGGCTGCTTCATGGGGCTGGACTGAATCACAGTAGTGTAAATTTGTGACATTATCTTCTACACAACATTTTTCTAATGTTACAGAAAGGATGGCACTTTTGCTGCTAGGTTTTGTTTGTTGACACAACTTAATTTGTAACACAATTTAGTGCTTATATAACCTTTCAAAATGCGGTAGTTTCTGTATTAAATTATTTGTATATTAGTTATCCTTGCAAACAATCCCAATCTGATTTACAGATTCTTAAATCATTCCAAACTAAAGTAAATTGTTGAGGTTAGGGTTATTTTTATGGTAGGTAGTACTTTAGATGGGGAAAGTGAACAAGGTATTTTAGTGGGATGGGGGGTGGGCATGGGCATACATGTAATACCTGTCACCTTAAATCAAATATCTTTTTATGAGATCATATTGAAGTTCTGGACAGTTATCCAATCCCAAGAAAAGTAATAGTAGCTTTATTTTGAGAGGTGCTATGTAAACACACATTTCTAATGCATACTTACATATTTATATTACATATAAAAAAGCCAAAAGAACCCCTTTACAGATGGTCCTCACTTAATAACCCTAATTGGCACCAGAATTTTGGTGGCTAAGTGATGTTATTAGGTAAACATCAGATGACTGCACTGCTTTGCAGTACCAGTTTCAGTAGTCCTGGTTGTTGTCATTAGGCCAGGACCTCACACTTCTCCTGCCCTGTCTCCACTTCAATTCTCCTTATCTTCCTATCTCCCCCATCACTGCCCCACCACCCTGCACTCTATCCTGCACCTTGGCAGTCTAGAGGTCAAAAAGATCAGAGTAGTGCAAGCAGTTCAAACAGTGGTATTTCCGATGACACTCTAGGGAAGCAAAAACTGGAATGTGAAGAAGTAGGATAAAAAGAATATTGACTCTTCTGAATTTTTAGTGTTGTGAAGTCTTCTGAAACTCTTATGGACAGCCAAGGAAACAAATCAATGGATCATCAAGCAAAGCAATCACAGCAATCAAGGCACAAATTATCTTACTTTGACTGATTAAGATCTAGCTCTCTCGAGAAGGGAATGCTGGAAAAGATATAAGGAAAAAGAAGAAGATGATAAACAGCAAAGGGGATATATTGAGTTATTATGATGATAGGTACACAGTTGGAAGACTTGAAGGACCAGATTAGGGACATATCCTAATGAAAACTACCTATGTCATTGCTAAGAGTTAACACTGAGTTGATGGCATATAACCAGAGAGTTAAAGATTGGTTTTAGGGTCATGACTATTCTCACAGATGTTTTATGCAGTAAATTTTCAAATCTTTGGATAGAAATAACTCCTGCACTTGAATTATAATACTGGAGATCCTTTATTCTAAATGTGGCAAATGTGACACTGATAACTTTTTTTCATTTTTGTCTATACTCTAAATCAGGCAGTTACATGTAAGCCTTTGTGTTCCTCTCTAAATGTCTTAAACCTGTACACTTATGGCTCTTTATGTTGGCCATCAATAGTTAAGCATTTGAACATAGTTTATATAATATTATTATAAAGTATTAGATATCAGTTGTAGGTAGTTTATTGATTAGAACCATTCCTTAGGTGGAGAAAATGAGGATATTTACATCTTATAAAATTGCTTCAGAATTGCTAAAGGATCTAATTATCCATGTGTTACATTAATTATAATGTCCATTATACCGCAATCAATTTCAAAAGCTGCATGATTGTTCCACATGCAATGGGAATACAAAGCTATTTCAATAACTGAATTATTTTAATATTTATTAGGAAGCGTTTGAAAATTTGCAAAGTTGTACTTACATAGACCAGAAATTGGTAGAGAGCTCAATTGTCTAGATTTTCTGCTCCGCTTTCCCCCCAACATATTTCTCCTATGAGACTGTTCGAAATGTTACCCAGTTTGGTTTGTTAGTACAGTAAAGTTATCCAGAGATAGATTTGTCAATGTAACATGGTAGCACTTTTGTTCTTTGCACAGCAGCAATTCCATTTATGATGCCAATAGTTGTGATATTGTATTAGTAGGATGCAGCTACTAGCCACAGGCAACCAAAACATTTTGTATGTTTAGATTTCATGATTGCAAATGAAGTTTTGTCATGCATAATTTTCTTTTGAAACTAGTGCTTTTTGCAATTTATATGTCTGGCTCCATGGTGTCTAGGGAAGTTAAACTGATGTGCTTTGTGAATCAGTTACAATGGGTGTTTTTGAAGCAATCTATCTAATTCAGGCACATACACTTTAAAATAACAAAATATTGGAACAGTGTGGAATTTATGGCATCTTCTCTGTCATAGAAGATTGAAGTAGCCCTTTTGTGTGCTAAAATAGTATATAAATTCCATCTGCATTTGGTACGGAGCTGTTGCCTTATATTCTTCTTCACCTCCACGCTAAATATGAATTAAATAATTGTATAATGTCCACAATTTATAGAATAGTCTTTTCGTATTGCACTGTGAGCATTGGAATAATGTGCAGTTATAGAGACTTTACATCGTTCATTTTTTCTCCACAGTCTCTGATACTAAACATGCAAATAAGAAACATTCCTTTGCTTTATCATTTTCAGGATTGAAATATGCAGAAAATATTTTACATTGCTAGTGGAAATTAAATTTTCCCAGTTATGAAGCAGTACAATTTAAAAATACAGGTCCTTGACTTACGACCCCAATTGGGACTGGAATTTCCATTGCTAAGCAAGGCAGTTATTAAATGAATCATACATGATATTTTTTGGCCATGGTGGTTAAGTGAATCACTATAGCTGTTAAAATGAATTGCATGCTCTTTAAGCAATTTTCCCCCACTGACTCTGCTTATGGGAAGCCAGCTGGGAAGGTTGCAAATGATGATCACATTAGGCCAGGATGCTGTAACCACATGACTGTAGTGATGCTGCAATAGTCATATATGTGCAAGGACCACTTGTAAGTCATTTCTTTCAGTGCTTTTGTAACTTTGCTAAAGAATTGCTTGTAAGTTGAGGACTACCTGTATTTGTAGTTCTGCTTCATGTTTTGAAAAGGGTTTTTAGACACCGTGGAATTCTTTTATGTACAAATATGTCATTAAATTGTTAGGTTATAAAAAAAGTTGAGTAAAGGTCACCTCACATTTTAAAAAACCTCTTCAATCAGCTTGCAATGTATGCATAATTTTTTCATTAGCAAAAGTATTTAGTTATATTACTAATGAGATTTCATTCAATTATGTGAAGTGAATAAATAGTTCAAAGTTAACTTGTATTAATTCAGGCAATATAAAAAATAATATATTTCCTTTTAATGTCACCTAGAACTGTACAGTACTTTTATTTTTAAAATGAGTTAAAATGAGGGTGGGGAGTATAACATAATAAAGTTATGCTTATATTATGGTAGGTAATTGCTAGGTTTTTCCATGTCACTCAAGATTTGAATGAAATTGTGAAAGAGACTTGACAAGCACATTGATTAGGCAGAAAATTATTTTACTTCGTTGAATTGTTGAAATGATTTGAAAGCACTCGATACAATTTCATATATTTAATTACCTTGTTGATTCAAGTTGAAGGAATAACTCAATCAAATTGTCATTGAATTAAAGCTTCCCAGAGTCATATTAATAACTCTTGGGTTCTCTAGAAGAGAACCCAAAGAAGAGTAACATGACAATTAAAATTGTTACTGTTTGATTAATGAATATAATAAAAAATGTCAGCATGTTTGTGGAAATAATTAATAGAAATACTTTTAATGGTTGGTATGACAAATACAAAATGGACATTGAGTGTATTGCCATTAATCTATGTAACAATAATGTATTAATTGTGAATTTTAGTCCTGCCTTAGGCACAAAGTCAGGTGGATGTCCTTGAGCCAGACACTCTTTCTCAGCCTGGAAAGGAGCAGTGGCAAACCCACTTCCAAAACCTTGTCAAGAAAATTGCAAGGATTTGTCCAGGCAGTCTCTAGGAGTCAACTCTGATTTGAACGCATAAAAAAAAAAAGACACACACCCCCCCGCCCCGGAAGTCCTTATTAATTCTGGTACTGTATTGCACAAGGGGTACAATAATAATAGCCAACATGCATGCACACAATGTATGATTAAGGATACGCGAAAACCAATTTATGAAAGGATTCATGGAACAGATGGATTGTGTAATCTGGGAACAGACTGTAGCATCCAGTTAGTTGAATTTTATAATTTACATGGACCCTTATAGTTCTGATCCTATAAACTGGTTTCTTTTATTCTATAATTATGTATATTATACATAACAAACCATGTTGGTGTGGTGGCATTTGATAATGAGCAGTTATTGAATAAAGTGACTTATACCTTGTGCCTTTCTATAAGGGCTAACTGCTTAATTCTTGTCTTGTTGAATATTATTGGTATTCATTATAAAAAATTAGGTAGAGAATATATGAAAAAGCTTCTATTCTTCTTTATTGTGCATTATACTGATATCCCAGCATGTTTGTTTCGGGATCAAAGTTACTTGTTTTGGGTTTACATGTATTACTGAATGAAAAACAATGCAAGGAACTGTATCTTTGCCAGTATTGTCACATGATCACCATGAATACTATCATTGTGTCAGCATTGCCATCTGCCAGTTAACATTTAAATCTAGATTAGTAGCTGCTGTTAGCTATTCAGTGGTATAGTGTGTACATTTCTGCCCATCAATGTCAGAACATTTCACCTTTAGGCATCTTTATAGTTTAATTACACCATGTGTCTTGGATGCATGCTAATTTGGAAATTTTCTAATAGAAATAATTAGCTGGGAATTCATAGATTGAAGGTAATATCCTTCATGATTTTAAAATGTAACCAAGCATATTCAGTTCAATGTTATATTGATTATGAATTCATTTTAGGCATATATTATAAATTGTATTGTGTTTGAAAATCAATTAAAAAGGGTGGTATACTCTTCAGCTCTTAAAATGATGACTTTGGGCTTTTAACAGATTTTATTAATTCTCCCAATTCATCTGGGCAGGAGGCAGGCCTAAGATCTGTGGGTACCTAGCCAGGCCCAAAGGACCCAGTGGAGTGAGTTGAGTGGGAAAGATAGATGAGCGAGGACAGTTGCAGTATCCCTGTCATTGGTTATAAGGACTGGCTAAGTTCCTGAATTTTCATCACATGATCACAGGGCTCTACAGTAACCATAACATCGAGTACACGTTGTACAGGTAGTCCTTGACTTAAACCACAATTGGGTCAACAATTTTTGTTGCTAAGCAAGGTGATTGTTAAGTGAGTTACACCCTATTTTACAACTTTTTTGCCATCGTTGTTAAGTGACACTGGTTGTTAAGTGAATCAAATGGTTGTTAAGCGAATCATATGGTTGTTAAGCTGATCCAGCTTCCCTGATTGACTTTCCTTGTTGGAAGCCAGTTGGGAAAGTAATGAATCGTGATCATGTGACCTTAAGACACAACTGTCATACAAATCCAAATGCAGTCATTCTTTAGAAAAAGTACACTTTAATTTTTAATCTTGGATTGGAAGAAACTAGTTGATAGTACAGTCCTGTATGTCTATTCTCTTAAATGTGTTCATTTGCTCACCCCTAAGTAATGAATAGCAGCCTTAATTTAAAAGAAAGAAGGTATAGATCTCCTCCTTTCTGAATAAAGTTCAGCAGCAGAAGTTCTAGAACAGTGTTTCTCAACCTTGGAAGCTTGAAGATGGGTGGACTTGAAGATGGGTGGACTTCAACTCCCAGAATCCCCCAGCCAGCTGGCTGGGGGATCCTGGAAGTTGAAGTCCACCCATCTTCAAGCTTCCAAGGTTGAGAAACACTGTTCTAGAATCATGACTTCAGGGAAGGTGGGAATTTGGGTAGGCGTCTGTGAAATTACGTTACTTTTGTTAGAATAAAGCTTTTGTTGGTATTTTTAAGTATTTTTCAACTGTTAAATTATTGGTGATTATGAGATGTGTTAAAACTGCAAAATTAATTCTTCTTGACCTCTCAACATTATATGATAGCACACAGCAGAGCTACCTTTCTGAAAATAAGCAGGCTTTAAAGGTTTTATGTCACCAAGAAAAGCTACATGAAGTTTGATATTAGCTATCTCTTGGAGTAAGATGGGGGATATAAAGCGATTAAATACCTACTTAGTATGTATGATAAGAGTTCATTGAGTTTTGTACTTTTTAGCTTTCAGAATGATTAGTCACTCCTGACTTGCCTCCCGGATGAAATCATACTAAAAACATTATAGCCTGCAGTCAGGACTTGCTTTAAATTTTAGTTGGAGAACTGGAAAAGGACAGGAAACAAATTTACCTTAACTCTTCCTTTTCAGAATTGCTCTACATATGACAAAGAAGTAGGGAATTAGTGTACCATTTATTTTAAAATCCCAGCTATTATGCTTTTAAGATCTGAGTATTAACCAAAACAGCCACCCACTATTTGAACATGATTAAAATTTAGACTCTTGTATATGTTTATTTTTAAAAACTTCTTAATTAATTGTGGCTATCACATACAAGTAGTCTTTGAGAGAATACCATTTGTTCAAAAGTGCTGAATAATGTTTACTTATGCCTAGTCTTCGTAGTTTCAGTTCTTGCATTGCCACCACAATCAACATTTGAGTGCTTGGCAGTGCACCTGCACTTACGGTTTACGGCTCAGGGATGCTTCGACTTCCCCTTTCCACCTATCTTCCCCCACCCACAACCTCATCTTTGCCCTTTTTGCCTTCCTGTACAGAAGAACCCCTTGGCCCTTAGCTGGTTGCCATTGCTTTACAGAAAACCTTTGGAAAGCTTCTGAGGTCTTCTGAAGCATCATAAAAATGAGGGTGTACTATTTGGAAAATGGTGCAGTCAGATTTGGGAAGAAGGCCTGGTGCGGCCAACAGCTGCCTTGGGATAGGCCTGGGCTGGCCTCAGCAGCAGAAGACAGCTATGGTCAGCTGGACCTAGCAGGATCTTGGAATGCAGGGTAGTGGAGGCGATGGGACTGTTGCTTTGTGATGCTGGTGTACCGCCACTGGGCGTGAAGCTGAGGTGCAGGAGCAGACAGCTGAAACTGAAGACCCCAGGCCTGTACTTCAGCGCCAGCACAGCTGCTGCTGCTGAGAAGTACAGTTGTGCAGGGTGTTATTTAACTTTCCTGTATTCATAAATATCACATAGCTCCTAATTCTTCTTATCTGTTTCTCTTTTCTATAAAATAGATTTAAGGAGAGATATTTTTTTACAGCTTCTTGAATATTATGCACCTCCGTGCATGTTTTTGATTTGGCACTTCTCATCAGCTGACAAAAAAATACAGCTGTTTGCTAAATAGGTTTCTTTTTATTCTGCCATTCATAAAAACAAGGAATCTAAAACTAGTTGCTTAATAATTAATGAAAAATATTTTCAAATACAAATCATTATGTGTGGTATTGGCTTGTCTCATAGTATTTGAGAAATAGCTAGTAACAGATGGCTTGGAACAGGTATTTTTCCAGTATTAAAAATATTGTTTTAATTATATTATTTAATTAGAATATGTTAATATTCATTTTGCTATGTACCCAATAATCTAATGCTATGAATCCAATGTTCTAATGTTCAAGAATGTTTTTCTACATTCAAATATCTCTGCTTGTCAATTTCCCATTCATTTAGCCTTCATTTAAAATGATGTTTCTTAACATTTAATTGTTTTACATTTGTTTCTAATAATTATTTCTTCTACTCTACATTATTATATCATTTAAGTTGCTCCATGGAATGGGGCAGCCCACGAAACTTAATTTCCCTGGAAATGTTCAAATTCCACCTCCAAAAGTTCCCAGCCAGCCTTAACCATGTTGGTTGAGATTTGTGAGGGGTAATTAGGCAATTATGTTTTTCTTTCTGACTACATTTCATAGGGCAGCTATGTAACCTTAGCTTCACCAAACTTTTTTTGTAAACAGCCCTGTTTTGTTCCTTTTTATCCAACAGATTCCTCTGCAAGGCCAGTCACTTAAGGGATTAATTATTAAATAGCACTTTCACCTACTTGGATGCTGAAAAACTAATTAAATAAATTCAGGTTAAACTTGATTCCTGTGCTGATAACCTTACAGATAATGTATCTTTTCAGCAACAATATGGAAGTGACTTTCCATTGCCTTCTTCCAAGATGTCTTTTTTGACTTACCAGTCATGCCTCCAGACATGGTATTCTCTGGAACTGTCTTGCTCAGCTACTAATGAAGCCTGATCCTGCTTAGTTTCTAAAGCAGATACATTTTGGGCAGGAGCTACCACCTGTATATTTTATAAAATTGAAAAAGAAAACTGCAAAAATTGTGTGGAAGTGCTCTAGACCAGCTGTCCCAGCCTTTGGGGTGTCAGGGACTGGTTCCATGAAGGGTGGTTTTTCTGTAGGCCAGGAAGATGTGGTTTTGCTCACGAATGCTAACTTCCGTAGAACTAAAGTTACACTGATATACTCCATACATTTACTTCAGTGTTCTGCTTTAATTTGAAGCTGAAAATCTCAGGCTCAATTCTAACAAATGTTATGATGTCTATTTTTTGTATCTAGATGTTATATGCTTTCTTTACTACTTTTAACTCTCTTCCTTCTTACTTTTCAGATAAAAGAAGACTTCTAGAAGAAAAGACCCTTGTAGTTTGCAAGCATGCCATTTCCCTTTGGCAAATCACACAAGTCTCCTGCAGACATAGTGAAGAATTTGAAAGAAAGCATGGCAGTTCTAGAAAAACAAGATATTTCTGACAAGAAGGTAGAAAAGGTAAAGTTTACATTTTCTTTTTATGGACCTATCCCAGAGGGGTTGTTTAACAGTACAAATTTTCCCAAGCATTTTTGTTAATCCTCAGCATCATCCTGTTGTTTTATTTTGGCAAATAATGATTATAGCATTATTTTCTGGACATTATATGGGAAATGTACTGCTCTTGAAGCTTTTCCAACCCTTACTAATTTGTTATCAGCACTATTTTAATAGCATTTATATTTTCTCTTCAAAAATTTTCTATGTTTCCAGATAAACAAACATCAAAAAAAAAAATTTCAACAAAAACTTTCCTTACTTTCCTATATGCGTTTTCACTGTCACCTGATTTTTTTCTAGTTTATACTCCACTATTATTAATCTATCACTAGTCTAATAATCTACCAGAATCCTTGTCCAACTAATCTACTTCTCAGTTGAAATGGTAACTTTATGTTCACAAAACATTTCCCTGGACTAAATGCCTAGAAGTAGTAGTGAAAAAGGAAGATTACATTGTCATAATGCAATATTTAAATTGCAATACTTTTAAGTTAGGCCTAGAATCCTTCACATGCGGTTCTTGCTTAAAATATCTTTCTACAATAAAAGTAGTCCTCAGCTTATGAATAGTCATTTATTGACCATTTGAAGTTACAACAGCCTAGGAAGGGTACTTTACAGCCCATAAAGGACTCCTAACCTTTCTGCCCTACCTGCAGTCACATGACTTTTGGAAGAATGGATTTGCATAATGCATAATGAATGCAGTATGGTTCAGATTTATGATTGCATGATTTACATAATAACTGCCATTAAAACCATAAATTGGGTCCAGTCATGTGGGTCCCTTGACTTATGACCACAACAATTAACAACCAAAATTTGATCCCATTTGTGGTCATAAGTCAAGGACTACCTGTATCCTCTTTCACTTTTCAGAATTAGGACTGGTTGATTAAAAGAAGAAACTAGTCTTTCTGGCTTCTCCTTAACTAATTTTGTTTCTCCACAATCTGAGCACAGAATTTTCCTCCATTTCCTGCTTCAGTTTTGGAAAGCAGAGAAAATTTATATTCTCATTTTCCTATTATGAAAAGTATTCCAGTATGACCACTTAAGCGCATAGAATATATGCGCTTTATAAAGAATGGAAAAACAATTTAAATGATTAAGCATATTTTTCCTGCATATATGAAATGAGCAGTGATCATTTTACTTTTTCAAATTTATAATTCAGAATGTAGTCATATAACAATATTGCACTCCCCTGACTTTCTCATGGTAATTCACAGTTTAAAAAGGTATACAAAGGATGCATGTATACAATTTTTATGCAGTGTAATTTCTTACGCAGTGTAATTTCTTAGGCAGTTTTCCTCAAAATTTTTTGAACAGAAGCCAAGAACAAACTGTAATTTGAGTCTGGCTTAGAGAAAAACTGGTATCCTGACTTGAACATAATAAGCAAAAGACAAGGTCTTTTTGTTTTTGGTTTCAGTTATATCCTTCGAAGGAGAGAAATCTTTTTTGGGATTTTGGGAGCAGAATCCTAAATAGTTGAATACAAGTGTGGCTGGTATATTAGGGTGATTTTTCATTTGCTTCTGAATATATGTTGATCTAATTCTATCTTTTTGGTTAACCTCAGCATTTATTTTTAAATGGGCAGTGTGCTTGTGGTGTGTATAATTGCTCTTGATGCTATAAATAGTCAAGTGTGTGAGCTTAATTAACAGTCTGTCTCCTCTTTCTGCCTGATATTTTTTTATCCTTCCAGGAGATTATGTTTAAATGATAACTGATTTTTTGCATTCTTCAGACATTCAACATCTCATTACTAAACCACCCTAATGTCCCTAAAATAATGCCCACTGCTCCTACCAATCTATCTGGTTTCCTTTCCCTTTCATAGAATGGAGGTCTTTTAGTTCAATCCCCTGTCCAAGGCAAGTGTTCTTATACTATCCTGACAAATGTCTTGAAAAACTTCAGTGATGAAGCATCCATAACTCTGGGAGGCAAGCTGTTCCCTTGATTAATCATTCTCAGTGTCAGGAAATTCCTTCTTATTTCCAGGTTAAATCTCCCTCTGATGAGCTTTCATCCATTGCTTCTTATGCTACCCTCAGTGCTATGGAAAATCGATATCCTCTTCCCTGTGACAGCCCTTCAGATATTGGAAGACTGCTATCATGTCTCCATTGAGCCTTTTGTTCACTAGCCTAAACGTACCTAGTTCTCACAACTGTTCATTGTATAATTTAGACTTCAGACCCCTTATTATCTTTGTTGCTTTCTTCTGCACTCTTTCTAGGGCCTCAATATCTTTTTTTGTGTTATGCTGACCAGAATTGGACATAGTATTCCAAATGTGGCCTCACTATTGCAGTATAGAACAGTACTATCACTTCCTGTGTTATTTTCTCACCACTGAACTGTATCTTCTTGGATAGGGCCCAATGATCAATCTGTCTTGGTCCTTTTGAATCGTGAGTCTATCTTGGTGTCACCTGAAAATTTGGCAATTCTTCCCAGCTTGGTGTCACCTGAAAATTTAATGAGTTTTATCCCCTCATTTACATCATTTATGAAGATGTTGAAGAGCACTGGGCCCAAAACATAACTTTGAGGTACCCCACTTCATGCTTCTTTCACATACATATAGTTCCATTGAAAACTGTCTATTTTACATTGTTCTATCTGCCAAGAAGTACGCTGTGGTCTACTTTGTCAAATGCCCTACTGATGTTTAAGGATACTATATCCACGGCATAGTGATGACTCCCCCAGACGCTTTCCCAGATACCTCTCCAGAAGTCAGCTTGGAGGAGGATGAACCAGTTCCGGGTATACCTGGAGAAGTGTTGGTCAACAGCTCCGAGCAGCTGTCTGAAAGGGATTGGGTTGAAGCACAGCTGCAGCAGGACAGCCCTGAGACTTCAGGTGGGGAAAGCATGCAGCTGCAAGATGGTCAGCGAGGAGGAAAAGGAACACTTCTACATTTGATCTGAGAACACATAGGACAGAGAAAAGGCAGGAACAGTGAAGCTGGCTAGTTAGCACAGCAGACAGATGGAGGCGATGCTGGGAACAATGTGTTCATTTTCTAGCTGTGTGTTTCCTAGACGTTGTGATTCCTACCTTGCTTTGGATTGATACTGTGCCTTGACGTGGATTGCGCCTTGTGAACTCTGGATTTTTCTTGCCTCGTGAACCCTCTTGTATTGTGAATTTGGGTTTCCCTGATGGGTTTATCTTGATTGGGAAACTTTCAAGTGCCTTGTGGACTAATTGGCCATTGCTCTGTGGACTAGCAACCGTCTGCTTTTCGCTGGACTTAATGGCTGGACAGTTCTGGGATTTTGGTGAAAAGAATTGCTGGGGAATATTAATACCCACAAAACCACTGTTAGGTGTGTGTGAGTGAGTGAGTGAGTGAGCGAGTGGGACAGCACAAACATTTCCCTGGTTCACTAATTTAATAACTTTATTAAAGAAGCTAATCAGGTTTGTCTGGCATGATCTGTTTTTAACAAACCCATGATGGCTTTCAGTAATTGCCTTGTTCATTTCTAAATACTCATATTTTTCCCTTTCTCTTTCTTTTCTCGAGTATTGAGTTTTGCGACTGGATATATCCAGCATAACAGCTGGGAATATGCAGGCCTTTCCAAGGTGACCATTTGGTGACATATGTATGATAATGTTTCAAAAACTAAATGTATTTAAGTGTACAAAATAGCTTGGGCACCCGTCTTTTTACAGACTATAATAGCCAAAAAAAAATTACAAGCAAGTAGGGATATTCTACTTGTCCAGAGAAGTCTTTTTTAAGCCTCAAAATAGGAGACTTTATAATAAAAATGAAGGTGTGATTTGGAAGTATTTTATGGATTTTCGGAAAAGTAAGGTGGCCTAAATGAGATATCTTCAATTCCTGAATTGTTCAGGTTAATATTTGGGAGATCAGAGGTGTTTTTCCAAAAGGCAATTGGAATTTCTTGTTTTATTTTTCCTTGAAAACATTTCACTTCTCATCTAAGAAGCTTCTTCAGTTCTGATGATTGAAAATCTCCATAGACATCTGGGAGATGTTTTTACAATGATAAAAGATGTTACTGTTATGATAAATTATATCCCATAACTTTGGAATCTGATTATTTTTTGCAATAATAAGGTCATATTGAGTTTTGGGTATTGCTGAGTGAATTAATTTTGAAAAATTGGAAAAGTAGTAAGATTTGATTCAAGACATAAGTAACTTAATTGTTTTTGAAAGACAGTCTTATCTATTAATAATACTATTATTTAATGACTAAATATGTTCTTTGGCATTGATTTTATGATATTTTGTAATGTTAGAGAACCATCTTTTTAAATGCAGAATGAGAACCCCTTTCACAATTTGATGAATATATTACAGATTTCCTCTTTTGTTGGTTTTTTGTTAAGTTGCTTGCCAGTTTTTGTTTTGTTCACATGATTTTCTTTTTTCTTTGTATCTTATTGTATTCAAAACAAATGAAAAAAAGCAGTAAAATTAGTAAGCAAAAGATTTTCAGCTTTAAAAATAACTAGGCTTTTTTCCTTGTGCAGGCTACCGAAGAAGTTTCAAAAAATCTAGTTGCCATGAAAGAAATCTTATATGGCACCAATGAAAAGGAACCTCAGACAGAAGCTGTAGCTCAGCTTGCTCAAGAACTATACAACAGCGGTCTTCTTAGCACCCTAGTAGCTGATCTCCAACTCATTGATTTTGAGGTGGGAAAATATGTACTAATGTTAATTTCACTTTTGAATCTCATCAAAGACCAGAGTAAATTATTTTTTTGAAATCTCCATGCATAGAATGTGGGGAGAAACTGGGTTCCTACTGGATTTATGGATGATTCCTTGTATCTATTTTCAGGCCTTTTGAAAACTAAACTAATTCATGACAGCAGAAAAAAACCCACACTGGTGTCTTTTTAGGTATAAAAAGATTTCTTCGTAAATATAATTGTATAAGATTATGAAACACACACTTTTTGTCAACAAGAACTGAAAGTGCCCTAGAACATTCCAGAGCTGACAAGTAATTTGCATAGTTGGGTACTCATTGAGGCCCATGGACAAGCTGAGGGATTCATTAAAAAAAAAAAAAAGAAACTCCAGCAATAAGATGAATGAATCTTTTTCCCAGAACTTGAATATGCCCATTAATTCCATTTGGCTATTCTATTAATGAGAAAATAAAAACTGCTCGATAAGCTCCCATTGTGGGAATGTGGTTTCTCTCTCATTATCTACATTATTAGTTATATGTGATTTTTATATAACAAGCTATGAACTCTGCCTTTAGGGCAGGATGAAAAAAGTTAAAGGCAATTAGAGTTTTTTGAGAAGCAAACCACATTCCCCTCTCTGTATCATAAGTGACTTGTATCTGAAGGCTCCCTGTGTTTCAGAAGCAGTAAAAACTGGAACATGTCAGAGAGGTTCAATCTGGAAACGAGGAATTTCCTGACAGTGAGAACAATTAATCAATGGAACAGCTTACCTCCCGGAATTGTGGGTGCTCCATCGCTGGAGATTTTCAAGAAAAGATTGGACAACCATTTGTCCGGGATGGTATAAAGATTCCTGCCTTGGGCAAGGGGTTGGACTAGAAGACCTCCAAAGCCCTTACCAACCCTACGATTTTATGAGGAACACAAGTTCAAAAACAGTTGTTAAATGGGAGAGTGCAGAACTTGTTGGCTAATCTTTGAAGCCTTGCCTTTATCCTACTATTTTTATAGAATGAATTACATTTGTATAACCTAGTAATGGAATATATCTTTAGAGATGTGCATATATACTTTTTAAAAACAGTGTTTTCTAAGTGAGCGAGGGGCCAGTGGTCTGGTATGGGTTAAGACCTCTGATCTTGCCGGATCGAGTCTGACAGTTGAGAAGCTCCTCCTCCTGTTGCTGCTTCCCAGCTTTCAGACTCGATCTGACGCACCTAGCTGACCCAATTTTTGCTGTGTGCATCAAAAACATGGAACTTTTCTTTTTCAGCACTGCCAATATAATATATGTAATTATCATTATCATGACGAAGTTGTATCATTTAGAAGTAGAAAATAGTTCAAACATATAAAGTGTTACTGTTGTTCATAATCAAGTTTCTTATGACAACTGCTGGCATTAGTGATAAATCCAGAAAAAAAAATCACAAGACTTGAGGTAGAGTTGGCAGGGCTATTGAGTAATGTTTGATTATTGTGATATGCACTTTGAATGAAGTAGTTTCTAGAAACATTAGTCAAAGGGAAAAACTATTCCTGTTTTTGGGTCAGTTTACAATGGAATTACAAATATTTGTATTTGGACTGTAGTCAGTCAGCGCCTCCTGTCTTCCTACAGAATTATATTTTGCAACATTTATTCCTGTAGTCTCATCTCTGCTCCCTTAGTAATATAACCAACAATATTTAAGAAAATGATTCATTAGCTGTGTATTTGCCTATGTGTATAGAATAGAGAATTGTGGTAAATACAAACAATTGTGATTGGCTTATTCTTTCAAAGGAATTTTAAAAATTCTATTTTCCTGTGCGCTGCTCCCACTATCCATGCATGGGTTAATCCTTCAGTGCTTGGCAAACAACTGAGTGAAAACAAAAGACTTTTCCTCCCCTTTCCGGCTCCCAAGCCACGCCTCTGGTCCCATGATCCCCCAGTCTTCACTCAGTTGCTGGCAAACACTGTAGTGATTTTTGGAGCTCCACAGGTTTCTTAAAGGTACAGTAGTCTGTGGGGTTTTCCTCCTTTTTTTCTTTATTACTCTTCCAATTTCTTTCTTCCCTTTCCTTAGGGCGATTAGGCTTTTTTGTTAATTTTGAATAGATTCCCTTTCGCGGTTTACTTTGCTCTCGGAGTGAATAGCAATCACCAGCTGGAAGGGGGGGGAGCAGAGCATTGCGCCCACGCCGCTCGCTTGGCCACCTCCTGAATTTTAAACCGGCATATCTTCCCGCGGCGCTGCTGCAGCGATCGAGCTGCGCCCCTCCAGCTGGCCGGCGGGCTTTGAGCAACCCGCCTATTTCAAACTGCTCGGCTCGCCTAAACAACACCCCCCCCCAGGAGTGATTTCGCCTCACCGGCTTCGGGGCATCAGCGCAAGGCGCAGCGGAGCGCCAGAGAGCTCGGCAGCCCCCCCCCCCTGTGCTAGGAAGGGCAAATTCCAGGAACGAGCTCCCACCAAGGCAGTCGCGCGGCGTTTGGTCGGACCCTCGGGCCGCCATTGTAAGTCCGTTGCCTGAGTCGGGCACAGGCCTCCTCACGTGCCAGCGCCATATTGGGGGACCTTCGGGCCGCCAGATTGGCCAGACTCATCAGCCTACGCCCCCATCGGCCATCGGGGCGGCCGCAGACTCCGCCCCACGCCCGCAGGGGGCAATCAATCCACCTCGCCCCCACCTTCTGAGGAGTGGTTCTGGCCTAGCTCGAGGCTCTTTTTGAAGAGATTACCCCTCGGCTTGTGGAGCTACAGGGCAAGGGGCCTGCCCGAAGAACCTAGCGGCTGCAGTTATGTCTCGCTCCCCTCCATCCTCAGATATGGAGCTAGAGCTCACCCCCCCCCGCGCAAGGAGTCAAAAGGGGGGGGGGGAAATAAATCAAAGAAGAGGCATGAGAGCTCTGCCAGCAGGGCGGCTTCAGAGGGCTCCCTACCGTTCCAGAATAGAGACGCCCTAAGGAGATACAATGCTCTGGAATGACAGTGGGAGAAGGCGCACAAGGCAGCCTCAGAGTCCTCATCCAGAGAGCCTGCGCCTTTGGAGGCCACACACGCCCCTCCGAGAGAGGCAGAGCCAGGAGTTGCAAGTGTGTCAGACATTGCAGTGACCCCAAGAACTCCTGATTTCCCCAGGGCGGGCCTCATCACACCCCGCTTCGAGGCAGGCTCAGGGGCCGGACCAGAGACTCCAAGGGGCCCCTCACCAGCTCATCATATATCGGGCCATTGAAGCAAGTTCAACGCCATCAAGGGCAGACCCTCGGCTTCAGGGGGGGCCAGGAATAGCAGCCCCAATGGACTTTCAGGCCATGTTCTCGGCTGCACTGTCGTCATTCTTCTCTGCAACCCTGCAGCAGGCAACTCAGACACCTGACAGGCCGCACCTGCCCAGGCACGGCAACACCAGCTCCAGTCCCATCCTCTCCCAGTACAGGGCCAAGAACCCTCGTCTGAGGAATCAGACCAAGCGGAGGAGGCCCCTGAGGAGATGGAGTTATCAGAGGATGAGGGCCTAGCACCGGAAACACCGGCATTCACAGGCCTCTTTCGCCCGGCCCTATTCATGTCCCTACTCCACAAGGCTAGACTTACAACGAACCTGGGAGTGCCAGGGGACGTCACAGCCGCTACCCCCTCAACGGTGGGCCCTCACGACGCGCTCTTCAAATCCTCAAAACCGCAAAAGGACTACATTCCTTGCCCTCAGCTGTTTGCGGATGTGATCCAGAATCCCTGGGGCCAGCCGGCCTCGCTGGCAACACCTAGCAACCTAGATAAAAAAACTCTACTGCTCAGCCCCAGAGTTAGAGGACCTTCTGGCGCTCCCTTCAGTAGACCAGCCCGTGGCAGCGTTAGCCTCCAGCTCGCTGATCTCCACTGACCCTCTGGACACGCTTAAGGCGGAGGAGAAGAGAATGGAGTGGGCCTTCCGCAAAGCACATCAGGCTGCAGGCTGGGCGATCAGATCGGCAACGGCAACTTCCTTCTTCAACAGAGTGTCACTCATTTGGCTCCGGCATCTACAGGACAGGCTTCCCCCTGAGGACACCAGACTACATCAAGATCTAAATAAGATAATAGCTGCTACAGAATACACAGCCGACGGTTCTTTGAACGCAGCCAAATTTGCCTCAAGAGCTCTGGCTTCAACCCTGACAGCTAGGAGGCTCTTCTGGCTCCGGCCCTGGAAGGCCGACTTCAAAGCCAAGTGGAAGTTGGCAGCCGTGCCATACAAGGCACCAGAGCTGTTCGGAGCCGCGCTGGAGCCCATGCTGATCGAGGGGAAGGACAAGAGGAAGATCCTCCCCTCAACATATCGGCGCCAGGAACGCAGATACACACCTTACCCGCTCTAGTAGCCCTTTCGTGCCGGCGCCAGACCCAGGGGGTCCTCCTCTCATCGCTCCCAATACCAGGGGGGAGACAGATTTCACGACAGGCAGCAGTTCCGAGACTGAGGACGACAACAGCAGCCTAAGCGCAACTTCCGTGGAGCCGGCCCTAAGCCCGCCAGAAGGGGGAAATGACTCCAGGCCCACGGGACCCATAGGGGGAAGGCTCACCCTCTTCCATCTACAATGGGCCAGCTCGACTTCGGACTCTTGGGTAAGGCGTACGATCTCTTCAGGATTATCCATCGAATTTTCTGGTCAGCCGCCCCACCGGTTCGTCCGTTGCCCAACCCCTCGATCCTCGGAGCTTCAGGACCTAATGTCACAGGAGATTGCCCACCTCCTGGAGGTCGAAGCCATAGAGCCGGTCCCGCACAGCCAGCGGGGCTCAGGTTTCTACTCAACCCTCTTCTTGGTACCCAAGAACTCCGGGGGCTGGAGGGCTATACTCAATCTAAAGCGTCTGAACCTGTCCGTTCAATACCGCAGGTTCAAAATGCACTCCCTCAAGTCCATCATAGCGGGGGTGAGACAGGGCGACTTCCTTCAGTTGGTCAACCTCCGGGAGGCTTATCTGCACGTGCCCATTTACCCGCATCACCGTCGGTACCTGAGGTTCGAGTATGCGGGCCGGCATTACCAATACCGTGCGATGCCATTTGGACTCTCGTCGGCCCCCTGCACCTTTACCAAACTGGTAGCGGTGGTGGCGGCCAGGCTCCGAGCTGTCCTGATCCGGGTGCTCTGTTACCTGGACGACATTCTGGTCCTGTCGTCCACACCCGACCAGGCCTCCAGAGACATGAAGATGGTGATGAAGATCTTCCAGGATCACGGTTTCACCATAAACCTTGCAAAGAGTCAACTTCAGCCCACCACCAGGCTTCTTCACCTAGGGGCGGTGATAGATTCGTCCAGCGGCCAAGTATTCTTATCACCGGACAGAGTCCAGAGCATCCGAACTCTGATCCTGCAGATCCTGACGAGGAGGAGAGTTGCCCTGATCCACCTCTCAAGCCTCCTCGGGAAGATGGTATCCTGCTTTGGCATCGTACCGTGGGCACGCAGACATTCGAGACCCCTGCAGTGGTTCCTCCTTCCCTTCCAGCGAACGGGAAGGGCCAACTCCCAAAAGGAAGTTCGCCTCACTCTCCAGGTCCACCGGTCCCTCAGGTGGTGGACATCGCCAGCGCTCCTCAAGGGGTCCAGCTTCCTAGAGCCGGACCGTTTGATACTCACCACCGACGCCAGCCTTCGGGGGTGGGGAGCCCATCTCCACAACCTAGTCACGCAAGGACAGTGGTCGCTTCAAGAACGGCAATGCAGCATCAATCTTGTAGAGCTTCGGGCGATCAGACTGGCACTGCGCAACTTCCAGCCGACAGTGCAGGGGCATCACATCTTAATCCTGACCGATAACATCTCGGCCAAGGCGCACGTCAACAGAGAGGGGGGCACAAGGTCCCGTGCCCTGATGCGGGAGGCCGCGGAGTTGTTCAGCTGGGCAGAGAGACACCTTCTCTCTATCAGAGCAGACCACATTTCGGGGGCAACCAATGTGAGGGCGGACTGGCTCAGCCGCGAAACAATAGATCAAGCGGAATGGCAGCTCCACCCTCAGCTGTTTCGAGAACTCGCTTCGCGCTTCGGAAACCCGGTGGTAGACCTCTTCGCAACCCCGGCCAACGCTCAACTCCCCCGCTTCATATCTCGCTACCCGACACCGCAAGCGGAGGACCATGATGCGCTGCGCTGCAGGTGGCCTGAGGGTCTCCTGTACGCAGTCCCACAGCTCCCGCGTCTCATCCGAAAGCTACTGGCAGAAAAAGCAGACCTACTCCTGGTAGCCCCGAACAGGCCCCGGAGACCATGGTTCGCCGACCTGGTGGCACTGTCCGTGGAACAGCCATGGGTGATCCCACCACAGCAGCTCGTTCTGTGCCAAGGAGCAGTCACGCATCCAGAGCCCCAGTGGCTGCAATTAGCTGTTTGGCATTTGAACGGGTCATCCTGAAGAAGGATAACCTGCCAGACGAGGTAGTTGCCACTATCCAGGCGGCTAGGCGTCCGTCTACGACCCGCATCTACGAGTCATCATGGCAGGGGTTCTGTCGCTGGAGCGCCCACCAGCATATCGGCCCCACATCAGCTACTATTCGGGACATTCTGCGGTTCCTACAAGCTGGCCTAGACAAAGGCCTGGCCCCGGCAACCCTACAAAGACAGACAGCGGCGTTGTCAACAGTCATCGCATGCGCTCCGTACCAATCCCTCGCGCACCACCCGCGCATCAAGGAGTTTCTGCATGGGGCCACCAACCTGTGACCCCCCACAGTACACCGTTACCCTTCATGGGATCTACCTCTTGATTTACGGGCGCTGACCAGGCCCCCATTCGAGCCCCCAAACTCGAGCTCTCTTAAGTACCTATCATTTAAGGTGACCTTCCTGCTGGCGATCACCTCGGCGAGGAGAGTCTCAGAGCTAGCGGCCCTTTCAGTCCGCAAAGATTTGTGTATTTTCCACGACTCCACCGTGACACTACGCCTGGATCCTGCCTTTATCCCGAAGGTCAACTCGTGGTTCCACCGAGCCCAGGAGCTCATTCTGCCAGATTTCTGCCCCTCACCTCATGACCCCAGAGAAAAGAGGTGGCACACCCTAGACGTTTGACGCGCCATTCGCACTTACATCCGACGGACCGCTCCCTTCCGCCGTACTGAGGGTCTCCTGGTCTCCTTCAACCCGAAGTCCAGGGGTCAGAAGATATCAGCAGCTACGGTCAGCAGATGGATCAAGGCCTGCATCGCCCTGGCATATGACCTGAACTCCAAACCGGGCCCCGGCAGAATTCTACCGCACTCGACTCGCAGCGCGGCCACCACGGCGGCCTGGGCCACCCAAGCCTCGGTCGTGGACATCTGCAGAGCTGCGACGTGGTCGTCCCTCACACCGTTCATCCGCCACTACAAGATCGATGCATTCAACTCGGCTGAGGCATCGTTTGGCCGCAGAGTACTGCAGAAAGTGTTGACGGAGGAGGACTCTGGAGGCAGTCAGCTTCCCACCCAGGGAGTTTAAGCTTGGGTATATCCCATGCATGGATAGTGGGAGCAGCGCACAGGAAAATGGACGTTGTCTTACCTGAACGTCCCTTTTCTGGGCGCTGCGTACACTATCCATATCCCGCCCGTCAGGGCTGCCTGCCCCCTGTTTATGACTGAGACTAGTTTCTTTTTCCATTACGTTAATTTGAGTTAATAAAGTTGAGTTTATAAGTTACTCATAGTGTGGATTCTTGTCTGCTGCGCCTTCGTTCAGACTGGGGGATCATGGGACCAGAGGCGTGGCTTGGGAGCCGGAAAGGGGAGGAAAAGTCTTTTGTTTTCACTCAGTTGTTTGCCAAGCACTGAAGGATTAACCCATGCATGGATAGTGTACGCAGCGCCCAGAAAAGGGACGTTCAGGTAAGACAACGTCCATTTTGATGTGCCAATAATAAATTTAGAGCTAGTCAAGATGAACATGGGGTAAACTATGATGATTGGAAAAGTTGGATTCTTGATGGCAAATAGAAATATTCTTCTATAGCACATACAATCACAGATGGTATTGCTCCTTTTGTAGTTGAAAGCAATAGCTAAAGCTTTTTATTGTTGGAGAAAATAAAATCCTGCATACAGAAATTAGTTTTGGTAAAAATTAGGCAATAAAAAGTTGATATAGCTTTGTAGCTGTAAACTAATTATATTGGCTATTCAGTATTGAATAAAAATATATATTTAATTTATAAAATATATATTTTATAAAAATAGTATCAATTAGTTTAAAACACAAAGTGAAGTTATATATTTTTAGTGTTATTACTGCATTTTATGTAATATACCAACATAACATCCTACTTTGTATTTTTGATAGGGCAAAAAGGATGTGGCTCAAATATTTAACAATATTCTGAGAAGACAAATTGGTACTAGAACACCCACAGTTGAATATATCTGCACTCAGCAAAATATATTGTTCATGCTGTTAAAAGGGTATGTATTATATTGTAAATATGAGATGATTTTTTTTTTCTCATGTAAACTAGTTTACATTTAATTTTCTACCTGGGTAGGGCTGTAATATCTCTACCTTAATAATTAGTTGTAATTATAAAGGTTGCTGTCAACTAGTTTAGAGACCTAAAGAGCTGCTGGTATTCCTGTAATTATCTGCAGTGGCTGGAAAATTCTGAACTTCAATTACTTCTTAAAGGACCTCCTTCTTCCCAACATACTATACACAAAAGCCCGTTTCTGCCAAATTGGACTCTCCCAATAGTCTTGTAAGCATAACAATGAGAAGTTTGGAAACTTTTGCATCTGTTGGTCGTTAATCACAATTTATTATGTCATCTTACCTCTGGGTAAACTATATTATTAAGTCTGATTAGTGGAAATGAGGCTTGTTTCCATAAACCATAATGAAAGAATGGGGTATTATATTAAATTAAAATTAATGAGAAATGCAGACATACTGGCAATATGTTTTCAACTTAAACTTTCAGTTTTCCTGCAAGACAAGATAGAAGAATTTATTTATTCATTTATTTATTGGTTCGATTTATATGCCACCCTTTTCCAGAGACTCAAGGCGGCTTACAATGTGTTAAGCAATAGCCTTCATACTTTTGTATATACCTGCTTAGTAGGGCTTTCGCCCCCCCCCAGCGGTGTTCTTTTTTATATAAAGTCAGCTTATTGCCCCCACAAACCGGGTCCTCATTTTACCTACCTCGAAAGGATGGAAGGCTGAGTCAACCTTGAGCCTGGTGAGATTTGAACTTGCAGTAATTGAATCTGTACTTCTATGAAATTCTTACCACATTAAACTGTAGCTTAGCATTGTTTTTTTAAAATATAGTCAGTGTTTTAGAAACAAAACTTCCATACCATATTTTATGGAAGGTAGATTTAAGATTTCTTTAAAAGACGTGAGTCAAATATCCCTGCAGAGGAATACTCAAAAGTGTCTTATTTTAAAGATAAGCTTCACTTTCTTTCAGTATGTATCTTCATAAGTAGTCTTGATGTATGGAATTGTTCTCATTAGTTTGTCTGTGGGTTTGCATATTTTGTCACCTTGGTATGCAAATTGGCTCTTAAACATTGAACATTTGCTTATCATTCACAAAGTAGACCGAAGTCTTCCCACACAATGCGCTCTGTGTTTCTTGATACACAATTCATAGCCTTGTAGTAATGATGAATTATTGGTTCAGTTTTCTCAAATAAAGAACAACTCATTGTGTATGTTCCCCACCAGATTGCTATTTCCTCTGCTTATATCATGTGCATTAATATATTGGAGCATCATGCTTCATTTGTGTTCGCAGTCACAAACAAATGTGAAACCTTTCAACAAATTAATGAACAGTGAAGTATTGTTGCTGTTTAGCACAGAGGGATATTTATAATTGTTTTTCCCCACGTCTGGGGGAAATGAAATCTCTTCCTGTCATTTAAAAAACAGTTAAGCAATGTGAGAAATAACAGAATAATTTGTAAACAGAAAAGTACTTATTTCTTTTGACCATCGTTTGCTTCTTACTCAACACATAAGCAACAAACACGATGCATTCAAAACTTACAAAATGTTGCTTTTTCATTCAAACATAGCAAATAAATAATACACCAAAATTCCACCAAATTTTAAGGTCATATAATTAAGCTGTAAATTACTTAGGACTTTGCCAGTGAAACCAGCACATGTGTAATGGAAGTCTGGATATTATTTGGAGTATGATTGTATTCTTGGAATTCCATTCATGAATGCATTTTGAAATCTCACTCTATAGGGACTTCTAATATGAATGTAAAAATAGCAAATGTTTGGACTCCATTGTGTCCCTTGGTTCTTCTTTGAATTTACACTGAAGCCCCTAGCAGTTGGCAAATCCCTTCCCTTGCCCAGAATCCCTTGAACTTTATGTACACCCAGAATATTCTTTGAAAAAAAGAGAAAGGTGAAGTTGTCATGGCTACATCACTCCTATCTAAGCTTCATGAGCCTGACATTAGCAATGGGGGTGGGGGATGATGGAGAGGGAAAGATTGGAATGTAAGGAAAAAGGGAGGGGTGGAAGCCCAGCTGAACTTTGTGAGAAGTTTCAGCCAGCCAAGGTCAACTATCAATATACAGAGCTGGGAATTGAAAACCTGTTTCCTAAACTAGCGGTCACCAACTGGTGGTCTGTGGATCACTGGTGGTCTGTGAGAAAATTTTGGTGGTCCGCAGAAAAATTATTTGTATTTTTTATGTTGCACTAAATCAGGGGTCCTCAAACCAAGGCCCCTGGGATGAATACCTGCAGTGAACGTTTGTGTTGCTGCAGAGAATCTCCCCCTTCAGGGTCTTTTTATATGGGTCGGAGGGGAGCAGAAATTCCAACTTGGGGTCTGCTTTGGCCTCCTGGTGCCAGGGCTTTGGGTAAAGGCTGGAGGGAAGTGCCTCTGGTGGCAAAGAGCCAGAGGACCTTGTTCCAGTGGGACTGGATCATGGCCTGGAACTGGCTGACAATCTCAGCCCGCTGAGCCTCCAGGCGCCGGTACCTGGCCTTGCACTCCTGCAGGTCTTCGCTCTGCTTTGAAGGCCTATGCTCGTAGTCCTCAGTGAGGTGCTTCTACTGAGCCACCTCCTCGGTCAGATCCAATTTGAACTGAACTGTTTTGCCAACTCTTTTTTGTGGTGGCTGCTTAGCTCCAACAACGTCTTCCTGTTGGAGCGCTAAGGAGCCCAGGCAGGGAAGCAAGGAGTGGCTGGGAGGGGAGGGGCGAGTAGACGCTGGTGAAGCATCCCTCGATGTGAGTGACATCGAGTTGGCTACGCCCACCCAGTCACATAACCACCTAGCCACCCCCACCTAGCCGGTCATTAGGCAGATCATATTAGTGGTCCGCAGGATTTAAAATTATGAATTTAGTGGTCCTGAGGTCCGAAAGGTTGGTGACCCCTGTCCTAAACAATATACAAGCATCTAATTGGACATTTAAGATAACTGGGGGATGGCCAAAGACGAGGAGAGGAAAATTTACTTTGTATTATTTCCACAGAAAACCTCAGATTCAGGTTACTCTACTTTTGTAACCACTTAAGCTTCAGTAAAGTATAATCTTGGCAAAAACAAATGGCCAGGAGTCTTTCTTTGCTAAATGACTGAGTGGTATGGTTGACATAGCTACATGACAGAGCTTTGCTAAAAAAAAAAATACCTTGGCAAAAGCAGTGATCGAGGAGAGTAAGCTAGCAAAAGATGAAAAAGAGAAAAGGAAAAAAAGTACACATAACCTGTATAAAAAGGGTTACATAAAACATTTTCTACTCAGAATGGTTTTTTCTTCCAAGCTCCAGTTGTATCCATAGCCTCCCAAATATTGAAAACTTATTGTTTAACAATGGATTCTGAAGGCAGGAATGACAAAGATGATTAGCCTGCTAATTTTATTTCTTTATATTTTGTATTTGCTATTCATCCACCTTTATTATTTTTATAAATAACTCAAGGCAGCAAACATATCCAATATTCTTCCCTCCTCCTATTTTCTCAATAACAATCTTGTGAGGTGTGTTGGGTTAAGAGAGAATGACTGACTCAAAGCCACTCAGCTGGCTTTCATGCCTAAGGTGGGACCAGAATTCACAATATCCCAGTTTCTAGACCAGCACCTTAAACCACGACACCTAACTTGCTCTCAATTATTATCTCTAATAATGTGAAATTGGTAAAGACATCCCTGACCATGGCTTCAGTCTTAGTTTTATGCTAACATACCTATCAACATTTATGATAATGAACTTCACTCAGAAAATCAGATTGTACTTTTTCAGAAAAATTATCTTAAAAAATCAAGAGTTTTTGCTTGTAAATCCCTATCATCAAAGATTAAAAAAAACCGAGTTAGAAGCTGTACAAGGTGCCACAATAAACTTTCATGACTATTTTTTTCAATTGCTGTTGCCCCTTTATAATATTTGAACATTGACAACTTGCTTGCTGTTTTCATAGCATTTATCTGGTACTGTTTCCATGTATGAAGCCTGTCCATTTACAAGATAAATGAAAAACTAGGAGGGATATCTGTCTGAACATACAGACATTCATGCAACAGAAGTGTTGTTCCAGTAAATATGAACTTACGTTTTTAGTAGGTGATTTAGAACATACATTAATAATCTGCTCTGACTGTATGCCTGTTTTATTGATACTATATTTTTTACTTAAACAGGTATGAATCTCCAGAAATTGCTCTGAATTGTGGAATCATGTTAAGAGAATGCATCAGACATGAACCACTAGCGAAAATAATCTTGTGGTCAGAACAGTTTTACGACTTCTTCAGATATGTGGAAATGTCAACATTTGACATTGCTTCAGATGCATTTGCCACTTTCAAGGTTGTATTGTTTATATTCGACAACATTTAAAAATTTATATCATAACTGCTGTAGTTCATTTTGGAAAATATATCAAAGAATCAACCAGACAGCCACAAAATAACATTATTAAAATTGCAAAAATAAAACCAATATTAAAATGTACACCACTCTTTAAAAAAAAGAGATAAACAACAACATGCAGCATTTCAGCTGTTGAATTCCAGCAACATAATAATGAAGTTTAATAGGAATTACCAACTTGGTAATATTGAGGCGGGAGTGACTTCAGGTTCTCCATCCCTGCTCAAGTAAAAATGGCACAGAAATTATGGCTGTACTAATTTTCTTCAAAATAGATGAAAGCTTCAACTGAGTTATGAGGCATATAAATAATTAACTAAACGGAAAAGAATTCAGATAGTCTTTCTTACAACAGTTTTTTAGTGACCATTCAAATTTACGACGACACTGTAGACAGTGACTTATGACCATTTTTCGCACTTAGGATTGTTGCAGCATCCCCATAGTTAGATGATCAAAATTCAGGCGATTGGCAACTATTTCATATTTATGACTCCTGCAGTGTCCTGGGATCATGTGATCATCTCACAAGTCAGTGGGGAAGCCAGGTTCACTTAATAATCATGTCCCTAACTTAGCAACTGCAGTGATTCACTTAACAATTGTGACAAAAAAGATTGTAAAATGGGGCAAAACTCACTTAACAAATGTCTCGCTTAGCAATATAAATTTTGGGCTCAATTGTGGTCATAAGTTGAGGACTACCTGTATGTTAAAAATTGCTTTCAGACATCCTGAAATTATAGAAAAGGAGAGGGAATATCTTTAAGTAACAGTATATTTTCTTATTTTAAGGATTTACTTACAAGGCACAAATTGCTGAGTGCAGAATTTTTGGAACAGCATTATGATAGGGTATGTATTTTTATTTCTTTGTTATAATTTTTTTTTCAACTATCAGAATAATCACAAAATAAGAGAGTGAAAAACAATGAAACAGTTCCTGTCTAGTCAAATATTTTTATTTTCAGCATTTTCTGGTTTATTGTAGCAATACAAGTTGAACCTGTGATGTAAGGGTTTTTCTTAAACTTGGACAGGAATTTTTTGTAGTTGTTTTAAAAATGCTAAGAATAAAATTGTTTTTGTAAGAAGCAAACAACATACTCTCACTATGTTGCCATTCCTGGTAGTCATGCTAATCAGAGAAGTATATATGACAACCTTGCTCCATCTACTGGCCATAGCTAATGATAAAAATATAAAGTTGGTTGTTTATAAACTCAAGTATGCCTAAAGAATTAACTGAAAACTCCATTCTGTCAGCTGCAGAATACTTATTCAGATGTTTTGTGTAGGTAGTACAAGAAAAATGCTAAAAAAACAATTAGAACAGTCTAAATGCATTGGAATTCAATTTCTATGATTCGCATCCAGTTCTCTTTGTTTTTATTATTTCTAATTAAATGGGTCACTTGGGATCATTCTGTTGATTGGAAAAGCCATGATTATTATTTTTTTCTATCCAGTTCTTCAGTGAATATGAAAAATTGCTCCACTCAGAAAATTATGTAACAAAACGACAGTCACTTAAGGTAAAAAAAAAAATCACTGCTATAAGATGATTTAGTTATTCTGTTCTTCTACATTAAAATAAAAAGTGTCAGGAGAATTCTGAATTTTAGGCAATTTGTAGTTATATATGTAACTTGTTAATACCAATTCTACAAGTATTCTTTGCCAGCAAATAATAACTAAAGCTTTAAGGATATAATATACATTTCTCCTTTTTACTATAAACACTACTCATTTTTTTTAATTGGTAGCAGAAGTACTAAAAAGATTGTTTTGCCATTTTCTCCCACTTCTTGCATCTCTGGTCTAATCTGGAAGAAGGCTTCCATATTTGTTCTTTGTCCTTCCATTTGACAATTATGGTCCATAAGGCTATGGTGACCTCCATTTTTTAAAAGATTTTTGGAATGAATCCAGATAATTTTAACAGTTTACATGGCAGAGAATAGGGTATAATAGTAAATTAGTCTAATATCACTAATCTTTTGAAAATAACAATTGTGCAAGGGGAAATACAACCATTAGCTCTGTTAACTATTGAAACTTCTGTGCTTTATAGTCCTTGTGAAAAAACAATCCTGTTTGTTTATTGCTGTAGCTACTTGGTGAATTGCTACTGGATAGACACAACTTCACAATTATGACAAAATACATCAGTAAACCTGAAAATCTCAAGCTAATGATGAATCTTTTAAGGGACAAAAGTCGCAACATTCAGTTTGAGGCCTTCCACGTCTTTAAGGTAATGCTGATTTACAATCACCGTATAATACAAAGTTGTCTAGTAAGATTTGAATAAATGGGAAAGGGAGGGAGCCAGGGATATTTTTTTCAGAATCATAGTATACACATAGTCAGCAATTAATAAATCCATGTAATTATTCTTATTTTTTTTTAATTCAGCATCACAGATCTAAACTATGGTATGAATACATTTATTGCTTGTGAAAATAAATACCTAAATGCTGATTTTAGTTTCTTAAATTCAGCCTATTTATAGAACTTTTAAATGGAGTTTTTTTGTATTTTGCTAGGCTTTTTGTGGATATTTGATCTACTTCCCAATTTGGAAAAATCATTGGAAACACTGCCTAAAGAGCAGCAGGTGGTCTAGAGGTAGAGCTCTTGCCTCACAATCAGAAAGCTGTGAAATTGATCCTAAGTAGCAGCAGATATTTCACTCTCTGGCCTCAAAGAGAAAATATCTGCTCCCAACACCGTGTAGGGTCAGTAAACGCTCAGCTCCCCACCCAATGCAAGAGATTACAGGGTCATTAAAAGAAAAAAAAATGGAAACACTGCCTACATAGTGTAATTGTGATTCTGACAAATTCTTATGCATGGATTACATATGGTACATTGCTTGTAAATTTCATGCATTATATAGAGAAAAACTTATTCTTCTGTTAATATTTTCTAATACAATCTGATTTTAATTTTTCTGAAAATTGTATTGCAGGTGTTTGTAGCCAATCCTAACAAGACGCAACCTATATTAGATATTCTCTTAAAGAACCAGACCAAACTTATTGAGTTTCTCAGCAAGTTTCAGAACGACAGGACCGAGGATGAACAATTTAACGATGAGAAGACCTATTTAGTTAAACAGATCAGGGATTTGAAAAGACCAGCACAACAAGAAGCCTAATCTTCTATAAACCCCTAAAATATTAAATCCAAATTCAGCATTTGCTGTTAGATATTCAGCATCAGGCACTCTTATCACTTCATGAGGAACATTACTGCTAACCGCTGTTCAGTGAACAGTTTGTTTGTTTTTTCTTCTCTTTATTTTTTTAGTCCGAGTTGACAAACCTAGCTGCTGCTTTCTTGCACAATGTGGACTTTCTTGATATTTGTGTCTGAATTCAAGCACACCGCTTGTTTTTAGAAGTCCAGGGTGGGGGTGGGATGGGAAAGATTATTGGTTCATGAAACAAACATATAAGATAGTTTGAGATAGGAGAGAAGGTATTAGACTAGTTTATGACAGGGTGCATGCTAGAAAATCTGATTCAATCCATGTTTGCACTTAACCTTGTATGAGATGCGAGCACAATGTGATCTGTGCATATTTGGCACCATAGTATAAGATTATATGCCTTGATTTTTTTAAAAAAATGTGCAGTGCTTTAATTGTAATCAAAGGGGAAATGTATCTAAGATGTGAGCTTTCTGGGATGAACAGTTGTCTTGCAAATAAAATTGATACTGAAACTTAGCAACTTCTAAGAATGACATCTCAGAGTTCATGAGGAAAATGTATATATGCCTTTCGTTGCTTTATAGTTTGTTTTTGAGAGTGATTTTCTGAGAATTGAGATGTAGACTTGGAAATACATTATAAGAATTTTTGTTAATTTTACTTCAAATTGTGTTTCAGACAATAGAGCTTAGCAGTGACACTTTGTGTTTCATTTCAACAATGCTTGTTTTCTTCTGTATATAACTCCTACGCTGCTCATTTCTTTAAAAATGATTTAATTTGTACAGCAGAGGAATGTTAATGTATTAGTCTGTAACTTTTATCTGATACTGATACTGAGTTTTGAAAAATGAAAGCTCATGTAAAATGATACTTTGGATCACATGAAAATACTGATTTCACACTTCTTAAATACTGCAGCATTAAAAAGAATCCATTTTTCTGTATTTGCAAGTATAATGCAGTGCCATCAGTTAAAGTAGACTAAAATATAGCTCTGGAGCCCACTAAACCTGTATTCCTCAATGTTGGCCTTCTCCATTTATATTAGTGCTGTGTTTGGCCAATTGTAAATTATAAAGATTATGCTAAATTAATTCAGATTTGTTTTTCATGTGGGTATAAAGAGAATCTCTCTTTTCATATCGTTAGTATAATAGTTGTGTTGTATTTAACTTATATTTTCCCTTCAACAACCATAATTTTCATAACTGTCCTAGTGTCAATATCCTGTTCCTTAATGCTGCAAACTATCAGTATTTATTTTTTTTAAAGACTGATTTTGCACCACTTTTTGTTACTGTGATCATAACAAAATGCTAGATATATCTAAAGTATGTTATCAAAATCTTATCTATTCATAATAGTAGAACTGAGATCACAACCAGCCAACTTTTTGAATTGGGAGTATGAAAGTTCAAATTCCGCATGATTGAATCTGGCTGAAAATGCTATACAATTATTTATTGTTTTCTAGCATCTATATGATTAAATTATTTTACAAATGATTAATTTGCTGATTGACATTTTAGCTAATTTTCAAAGCCTTCATGATGGAAGTTGGAATAAAGTCCAGCAAATAGGATTCTGATAATGTTGGATATATATACCTATGTTTCTTTCAGCAGTCATAAGCCATTTGTCTTTTCCAAAATGGTCTGTAATATCTACTGAAAAAAATCATAATCCTCTATTGAATCATTTATATAGACAAGCAAAAACAACCATGGAGGTGATAATATTATAGATCAGTACAGTACTCTGTCCTTTTTTATATTTTGGTTTAGTATAGCTAAGACAAGGAAATATTAGGTGGCAAGTTATTCTCCATTATGCATAAGGCTTCCACTTTTAGAAAAAAAAAATATAGACATGCTAAAAGTTGTATATCTGTGTGTGTGTATATCTATATATCTATATATGTGTGTGTATGTGTGTGTGTACACACACATCTATCAAAATAGATATATGAAAGTTAAAAGGTGGATCTGGATATTGATTTTGCTTCTCTATTATTTGGCATGGGACAAAAGGCTATACTTTAAAAAAACATTAATCCTTGAAGTGTTGGCTTTCAAAAAAAAGTTGTATTTAAGACCATTTGATGTGCTATTCATATTAAAAACTATTGTACTGGAAATGGTTTCTTATCTGTGTGAAGGCTTAAAGATATTACTAAAAGTTATTTAATGTGATTTTTGGGGTTTTTTTCTAACTCTGTACAATTGTAAATTTACTTCCATGAAAGCATTTCTTCAAATGAATGCATTTCTTATTAGAAGATCTGGCTGGCCCCTTAATTTAAATTGAAATAAAATTTTGAAGAAACACAAATTGCGTGCTATAATATGTATCAAGAAGAAGGTTCACCCAAAAATGAGTATTTTTCCTAAGAAGTATTCTGCTTCTTGTAAAACATTGGCCATGTATTTAAAATTTTCATACAAGTAAATAAATAATATTCAACCAGACATATTTACCAGCTGTTCTATTCATGGTCTACAATGTTGTTAGAGTTCTTAAAAACTATCTTAGGTTAAATTTTGATCTTGCTAATAAAAATGGTCAAATGTATTTGTAAGTTTTTTAAAAAACTATTTTTTATAGGACAAATTTGCGGTTATATCTGTTTTACTGTCATTGTTTTCTCTAAAGTATCCAAACAACTATTTATAGGTGAAGATGTTGAGAATAGTAAGGCATCAGCAATTTTCCTGCTACTAAATTTCCTTGAAGAGATTATCACTATTTAGAGTAGAATTGCCATTGAATATTATATATAAATCTATGCCATATCATAAATGGTTTTGGAATTCATTAACAATTACTTAGGCAGACTCCATATATCAATTTTCTGTAAGAGTAGTACTTCCTTCCTCCTAAAGATATACTCACTGTTAAAAAGCTTTATGCAATTTAAAAAAAAAACGTAGATCTGTAGCACTAATAAAAGTCCTTGTTCCCTCCCCACCCCCAAAAACTTTCTGCTGGATCTTATACAAAAGTGTATTAAAATTATGATATTACTCTTGTTCATCACACACATTTTTGTCTTTGAAACAACTGAAATGTTAGAATACAGACTTTCGTACATCTTAAAATATCATATTTATAAAAATAACATTCCCTAATTTTTGCAAGATTCTTGATCTAGTCTTGAATCTTCTTTTGTCGCTGCTCCCAGTAGAATCAAAATAAAATGCATTATAACTAGAAGCTGGCAGAGCTTCTAGTTATAAACTTAAATCAGAATGAGGTGAATAGATAAGACATGCAATGGATATATGATTGTATCAGTTTTACCATTGAAACCAAATCTACCATAAAATAACCAATTCATGCTTTACCACTATCTATTAAATTACAGGTAGTCCTTGACTGACTGTTTGAAGTTACAATGACACTAAATTTTGAAGGCATTCTGAAAAAGGGGTCTACAGTGCAATGTTTTTCTTAATATGTTTCCCTGACCAGGAAAAAGCGTAGTGATGCAGTGGTTAGAATGCAGTACTGCAAGCTACTTCTGCTGACTGCTGGCTGCCTGCAATTTGGCAGTTCGAATCTCACCAGGCTGAAGGTTGACTCAATCTTCCATCCTTCCAAGGTTGGTAAAATGAGGACCAGATTGTTTGGGGCAATATGCTGACTCTGTAAACTGCTTAGAGAGGGCTGTAAAGCACTGTAAAGTGGTATATAAAACTAAATGCTAAATGCTAAAAAATTCTAGTAGAGAAACATCTGGAAGGCTAAATGAAGTGGTACTGAAGCAGTCATTTTATCAGAACAGCCATGTTTTCAGCATAGAAAGATTTGGAACTCTGGTCCAGCTGCTGTAGGTCTATCAGAGACAATGATAACCATATTTTATGCTAGCCTGCTGTTGCTCCTGCCATAAGGCCTTTGCCTTATGGACTATGGTGGAGCAGTGGACTAAAGTGCTGTTAAATAGCACTTAACTGCCAGCTTCCTGCAATTACTGCGAGTTCAAATCTCACCAGGCTCAAGGTTGACTCAGCCTTCCATCCTTCCGAGGTAGGTAAAATGAGGACCCGGATTGTGGGGCAATAAGCTGACTGTGTATAAAAAAGAACACCGCTTGGGGGGGGGCCGAAAGCCCTACTAAGCAGGCATATACAAAAGTATGAAGGCTATTGCTTAACGCATTGTAAGCCGCCTGAGTCTCCGGAGAAGGGCAGCATATAAATCGAACCAATAAATAAATAAATAAATATTCTCCCCTCAGAAAGTAGAATGGCCCCTTTGGCTTTTTGCAAAGTTTTAAAAACTTTTTAGAAGGGCCTGGAGCTCAGAGAGTGTTAAGGACCCTATTGCTTGGCTTTACTATTAGTTGATTCATCGTCATTGGTGCTTTTTGTACTTAATTTACTTTTTGGATGTTTTTATTGTTTTATAATTTTAGAATTGTAAGTCGCCTAGAGTCACTTGATTTTGACTGATTTGATTTGACTGAATTGAATTGAATGAAATGAATGAAATGAATGAAATGAATGAAATGAATGAAATGAATGAAATGAATGAAATGAATAATAATAAATACTAGTCTTGTGCATACGTATCTAAGGCTCTAAGCTGAGGATATTTGAGAACAAATAAAGGCAATAATGTGAAGTTAGTATAGTAGCAAAATTAGATTTTCCACAGGAGTTATTCCAAGTTAACCAGAAATATCTGTTTTTAATTATAGTATTTTACATATTAAGTCCAGAAATGAACTTTGTATTTTGAAACATTTTAGCAAACTTTGTTGAATTTATTGCCTGGTAGTTCAGTTGCCTTTATATATTTGATTTGTCACCTAGACAATGAAACTGGCTGCCATAGAAACTGGAATGTGTCATTTCTCACCAACTAGATTTTATCCCAGCCGAAGAACATGTGGTTGAGCCACCACATTTGAAGGACGTGTTGAACTGTTTTCTCCAAAAATTAAGTTTATTTTCATGCTCCTCTCTAGAATTCTCAGAGTAGACCACACTGTTAGTGATTCAGTCTGCTTGTTTACTCTGAAGCAAAAACCACTGTATTCAGTGAGAATTATTCTGGTATATGTGTGCACAGAATTGCAATCCTACAAAAATAAAAATACAGATTCCAGTGCAAGTATCTCATCACTAGAGGAGCTCTTGCTTTGTAAATTGAGCAACTAGTAATAAACTAGAACTTGTTAATTGATTGATCAGCTGAAGAATATCTTGAACCCTTACATTTAAAAAAAATCATTGAGAAAAAAATTAAGATATATAGAGTTTACTAAATAATGTACAATAAAATTTTATTCCTAGCCACGCATACATACAAAGAAAAGAAAGGGGAATAAGAGTCTGGAAAATTTTCTCATAAGAAAACACTCCAAACAAAGTGAGCAGATTGCTTGATTGTTCTTTATTGCTCATTGTTTTTTAAAAAAAGAACCACAAACCCAGTTCAAATACTGACAGACCACATACATTAGCATTCTATTGATAGAAGTCAGGGGTAAATTTGTTCTTCCAGTGTTGCATAACTTAGTACGTTTGTCCAGTTTCTGTACACTTTTAGTCCACTACATATTCTAAATGCTGGAGATATAGTAAAGCAATACATGTGCGTTCTTAATCAGCAACAATGATTTAGAAGTCATATTAATACTTCTATAGCTTTACTCCAAAATATGGTAACTGGACAAATCCAAGCCATGTTCAACTTTTGACTTACATTTCTAATAGCAAGATGTGGCCCACAATCTTATTAAACATTCCCCGAAGTGTCCCAATAGATAGAATTGTCTGTTATATTATTTTTCTAAGATGCAACTGGGGTAATTGCAGATTTTTTTAAAGGTGACCTCTTGATTTACAAAAGCACCCATTCCTGCATGTTGTCCCAAAGTTCTCATAAATACGTAGGAAAACAGTTTTGAT
Organism: Pituophis catenifer annectens; assembly: GCF_029215685.1. Classification (NCBI taxonomy): domain Eukaryota; kingdom Metazoa; phylum Chordata; class Lepidosauria; order Squamata; family Colubridae; genus Pituophis; species Pituophis catenifer. The sequence goes on from NW_027256886.1 coordinate 34,280,721, forward strand.
TTTTTAAATATCAAAGTAGGCTACAGGTTCAAGAGTCTTAAGTTGATTCCTTTAAAGTCTCTTAACAACTGTAGAAATCAGCAATGACTAAAAATTAATAAACTTTTTTTTAATTCAAGCTTTGAAAAAAAGAGTTATTTATATGAGACCTAGTAATAATTTGAATAAAGACCCAATAGAAAGTAGATTTAACTGGTATATAATGAAAGTTTTTTGTGAGCAGAAGAGCTGAGATTATATCTGCAATCAATGTCCCAAAAGTGCTTTTCAAAGGGCAACTGGACTTTGTTTTTTCCTTGAAAAACGTTTTGCTTTTCATTCAAGCACCTTTGGCACAATCATGATCTGGATGATTGAGAATTTCCATAGACATCTGCAATCAATATTAGCAGATGTAGCAACTGATTTTGACACAAACGGGATACTCAGTAGTTGCCAATATTGCAACTGAGGAGACAACAAACAGGATAACTGTTCAGAATTAAAAACTATTTCAGATTTAAAATAATGGATTACGGATTTGTATTTGCTTTCTCTCCAGCAAGTCATAATAATAGAAAAATGACACTTTTGCAATAAAGACACAATACCAACTATATATGTACTTATGTCCCATATTTCATATGCATATTTCCTCAAGTTTCCTCATTGAATCCTGATTATTGATGCCCATGGCTATTACATGAATCATTGTTATACAAACATTGAAAATAATTATGTGCAAATTAAAATATGAATGTTGAAAATGTTCAGAATGTTCAGAAAATCTGAATGTTGAATTCAATAATGCTGAAATGAATTATTATTGAGTATTAAAATGGTTTTCATCGGACATCTTTCTTAACCATCAGTATGGAAATATTCTCTCATTCAAGATTAGAATGGCTCCAATCTTATTAACCTTTTGTAAGGCCCTAAAAACCTGGCTATGTTCCTTAGCCTGTTGTTTCCGGCTGTAGGGGCGGTGCTCATCTCCGTTTCTAAACCGAAGAGCCAGCGCTGTCCGAAGATGTTTCTGTGGTCATGTGGCCGGCATGACTAAATGCCGAAGGTGCACGGAGCACTGTTATCTTCCCATCAAAGTAATCCCTATTTTTCTACTTAAAATTTTTACGTGCTTTTTAACTGCTAGGTTGACAGAAGCTGGGACAAGTAACGGGAGCTCACCCCATTACGTGGCACTAGGGATTCGAACCACTGAACTGCCGACCTGATCGACAAACTCAGCATCTTAGCCACTGAGCCACTGCATCCCTTTGAAGAGTATTCAGAAGCCACAATTGGTCCAGAATGCAGCAGCATGAACACTTTTGGAATCCCTAGGGTGGCATGTATAACACCATTGTTACACGGACTGCCCTGGCTGCAGCTTTGCTTCTGGGTCCAATTCAAGATATTTGGTCATTACCTTTAAAGCCCTTTATGGCATAGGTCCAGGATACCTGAGGAGCTGTCTTGCCTAAATGGGACTGGCCCACCCACTAATGCTGGCAAGAGATTTGCTGCTGATCCCATCAGCCAAGAAATTGCAGCTGGAGGGGTCCTGGTGAAGAATCCTTTCTGTTAAAATCCCCCCAACCTTTGGAACATCTTGCCACGGGAAGTGAAGGCTACCCCCCACCTTTCTGGCCTTCAGTAAATGCATTAAAACTTGGCTATGCTGGTTGGTTGGCATGGGGCCCTGAAAAAGCTCTTGGTTGGAGGTGGGTAATATAATAACAGAGAAGTCACTACCACCTCTCCACTCCACCCTTGATTTTTTTTGTTTTAAACTTCTGTAATTTTAACCTGTTTTCATTTATAATGGTTTTTAACATCCATACGTTTTATTACATTGTAAACTGCTCAGTCTCCTTGAACTGCAAGATGAGCAGCATATGAAATTGGTAAGGAAATAAATAGTTAGCCATCAATTCCAATTCCCCCCTCCCCTTCCATTAAGCTAGTAAGTAGTAATAATAGCAGTTTAGTAATATATAGATGACTGGTGAGTATACAAGCAGCAAAAAAATAATAGTGTTTTAATAAAAAGAACAGGCTGGCCTTTTTATGTTCTGGAATTCCGACTGTCAATTAGACTGAGTTTCTAGATAGCTGGTTTTTATCCCGAAATAAATTTTACTGGATTTTATTAATCCTCTTATAGGTGGATTGTCAGATTTCAAGTAGCTTTTACTCACGAGAGATTCCACCCTGTGTTCAAACATTCCAGGTAGACGTGAAACTTCTTCAGCTCTGACAGGATAGTAGGGAATGGAAGGATTGATATTCCTTGCAGATAGCTGGTCATTTTTTATTTTTGCTTTAAGTTATATGCCGCCCTTCTCCGGAGACTCAGGGCGGCTTACAATGCGTTAAGCAATAGCCTTCATACTTTTGCATATTTATACAAAGTCAGCTTATTGCCCCCACAATCTGGGTCCTCATTTCACCTACCTTTGAAAGGATGGAAGGCTGAGTCAACCTTGAGCCTGGTGAGATTTGAACTTGCAGTAATTGCAAGCAGCAGATGTTAATAACAGTGCTTTAGTCCACTGTAGTACAGGCTCTTTGCCTGCATCTTTTTAGGACCCTGAGGACACAGATAAATGCTTGGAGGTTTATCTGGGTCCTCAGGGTCACCTGAGTAGTGCTCCTGGTTCCTGTAGTGTGCAATTTTTTTCTCTGGAAATCCACTCCTACTCCCACGCCATTCCACAGGTGTTCATCCCAAATTGTATAGCTAAAAGTCTGTAGAAATTCTCAGTCATCCAGGTCATGGTTGTCCCAAAGGTGCTTTTTTCAGGAGGCAACTGGACTTTCTTTTTTCTTTTGAAGATCCAAGAAACTTCTTCAGGATAGTGGGGAATGGAAATACTTGGGCGACCCTGAGTACGCAGATAAACCTCCAAGTGCTTCAAAGACCCCCTAAAAGGATGCAAAGGACCAGCGGTCTGCAAGGAATATAAATCCTTCCATTCCCCACTATCCTATCAGAGCTGAAGAAGCTTCTTGGATGAGAAGCTAAACGTTCTTCAAAAGAAAAAAAAAACAAGGAAGTTCAGTTGCCTCCTGAAAAAAAGCACCTTTGGGACAACCATGTCCTGGATGACTTGAGAATCTCTACAGATTCATTCCGGGTAAAATTAAGGAGAGATTTGTGACCCACGTGCAAAAAGTCCTGAGTTTTTTTTTTAGCACGTGCGAGGTGAGCCTTCCACAGTCGGCCCACTTGCAATCAAAAAGGCTGGGCTTCTGCAAAGAGAGCGTCAGGCTTCGCCAATGAAAACCGGAGGCGAAACGGAGCTGCCTGGGTGGGCCGTTCGCGGAGGCGGGATCTCAAAAGCCCCGATCTTCGCGGGAGACGCTTGCGCGGGTGGCACGAAACGGTCAGCGGGGCTCGCTGTGGGGGATTTGCAGTCGAGCCATGGTGAAGATCGGCTTCCAGCCGGTTACAGCTGACCTCAAGCCGGAGAAAGAGGCGGCAGCTGCAACGCGCCACGGGGCCCCAGCGAAAGGCCTCGTCCTTTCTCAGGATGCGGTGAGTTGTTACGTAGGTGGCGTTTATCAGATCGGGTTTGCATTTCAGTTAATGAGGATGAATACATGAACGCTCTCAGGGGCCCACGAGATTGTGGTGGTTATTTAAAAAAAAACAAAAACAAAAAAACCTTTAATACATTTACTGAAGTCGCGCTAAGCATAGATGCGTTTCTGGACGATTGGGTAAATCTTTCCGAGGATGGAGCTGTTGCATGGCGCAATATGGTTTTGCGGTGTTTGAGTAAAACAGGTAAGATCGAAGTAGGTCCGGCGGACGCTAGGAGTGAAGAACAGCGCTTTCATCGCAAGCGATTCGAGCCCGGGGTCAGAACAGAAATTCCCTTCATAGAGGGAAAGAGTGGTGGCTCTTTAAAAGTGTTACTGTTGTAGGGCTTGTCTCTGGCTAGGGCAGTGTTTCTCAACCTTGGTAGCTTGAAGATGGGTGGACTTCAACTCCCAGAATCCCCCAGCCAGCGCTGCTGGCTGGGGGATTCTGGGAGTTGAAGTCCACCCATCTTCAAGCTACCAAGGTTGAGAAACACTGGGCTAGGGCGACTGGATCGTGAGTATTTTTTCTCCTTTCCACACGGATGCCAGAAAACCAGAAGTGCCTGCTGTTGGTTTCAGCTACTAACCAAGCAAACCAAATTAAAAATCCCCTACCTTCAACTCTGGCACCACGTGTGCTGATCTGTTTCCATTCCTTCTGCCAGCAGAGTGCCTGGTGGCGCAGCAGACTAATAGCCTGTTATTAACATTCAGCTGCCTGCAATTACTGCAAGTTCGAATCTCCCAGGCTCGAGGTTGACTCAGCCTTCCATCCTTTCTAAGGTAGATAAATTGAGGACCCAGTTTGTGGGGGCAATAAGATGACTTTGTATAAAAATATACAAAAGTATGAAGGCTATTGCTTAACGCATTGTAAGCCGCCCTGAGTCTCCGGAGAAGGGCGGCATATAAATCAAATTAAAAAAAAAAAAGAATGGAAAATGTGCTGCTGTGTGGCTGGGGTATAAGGGACGCTTATGAAGTCAATGTGCATCAAGTTGGACAAGGTTCCACTCCACATCCTCTACAACAGTGTTTCTCAACCGTGGTAGCTTGAAGATGGGTGGACTTCAGCTGGGGGATTCTGGGAGTTGAAGTCCACCCACCTTCAAGCTTCCAAGGTTGAGAAACACTGCTCTACAAATTACGTCTGCGGTGCCACAATTGGCAACCAGGCCCATATACAGTCAGTTGCAACTTTCTGGATTTAGACAACTGTTTCCCAGCCCTAAAGGATCTTTTAACTTCCATACCACAAGCAACTTTTGCTTGAAAGGGGTTTATTAAATCCCTATCTTCCAAACATTTACCCCCTGTTGTTGTACTTCTGAACGTATACATGTGAAATTATTTTAAAGGATCATGCTCAGAGCCTGGTGTCTCAGTGCCAAATTTGTAGGATATGAATTGTTTGGTACTTAAAACAATTACGTTTCATTTAAATAATAAGTCAAATGAAGCTCCAGCAGAAGTTTGGACCGTCTCCCCTCTGTTCTGGTCCAGTCTTCCCCCAACACTCTTTTATTCTGCATGTTTGCGACTCCAATTCCTGTACAGTTTCATGTTGTTTGAATTCATGTGAGTTGCATTTCAGAAGGCACCAAGGTAGAGAAGGTGGTTTTTAGTTATTTCACCTGGTAGAGTGAAAGCCATATCCTTGCCTTGAGTAATGCTATGAGCTTCTAAATGGATTCTCTATTCCTACTCTAGGATTGGATTGGCAAATTTGATATATGTTTCAAATTATTCCTGTTTCTTTGACAAGATGAATGGCTAGTGTTCTTCTTAGAGTCTTGAATATCTCCAGTTATAAAACCAAGGGAAAAAAGCCAAAAATTTCTGGGCAAGCAAGTCTGTTTGTTACCATGGGAACGTTCTCTATCAGGCCTTCTGAGGGATTGTTCTGCTGCTCCTGTGTTCTTTTTTTAAAAATAATCAGAACTTGACTTCATTCTTTGTTGTTTGTGTTGTTATATAATATCTCTACTGTTATCATGTTGGGGACTTATTTTTGTCTTCCACAAATTCCAATAATTGCAGAACATCTCTCTATTTAAGCTGAAATCAAGTTAAGAATATTTCTAGTTCTTGTGATCTGTAATCTAAAATAGCAGAGGTAATTTTTCCATCTTCTGTAATTTGCATGTGACCATGTTGATGGCTTTTTTCAAGCCTTGTGGTTGCCTTGTGCTATGAACTATGGTTGCATTAGTAGGTGAGATTAAAAGATATAACCAGCTCTACTAATCTTATTTTTAAGAGGCACATTATGGCTAGACCATATATGGATGGATTTTTGGTACCCAAAATTACACCTGTGGTATTTAGAGTTATTTCACATTGAGGCAAAATATGTGGTACCACAACCTACACATGGAGAAGGTAACATTTTCTGCTATTTGTTCCCCTGTAGTTGGGAGATGAGTTGTAGGCCTACACTGCTTACACGAGTTCTGCAGAGTTAAAAAGACTTGAAGGAGATTGTCACTGGAGACTAAAAAGGAAGTGAAATTCAATTTAAAAGGTTTATTTTTATAATATTAAGCTTTTTTCTGTTCCCTAAGACTTTTTTTTTTTGCTTTCATTTATATATTTTTTTATTTTATATTTTATATTTGTTTTAATTTGTATACCGCCCTTCTCCAGCAGGACTCAGGGCGGTGAACAGCTAGAATAAAACAGAACATACAAAATTTAAAAACAGTTTAAAAATAATTAAATATTTTTGGCCACAATTTAAAACAACCCAATTAAAATCAATTCAATTTAACCGAAACAGTGGGATCAAGTCAGCCCGGCTAGGTGAAATAAATAAGTTTTCAGGGCCCGACGAAAAGTCCAGAGGTCTGGTATTGTGCGTAACTCTGGGGGGAGGTTGTTCCACAGCCGCCACAGAGAAGTCTCCCCCTGGGGGTCGCCAGCCGACATTGTCTGGCGGACGGCACCCTGAGGAGGCCCTCTCTGTGCGACGTATTGGCCGGTGGGAGGCTATTGGTGGCAGAAGGCGGTCTCGTAGATATGCAAATCTCACTAAATCTCTCAAATATACTCCTGCACATAAGTCTCTCAATCCAGGCAGCATAATTTTCAAATCCATACCTGTAACACATTTTATTATAAAGAGTTTCATATTGCTGTTTTAGTACAATATTCACTGGAAATTGTTCTTATTCATAGAGCTATCTAATCAGAGGTGGGTTTCAGCAGATTCTGACCAGTTCTAGAGAACCGGTACCCGGAAATTTTGAGTAGTTCGGAGAACCGGTAATAAAAATTCTGACTGGCTCCACCTTCATTTATTCTCTGCCTCCCAAATCCCAGCTGATTGGGGGAAAAGGGGATTTTGCAGTAACCTTCCCCTGGATTAGGGAGGGGATGGAGATTTTACAGTATCCTTCCTCTGGAGTGGGGTGGGAATGGAGATTTTACAGTATTCTTCCCCTTCCACACCCACAGAACCAGTAGTAAAAATTTTTGAAACCCACCACTGTACTTAATGGAAATAACTTTAAGTAGAATATTGACACATTAACTGGATTAGCACCACACAAAATTCATATTTTGTTTTTCAACCTGACAGTTGGCTTGACACTGTAGGCCTGTATCACATTAGCAACAAAGATGGTTCTCTCAGGGTTTTCTTCTAGAACTATAGGAAGTACCATCTTTTTAAAGAGAGATGACATGGAGAAGAGATTAAAACCTGTCTAAACTGTATTAATTTAATATGGCCTAGATGTGTTTCATAATCAGGAAAAACTAGTGTATGATGCTCTGAGGAAATTTTGGCTATTTGATATCTTGATATTTATTTTACCACTCTCTTTAATTTCTTTTTCCTGCTTTCTGGAAAGACTGGGCATTGGAGTTATGGCACTCAAGTGTATCTGTATGACCACAGTTTCTCTGATGCTCAATAAGTTCTGTTTTTAATTTATTTTATGTATTTATTTATTTAAAAGTAGCATGCTGCAAAACAAGTGACATCTTCAAGCAAGTATTTCTTTATGCAGTTGTTGTGTATGAAAATGCTCTAGACGCATCCAGTATATAAGTAGCTTTGTTCGAAATGTGCTTATGTGCCTAGAGGAAAAAAAAGTGGTAGGCAGTATTGATTAAAACAATTCTGAAAAAGATCAGAAGCGAGAAGTAATTTCATCTGTTGAAATGTATGATTCCCCCCCTTTCTTTATATTGCAGTGTGTGAATGTGTGTGCATGCACACACACACACACACACACACACACACACACACACACACACATATTAAAATACACACACATATATATATCAGTACATACAAATTAAATATATGATCCATAAACTGCCTACTTTAATTATTTTTGATGGGAGATTAGCTATCAATGAGACATCCTTCTTTGTATTACTTGACTGTAGTTTGCTGTTACAATGTTGAATTAGTATTATCATTGGGTAGGCTGATCTCATGGACATTGGAACACACAGTGATATCATTTGTTTGTTTGAAATTTATGTTCTTCATACCCTTGCACAAATGTGTCTGCAAAGTTAAATTAGAAGAGATGGTTTAAGGAACCAGAATGTGAAATGGCAGTTGATTGTTGTTTGTTTAGGTTACTTAGGAAAATTTCATGTACATTTGTAAACATGCTACATCAATAGAATAAGATAATCTATTAGATTATTCTAATTAAGCCATTCCCTCCAACCTTTTCCAGAAATCCAAATGAAATACCACCATCATAAGGCTGCTTAGCCTTTGCTTTAATACATCTAGTAAAGATTCCTCTAGTAATTAGTTCTGCTGTCAATCTAGTCTTACTCTTAGGAAGTTTTCCTTAACATTTAGTCAATATTTTCCTGCAATTTAAGTCACCTAGAAATGGAGCTCCTTTTTCTTCTTACAGTATCTTCTCCTTCCTACTTATCAGTGCTACAAGTTTATTAAAAACTTATTTTTTAATTCAAGATTCATGTCTGACTGCATGTACCTTAGTTTCCTTTCCAATCAAGAATTCAAGTATTAATGACTTTTCCCAATATTTGTTACTTCCAGTTTCTTGACTTATCATATTTTTTGGACTATAAGATACACTTCTCCCCCCCTCCCCAAAAGTGGGTGGAAATGTCAGTGTGTCTTACAGAGCAAATATTGTGGCAGGGGAGGGCGGTTGGTGCGGTGCTGGTCAGCTGTTCTAGGTGACAGGGATTGCCGTCTCCTACTGCCACCACCTATTGCTTATTGAACGGGCCGCGGTGACAATGAAATGGACACGGTGGTGAACGGGCAGTGGCGAATGGGTTGTGACATTGACGAATGGGCAGCAGCAAACAGGGTGCAGCGAATGGGCCACAGCGATTCCCGCTGCCTAGAACAGCTGATCAGCGGTATTCCAGGAGGCAAATTCAAACACCAATCAGCTGCTTGGCAGCAAAGGTTCCAATGTTCCCTGGTGGTGGTGGCAGTTCAACTCAGTTGACCGGTGGTGGGCGCAGTGGAGCAGAGCCCTGCGAGTCATGTGCTGGGGCCGTGATAATGTGCTGAAGTTGACCAGGCTGTTTGCTGCAAGGACACTAGCCAAATGAATACCGGATGATGCTGAGGGGCAGAGGCAGATTTTTTTTTCTTGTTTTCCTCCTCTAAAGCTAATGTGCGTCTTATAGTCCGAAAAATATGGTAACTATTTCTTAGTATCAAAATAAGTTATCTTATCCTATTGTGTTCCTTCCACTTTCCAAGGAGAAAGTGATCAGCAAGTCATGTCGAGTTAAGCATACAGTATTTCTATCTTTTATTACCTTTTAAGACATTATTTTCCTTCTTAGGAAGCCTGTTGTAAAAGAAAACAGATGTACACAACATGGAAAAAGGAAGCTTGGCATAGAACTATCTTGCTCAGGATATTCCGCATTTACTATGCTGTCCATTAATAAATGACTTGTCCCTTTTATTTAAACAGGAGAAGCAGCCCTTATCTTTGCCACAGCAGAGCTGGCGATCTCTTACTTGCCTCTTCTTTTTGGCCTTGGGATTTTTGTTGTTACTGCTCGTCTTGATCTCAACATCGATGTATATCTACAAATATTTATCTCTCACTCACTCAGTTGCTCACGTGGGCATGGATATGGTATGTATGATTTGGTTCAAACTAATCACACAATTGGAGGATTAACATTTCCACTTTAAAATTTATAAAGTAGTTGCTCCACTGGTCTGCTTCAGATGAGAGACAGATGAGAGACGGAGCCAAGAGCTACACAATAATCTGAGACAACTGAGCTTCCCATTTCAGATAGCCAAAGTAGTTTCAGCATAAGCTTTCCTTTTATATATTTTCTAACCCAATATTTGATAGATTATGTCTCATATATGACAGATTCTTACAAGCATATCATTCCCAGTATAGCCAGAAGAGAAACATTACTAAAATGACATTCTTGTCTTTAGTGATAGCAGATAATATTCTTCTATTAAGGTATATCTCGACAGTATAATTCATATTCATCAGCCATAACTGATCATGAATTTATGCCCTTTAATACCTGCAAAATTGGTTTTCTATCCTCTTTCTGTGAATGGACGTTTGTGATTTCACATTGAGAAAGCCTTTTGCCGTATGTCCACTGAATAATTTCCATAGGGCTTTAGTAAACAGAGACTTGTTTTGATAGTTTCAACCTTTCCCCATTACCTTTCCTGGAGACTCATCCTGGCTTGAGGATTTTCTCTTTCTATAGTTCTATTATGAACACGCTTCGCATGGTAACTGCTCCTTGTACCTGTAAAACATGCTATTCCTGTCCATACCAACTTGCTTTTCACATTCCGTTTACTCTCTTTTTTGACATACATGAGGGTGTAATACTGCTTCACTACTTCACCCCACTCAGCCACTTACCGTATTTTACGGAGTATAAGACGCACTGGAGTATAAGACGCACCTTAGTTTTTGGGGAGGAAAATAAGAAAAAAGCTGATTGGCAGGTGGATCAGCCTCCCAGAATACCCCCAATCAGCTGTTCCCAGAGGTGAATTTTAGCAACAGGTTCCTTAGTTGTGAGCTCTGTACCTTGTTTCTTTTTTGCTTTTTTTCCAACTTCTGAAACACTGTTTCAGAAAAAACTTTTTTTCCTGCCTCTGAAAGCCTCCGAATCAGAGCTTCAGAAAAAAAGCCTCTGAAGCTCTGTTTGGAGCCTTCTTTTCTGAAGCTTCTTTTCTGATGCTTTTTTCAGCCTCTGAAACCTCCGTTTGAGAATCTGGGCAGGGCTACATTCGGAGTATAAGACGCACCCAGTTTTTCACCCTTTTTTGGGGGGGGGAAAAGATGCATCTTATACTCTGAAAAATATGGTAATTTCATTTAATAAGAGAGCAACAAAATGCCTTCCCTATCTTGTCTATTTCTTGCTCAATGGGAAAATATGCTTGAATCTAGCAGTAAAAACAAGCATTCAATGTTACTATATTTGGACCCAAGATGATCCCGTCACTTAAAAAGTATAATTGACCCTTTGAGTAAATACGGTATACAGAATATCAGATGAGGCTTTTGTAATCTGCATGATATGTACAAATGTAATGAATCCCATCAGCATTTTGGAAAAATTGCAGAAAAGCTGCTTTAGGAAGCTGCTCCACTGAGAAGGGATATGGATCTATTTAGACAATTACAACCAATTGCAAGTTGTTATTTACAATCATGTTTACAAGAATTATATGTGGGAATATTTGTTTTTATTCTGCCTTTATTATTTTTATAAGTAACTGAAGGTGGCAAACATAACCAACACAGTTCCTCCTCCTGTTTTCCCCACAACAACAACCCTGTGAGGTAGGTTGGACTGAGAAAGTGACTGATCTAAGGCTGCCAGCTGGTTTTCATGCCTAAGGGCACATTTAGAACTCACAGTCTCGTGGTTTCTATTCTGATGCCTTAACTAAAAGATTAAACTGAATTCTGAATAAAAGATAGAAAAAACTGCTTTTAACAAGCAGCAAAAACAAAACAAAACAAAAAACTGGTAGAAAAAGAATTAAGACTGCTTTTTTGTGACAAAAACTCCACTCGTGTGTTAGAGTTACCAGATTTAGACTGCAAATATATGTACATTCAGCAATGAGTTAAACGTTATCTCATTGTACCATCTTGTGGTTTTTTTTTAAATCTTAGAAATGATGGATTATTCTCTGGAAGTTTACTGGAGCAGGTTTTGGAACATGCTCCAGTAAAGGGAGATTTATTTGGAGGAAATACATTACAGAGCTAGGAAAAGCCTAGTACCTAGCTAACTGCATCCCACCAGGTAGTATACTCAGAAGTATGAACCAGGGTAGATAGACAGAAAGAAGTGATCTCAGATTAGCAATTTCATAGATACAAAGAAGACAGAATGATAGACCAAACAGGACATAAGATCAATACTTGGTTACAAATTTCTTACACTGTCCCACTGGTCAGTAGGAAAGAAATATCACTTAGTTTTAAGTCTGTTTCATATTCTGTAATCCAAAATTAATTTGTATATTTAAAAAGTTTAAAAATGAGGTAATAACAGTCAATTATGCTTGAGAACTTTTTATTAAACTATTGTAGCAAAGGACGGAGTATTACAATTATGAAGAAGGAGGTTTGGAGTGTGACTACTTTGAATTCGATGATTCATCTGAAATCAGGACAGTGTATGAGGATGTGAAGATTTACCTTGGAGAGGATTATGAGGAGATCAGCATCCCAAGGCCCAATGTTGGGCATCCTGCAGACATTATCCATGATTTTCAGCAGGTAAGAAATTAGGCTGCACATGCTTTGAAAGAATGTCTAAGACAGAAATAAAGAAAGATATAGAAAATACTTTTTTGGAAGTTATTTCTTTCAGCACATTTTCCAGGAATTCATATCATATATAATACTCTTCTTTCAATATATTTTCATAACAAATTTCAGAGATAACTGGGCAAAACCAACCAGAGATTTTATTGTTGAGTGGGAACTGAATGTGTCTCACCATCTGACATCTAACATTCTAAACCAGATGACATTGACATCTAACATTCTAAACCGCATGCAGCCCTGGACAGCTAGTAATGCAACCTGGCAAGATCATAATAAACTTTTAACATTATTATGTGATTTATGCATATTAACTATATTATATATTTTATATGTGACCCAAGACAATTCCTCTTTGCTCAATGCAGTTTAGGCAAGGCAAAAGGTTGGACATCCATATTCTAAACCACATAGTACATGGGATTACCTTTTGAGATTTGATAGTCTGGTGATTCACGTTGGCCATCAGTGGATCACATTGCCTTTCTGAGGTGATGTATCTGAAATGTAGTTCAGTAATAATATGAAATAATCATTTTGGAGACCCTAGTACCAATTCTAAGCATTTTAAAGAACCTGATGGGCTAGGCATATAATGGGTTGGAATGCCATGATATCAAACTTATTTTCCTTTGATGATCTTACAGTTTTATAAGACATGGAGAAACAAACAAAATTGATCCAGATCCTGCTTCTTTCATTGGGAGGTAGTGTGGTTTTAATATGGGCATATATTCACTGATAATAGCCATGGCATCACTCATCAGTGGAATCTTTCAAACTGACTGGTCAGAATAGGAATGCTCAATGAATAAGGCATCTCAAACATAATGGTTTCTCTGTTACAAAATTCTTTACTTACCCTATAAAATGCAAAGTTCTATGTAACTTCCAAATAAAAGATATCCAGGTATCTTTACATCAATCACACATGTCCACAGACTGCTGCTTCCAATCTTCCTTATTAACAAGAATGTGAAAATGTAATTTTGTAATCCTGTAATTCATCTGTAATTCTAAGACTTAAATACTTAATATGCCCATATTTCTGAGAACCATATCAGAGATGTGGAAATGTTTAGGAGGGTGATAATCTTGCCAGATCATTAATCAAAAAATTACCTGTAGTTTTATTGATTCCCTAAACTTGTGTCTGAACTGCCTTATTCATTCTCCTCAGCCATAATTCGTACAGTTGAATTTGTGTTCATCATGCAAGGTGTATGGATTTAAATGTATAATAATTACTGTTGCAGCTTTCCCCATAACTCTTTTAACAGTGTGTCAAATAGCTTGCTAGCATATTTTAGGATCTCCTTTGTCTTCATTTAGAAAATACAGTATGTTTCATTCCCTCCTGATAAGATAATTGTTTAGCCAGCACATCAGCCACCTCAATAGTTTTATTAAGAAGTGTACTAATAATGAAAATCGATGGAGTCATATATATTATTCTTGGTGTACATTAGCTTGACATTTGCATCTTTGTAGGGACTACTGGGATAGAGTAGGGTACCTAGTCTCCCACTGGTGAAAAGAAGTATATCATTGTGAGTTTGTGAAACCTGAGTTTCTTAGTTTTTATATATCCCCTGTTCGATATCTCCCATCACAAGTATATAATGGGATGGTACTGTAAAGAGAACAATGTACCTTAATAACCTTTTTTTGATTTTATTTAATTTTTGGCCTCAATTGGATATGTGCTACTAGAAATTTTGATCAGTTTAGTCTCATTTATAGCCTTTTAGTGTGTGTGTGCGCTTTTGTGGGGGTTTGTGTTCCTATACTGTTCTGGCTCTTGACAGTTGCCTGGAATTGGAAAGCAGCTTCCTATGAAAAGGGTATAAAAGGTTAAATCATATGATTCTAGTACCCTTTTCTCTTGAGTGTCAAAGTGACTGACATTGGTTTGTCTCCTAATTCAAGATTTGCAACAATAAACTTGTGAAGGTGGGCTGTGTGTGGATATCTTCATGTCAGCATTGATTCTTGGTAACTGCCTAGACTAGTTCCTACAGTTTTCTTAGTAGAATTTTTTGGAAGTGGTTTGCCTTCCTTGGGCTGAGAGAGAATAACTGGACCAAGGTCACCTAGCTAGCTTTGTGCCTAAATCAGAACTTGAACTCGTGGTCTCTGGGTGTCTACTCCTGATGCCTTAATTTGTCCTGAGACAATACATCACCCAGTGAGCACTGAGATTAAGTGGGGACGTGAAACGTTATATTTTCAGTCCAATTCAAGCAGTCACCTTTACCAAATCCCAGATTCTTCTGTGAGGGTTCTTGAATCTGTTTTGAGCGCATTCAACCTGTTTTTAACCTGATTTTATTTGGTGCAATTTCAGGGATTCACAGCTTATTATGATTGGGTAGTAAATAAATGCTACATTGGAGAGCTAAATGCTACTATTGTTATGCCACTTAAGCATTTCTGGGAGTTAACACTTAATATAAAGGTCAGTAAATAATCCTTTTTATTCTATATTTGATTACAGCTATATTCTATAACCATTGCACCCTCCCTTGGAACTGATAATGCTTTCACTTGTGGTTCCAATAATAGTAACCAGCTTTGAAAAGCTGTAGTAGGTTGATGGAACCCTGATATTTGACTTAAAAGAAAGTAGGACTCCCAGTCTCTGTAGTATTTAGGTTTTGACTTTTGAATGAATGTTATGAATTGAGAAATTATTGTAGAGCATCGATAAATTATCATCAGAAAAATACAAAATAGTGATCATTTTGTAGCACTAATACCATTGTTACTTCAGCGTATAGGTTGAGATGAGAAAAATGACTTATTGTTGCTTGAAGTGATATTCTGAAGCATGGATCAAAAATTCCTGAACAGTGAAAATAATAGTTTTGGACTTGTTGAAGAGATGTTTCTTTCCAGATGTTAAAACAAGCAATTTGTCAGTGAATTGTAAATTTTTGGATTGCAGAAAGGGGAATATTTGCCACAAACCAACATGATCCAGGAAGAGAGGATGGTGACACAACATGCCACTGACCCAGATCTGTTTGGCTCCTATATTCATAAACTCTGCCAAGGGAAAGAAACCTTCAGATTGGGCCATAGGATAGCAAGAGGACGTAAGGGGAACATCATTTTATTTCTTTTGCTGAATTTTATATTGTGATTCTTTAATGGACTGTAACTTTACAGCAGTTATTATTTTTCAATTCAACATGTGATATTGGCAAAAGAATATACTGGTAGAGTGAAGCTATTTTTAAAATAGTATCTCCAGTAACTCTAAATTAATGTTTTTGCATATATGATATTAATACCTCATTAATGAATTGTTGTATATATGATAATTGGCTCATCCACACAACTTCCTTGCCCTGGCTTGAAGGTACCTTATTTAAAACTTGCTGAATATCTATCCTCATAGTTGTACCTCCATCTAATAGCATCCCAGGGTTGAACAAGGTTGAAGCCAATCCAAGATACACCATCTTGAAAGCAATGTTTCCTTTTGGAAATTAGAAAAAAATCTCCCATTCAGGCATTCTAAGAGATCAGTGACCTGATGAGCTCCACTTGGCCCTCTACAAGACCACACCATCCAAACGAGCTTCTAACTCTGCTGGCCGGTTATTTAGTGATAGTAGATATTTTCCCCCAACTCCAGGCACTTGGTGAATTAGTGTTTGTATTTTGTTGTATGCACCATCTAGAGTTACCTCAGTAAGATGGGCAGCTGTCTATATTGTTTAAATAAAGCCAGCTATAAATTGCAAATGTTCAGAGATTAAGGAAAAAGAAATTTGTTCTTCACTGACAGTTTAAAATTTAGTGTTTAAAAAAACAAACATTTCAAACGTTTGTCTAGATGCTGTTTCTGTAATAAATTGTTATATTTTGATAGTATTTTTGGATCAGAGCACCTTATTCTATGTAAATCACTTAAGGTGAGAAAACAGCTTTTGAGAGTTGGGTTTATTAATACATGACAATGCCAGTAATGTTTGTGTCCCTTTCTGTGATTTGTATTGTTTTTGTGCTCTTATTTCTACGTACTTTAATTTAGAAATTAAATGGTTGCATTTTTTTTGTGGTGTGTCTTTAAAGATCCAAGAAACTTAATTTGACTTTCTTTTCTGGTTCTTTTTTCCAGATATCTATCAACGAGCTACTGAGAAGTGTCATCACATCCGCCATTTTGCAAATACTTTTGTGGTTGACACAGCAATTTGCCAGTCATTGTGAGAACTGCCACTCAGATTTTTTCTATTCTGGGCTTTGCTTCTTTTTTTTTGTAAAAAAAAATTCTAAGAAAAAAAATATGCCTACCATAATCCATTACTAAATTGTTACGTCACTGGTGTTTGATACTGGATCAATATTTTATATATTAATCCTCATTAATTTTTTGTAGACTGATAATAAAACATAATATAGTAATATAGCCTTTTCAGAGTACATGATGTTCTTTAAGTCTAGAGTTGGGAGCAGGAAGATAAAGAAAAAAACACAAGAAAAACTGGAATAGAAAACTTCGACATAGATTGTTTTTGTGTCTTTTGGCCCTTTTCAGACAATATTGTATGAGCTATTTCTTTGTAAAGACATCCGCTGAGTATAAAAAAAATGCAAGAGCATAATATTAATAAAAAGTTTTTTCTAACTTAATATTTAAACCTTGCTTTGATACTATTTTCTACTAATTTGATCTCAAGTTAAAACTTTTAAGAACTCAAACTTTTCTTAAACCAGTAATTTTCTTTGGTCATTAATCTTAATAAATTGTGGAAAACCCAAACCATGATAATGCTATATTTTGTTTTATTTTATTTTTTTAAAATCTGGAGTAGATTTTAAGTCAAAACATCACTACTGTGGGATAGCCATCTCCAACCTGCTTGGGAGCTTTTCAAATTGAAGTGCCTTTTGAAGGATGGACATCTGGTTGGGAAAAGCTGCTCTGGAATGAAAGAAAACATTTAATGCTGTGTCTATTTTATCTACAAAAAAATGTGAATAAAATAGTTTACTAAATTATTCTGTTTTTCTGGAGGACTTTTTTATTTTGAAGTTTTTATAGAAACAAATGTCGGAATGTTTTTCAATTTTCCTAGTTGTGTGCTTGTTATCAGCCTCAAATTATATTTTTGGGTGTACTATTTAAAGACCTAGTTCTCTTGAGTTTATAACCCTGCAAAAGGTGAAAGGAAAGAGGAAAAGAATGGCTAGCAGGAAACTGGATGGATTCAATCTCAGCAGTAATGAGTGCAGTTATATAAAAAAAAGGCTCAAATTGGCTCAGATCATCTTGGAGATTTATTTGGTGGGTAAGAGATGAGACTTGAGGGCACATAATTGTGGTAATTGAGGGTTTTTTTTCATTCTTTAGTAGTCTTATTTTTTTTTAGTTTGAATATTCAGCTATTGCCACATAAAGCACTGAACTTGAGGTCATGAAAGATAAACAGTGTAAATTAAAACATACAGTACTGTGCTATAGCCTTAACAGGAAAAGCACATTAATAATATAAAGGATTTATATATAGTATCACATTTTCCAAATGACACAATACAGCTATGCTATTGAAAGAAATGCAAAACTGACTTGTCATGACAACCCTTGCAGACCAATGTTGTGGAATGGGCAGGCATGTTACTTGGAAAAACAATTGCGATAAGAGTTTCAAAAATCATATCAGGAATATATAGCTAATAGGATTCTGAGACTAAAGGGAGGAAAAGATTCAGTGAAATATAACCTATTTTGAATCTCTAAAGCTTTGCCTGTTGATCAGGGATTCCAGAGAATTAGAAAAATTCCATAACCTAAAAGAATGTGAAAACCCTACCCTATTACACCAAATTTAATTTCATCTACAAATTTGATAAGCATGTCTCAAGTTTCCAATTTAATGAGGAACTAATGACAATTTGTTGAGAACAAATGTAATTAAACCAGCTATATATTTATTTAATTGTTCAGTCCCTCCAGTTTCCAGTAGTTTAAAGATCGTCTACCAAACCTTAAATGTATAAAATATGCAGATTAAAAAGATGAATGCTATCACTGATAACTTTATGTGGCAATATTCCAGAAATATATTTGCTTGACAAAGGCCTCACTGCATAAACAGAAACATTACTTCAGTCCTGGAAAAGTGATATTATGAACTCTACTGACCCTCCCTGATTCACTTGGTTATTTGGAGGTGGGGAGAGCAATCAGACTAGCAAGAATATATAGCACACTTCATTAAGTTCAGCTGTAGTCTTCCTGAGCCTTTTATTGCTTTAGTATACTTAAAAGGTTGACATTTTCTATTCCAAATCATCACCTCAAATGAAAGCAGGACAAGATCTGAGTTTTCAAAAATAATTTAAGTGATAAGAGATAATGCAATCAAGGTTTTTGCATCTGAAGGGCTAGGACAGAAATAATACAATTCCTTGATTTGAAAATAAAGGCCAATGAACTGAATAGGCTTCTCAATAAATGTCAAACTATGTTACTGTAATTTAAGATAATCACATGCACATTACTTTTTTACACCATGCAACTGATCAAGCCCATCCATCTCATTTTCATAATTCAATTAAGTAGATATCACTTAATGCTATTCTATTTTCAAGCCTTTACTAGCTAGTGATAGAAAAGTTTGAAATCTGATATAGCGGAGTTTATCATAAAATTTGTTACTGCAGCACCTAAACCTAGCTGATAAACTAAGCTGTTTATCAGCTAGCAGAATGTAAGAACCAAAATGTTTTTTAATGTAAATCAAGTTTGTGCTAGTATCTTAGGATCAATATGCTTAGTTGATTATGTAAAATATTCATCCATTTCATTTCCATACTAAAGATCAGTAAAGCTGCAATACTATCTTCATTTTATAATCTCCCAAACTATTTTATTTCCAGCCAGTTCTAAAAATTCAATACATAAAAGTGAAGATGAAACCAGAGTAGACAAAATCCACTGATAAAATTGCAACAAGATTTTCTTATTCACATTACTTTAATTAACATAAAATTCCATATACATAATCAATGACATCCCCAGTATCATTTTTATTATGTACATACATTCTAAGATGCAATAACTTTAAGGACTATTTCAGAATACTTTATAAGTTTTTAAAAGATCCTGTAAGAATGAAAGGGAGAAATAAAGAATGGATAAATATGTTTCTGAGACAGTTTTACAGAAAACTTTTATTTTATGCTTTGCTCAAAGTTTATAGAAACTGTTTCAAGGGATGATTTTAAAGCTATTTTAAATAATAGCTATTAAACTTCTTAGAACACTTAAATGTTTATTTGGAACTGAACAAGTGAACCTGAAAGTACAAAATATTGAAATATATATCATAGTTTAATATTCTTCTCCTTCTTCAGCTTCAGCTTCCACAGAATCAACACCAACTTCTTCATAATCTTTTTCAAGTGCAGCGAGATCCTCTCGGGCTTCAGAAAATTCTCCTTCTTCCATTCCTTCCCCTACATACCAATGCACGAAGGCTCTCTTAGCATACATTAAATCAAATTTATGATCAAGGCGAGCCCAAGCTTCTGCAATTGCAGTAGTGTTACTCAGCATACATACAGCACGTTGCACCTTAGCCAAATCTCCTCCTGGTACCACAGTGGGTGGCTGATAATTGATGCCTACCTAAAAGAAGGCAAAAAATTCATTACATTTCCCTCAATAGTGCAAGGAATTTTCAAATCCGAACTTTTTCTCTCCCTGCCTTTCCTCCTCCCCAAGAATTTTGTGAATAAAAGCATAATGGGAAACAAAAAATTAGACATGAATCTTTGAATCAGAATGGGAGCTGGAGACAGAGAATGTATTCACATATACCTCATAAAGAAAAAGAAAACCCCTAATCTATGCAAATTGCCTCACTTTTATCATGAGATACATAATAAATGGAATTAATAAATGGAATTTATACATAATTTATATATAATAAATGGAATTAAGGTTTAATTCTCTTAAATATACTAAAGCTCTAATAAGCAGACTAGCTTTCATTTAGAATAGATTATTTATTTATCCTGTATGATTGTACCAGCCTAATAACTGAAAAAAGGCAATTTGGTGTGTAGCACTTATTTATTGAATTTATTGGCCACCCATCTCATAATGAAATGACTCTTCATGTAAGGATATGATTTACTTCACCGAAAGCCAGCTGGATGATTTTGGTTAGTCACTCTCTCACATGTTTGCCACCTCCAGTTATTTTAAAAATCATAAAAGAATTTAAAAAGTCGACTCAAGTATCATAGGAAACTCTAAATTTGGCACCACAAACATTAATAAAATAAATGCTGATCAACATTTTCAGAATTGCGAAATATATCATCTGATCTGGGCAAGAAAAATATTACTGCTGTATTCACATCTGCCACAAAATCCCTCCATTTGGAAACAGTTATCAGGTAAATGCAATCTTATTCATATATTATTAGATTATATTTTTATCCTGCTTTTATTACTTTTATATTAGGAAGTTTCCACCCAAATCATTGGAATTCACTAAGATTTACCCCATGTTTATTTACATTCGACAATATAGTACCTTGAATCCAGTTGGACACCAATCCACAAACTGAATTGTGCGTTTTGTCTTGATTGTTGCAATAGCTGCATTGACATCTTTTGGCACTACATCACCTCTGTATAGCATGCAACATGCCATATATTTACCATGCCGAGGATCACATTTTACCATCTGATTAGCTGGCTCAAAACAAGCATTAGTAATTTCAGCCACTGACAACTGCTCATGGTATGCCTTTTCAGCTGAAATGACAGGAGCATACGTTGCCAAGGGGAAATGGATTCGTGGGTAAGGAACAAGATTTGTTTGAAATTCTGTCAAATCTACATTCAGAGCACCATCAAAACGTAGTGAAGCTGTGATAGAAGATACAATTTGACCAATGAGACGATTGAGGTTGGTGTAAGTAGGACGTTCAATGTCAAGATTGCGTCGACATATATCATAAATAGCTTCATTATCCACCATGAATGCACAGTCAGAATGTTCCAATGTGGTATGTGTGGTAAGGATAGAATTGTAAGGCTCCACCACAGCAGTAGATACTTGTGGAGCTGGGTATATTGCAAATTCCAGTTTGGATTTTTTCCCATAGTCAACTGAGAGCCTTTCCATTAGCAAAGATGCAAATCCAGAGCCAGTACCTCCACCAAAACTATGGAAAATAAGGAAACCCTGTAGACCAGTACACAGATCAGCCTACAAAGACAACCCCCAAAACCCAATAAAAAGTGAGGTCATTGAACAGAATACTTAATTTCAACAGTATAAATTTAACATGCAGATATTATTTTGCTACTATATTCAATTAAAATATTTGCAATACCCTTCAGTCAATTAAAATTAAATTTAAAAAGTCAGTATAGTATACATAGTTCTAAAAATGCATTCCTTACTTAAATAGATCAAATATTTTTTAAACATGGTACTTTTGAATAAAAAACTAGAATTTGTATGACTTTAAAATGGTAAATTTTAAAATTTCAGTTTTATTTGCAAGTATTTTCTAATTCACATCTTATAATGACTCACCAATTTTCGAATGCGATCCAGGACTAGATCCACAATCTCTTTTCCTATGGTATAATGGCCTCTAGCATAATTGTTAGCAGCATCTTCTTTTCCAGTAATGAGTTGCTCAGGATGAAATAACTGTCTGTAAGTACCTGTACGCACCTCATCTTTGAAGATTAAAAAAAACCCCCAAAACTTTGATTAATTCTAATTCAAAATCCATTGTTTTATTATTTCTAATAATATTCCACAAACTCAGAAATAATGTATTTAATAGAATAACAGAGTTGGAAGGGATTCAGCTGTTCTAATTATTGTTAAGCATATGTATTATGTTTTTACATTATCCAAAAACATTACAAACTTGAGAATACTTCAGATACTTATGAGATCAATTCTGGCTAATATTTCTGAACAAAAGATAGGATTTCTTTTTGCAGGAATTAAAATAAACCATAGACAGACAGAGGACTCTCAGCATGAAAAGATGTGTTAGTTCACTTCTGATGACTATATGGCTACATCAAGGTGTTTTTTCTTGTTAAGAAAAGAACTGTTATAAAACAGTAAACTGTGTACTTCTATCCTATTATTCTTACGAGAGGATAAATGAAATAACAATTGGATTTCATTTCATAATGTGTAAAGGCAATCTTAACTTAGTGGGGGATTATTTTACAATTGCTTTCATCAAAATTCAAGTTTATGTAGGAAAAAACCCTACTTTTATCACTTCTAAATAATGAAAACAAATATTTTATAAATGTAAATTATTTCTGATCATCCACATGTTGATCCCACATTTCCAAGCCCTTATACATACCAACAACAGTTGGCTCAAGGTCCACAAAAACAGCTCTAGGTACATGCTTGCCAGCACCGGTTTCACTAAAAAATGTGTTAAAGGAATCATCTCCACCTCCTATGGTTTTGTCACTGGGCATCTGACCATCTGGCTGAATTCCATGTTCAAGACAATACAATTCCCAACAAGCATTACCAATCTGAACTCCAGCTTGTCCAACGTGGATAGAGATACATTCACGCTATTAAAAAAAAATTGTATTTTTTTAAAAAAGGCATGATTAATGCTTATTTTTGAAAGTATATGCCTAATAATGAAGCACCACAAAAATGTATATTGACCCAGTTCTGTATTTTGATAATGTACCCATTTGATTTCTAATGTCTATTTTAAAATATGCACTATTTTAATGATCAATTGCCCTTAGGACACCCAAGTTAAAAAGAAAAGGTCTTTGAAAACTGTTTAATAATGCTAAAGAGTACGCTTTCTCTACAGCCCACTTACACTGTACCTACTATGCGATTTTATAAAATCTCTTTTGTCTCAACTTTAATTATGCTATACCTCATACTTCAACCCCTCCCATGTCTCACTCTTCGCCACTACTTCACACTGGACTCTTTATTATTCAGCTCTTTTACCGGCCTTTTGTAATGCCAAATCAATGGACTCTAAATCTATGCAACAGATCTCTCTCTCGTTTCTTGTTGGTTCACAGTTCTTCAGCACCAAGACTATTATATTCTCCCCCCACCCTCCATCCCCTTTTCCGCTTCGCACCGTGGCAAATTCTAAGCGGAGGGCCTTTCAGCCCTCGTGCCTAGCCAAATACAAGACAATACAGCGCGAGGCAACCCATGTCCTCGACCGAATCACGCCTTTCTGAGGCATGAAGACTCGACTGAGGCTAAGCTCGCGCGGGAAAACTCGCATGAGGCGACAAACATTCCTCCACGAGCATATCATTCTCGTACCCTACGCTCGCGATTCCCTCATAGCATTACTACGCCAAGAGGCTTAAAGAGCTGCCGTGTCCCAGCTCCCCACTGAACAAAGCCCAGCCACCTAAGTCCCACTTCCCACCATGGTGCCTCACGAAGATGACGAGGTTCAATGCTTTCCCTCGAAGGTTCGACGTTCAACTCCCGTTTGAAGGTGGCCTCAACTGTCGACCGTTAGAGCAACGGTTTCCGACCGCGAACTCCCTACTCTCCATTGGTGGAGGGTGTTCAGGTCCTGGAAGCTGATTGGTTGAACAAGGTGGGTTTTTTTTTTTTTAGTCTGGGATGAACCTCTGGTGATGAAGAATCGGAGATCGGTGGAATTTTGAGCGGGAAATGGGTTCTCCGCTGAAGGATAGATTGGCGTCTGTTAGGATCGAGATTTCATGAATTCTCCTGCCGCAAGCCTCAATTAAAAAAATAAATAAAGTGGAATTCCTTGCGGTGTGATTCTTGCTACTTTCTGAGATATTATTTCATTGTTATATTTTTCACAGTTTCCTGAGACCCGGAATTCACATGTTGTAGTTAGTGAGAGGCTACTTCTGTCTGTAGCCTCAACACTAAAATAAATATTGTAGATAGGTAACTGAATGAATGAATGACAGAGAAAGACAGAGATGATAGATAGATAGATAGATAGATAGATAGGCAGGCAATAGACAGATAATGGCATGTTAAAAGAGAAATAGAAGTATTTTTTCCTGAATAACATTCAGTCAAATATCCGAAAGGTGCTTTTTCAAGTATATGGTGAATTTCTGTAGAAAATCAGTAAATATGACTATATTTGTTATTCTTTAAGGTTATTGTTGATATGTGTGTTTTTGTATGTAACAATGCATTATATATTCCAATCAGAATAGAATTGGGTCTTTGCATTTAAAATGTTTTAATACTTTAAATGTTTAAATGCCATTGCTTTTCAATCTTGGAAGTTTGTCTACACTAACCACTAACACCTGAAAAGAAAATAATTAACTCCATTTGTTTATGGTTATAAGTCACTGTTTGGAAACTTCATGTTGTCATTCTCAGCCAATCAACATTTTACAATTATCTTTTAAATTACTTTTTATTTATTTACTTAGATTTACTTTTACTTGTGGCCCAACTGACAAAATGTGTTGGATTCATGTATCATATTTTTGGAACCCATAAATTATGCAATGCTGTTAAACACAAGGCAGAATTGTACATTATAAAATGAAAAAATGAATAATTTTCACTGAAAATAAATATAGCTCAGGTGTAAACTGTAAATTGCATAAAGAAATAACTTCATTGTTTAAGAAACAGTAATGATATAAGCAGAAATTCTCATTCCTTCACTATACTAGGCTTTTGTTTTGGGAGGATGTGGATAACGTTACTCCTACATGTCATTTCAACATTTTATGTATTTTTATGAAGAATTTGTTAAACATTGAAGATAAGAAAAATGAAATAATTTTTAAAAAAACAATGTAAAAAAATCCACAAAAATTATTTGGTAATAACATAATTTTAAAGAAAAAATATACTTTTAAATATACATATTCAAATTTTTTGCCCAGGAAAATATTTTACGGAGGAACAATCTCTTAGGAATTAGTCTAGAATTAGACTAATTAAACATTAAATTAAATTTAAAAAGGGTGATCACTGAATAGTGTTTTAGTGGATGATCTCAGTGGTATCTTTTAACTCTGTTTATAAGAAATGTGAATAAAACCTTCATTCATTGAAGGTTTTTTCCAGGTTTTTTTTATTTTTTATTTTTATGACTTATTTTAGAAGCTACACAATACGTTCCTTTTTGAATATACTGTCATGTATCGAATTTTCTGATTTTTATTGCTCTGGGCTTTATGCTTAATCTGAAGACAAAGACAGCTCCTACTGGCCAGTAGGTAATATTACATATATGTTATTTCCTATATTTTTAAATACTACTGTTTCTAATAAAGATGTGAATATGACTGTTACCAGAAAAAATAAATTAAAGAGTAGAATGAATTACAAAATATTCTTGACTTGTTTTTCAACTAAGTTAAAAACATTTGTTTTTATAGTAATTACCATCGAAAATAGTTGAGTACCAACAATGTAGAAAAATGTTGATCAATATAATATTAATTTAAAAGGTGGTTGTATTATGGTCCATTTTTATGAAATGTTAAAAAAAAGTTAAATGGAATTTTGTTTGATAAACAGTTTCAAATTGATTCACTAAGATCAGATCTAAAATATTTGTCCCATGTTTTCCAAAGAACCTGATCTATATTATATAGGCATTTATATAATATTACAATTCAGCTGAAATTTGTGTTCACACTCATATATGGATGTATCCATATCTTTAGCAGATTTTGTTTAGAATATATACATATTTCTTTCAAAGTTATAAAGCTCTGCGAGAAAAGACAATTGAAATGCTATCAATCTGTACTAAAAGGTAACAAGATGGTGTAGCATAAAATATGTACCAGTATGTATATATACACATATCCACATACACACATACCACTGCATTAAAAAATGCAAGTCAATGTACAAATTAACAAGACACTATACTAATTCCACCCATAAAGTGACAAAGGTTTTGCCTTAACAATAAATTTGCTTAAGATCTTGTAAGTAAGAATAAAAATATGGTGCGTGCAAAGTGAGAAATGTCAGAAAACAAGTTCTTGAAGAGACTATGGGGTAGTTAGTCAAAATGGTTACATTGACCACCAGGAGGCAGTACATGACTGGTTTTATCTTAAGTAGGAACTGTCATACATAAGTCAGAATTTATTCTAGGTTCAAACCCTAAAAAAATGGATTACAAAATGATACTAAGCAGAAACTCACATTTTTGGGATTTATGATGTGAGTAGACAATGTCCTAGAAAAAGAGATGTTGCTTAGGATGATTGAGGAAACTAGAAGAAAGGGAAGACTACAAATAAACAGGATGGACAAAATCAAGAATGGACTTAAATGTCTCTCGAAAAGCTACAAAGTCAACTTGTAACTGACATTTGTTCATGCACGGATTAGGAACTGAACCCAAATAGAAGGTATCTAAGTGATCAAAGGATGATAGAAGTGTCAGAGACCAGAAATTGTTTCTATCTTTTAAAAAAATATCCAAAGTACATTACATCCATCGAATGCCACCCAGCACCCATTTAAAGCTACCTGGACTCTTCTCGGGAAGAGGAGATGAAGTCCCATCGGCAGGACGATGCGAATACGAATAAAAATTGACATTTTAAATGTTTATTGTCTAGAACAATTTTTGATAGGCCATAAAAAGGAAGCTAAATACATATAAATCTCACATGCCTACTGGTCCTTTAAAATTCAGGCACAAATTTGTCGCTCATAAAAATTTGATCTCTGAATTTGATAGAGAGACTAACTTTTCAACAGCCTTCCAACAGCATGAATCACAAGTTCATCAGGCAAAGCAAATGTGTTTATCAAGAGAGGTGGGTATGTGTGTTGGAGTCAGAGAGGGTACAGAATGGGGTAAAAAACACATGCTATATACATTTGGTATATGTGATGCATCAAAAAGCAACAAATCAAACAATAAGAGACATTAATTAGATGTGACAATGAAACAGCAACATTTCCAGGAAGTAATCTGCATTTCAAATTAATTTCCTAAAACTTATAATGTATACTGCCATACATATGGGAACATGTTGTCTTCATTTGAATACATTAATGGAGAAGGCTGAGCTGTACTTTATTAAGACCACGAAGAGAATTCCAATCAAAACTTTTAGGAGGAAGATGATCCCAGAGAGATCTGAAGGTATCAGAATTGTTTGTTGAGTCATGGCCTTCCTAAATAATTTCAGTACCTTGATTTTCAGGTGCTTGATTCTGAGTCTTTCGTAGTATAGAAGCCTCCTGAAATTCCTGGCTTACAAAGTAATAACAAAATGCATCCAAGCAGCAGTTGGTGTTAGCAAGAATAACAGCAACATTTAGAAACAGATTATGTTTAAGATTAGCATCAGTAGCATTTTTGAAATCTATGAATTTAATGAAATATGTAACATGAAGTGGTAAAAAGCAGGTGATGAATGTGGTCATATTTGCCAGAATTATGTTGATTGCTTTCTGAATGACCTTTTTTTCACGAAGATGGATCTTTTTCTTCCTTGTGAGTTTTTTAATTATTTGAATAGAACAGAAACTCAAGATAATTAAAGGTATAAAAAATCCCCATATTACCACGGCAAAAGAAGACACTGATGGTATTCTGTAAATTGTTTGAAAGCAAAGGTTGTCCTCTTCATTATTTATATACATGAATACAAGTACAATACTTATAATTATGATCCAAAGAAGACCACAGACAAGCGCTGACTTTAAAGGAGACCTGATATTCTTTGCTTGGAGAGGATATCTTATGGCGATGTATCTATCAAGTGCGATGATGGTAATAAGGAAGATGCTCATGTATCGATTGATAAAATATGCACTCTCCAAAACCATGCATAATTTATTCGTGTATATACTGGTGTGTATTTTATATTTATATATAAAGTTAGAAACTAGCTTGAAAGGCAAAGTGAAGAGAAATAGACAGTCTGTTATGGCTAAATTGGTCATATATACTCTGGTTTCAGTCCATTGGATCAATTTGCAACAGAATACCCTTAAAGCAAACACATTTAGGATAACTCCAATAAAGAATACTGGTACATAAATGATTGCTTCAGCAAGAAGAATGCTTGTTTCACTAGTATCATTGCTGAGGTTCATTTTTGGGGAATCATTACTGTACAGTACATGCTGTAAAAGAAATTTTAAAAATGATTATTTTTGTAACATTTCCATTATTTATTTATTGCATAATTAATATATGTATAAAATTAACATTAAGCATTATGTTTTATACTTATGTATAATTTTGAATTGTGTAAAGTACACCTATATTAATCCTTGCAATAATCTTAGAAAGTTAGTATAATTATTCTCATAAAACAGATGAGAACTAATTGGAAAGGAATTGTTCAAGGCCTCCATTAAACTAGAGACTTGCTCCTATTGGCCCCCAAATATTCTTAACCAATTGTAAATACACCTGAACAACTCTGTCTGTCTCTCTCTCTCCCCCCCCTCCCTTTTCTGGAATATTCTGTTTATAATAAGCTTGAACAATGTAGGTTTTCATTTTGTCATGCTGCTTAATACTAATATAAAGTATAGATTGTGCTTGAGGTTGCAGAGTTTCAACAATTGTTTGTAAAATTATTTTTAATTATAAATTTGAATATTCTTAAATTCATTTTTAGCATCTTATAAATTATTTTTAATCAAAAAAATGGATATATGTATATATATTTATATAGAGATTGTGCCATGTAAATAGATATTAGACATTGCCATGAGAATGCTTCAAGAATAAAGAGAAATTTTCCACTTGAACTCTGACTTGCAAAGGATCTTTTTCCAGAGTTCATATCTGCACTTTTTAACAGCTGTCTGTTTTGAAACAAAATCAAAAATTATTTATGTAGTACTGAATTGTTGCCTACTGTATAGTCTGCAAATAATTATTTTTGCAAGCTGCAGCATAAGGCTGTGTAAATGTAATATTTGCTTATAGTTGCTAAAGTCATAGGCAGAATCATTTAACTGAACATTTTCCAATCTAATCAGTGATCAGCTGCAGTGCGGTGCTTGTGGATAGATGGTTTCTATCACTGTAGCTTTTCCATTTTTAAAAAATGAAAAATGTGGGGAAGGCACTGAAAACTTACAATGAACAATATAGTTGTCAGACTATAATATAAGATGTTATGACTGAAGCATATAACAATGAAAGACTTATTTGGAAGTGTCTAGACATAGAACTTACCTTTCAGAATTTTAAGAATTTCACCATATTCTGTTTGCTTCTACCTTGGGTTTTTTCTCCCTCTCTCTTCAGGATGATGAGTCCTTTTGTTCAGCCTGCTTTTTGTTCATCACTCTTTCTTCTGTTAGATTAATCAGCTCTATCATATTCCTGTGTTAAAACAATTTCATATGCTAACACTGAGGTCAGAATGGCCATATCAACATTCAAAATCAAGGCAGTCTAGCGGAAATTCAAAAAAGTTGAACTTGATAATCTTTGGAGTTTCCCCAAAAATGACTTCAATGAAAGCCTGGCATATGCTGACTGAAAGGAAATCCACTTGAAACTTTTGGTTGCACATTTCAACACAAACATTTTAGTTTAAAATATCATCTCTATTTTACTTAAAAACTCTACAGTTCTGAAGGGTTTCTTCTGAGGGGAGGAATTTAAGGGTGCTGGAAATGCCTCTGTCCTTTTATGAAAAAAGATGTATAGAAGAAAACAGTGACTAATACATCTATTGTTCAACATTAAGGAAATAATATTGCATCTACTTATCACAGAGTAAAACAGCATCTTTCAGTAGTTCATACTTGGCAGGAAGAAACTATTGCATTTTACCATAGTTTGAAATGTAGGGCTGCCAGGCTGCAATCACCTTACCATAAAGTACAATAACTAGATTAATTTATATAAGGCTTTTTATGGAATGTTATATATTTTAATTTATATATCCATTTTCCTGTGAACTTTCCTGGAACCAATTAAAAACATTTTTTGAGGAGAACGAGCAATATTTGAGCTCTAAATTGCTAACCTGATTTTTTCCCCTAGGTTTCTAGAGTGCGGTACTTGTACAGATAAACTTCTTAAACTTTCACTTCTTTCTACATTCTCTTTTTCTCTCTATTTTTAGAGAGATTATATTTATCAATATTTGTTTCTGTTTGTATTTTATCTTATAATTAAAACTTGAATAAAAAGTGGGGGGAAAGAAAACTGAAGTTGCCTGTATGTGTATAATAAGAATATTCTTTCAAAAAACAAAGGGGAGAAAAAAGTAACATTTGCGGAAAATACTTAAGTCAGGAAACATATCTGTGTGGTGATGAAAACTTGTACATACAAATTAGTAGCACAATGTACTGGTATATGATCTAATAATTAAAATTGGTAATTTTCTTAAAAGAAGTGGAAAACCATCACAATTCGAATTACAATAAATGGCAAAATATCTACTGGTTCTTTAATTTTGCAAAATTTAAAAAACTGATCTACTGATCAGTTTATCTGTATAATTTTTGAGGGTTGCATGTGGTTTATTGGTTTAACTGTCTCAGTAGAGCAACCTTCAGAATGCTTGAGAACAGTACAAGAGCTATTCAGGGAAGTTACTGTGGTTTGTTGTTGCTGTTGTTGTTGGTATGTATGTATGTATCTGCTTGTGATAGTTGGATGGATTCCATGGTCTGGAAGGGTGGGGCAGAGTGAAAATAGGGGCAGAGAAGTGGACAATGGGCAGGCAATACCATCTTGCTCATGATAGACAAAGGAATAATGATGCAAGTCTGTAGGAGGGCCAATCACAAGGATGGAAAGACCTCTGGCTGAGATCACTCCCACTTTTCACCCCTCATTATTTACTTCTGATACCAGGCCCTTGGATACTGGCTGGTCCCAGTTCTAGTTGCTGTTATTGAATGCCAGATCAATGTTTAATAAGATTGCCCTTATCCATAGTTTGATTTTGGATTGGGCAGCTGACATGGCATGTTTAATAAAGTCAGAGAGATACTGAAGGGAAATGGGACAGCAATATGTTGCATTCCAATCAAAAGCAGAGCCATTTTTATGATTTGATGTGTCACCTGGCATTTATTTAAAATGGATCCAGCATGTAAGCAAGCAGGAAACCACACTGAGCATTAAGCGAAATCTGCTGAAGATCTTGGTAACAGCATGATAACCACAGCAACGAGCAAAGAAAAAGTGACTAATTTTTGCCATTCCAAGGTCACTCTTGGTAATGTGTCTCTGAATCCACCCAGAAACAAATCTTTGTATAAAGTTAAACGAAGCCATAACAAGAATTTTCTTCTATCTCCAGTCCAATTTTTCCCAATGCCCTAGCCACAGGTTGGCCAACCGGATTGAATGGATCCACATGGCCTGCAAAATGGATCAGACTAGTAATGACAGGAATAACCCATGTCATGATGATCATAAAATTCTGAGTTTCCGTTGACCCCAAGGAGGGGGGTTACAAATCTCCAAGAACTGATGTTATCAATGGTTCACCTCTAAGGCATCCCAATTCCTTCTGAGCTTAATTCCAAACCTTCCTATTGTAGGGTGTGGAGATTTTGATTCAGTTAAGCAATATTCAGTTAAGCGGATTAGCCTTAAGTGGACAATTAAGACTGTTAAGAATTCCAGTAGATCTGTTGCTGGCAGAAATAGCACACACAAGAAGCTCTAAGACTGGTAATACTGCACTTTCTCCATAAAATATTCTGCAACAATATGAGGGAATAGAATTGAATGAAAAATAGATAAACATCTTTTCAGCTGCCAATTTTTACTTACTTGAAGGCATAGCAAGGAGACTGTTATGAATATCACATCTTCCAAATTAAACATTTTAATAAATTTTCAGTTAATAATGGATTCCTTCAAATAGTATAACTCTTTTTACATCTTTCAATTCTAATTTTGCTTTACTCAGATTAATACTGATGGAAGAATATTTATCTCTTTATAATTTCACATTTAATTTTTATATAATTTGTACTCTATAAGTTCTGAGGAACATATTCAGTAGAGCCAGCATGGTACAGTAATTGTGAATTGCCCAAGTTTGCTATGTTTTCAATCTTTTTATAAGGTAAAATTTCACCTGTTTAGGTTCAGAAGCTAAGCAAAGTGACATCTGGTTAACACTATGATTAAAGACTAGTAGGAAATAAACCAAAGCTGTAAGATAGATAAAAACACATATTGGAAGAAATCAAGAAAACATCACATCTTTTACCAGGCTGAGGCATAGTAAATTACTGGCTTAGCAATGAACCAGTAATGCTGCCCTCACAAAAAAATTATTTGGGTGATGTGGTCCACCAGCGGCCTGCAGAGCTGGCAGCAGAATCGGACAGTGAGGAGGTTGGGGAGGAACATGGGCCAGTCTTGGAATCTGGGGAAGGCTTGGACGAGGGCTCTGCGTTGGAGACAGAGAAAGGGCCATCTGGGAGGTACGTGCTGTCTCCAGAGCCTCCAGAATCAGATCTCAGCGAGGCAGAGGAACAGGGGGAGCCTGTTCCCAGTGTGCACATGCGCAGAGCTGCCAGAAGGCAAGAACAGTTAAAACAAAAGGGACAACTCAGGAGCAGGGCTTGGAGATGATTGGCCCCTCCCATAAGACTTAAAAGAGGAGCAAAGGCATGTGGGCCTTTGCAGGAAACAACATTGTTAATTCTGTTCAGTTTAAAGTCTGAAGCTCTGTTTGATCCTGGGCTCCATGTGGCTTTGCCAATTAGGTCTTTGACAGCGGGTCAAGGGAGATAAAGGTGGGTGATTATCAGCCTTATCCCGAAGGAATCTTTACAACTATTTGGGACTAATCTCTGAATGACCAGAATTCACAGCTATTGCAATAAAAGAGGTTTTGGGACTACTCGTGTGTTTTACTGACTCAGGAAGCCTAGGTCAGAACATTGGGTTGGCTCTCTTCTTCCACGGACTTATGTAAAAGGAGGTGAAGGGAGTTTCCATTGGAGCATTCAATATCGTTATGCATAATACTGAGATGAGCTATAAAAGAAAGCTCAACTAATCAACACACTATTTATTTTAAAAT
The DNA here is from genome assembly GCF_029215685.1 of Pituophis catenifer annectens. Classification (NCBI taxonomy): domain Eukaryota; kingdom Metazoa; phylum Chordata; class Lepidosauria; order Squamata; family Colubridae; genus Pituophis; species Pituophis catenifer. The sequence continues at coordinate 34,314,159 of NW_027256886.1, forward strand.
ATCTATTCAGTCAATAAATTCATTATGATTGAATACTGCACTACAGTGAGTTTTTGGACAGGAAAACAAAATAACTGAACTGCTATGCTTCCCTCCACCTCCAGTCAAATGAAATGTATATGCTACAAAATTTCTTGTTGTCATGAAATTCATGACAACAAGAAATTTTGTAGCATACAGATGCATCAAAGAGCAACCATTCACCAGTGTGAAATGATGCATCAAAGGGCAACCATTTTTGAACTCAAATGGGTTAATTTACAGAATGAAAATACAGGACCTGTGACTCCCAAGGGAATGAAATTTGGGAAAGATGTGACTTTTTCAAGTGCTACTGACTGCTGCTGCAATCACACCACTTTTATTTCCAATGTTCTGTAACAGTTTCCCAGCCGGTTTGGTAATCCCTTTCCCTCTCCCTACTTCAGAAGCAGTAATTTACCTGTCTGCTGGAAAGAGAAGAGGAAAGGGAAGAAGGAAAATTTATGGTGCTCCCTACTAGATTCACACAAGAAAACTCAATGAAGAAGCCAGCAGGAAATTGGAAGTCACTCCTGATCCTATTACTATTACTATTATTATTATTATTAGTTAATCTTTAGTGAGATTCACAGCCTTTGAGGCTGGTTAATAGCTCAGCAGCTCGAGTCCTAACCAAGGACCTAGGAACTGTTAAGGTATCGTCGGAGGATGTAAGCTGTTCTGAGTAAGGTGGTTTTTTGTAGAGTCAAAATGTTCAAGTCCGGCAAATTTAGAATTTTTAAATAGCGGGGTAGCCCTTTGGGTATTGCTCCAAGGGCTCCAATTACAATCGGGACAACACACGATTTCTTTTTCCACAGTCGCTCAACTTCAATTTGTAAGTCCAGGTACTTTGTGATTTTTTCTTGCTGCTTATCTTCAATCCGTGCATCACCAGGTATTGCAATGTCAATGAACCATACTTTTTTCTTTTCAACTATTGTTATGTCAGGTGTGTTGTGGACCAAGTGCCTGTCAGTCTGAATCCTAAAGTCCCACAAGATCTTGAGTTTCTCATTCTCTAAAACTTTCTCAACCTGATGTTCCCAGTGGTTTTTGCTGTACTCAAATCCAAACTTCTGGCACAATTTCCAGTGAATGATCTTAGCAACACGGTCATGGCGTTGTAAGTAGAGCTTTCAACAACCCTGCAGTAGCTAGCTGGAGAAGCAGAAGACGATTTGCTTGCTGTTTCCAGCAGAGATGATGGATGAGCTCTATGTAATTTCTTATTACATATTAATCAACGATATTAATTTCTTCTTCAGTTTCAGTTCCAAGCTGTATTTCAGGGGTGTCAAATAGGCGGCACGCAGGCCGGATATGGCCTGCACAGGCCATGGCTACCCCGGCTCCACAAAGGCAAAAAAAGTCCCCATACATCATAATCGTCACGATCTGGCCTGCAATAAAATTGAGTTTGACACCCCTGCCAATGTATTTCAACTGAATCACATCATATACGCGCAGTTTCAAATTCTAATTTCACTTCAACTAAAGAAATGTCATGAAGCAACTAGGAATAGAAACAATGACTTTACAAAACTTTTATTACAAAATTTACATCTTTGGGTCCTTCAGAGTTATTTCAAATTATTTTAAAGAACATTATTGACAAATCAGACATTGATGCTTTACAGATTTAAATTGAAAAAAAATGGAAGCACTTCTTAATAGAACAATTCTTTACAGGCATATAAAAATAGTAACGAAACACACCTTGAGACAAGGTACATTTTGGAGCAAAAATGAAAAGTATTTAATATTGGCTGAGATTTGGATCTTAAGAGATGTCTTTTGATCCAAGTCCATTAAAAATATAACATTATTGAATGACATTGCTTTCAAATGGTTTTGGAAAACAACATTTTTCAGGTATGTAAATTTGGTTAAAGAGGAGATGGATTACTCTATCCAGCCACAGCATCTGAAAAAAATATATAATTTGTTTCAGATGCTGTGGCTGGATGGAGTAATTTATATGACACCATTTCATGTAGAAATAATGCATAATTAAGGTTTGCTCTAATTATCTAAGTTTTAGTTGAGGATGGCTATTTTGTGCAACCTCCACAGGTATCTCTTCAGTGCCTTGGGAAGTTCTATATCTCCCCTTCATATTATTAAGATACTTGAAAAACCAGACAGTGATCTGACTAAAGAAATTCAAATAAATGTATATAGATTAATTGTAAGAGTAAAACAGCTGGTGTTTATCCAGTTGGTTTTATATACACTAGAAAATTAGAAGTTGAGATATTGATGTTACCTTCCACAAATTGCATCTTTATTCCTCAAAAACATAACTTATAATTACATACTGTACTTAAAGCTGATAATGAATTGGAATCTTATGAAGAATTTATTATTTCACCAACAAGTTATTCAAATGGATGTTGACTCTCATTCATATATGGACTACATTCTGGTTACATACATAAGGAATATATGAAACCAAAAAGCAGGTAGAATGAGGATAGCATAATAACCAGGTAAAAGTCTTCTTCTTCACAAACAACACTGGGGCAGACACTGGTGACGACGAGCGAGCCAGATTTTTGTCCAGGAAGTCCCGCAACATGGCCAACTCAGGGTCCGACATCCAAAAGTAGCTGATAACTGTCAGACGGCCCTGGCCCCATCTCTGCCTATAACGCAGAGCACTCATCAGAGCCTTCCCCAGACTCCAGGACTGGCCCATGTTCCTCTCCAACCTCCTCACTGTCTGAGTCTGGCGGGAGCCTGGTGGGCCACAACAATTAGTCAGTAACATGGCTTGTTAAGTGAATCTGGCTTCCCTATTGACTTTGCTTGTCAGAAGTTTGCAAAAGGGGATCATGTGACCTTGGGACACAGCAATGGTCATAAATATGAACCAGTTGCCAAGCATCTGAATTTTGATCACATGATCATGGGGATGCTGCAAAGGTCATAACTGTGAAAAATGGTCATAAATCACTTTTTTCAGTTCCATTGTAACTTTGAATGGTCACTAAACGAACTGTTGTAAGTCAAGGACGACCTGTAATCATAATGTTTTAGAATACTCTTTTGTCCTGGAAAAAAATATTAATTGTTCACCGACAAAATTATATTAATACATTTGTTTTTCTTTTAAAAGAACAGTATTAAAATCAACATGGCAAATTACTTCAGAAATAATACCCAAATAGCCCTTTCATATCTATCAATATGAAGATATCTGAACAAAGTCGAAGTATAAAAACAAGCTTCAGGAAGGCAAAAAAAAAAAAAAGGTTATAATATATTTGAAACAGTGGCAAGGTGAAACAAATATAACAAAATGATGTTGAAATATTCATTAGGTTGCTAGGATGGATGTAAGTGTTGCTTTTTTGATAAAAGAAAGTCTGATCATCTTGAGGTACTATTTATAGCTGCAAAAAGTGTGGCAGGTATAATTATACCAACAATAGTGTTCCTCAGTTGCACAGTTGCAGGCCTTGGAACAGTGATCAGAGGATACTTTAGAGCAGGGCTGCCAAACTCGCGGCCTACGGGCCAGATGCCTCACATGCTGGCCACGCCCACGCAGTTTAGTGAAGGGCAAAAAAGTCCCGATACGTCAAGTGACACCGCCGTGACGTGAGTTTCATACCCCTGGTTTAGAACTACTGCTTTTCAATTCATCAGATTGAACTCAGAATAGTCTCTGCCAATGTTTTCCTCACTGAAACTAAGAGGGTGGAGAGTTGGGGAAACATGGCATGACAAAAACAGCACCCTTGTCAACATTTGAGTTTGGAAAGTGACTTAAACAAGCTGTCACAACACATTATTCTCTTAGCAGTTTAGTTCTTTTGGTGAATCAGCTAAAATGAAACAGCCTGGGCCATGTGCTCAGAGGAAGTGTATTGTGTATAAACTAGTGAGTGTGCATATAAATACATGTGAAAAACAGAAACATTACCATATATAATATTAATTGAGTTTTGGTCTTTTTCAACATCACCTATGAAAAACACATGTATTTTCAAAATTATTCAGACTATATAGAAATTGTAGAATCAGTAGAAAAAGTCTTTCCCTGCAAAACATATTCTGGAAACAAAATAAAGCACATTTTTCATAGCTCCATCTTGAATGACATATAGCAGTGATGGCTAACCTTTTTGCCATCGCGTGCCAAAAATGGGGGGAGTGTGGGGGGGGGGGTTGTGCGCACATGTGCCCACACCCATAATTCTATGCGCCCTGCCCTGTCCCGCCGCGTATGCATGTGTAACCCCCCCACGCGACCCCTGCTTTTGCCACGTGATGGAATGGTGGGCCTGTTTTTCACCCTCCCCAGGGTCCAGAGACTTTCTAGGAGCTTTGGGAGGGCAAAAACGGCATTCCCCACCCCCGGAGGCCCTCCGGAGGCTGGAAATGGCCCGTTTGCCGATTTCCAGTGGGCCCAGAAGACCCAAAAATCAGCTGGCCGGCACACGCATACACGCCTGAGCTGAGCTCACGTGCCCACCGATATGGCTCCACGTGCCACCTATGGCATGCGTGTCATAGGTTCGCCATCACGGACATATAGGGAAGATGAATCCAATTAGATTTGTAAAAATTACTTTCCAATTCTTAATACTGGGTTTATTTTAGTGATATTGAAAGTATCACAGCATATCAGGCATTTAACAGAATTTGGCACTGTTTATAGTATCTGCAACATCCAATTCTGAACATTTGTTCAGCTCTTCCAGAATTGGTCGTCCAGAATGGGGCACTCGCTTCAGACAGTAAATGCTGATGACTAACAGCATTAAAACAGGGATGAAATCTAAAATTTTTCCCTACCAGTTCTGTGGGCGTGGCTTGGTGGGGGGGTGTCCTGTGACTGAATGGGCATGGCCAACTCAAAGTCACTCACAGCCATGCCCACTCAGTCACAAGATCCCCTCCCACCAAGCCATGCCCACAGAACCCGGTAGGAAAACTTTTTAAATTTCTATTCTGCCGGTGTGTCCTTACCTTTCTCCTGCGGCTCCGCCCACCCACCCCATTCCCCGACTCCTACTGCCCACCTTTCTCCCGCAGCTGGCTGTCAGGGAAGGCAAGCACCTGAAAGGTACCGGAGTCGCTCACTCTCCTTGAATGAGCCGCTCTGGTCCAGGCGCCGGCTGTGCAAGCGCACACCGTTTATTTAATTCACTCATCAGCGGCAGGTTGGGTGTGTGCTTGCGCAGCCGGCGCGTGGACCAGAGCGGCTCATTCAAGAAAGAGAGTGAGCGACTCTGGTACCTTTCGGGCACTTGCCTTCCCTGACAGCCAGCTGTGGGGGAAAGCTGAGCAGTAGGAGTCGGGGAATGCACCATTCCCCGACGCCAGCCTTGCCGCGGAGCTGCTGCCGCTCGCCCATCGCCATGCGGCTCCGCCCACCTGCCCCATTCTCTGGAGTCGGGGAATGCACCATTCCCCGACTCCTATTGCTCACCTTTCTCCTGCGGCTGGTTGTCAGGGAAGGAAAGCACCCGAAAGGTACCAGAGTCACTCACTCTCCTTCTTGAATGAGCCGCTCTGGTCCATGCGCCGGCTGCGCAAGCGCACATCCAACCTGCCACTGAATTAAATAAACAGTGTGCACCTGTGCAGCCGGCGCGTGGACCAGAGCGGCTCATTCAAGGAGAGTGAGCGACTCTGGTACCTTTCGGGCGCTTGCCCTTTCGGGTGGGTGAGCAGGTGGGTGGAGCCTCCAGCTTCCATTGCTACCAGTTCTCCGAACCATCGGCCATCATCACTACCTACTTGCCTGAGCCGGTCCGAACCGGGAGCATTTCACCCCTGCATTAAGATTTGGAAAGTGGCATATCCCATGCCTGCTACACTACTCTGCTACCTTTAAGAGCACTGGAGTATTAACTTTTGGATAAAACACAGAAAGTCATCTCGTCCTTCACTTTGGATTGCAAAATGTCTTGGTAAAGGCTTGAGCTCAGTGTTGGATTTCATTCCTCTAACAGCGATATATTATTTTTCATTTCTAGTGTCTATGGAGATTCTGTCATCCAGGTCATGGTTGTCCCAAAGGTGCTTTTTCAACAGGCAACTTGACTTTCTTTTTTCTTGAAGATGTTTCACTTCTTACCAAAAAGCATCCTCAGTTCTGACTGAATGCTGTGGGAATGGAAGGATTTATACTTTTTGCAGTCATCTGGTCATTAGCACTTTCAAGGTGGGTCATTAGCTCTCTGAGAGTCATTGAGGCCTCTTGGGGGGTTTATCTGTGCAGTCAGAATCACCTGAATCAGAATGCAAATGGATGTGGAATCATCTTGGAACTGCTGAAAGGATTGTGTCTATGCCTTCCCCTCTATTGAGAAAGGGCTGTTCAATTTTAACATATATGGCCTCTTTTACTCCTTTTCAAAACAGTAGTCCTCTCTGTCCAGAATGTGGACTTTGTGAATTTCCAGTCTTTATTTGTCTATCACCATGCCTGGCCATACAAATGGCTCCCTAAATTCATATATTTCTCTCACATCGTTGCCCTCTTGGATCATATTCTAATATTGACTTCTGAATAGTGCAGAACAGACAACAAGTGACAACAAGGCACAGAAATCCTGGTCCCTCCACCACTTGCTTGTTCCTAAAATATGGAAGTCTCATCTAAAAGCTTTGAAGCAGCAACTATATATATTTTTTAATTCAGTCACAAAAATTAGACACAAACCAATTGTGTCTAATTTTTGAGAATAGATTTTTCATTTATTTCTGTAATAACTGATGGGTAATTACATTCTTGGCAATCATTAAAAATGCATTCTGCAGAATGCTGTATATGGCACATGTTGCAATCCTGAATTAAGGCAAATTGAATGGAAGAAATGCACCTTGGTTTCTTGACAGGGCCCTTACAACTCTTACTTTTAAACATTAAAGTGCCTTGTGACTCAAGACAGGCTTCCAAACCCAGAATATGGGATTCACACTCCTAACATTGTGCTCTCCTTAAGCCTGGTAAAGTCACTTTTCCATAATTGTAAATATCTTCATCTGTGCCTTGATTAAGGTGCTTCACCATATTTTTTTCAAAGAGCTGTGGGTGGTAGGCACCCAATGTACATGCTTCATCAAAGGTATTCTGGTAATAGTGGCAAATGTTTGTTTGCCTCTTAGAGGGGAGAAACTCATAAACATTCACTTCATCACAGAAGTGCATCATAAGAACAATGCCTAGGGAAGAGAAAAAGAGAGATAATTTAGGCATGTTAAAGAAACAATTTAACAGCAAAAATATTAATAGTAACACAAAACAAAACAAAGAAAAAAAATCCCTTCCTTGGCCCAGAAACTTCTAATGCTAGAAAACTTGAAGGATTCCATACCAATCTTTTCTTAACTTACTAACTTAACAATTGCAGTGATTCACTTAACAACTATGGCAAGAAAGATAATAAATTAGGGCAAAACTCACTTAACTACTGTCTTACTTAGCAACAGAAATTTTGGGCTCATAAGTCGAGGACTACCTGTATATTGTACATACTTGGGGTGAAATTCAGCAGGTTCTGACAGGTTCTGGAGAACCGGTAGCGAAACTTTTGAGTAGTTCGGAGAACTGGCAAATACCACCTCTAGCTGGCCCCAGAGTGGGCTGAGAATGGAGATTTTGCAATATCCTTCCCCCTGGAGTGGAGAGGGAATGGGGATTTTGCAGTATCCTTCCCCTGGAGTGGGGTGGGAATGGAGATTTTGTAGTATCCTTTTTCTGCCACGCCCACAGAACCAGTAGTAAAAAAATTTGAATTCCACCACTGGTACATAATATAATCTCTGTACTTTATTTCTCTAAAATAGGGATACAAATCGAAAGGAGAAACCAAAGACTTACCAAGCATGCCAGAAGAGGGTGGATTTGGCTGAATATCCTCGGGTGAATTTTCCTGAAGGATATCCCACAGTTGCCATTGCATGTTGGGATTCAGGATATAAAAAGGCTGCTTGGGATGTCTCTTCCGATAATGCTTGTAGCTTTCAAAGAAATGGTAGTCTGGTTTCTGAAACCACTGAAGCCAGAAATGAAAATGAGTTGCAAATCTCCTCTTTGGAAATATGATCCTTTTAAAAAAATATTTTTATTGAAAGTTTTAATAACAGAGAGAAAAGAAAATTAAAAAAAAGTATAAAGTGTATATAGAAAAAAAAGGAAAGAAAAAAATATAAAGAAGTAGCTTCCAACTTCTTCATCACAAGTACAACCTTACACACACACACACACACACACACACACACACACACACACACACACAGGAACCAATTTCCAGTTGGATTTCTTCCACTCTTGATGAATTTTTATCCTTTTATCCTGTTTTCTCTTATTCATTTCTAGAAAGTAAATGGCAGATTTGACCTTAAAATGTATTTTCATTAAACAGATTTAAAAAGGAATATTAAACTGTTAAAGGTAAGATATTAAATGTAAAGTAACATTCATTTATAAACTTCTTAAATATTATAAAAGTGTTTATATGATGTAGTATAAAAAGTAGGAATAAAGAAAGCTCTTAATTGCAAATCTTATAACAATTATTGCTGAAATGACAATCTCAAGTAATTGTGTTTATATGTGTCTGTGTGTTTACAGGGGCTCCTTCTGCTACCCCTACAGCAATGATACAGCATAAAATAGAAAATAGCATATCATTAAATAAATACAAAATGTAATAGAATTTAAATGTACTTTTACTGATCTAAATGTCCTTGGATCTTTTTCCCAGATATAGTTCAAGAATAAACTAACTAGTCCAGAAAAAAATGCAGATAAGTCTTAAGCAATTATTTCTTGTACAAGAGCTCTCTCTTGTGGTTATAGATATGTTAAATTCAAAAACATTTTTTTTTACAAAGCACAAAGTGAAACAATCAAATTAACAGTGAAAAGAATTAATATGAAAGATTGTGTTCTTCATTGCCAAGTGACACAGTAATGCTTTTGGGAAGCATAGGAAGGCAGTAACTATGTTTATACTATGTTTTGCTACTGCATGTCTGTCGCACCAGCAATACAATATTTATTTATTTATTTATTTATTAAATTTATATACCGCCCTATTCCTAAGGGACTCAGGGCGGTGAACAGCGAACGATAAAAATACATGTAATACAAACGTTAATAATAAAAAAAACCAATTAAAATATACTAAACATTCTGGTCCTAGATAATTCAAGACATCCCAGTTTAAAATAAAATCAAAAAGCAATATAAAGGGAAAGTTAGGCCAGGCCGGCCTGCTGAAACAGGAATGTTTTGAGGGCACGGCGGAAAGTGCGCAGATCCGGAATCTTCTGTATCTCTGGGGGGAGCTTGTTCCAGATGGTGGGTGCCCTCACAGAAAAGGCTCTCCCCCTGGCGGCCGCCAGTCGACATTGTTTGGCTGACGGCACCCTGAGAAGCCCCTCTCTATGGGAGCGTACTGGGCGGTGAGAGGCTATTGGTGGCAGAAGGCGGTCTCGTAAGTACCCCGGTCCTAAGCCATGGAGCGCTCTAAAGGTGGTAACTAAGACCTTGAAGCGCACCCGGAAGACCACAGGGAGCCAGTGCAGCTCGCGCTATACTAGGACCTTTGAGAACAGTTTTATTTGAAAACCTCAAAAACTACGTTAAGTGGCTGTTGCCAATCTCCCAAGCAGGAATATTTTATGTGATGCTGATAGTAAGGCTATATTAAAAGAAAACTCCCTAAAAGGAGTTCATTGAAATTGGAGACCAGAAAACATCTCAAAGTACTAAAAGGAAGTACGTATGAAATATGGTACTATCCCATGGCCCACCAACTTTTCTAGACATCCTGTATACTGTACACCAATGAAATTTACCTCATAAATACTGGCATGATATGGTGCTGGATCCCAGAGAATGATGATTCCAAAGTTGAATTGTACATCTGAAACAAACTTCTTTTCTTCAACAGTAATAAGCTAGGAATGACAAAAGAGATGGAGATCATTGCATTCTTCCCTATTTTGAAAAGCCTGGGGCATCCATTCCCAATCTGAATGTCCTCTGTGTATATGCAATCCAGTTCCTAGACTTCTCAATTCATTAGAATTCTGAAAGTTGAAGTGCATGTATCTGAGATTGTAGAAGGCTAACTTGAGTCAGATGACATGGTTTTATTTGGGCCGTTATTCTAAATTAGGCTTCTCCAACCTGATGCTTTCCAGATGCATTACACAAGTGTGTAGGACTTGAGATAGCATGGAAGATCTTGTATATACAGCACCACAAGCAAAAGCAAACACACTTATTTCCATGACCCACCAGCCCGTAATTTATGTGACAGTAGAGTTAATGGGAATAAATTACTGCTGCATGAATTTTACATTTTTTTTTCTTGCCTCAGTGACGTTTCAGTCATAGTAAATTATATACTGTGAGCAAAACGTATTCAAGGACATGAAGCAGGGTTAACATGGAGAGGAAGAACTAAACACCTCCGTGAATCATATAACAACCACACACATAGTACAGGCTTAGTCCAACTCTAATTTTGAATGTTTAAGCAAAGATCTGAAATGTATTTCCAACATCCCCATGATCTTGAACCTTTGCTTTCATACACATTTCCCTATTGCTAAAACAGTAATAGAAATACCTCAAATAACTTCACAGAGATACACACACACACACACACACACACACACACACACACACACACCTCCCCTGGTGAAATTTTTATCATTTGAAATTTTGCCATAGGATTGAGCAGCCTTAACCCCGAACCCTAACCCTATGGAATATCATACCCTCCTGAGCTGACATCTGCACTGACCCACCTGACCTTCCGTAAGGGCCCTGAAGATCTGGTTTTACCAGCAGGCCTGGGGTCCCAACAGGGAGGATCACTCTGGAGGCAGTTGATAGATTGAGAAAAGTTCTACCACCCCCACTTAGTCTTTGTGGTCCTTTCTCTGCCCCTCTTTTAATGATAAATATTTAGTATAACTATGATTATCGTTATTACTGTTTTATCTTTCTAATGTTTCTGGTTTTAATGTTTGTAAGCCACCCAGACTCACCTCCAGATGAGATGGGCGGCACATAAATCCAATAAATAAACAAACAAATAATTTTTTGCAGACAGTATACAATATACCTATTCTACTGCATGCAAAACTGGTTGACTATGGTTTACAAGCATATCTTATAATAAATGGATGACATATTCACAACTACAAGAACCCAAGTAGGACATCCATGAGCCAATTTGATTATTCCAGAGAAATAACAAATGTGCAAATAATGTTTGCATTGCATTTTGAATCTATTCTAACCCAAGTAAATGCAATATTTATTTATTATTTTATTTTATTTTATTTTATTTTATTTTATTTTATTTTATTTTATTTTATTTTATTTTATTTTATTATTTTATTTCATTTCATTTCATTTCATTATTTCATTTCATTTCATTTCATTTCATTTCATTTCATTTTATTTTATTAAATTAAATTAAATTAAATTTTTATACCACCCTTCCCCTGCTGGACTCAGGGCGGTGCACAGCCAAGAATAAAAAACATCCCAATACAAAATTTAAAATTTTAAAAGATTTAAACAAATTTTGGCCCAAAATTTAAAACCTCCCAACTAAAATCCATTTACAATTAAAAATATCTAAGGGTGGGACGGTTAACGCCAGCCCAGCTTGATGATATAGAAAAGTTTTGAGGGCACGGCGAAAAGCACAGAGATCTGGTATCCTACGTATCTGCGGGGGCAGGTCGTTCCAGAGGGCAGGTGCTGCCACAGAGAAGGCCCTCCCCCTGGGGGTCGCCAGCCGACATTGTCTGGCTGATGGCACCCTGAGGAGTCCCTCTCTGTGGGAGTGAACTGGCCGGTGGGAGGCTATTGGCAGCAGAAGGCGGTCCCCTAAGTACCCAGGCCCAATGCCATGGAGCACTTTAAAGGTGGTAACCAACACCTTGAAGTGCACCTGGAAGACCACCGGAAGCCAATGCAGCTCGCGCAGGAGGGGTGTCACATGGGAGCGCCCTATCACTCCCATAATCCCCCGCGCGGCCGCATTTTGCACCAGTTGGAGCCTCTGGGTGCTCCTCAAGGGGAGCCCCATGTAGAGAGCATTGCAGTAGTCCAGGCGGGAAGTGACGAGTGCCTGAGTGACTGTGCGTAAGGAGTCCCGATCCAGAAAGGGACACAACTGACGAATCAGGCGAACCTGATAAAAAGCTCCCCTGGCCACGGCCGTCATATGCTCTTCTAAAGACAGCAGTGCATCCAGGAGGACGCCCAAGTTGTGAGCCCTCTCCGTGGGGCCCAGTAACTTGCCCCCAATAGCCAGCGATAGCACCAGCTGGCTATATCGGGACACCGGAAGCCACAGCCACTTGGTCTTGGAAGGGTTGAATCGAAGCCTGTTTCTCTCCATTCAGACCCGCATGGCCTCTAGACACTGGGACATCACTTCAAGGGCATCATTGGATGGCCTGGGGTGGAGATGTACAGCTGAGTATCGTCAGCATACTGATGGAACTCCACCCCAAAACCATGGATGATCTCGCCCAGCGGCTTCACATAAAAGTTGAACAGGAGGAGTGAGAGGACCGACCCCTGCGGCACCCCACAAACAAGGCGTCTCGGGGTCAACCTCTGCCCCCCCGCCAACACCGACTGCGACTGGCCAGAGAGACAGGAGGAGAACCACCGTAGGACGGTGCCCCCCACGCCAAACCCCTCCAACCGGCACAGCATGATACCATGGTCGATGGTATCAAAAGCTGCTGAGAGATCTAACAGGACTAGGATAAAGGAACAACCCCTATCCCGAGCCCTCCAGAGATCATCCACCAATGCAACCAATGCCGTTTCCGTGCTGTGCCCAGGCCTGAAGCCGGACTGGAGCGGATCTAGATAGACAGCTTCATCCAGGTACCGAGGAAGCTGTCGCACCACCACACTCTCAACAACCTTCGCCACAAAGTGATAGTTTGTGATGATAGTTAGCCAAAACAGCCGGATCCAGAGAGGGCTTTTTGAGGAGGGGCCTCACCACCGCCTCTTTCAAGGCGGACGGCAAGACACCCTCACTCAAAGAAGCGTTAATAATCCCCTGGAGCCAGCCTTGCGTAACCTCCCGGGAGGCCAGCACCAACCAGGAGGGACACTGGTCCAATAAACATGTGGTCGCGTTCAGCCCCCAGTATCCTGTCCACGTCCTCGGGAACGACAGGATTGAACTCTTCCCAAATGACATTCTCAAGACCGGCCTCCATTATCCTGTCTGTACCCACCCAGTCAGAGACCAAGCCTTCCCAAATCTGAGTGATTTTATCGTGCAGATACTGAACAAAATCCTCAGCCCGACCCTGCAAGGGATCCTCCCACACTCCCAGATGGAGGAGGGAGCGGGTCACCCTAAACAGGGCTGGGCGGTTATCTGCAGATGCGATAAGAGCGGAAAAATAATTACATTTTGCCGCTTTTATCGCTACTAGGTAGATCTTAATATGAGACCTTACCATATGATTGCCTAGATGTGGAACATAGATAAATAAAGTACAGGATGAAGAAAGATACAAGAGATTTATAGGTGATAATCAGTTGGAGAGTGCATGCATTAATTTTTATTCAGATAATGCCAAGGATCCAACTCTGATAGGCAGCAGAAATCAGAGTTCCCTTTTTCAATTTTTCATACAATTTCCATTGTATAATTTTGTAATAAAGGTCCAGCAAATTTGCACTGTCCAGGATGGTAGACTACAAATTCTACCATTACCAGTCAGACTGAGCAATTTTACAAGTTGGATTGAAGATAGTGTACAACAGTTACAATTTCCATAACATCTTTAAATATTTTTGCGGAAAACTTTTTTTTCTTTTCCAGTAGCTAACTATTCTAGGTCAACTCCGGATACAATTATTGTACCACTAACTTGCTTAATACTAAGTAAACATATGCAGAATTATAGTGAACTTCCTGAAATCCGTCAGAGATTATTCCCATTTACAATTTTTAGGTAGAGTATTAGCATCATTATTAGTCCTGTTTTTCTTTTCTTTTTTTTTAACTAGAGAAAGGGAAAATAATTTTCATAGTGATTGTAGGTCCCAGTAAAGTTTTTTCCCCATCATTGACATTAATTTAAAGATTTTTTTTTCCTGCAAAGACTAATAATAGCATGCACGTTATGTGTCAGAACTGTATTTGTGGAGGCTTAACACCTCCCTGCCCCCTTCCTGTGCAGAAATTTCTGCAAAGTTTCCTGTGTCACTTCCTCCAAATCGAAATCGTGTATAAAAGCACTTTCTGGTAATAACTTTATTTTGAGTCAAAGCTGAATTTGGAATCAAAGCTGCATCTATTGGCTGCTTTATGATTTGAATTCTTGCAATATAAATAAGAAGCTGAATTGGTACTTTTTTCTTTTATTACAGAATATGTTAAGAAACTTTTTAAGTTTCCATCTAAAAGGATTGCACAGCTAAAAACAGTGCTTTGCCTTTAATCACACCTGCATTTATTTTGGTTGTTCTTTCACTCAAGTTGAAAAAATTGCTTTCAGTGTTTTTTGCAAAAAACGGAAAAGAGAAAATTTCAGTGAAATTCTCATGAAGCTTGGCAGTCTTTGCACTGGTGACAGGTGTTCATGCAGCTCTTCCCTTTTATCACAGAATCCATTTTCCAGGGTTCTGCACCCTTTCTGGTTTCCCATGCTTCAATTAAACCCCCCCAAAACAGAGAAAGGAACGCTCTTATGGGGCATATTTTTAAAAAGGAGGCATGGGCACCCAGCCGTGGAGGCAGAGCATTTTTATGTAAAGATTTGTAACAGACAATAAATTACTGCACTCTCTTCCTTTAAAAAATAAAATAAAAAGTTAGAATAACTTGCAAAACCAGAAGGAACTATGAAAATATCCAAAAGCAGCTATGCTAATAATATAAAGAAATCTTTCTGGAGATTGGGAGACATATCTTGACAATCTATTAAGTTAGCACAAACTGCACATCTATTTTTGGACTATGATCCTTGAATGTCAGCTGTAAAAAAGCTGGCAGGCCTAAGACAGAAATAGATATGATCTGGACAAAAGCTAAATTTAACTTAATAACATTCAATTAACATTTAATTAAACTAAGGTAGTCTTTGGGTTATGATCCTAACTGAGACTGGCATTTCCATCACTAAGCAAAACATCATGGGACTGTGCTGCTTTACGACAGCAGTCCTAGTTATGGTTGTTAAGCAGGGGTGAAACTGGTTCTGTGGGCGTGGCTTGGTGGTCATGGCAGGGGAACGATACTGCAAAATCTCCATTCCCTCCCCTCCTGGGGGAAGGATATTGCAAAATCTCCATTCCCACCCCACTCTGGGGCCAGCCAGAGGTGGTATTTGCCAGTTCTCCAAACTACTCAATATTTCCGCTACTGGTTCTCCAGAACCTGTTAGAACCTGCTGCATTTCACCCCTGTTGTTAAGCAAGGATTGCACAGTTATTAGGCAAAGACTTCATGCTACTCTTCTCTGTGCCAACTCCTCTGTTCCAACTCTTCCCACCAGCCTATCTCCACCCATTTCTGTCTTTTTGGCCACACAGCACAACATGGCCAAACATAGAGGCTGCTATATTTTGCTGCCATCCTCCCCTGCTCCCTAAGCAGCATAGAAATCCTTTTAGTGGAAGGAATAGAAAGCATCCAATTCACAGGGCTTGGAGTAACCAGCAGGCCTAGGCTGGGAAAAGAGTTATTTCTTGGCTGCTCCCTCCCTCCCTCCCTCCTCCAGTCAGCCATGGTGGGAAGGGGCCAATGTTGGACTGGATCAGTGGTGGGTTGCTACCGGTTCACCCCGGATCGGTAGCGGTGATAGTGAGAGGCTCCGGCCACCTGCCCGGACATCTCTGCACATGTGAGCGAACCGGTAGTGACCGAAATTGAAACCTACTACTGGACTGGCTGCAGAAATGGTACCAGCTTTTGGACCCAACAACCCTCTCTTACCTGGCCTTTATCCTCCTTGTGGCTCCACGGCCAAGAAACCTGGAGGGTGGCCTGGTCAGGAAAGCTTACTGTTCAGGAACAGGTTACCCTTGTAGATCCAGCCCTTGTGAAAACCACCCAACTTCTCCCATTTCTCTTGTTACTTAGCTGACCTACCTGAGAATTAACAAGACGTATTGTAGTTTTGTCACCGACATCTACCTGAAACCCTTTGGTAGGGGCCCCATTAAACCTCAGGACTGCATCATGGTTGTCTGAAATAAACAGAAAATATGAACTGAGTACATCTCAGAGCAAAGTCTTTAAAGTTTCAACAGTTCAGCTGTGAAATCCTCCTGTGTTCTACAGAAAAAAACCAGGAAGAAGTTTCAATTTCACCTCAATGTTCTTGTTATGTATTTGAAAAATTTATACCATAGCCTTATAACTAATTTATGTTGATCTGATGCTACATTAATGTTAAACCTTTGAAAAAAATAAGAGAGGGGGGGAGGGAGGGAGGGAGGGAGGGAGATCATTTAAAACTCAAGAGCATTAATCTCTATACAATAAACTATTCCTTTAACTAAGATGTAGAGTTGGGCACAGATGGCTTTCTCCAATGCCTGCAGCTGCCTCTCTTGCAAGAGAGAGAAACACAATGTGATTCTGATTGACTGTAATTAACTGGAGTGTATGAGGAATGACCAAGTGAACCTTAATCTGGATAAGTTGATAGTAAGGAAAATTGGCTAGGGCTTCCAGTTGGGGTTTTCAGCCTTGTCCAAGCTCGTGCACTCCAGATATTTGTATTCAGAAAAACAGAATATCAGAATTGGAAGGGACTTTGGAGGTCTTCTAGTCCAACCTTCTGCTTAAGCAGAAACCCTATATCAGAGGCCCCCAACCTTTTGGGCACCAGGGACTGGTTCCGTGGAGAGAGGTTTTTCCATGGACCGGAGGGGCCATAGTTTCTCATGCTGCTTGCAACACGTGTATGGGGCTTCACTTGTTTGCACGGCCCATTTATTGGAATGCTGCAGACCAGTGCCGGTCCACAGACCAGGGGTTGGGGACCCCTGCCCTATACCATTTCAGACAAATATCTTCTTAAAAACCTTTGGTGTTGAGGCACCCGCAATTTCCAGAGACAAATCATTCCACTGATTCTAACAATTAGCTCAGGATTAAACTAGCTTTTCCTGCCCTATTACATGGAAAACTCAACAGGAAAACATTTTAATCATATTTAGTTGCTTTTGTTGTAACAGAAAAATACACAAATACAAACCTATTTCTGCTCCCAAATGTGAGTCCTTAATAGATCCTGCAGAGGATACAACTGCACATCGGCCCAGCTTGCCCAGTTCCACGCTGATATTTGTCTTAGGCAGGTATGTCTCCCATTCAGGTGTATTAAAAGGGGCATCAGATGCAGTTATCATCCTAAAGTCTACTTTTTTCTGAAGTTGGCACAACATTTGTTCCGGGCTTAGTATAGCAGTATTCTTTGGTCCAGTGTATTTCACATGATATTTGTTCAGGTTTAAGTAATGCTTTCTTTCCATTTGCAGTTTATGGCTAAGAATTTGGGAAGAACTATACTTGTTCCAGACTTTGATTTCCTTGGGCTTAGGTTCAATATTATTAAATTTAACCTGGGATTTTTCATTAGACAAAGTAACGTTGCCTATGCCGTTGACAGCTTTATTCTGGCCCATTCCTGATTTCGTTTTAATCCATTTCCACAGCTGCAGATGATCAGTTTGGCTTTCTATTTTTATGGACATGTAAATTCCTTTCCGTGTTTCCTTCCATAGACAAACAGTCAGGACCAAAATGAAAATGAGAATGCCGAACACCCATTTTCTAAACAAATTGACATGAACCATAATGTACAACACACTAGGTTGGAAAGTTCAGTTTCAGATGTATGGACCTGAAAAATGAAATAATGTAAATATATTAATGGGGAGGGATGGAGTGTTAACAATCTATAGGTAGTGCTTTATAGATGTTGCTTCAGGTACCTCTCCAAAAGGTGATTGCACAGGATTGCCACTGTCTTTAAATAGTTCCCATAACTCAGATCTTAAGAGACTGGCTACAGTATATCTATTTTCTATTAATATAGGGTTTTTTATTCTCCTATGTTGTATTTCATAAAGTAAATAGACAACTCCTTTCTTTTCCTGAGAGATAAATGAGATAAAAGTACAAATATTTGCCCATATATTTAAGAGGAGATGACTGTTTTAGAATTGGATAGAAAAATGCTATGCTGGATGCATTTACCTGATGCAGAACCATTGAACTGGGTAGAGATATGGGTATAAAATTAGGGGATTCCTTTTCATTAATTATTTCATTTCTACCAACGACAGCTGTTCACAAACATACAGACTCACAAACATAGAAAGGAAAGGATATCTACCTAGTTCCTTTCTGGTGCCTGCAAAAAGCCCATGTTTCAAATGTCATTGAACCATCCTTTTTCTAGCATAGAATTATAGCATGTACAGGTTATATGGGACCTTAGATAGCATCTAGTGCAACTACTAACCAATACAGGAACTCAATACTACAGCATCCATATCAGATGGTCATCCAGCCTCTGTTTACACAGCTCCAATCAAAAAAAGTCTACCACCTTCGAAGGCAATTGAATAGCTCATACTGGTTTTTTTCTTGATGTTCAGCCAAATTCCATTTCCTTGAAACTGCCACTGTTTCTTGTCCTGCCTTCACGACCAGCAATCCTACCTGCCTTCTAGTTGTTAGCTTTTCAGATACTTCAATACAGGTATTATATTTTTTCACAATGTTTGCTTCCCTAGGCCAAACACATTTAAAACTTGAAACCATTTCTCATAACTATTTTTTCTAGGGCTCTTATCACCTTAATTGTTTATCTGTATCCTAAACATATTTAAGCTGTCTTTCTTTAAAGCAGTGGGTCTCAACCTTCCTAATGCCGCGACCCTTTAATACAGTTCCTCATGTTGTGGTGACCCTCAACCATAAAATTATTCCTAAAACCATTGAAAATATGTGTTTTCCGATGGTCTTAGGTGACCCCTGTGAAAGGGTCATTCGACCCCCAAATGGGTCCCGACCCACAGGTTGAGAACCACTGCTTTAAAGGCAAGGACCATCTACTCCCACAAAAGCATTTGTAATAGACACAGTCAAATCTCCCACTCTGGGCAAGTATGCTAATAAGGATCAAATAGCCAAAGAAATAGCTAAAGAACTTGTCAAAAATCCACAGCTTTTAAGAATAAATCTCTTTATCAAAGAAAGGGGAACTTAACAAATGTTAAAGATTCATTGGAAGCCAGCAAAGAATCCCCCACCAAATTAAATCATTCACTGCAAACACAACAGGTTGCTCTCAGAATTTGTATTAATAGACTTAATGTTGGATGTTGGAATACCAGGAGAGCAATCCTAGCTTCCTTAGGTCACCTTCTTCACTGCCAATGTAGGCAGATTGATCTATGTGCTATCAAATGGCTCCCAGATGCCCCAAATTGGATGCCTTTGATGCTATTCAAGATGAGAGCATATCTAGCTTCCTTTCAAATTTTTCCTACCACAGTCTTTTGTGATGAAAAGGTTAAATCTTTAATAGCTAATATGTTAGTTCCCCAGGTCATTGCTTCTTCACTCCCAGCCTTGAGAGAAGAAGAGTGTGGGAATCAGTCAGCCTTACCTGATGAAGATGTTCTCAGCACAGAAGCTGGCCTTATTAATGCTTTTGGCTCTTTACCACAAACAAGACAATATACTGTTTAAACTAGAAAATATGAAGAAAACCTTGGTCACAATTGCCACAGCTAAACCATTTATAGACCTTGTATCTTCAAACACTGAGCCTCTCACGTTCCTCTCAGCAAATAATGGATTGCCTGAAAATGGCTCTATAAAAAATAAAAGTCTGAATCTTCTTGGGCCAGTAGAAGATCTTGCAGTTGAGAAGGAGTCATTACTTTCATCGGGATATTTCATGGGGACTCCAGCAACAAATCAGGGGATGGGCAGGGATCCTTGCCAACTTCAATGAGCCAGATGCAGCATGATTTAACATCTCTTTGCCCAACATCTCTGGAGAAGCCCCCCCTCAAGATTTTAGGGACACTGAGTTCTATACAGCTGTTACTCTAACAACTGTGTGAACTCATCATACAAAATAGTATCAAAGCAGAAACAAGTTGTTAAATGGTGTCAATGTCATCCACTACAAAGAAGACCCCCCCAAGAGCTGATGTAGGGCATACATGAGTCAAGTCATCCTTTGGAGGAGGTCATAATGGCTGCTGATGACCTCCTAGCTCAATATAGTAACCTCACAGCTTCCTCTTGTCAAAACCATATCTCCTCATGGACTTCAAAAGAGTATCCTTTTCCCCTTCTAACCTGGAATATCACTAGCTGGTCAGTCCCATCAAAAGACTAACTTTTTTTTGACTATATATCACAATTTGATGTCCTCTTTCTACAAGAAACCTAGATCTCTTCAGAGGTGGAGTTAGATGGCTACTGGGTTAACTCTACCCCAGCTCCCCCGAGCAAGGTGGGTGGGAAATCTAAAGATGGTATAGTGATCCTAGTTAGCACAGCTTTGCAATTTAAATGTGCCTCATTGCCTTCTCTACAACCCTAACTTTGACAATCTAAAGAGTGGATAGGTTTGCCTATAACGCTCTCATCTACACGTCTAAAGCTTGCAATTCCTGTATCTTGTCATTCAGAGGAAGGAAAATATACATGGCACGTCCCCTGTGAATAATGAAAGTAATTTCCTCCATCTTCATGTACAACCATGTACATAGAACTGCTTCCCCCGGCTTCCTTTGCTCTCCCTGTAAGCTCTTGCAATGAGCTTGTTCTCTGGGGAACTTATTTCCTTCTAAGTCCTTTATAGAGGACTTTATGGCTCAGGGCCAGGTTATCTTCGAGACCTCCTTCTACCACATAGCTCCCAAACACCGGTAAGATCCCATAGAGTTGGTCTCCTCCGGTTCCCGTCAGCTAAACAATGCTGGTGGGCCCGCGGGGGAGGGCCTTCTCTGTGGCTGCCCCAGCTCTCTGGAACCAGTTACCTCCTGAGGTCCGGACCACCCCCACCCTATTGGCCTTCCGAAAAGCGGTGAAGACCTGGTTTTTCCAGCAGTCCTGGAGCCGCTGATCTTGCTGTTGCGATCTTGTGAGATCCGGCCGCAAATGGTGTGAATGGGTTTTAATGTTTTAATGTTTAAATGTTTTTATAATGGTTTTTTTAAATGCATTGTAAGCTGCCCTGAGTCTCCAGAGAAAGGCGGCATATAAATTGAAATAATAATAATAATAATAATAATAATAATAATAATAATAATAATAATAATAATAATAATATTCAAATGGTAGAAGATACTCAGTGAAGTGATACTTGTAGTGATATTCAGTATTCTGCCTTTTATGAACAACCATCAACAGTAAAGAAATATACTGCAAATCAGCCGACGGTAGGGTAGCAATAAACCTCTTGGAAAGGATATTCATATTTCATGATGTGTCTACACCTACAAAGATTACAATTATTCAGTTCCCTTAAGCTCATAAGGATAGGGAAATTTGAAGGAAAGAGAAGAAGTGGGTGACTAGCAGCCTGTGGATGGATTTATGACAGGAATGAATGAGACACCTAAAAGGCCAAGCAGAAGACAGATAATCCTGGAAACAATGTGTCTATGTTTTTGCTAAGAGATGTCATTAGCTTGATCTATTCTTCAATCAGTAACCTCTAACGGTGCCTCAAGAGGATCAGCAGCAAGAATAGTCAAGTCACATATAATAGTCCATTGGCAGTATTTGTGAAATAGCAGCAATTACAAATCATACCTCAGTATTCAGAAAACAACCAGCAATTATCACTCAATCTTCTTTTTTGTCTTCCTCTTTTTTCTGCTTCCTTAGGAGAATTCCCCAGCCAAACCCGTTTGCTTGTGCAAAAATAAGCTTCAGTAGCTGTTGCAGGAAGTCTTTAGATCAAGGGCAGATGGGTTTTAGTGACTCTGAGCTCTATGCAGCTGTTACTACTCTAACAACTGTGTGAACTCATGCATACAGAATAGTACCAAAGCAGAAACAAGTAAGACATTTTGCAATCACAGATAAAGAACTTGGTAGTCATGTGCTCTGGCTCTTCATTTAAGGAATAAGTATATGCCTTATACTTTCTACTGGGACAAGTAACATCAGTAATAAAGAAAATTGATAATAGTAAATCATTTACTATGCCTATCTTGGTATATAAAGATCAATTTTAACAAGCCCCATTTCTGAGGAATTGAGACTTCATATCAACACAGAGAATCTGAAGGTAGTGCCTGAGGAACTCGGGAGGAACTCTCCACTAACTTGTAGTTAGTATTAATAAATCACTTCAACAGCCGTCTTATGGGGCTGGCATTAAACATATTTTGTATTCATCACAAGAAAAGGAATATCTATGATTCAGCATAGTTAACTGAAACAGCAAAACAAACAACATCCCTCTTTAGCGCTGCATAAAGTAACAACTGCACATTTTCACGCCATAAACTTATTTTATTTTCAAAGTTTACATGCTAGTACAGAATCAAAATGGTGTTTTCTCTTTAAAAAAGCCTAATAATTTTATTGTTGCTTACTGTTGTGTAAGCTTTCACAATAAAAAATCATTTGTAATCACAGACTTCATTAAATTGCAATTCCCATTACACTAACCATTGTCACTTAGTGTTTGCTTACATGAATGTTCATCTGAGGTTCAAAAGAAAGTCACTTTTCTCCAACTCATTTTAATGTAAATATTATAAATGTAATATAATTCTATTTAATCTATATTATGTGGAATCAACATTCTATACAATCATGAAAAGCCATAAATAGGGATCGTTTAATTTGGATTTCTGAACTGAGCAGACAATAGACTATGTTATATAAATGATCCTTCCAATTCTACTGTTGTACCCAGAAACGGACAATGATTACAAGACCCCGCAGGGAGAGAAAACACATTTTCTCCTATCTGACTTGTCTCACCCAGCCATGCGAACCACATTCACAGTGCTTTCTAAAACAAGAAACAAACTGTCCTATAAATATAACTGACTTTTCTCATGTGCTTGTGGCCGCCTTCGATCGTTATTGGTTTCGCTGTTTAGTTGTCAAATAAATTCTACCTTTACTTCAAGTCCTTCATTGAGAGACCCTGCTTGTAATCAGATTGAAAATTCTTCTAACAACTGTATAATATCTATTTTTCCTTGGTATTAAACAAATGTTGTTAGCATGCAAAAATTATGATAAAGAAGAAGTTATTAGAAAAATGGAACTATTAGACAAAGCGGAACTACACTGCTTGCTTTGGTAATTTATACAATTTTAAGACAGAAACTTTCATGATATAATCTTTGATCACCCCTAAGTATT
Organism: Pituophis catenifer annectens; assembly: GCF_029215685.1. Taxonomy (NCBI): domain Eukaryota; kingdom Metazoa; phylum Chordata; class Lepidosauria; order Squamata; family Colubridae; genus Pituophis; species Pituophis catenifer. The sequence goes on from NW_027256886.1 coordinate 34,337,594, forward strand.
CTGTTGTCAATAAAACTGTGTATAATTAACAATTGCAGTCCTGTGCATATTGTGTTTTATAATGAAGAAAAAAAACATTTTATATAAACAGTTTCCATAAAGGTCATGCAGGTTATTTCTGAACTTTCCATAAAATATATGACTTACTTTTCTGAAGTAAAATGCAGCTAAAATGCTGTACACATTTTGCTGAAGAAGCTTAACAAATTCCAAAGACAGCAATTAGGGAAAGTCTGTAATAAATAAACAATACATTTTAAAGGGGCAGGAACAATAATTTAAAACAATTGTAAAAGACTAAGATAGGAACAAGACAGAACAAATTTGAGGAGAATATTCTCCTTGCTAACCCATAAAATAAAGATAAAGTCCTAGAAATTTACTATCACAAAATTTACTTTCATTTGTAACAAGTATTTAACTTTGTAAGGGGAACCACTTTAAAATAAAAGTCATGTCATTATCAGCCTACTTTTAACATACATACATAGATATGTACTATAGCAATAACATTATTGCTTGGCAACAATTGGTGCTATGTGAGATTTTTAAATCACATTTTGATATAGGGCTAATACCTTGGTAAAAGACCGTGATGATGAACCTATTGCATGCGTGCCAGAGGTGGCATGCAGAGCCCTCTCTGTGGCACACGCACCATCATCCCAGCTCAGCCAGCTGGTTGTTGGGTTTCCAAGGTGCGCATGCATGCTGGCCAGCTGGTCGTTGGGTTTATGGCACTCTGGTGCGTGCACCTTCTGGTTTGGGCACTCTCTGCCTAAAAGGTTTGCCTTCACTGATATAAGACCACCATGATGGAAATTCTAAGAATTTTTTTAAAAAGCCATAAGCAAATTACAATTACACTTTTAATGAGATTAACAATAAATAGCATCAAACCAATAATGAGTCACTAATCATATACACTATATTACAAATCAATTCCTAATTATGAAATAAAATATTGTTTTAACTATATTGTCAAAAGTATATTTGCTAGTCGGTTGACAGATTTATTCCCTGCTGTTGACGAATAATGAAATTAAAATGGGCAAGCATCTATAAAAAAAATTACCATTAGAAGTGAGCTTGATTTCTCACTATACTGCCAATTAATCATGAATAACACACAGGCTAATAATAGTTAAAATACTAAGAGCTCTGAAGTCTTCAGAAACAAATTAATGAATGCAAATAACTGATTCTTGAATGCAGAAAAAACACATCCTTGATGTTTTTTTAATTATGTATAATTATGTATACATTACAACATTTCTCCCTCTAAAATAGCTTACCGTGTCAAATAGTACATCTAGTCCAGTTGGAGTGGATGAAAAGAACATTAATAATAAGAAGGAAATGATTAAAAGCTTTATGGGATCTTGTCTAGGACTTAAGATTTCCTGAAATTAATGTGACCTAATGTAATCATAACCATGATCTATACCAAGTCCTCAGAACAAACTAACCTTTTTAAAGCCATATTTTTATGAAATTGTGATAAAACTTTACCACTATTGTGGTAAATTTGATAGATGGAGTACAGTGAAGACCAGATGTATAGTTGGTTGTATTTTTTAAAAAAATGGGATAATTTTTTAATGAATAGAATTCTTGAGTTCAAATATGCTATCCTTCATTTCTATTGTTTTGAATGTAACAACTGCTCTTGCCTGAAAGAGGTAAGAATAAAATACTCAATCTTGCTAATCATAGTAATAGTAATTGATGGAATTAAAAGTTGAATCAGTTGAACAAAATAGAATTTCCATACAAATTTAGATAATATTGCTTTTGGTTTGGGATGATTAGTGAAAGTCAGTTTATTTTGGCATACCGTATTTTCTGGCATATAAGACGACTTTTTAACACATGAAAATCTTCTCAAAAGTCGGGGGTCGTCTTATACACCGGGTGTTGTTCTCCTGTAACCAGGCAGACCAGCCCGAAAGGCTCTGACGAGCCTTAAATGGCTCTGGCGATCCAAGCTCTGATGATCCCAGCTGAGTTGCCTGCTAATCAGGCAACGCAGCTGGGATTGCCAGAGCCATGTAAAAGGAAAAAAGTTTTCCCCCTCCAGCTTGCTAACCTTAGCTGCTAGTCGCAGCGCTTGCCTTGCTTCGCTTGCCTGAATCTATTCCATCAGCAAGCCACTCCCTGCCTGCAATCAAGCAGGCAGGGAGTTGTGGACTTCAACTCCCAGAATTCCTCAGCCAGCAAAACAAAGCTGGCTGAGGAATTCTGGGAGTTGAAATCTACAAGTCTTAAAGTTGCCAAGGTTGGAGACCCCTGTTCTATTGGGTAAGTTTTTTTCCCCTTTGGGAGCTTTAAAAAAAATAGTTAATTGGGGTTTTTTTTAGTTGTTCTTTTTTAGACCTAGCCATTTAAAGTTTAGGAAGTTTTAAATTTAGTTTTCATATAAAAATAAAAATAAAATAAAATAAAATAATATTTGTGCAGCTTTCTGAGATTTAGTGTGTTTCTGTAGTGTTTCACTCTAACTACACAAACACAAAAAATCTCACAAAGCTGTATGTGGAATTTTGTGTGTGTAAAGTCTGAAAGTTGTTTTTTTTGGGCTTTTTGTGGCTGTGTGACGTTCCTGCTTGTTGCAGGGGCCATTTTGGGTCTAGCACAGCTGCTTTTACATTGTGGGTGAGCCAGTTGTGTTGTGTTGTGTGTGTGTGTAAAGTGTAAGGTGACCAGATTTTAACATTGGTAAAGCGGGACACCCACCATTTTGTGGGCGTGGCTTGGAGGTCATGTGACTGGATGGGCGTGGCTAGCTGGTCATGTGACCGGGTGGCCATGGCTATGTGTATAGAAAAAAGTCATTTCTGACAGGTCCTCGCACTTTTGACTGGTCCTAACACTTATGACCATCCTCACATTTATGCCCGTGCAGCATTCTTAACAACCATGTCACTCATTTCACAACTTCACCATGGTGATAAGATAGGGCAAAAAACATAAAATGTGAGGACAGTCGTAAGTTTGAGGACTGGTCAAAAGTGCGAGGACCAGTCAAAAATAACTTTTTCAGCCCTCTGAGTAGTCCATATGCACAAAAGGACTAGCCAGAGGGCTGAAAAAAGTGATTTCTGACAGGTCCTCCACTTTTGACCGGTCCTCGCACTTATGACTGGTCATCATTTATGCCCATTGTAGCATTCTTAACAACCGTATCACTCATTTCACAACTGCTTCTCTTCACCATGGTGACAAGATAGGGCAAAAACGTAAAATGTGAGGACAGTTGTAAGTTTGAGGACTGGTCAAAAGTGCGAGGACCAGTCAAAAATAACTTTTTCAGCCCTCTGAGTAGTCCATATGCATAAAAGGATACAGCAATAGAGAGGGATGAAGGAAGGGAAGGGAAATCAGAGTAGGAGTGAGGGTAAGAGACGGAGGAAGAGAGGAGAAGAAGGAGAAAGGAAGAGGAAGTAGGGAGGAGAAGAAGAGTGGGGGGGGGAAGAGAAAGTAAGAAGGAAAGAAAAGAGAGAGGTGGTAGGTTTGAGGAGAAAGATTGCTGTACAATAAAAAAGATGAAAGGGAAGAAAGCCAACCCCAAACAAATATAAAGATATTAAGATAAAGAATGAATTGTTAAACTTTAAAGAATAAAAGAGAACAAATATGAATAAATAGCAATAATTAGAAACAAACATACAAATATACAATGTATTTTCTTTGAACAGAATATTTGGCTGGTTCACAAATTTAAACAGTGTTTAGTCATTTCAATTAAATTTACAATTTCTATATTTCCTTTTTGCCATATTTATTCTTCATCTATTTTTTTTAAAAAACCAATATTACCCTTCATCTTCATCTCTAATCTTAATCAAATTCAATTTTTCCCTTCTATTCTATATTATATCCCTTCCCATTGTCATCTATTTTTATATCCATCCTCACATTGATTAATTATGTAATTATGTAATACAGTTGTTTAATACAAATTCAACATTTTAATATAAATCAATTAGTTATATAACTATCTTTTTTGTATATTAATCAATATGAACATGAATATTCCAATTATTTCCATGCAATCCAATTTCTTACAAATCAGTTAATTATATTTACCAATAATAATAAACCAAATAATTTCTCCCATATATTCCTCCAAACCACAGCTTAACCATTTTTGCTTTCAACACAATATACAATTAATAGTATCTCAATTATTACAATTCCCTAGTTAAATAGAGCTTTTTTTCTTTTGTGTTTTAAAATCTTGAACTCTCCTCTTTTGCCCTAAATTTCTCATTGTTTGCAGTTTGGCACCTACCTTTTTTGGTGAGGAAAAAGAAAAAGAAATCTCTCTCTGCCTCATTTTGCCACATTGCAGCAGACCCTGCTTTACTTTCAGTTTCGTTTTTTCAGCATAGTTAGGGGAAAAAAATCTCCAGCACTCTGCAGCTAGCAACTACAGAGCCCTGAGCAAGACAGCTGAGAGCAAATCAGCTGAGAGTCGGGAAGCCGATCTAATCAACTTGTGCTAATTAACCTATGCTGAAGCTTTAAGGGGCTGTTTTTTCTATTTTTGCAGGCATCGGTCTACTCATTTGTTTTCTTTTAACACTGATCAGCTGTAGGGCGGCCCTTTGAAGCCCCGCGACAAGAGTTTAAGCAGTTTTTTTCTCTCTAGCCATCAGCTGGGACTCAGGAGGCAGCCAGGAGCAACCCACCACTGTGCGGTTCCCTAGCTTGTCTTGCATTCTTTCAAAAAATTGGGACTTTTTTAAAACGCCCCGGGACGCGGGACAAATTGTTCAAAAGCGGGACTGTCCCGCCAAAAGCGGGGCGTCTGGTAACCTTAGTAAAGTGTGAAAGTTGTTTTTTTGGGCTTTTTGTGGCTGTGTGAGGTTCCTGCTTGTTGTAGGGGCCATTTTGGGTCTAGCACAGTTGCTTTTACATTGTGGGTGAGCCAGTTGATGTTTTTTAATTTTTATTTGGTGTGCGTTGGAAGAGAGGTAGTCTTATACAGCGAGTATAGCCCAAACCCTATATTTTAACAGGAAAATTCGGGGGTCGTCTTATATGCCCAGTCATCTTATACGCCGGAAAATACGGTAGGTTTAGGGTTCCAGGATATGTAATTGTGATTAGTAATTACAATTACTAACACTGTACTAATTGTGATCTTACATGTTCAGCATCTGGGTTAATCGTATTGAATCTTCCTGCACTAAAGGGCATAAAGAATGCTTCGCATCAACAGACAAAAGTAACTAGTACATTTGCCACTCATTGGCAGTGTTTATAACAACAGCCATTACTGTTGTTTTAATTGCTAACTCAGATTCTTCTCATACAAGTCTAAACCTTGATATGATAGACTGTATCCAAGCTAGAAGAGCTCTCTTCCATGTAGTAAATATTGTCTGACAAAATAATTTACCAAGTGCTTTTCAATTACTCAAAAAGTAAAAGGAAATTTATGAAGATCCCACCTTAGTATATTTCATTTATTTATCTCACTTGTATTTTACAAATAAGTCAATGTGGCAAATATAGCCACCACATCTTCCTCCTATTTTTCCAGGTTGCCCAGCTTCTATTTGTTCTTCTGGCTTTATTTGTAGCTAAAAAAATATTTTTATCTTGTGAACAGGGAGAGGATGGTGTTTTATATCAGTGACTCCCAACCTTTTGGGCACCAGGGACTGGTTCTGTGGAGAGAGGTTTTTCTGTGGACTGGAGGGAATGTGGTTTTGGGTTCTTCTTGCATCCTGCGGCTGGGGCTTCGCTTGTTTGCGTGGCCTGGTTTTTGACATGTCATGGACCGGTGCCAGTCCATGGCCCCAGAGGTTGGGGACCCCAGTTTTATATGGCCAAATTTAAATTACAAGCTTGTTTGATGATTTCTTAATCCAGAAGTGTATCTATCTTAGTGCAAAATGAAGAAACTAAATTAAACTTTGCATGAATCAGGAAGGGAGAGAGGAAGCAGATGCCAACAGAAGTTACTGAATGTCACAACTAAATGACAGCTGCTCAAAATATAGCCTCCAGCAACAGCAATATCTACAAAAACCTACAGTCGAAGAGAAGATGTTAGGCAGAGGTGAAATCCAGCAGATTCTGACAGGTTCTGGAGAACCAGTAGCGGAAATTTTGAGCAGTTCAGAGAACCGGTAGTGGAAATTTTGAGTAGTTTAGAGAACTGGCAAATACCACCTCTGGCTTGACCCAGAGAGGGGTGGGAATGGAGATTTTGCAATATCCTTTCCCCAGGAGTGGGGAGGGAATGGGGATTTTGCAGTATACCTCCCCTGGAGTGGGGTGGGAATGGAGATTTTGCAGTATCCTTCCCCTGCCATGCCCACCAAGCCACAGCCACAGAATCGGTAGTAAAAAAAATTTGGATTTCACCACTGATGTTAGGCCTAATATACTTTGCCCTTCACATCTTCTTAGGTCCCTTTTTATACAATCATGCTTGTTCCCTTTTTAATTTTTTTTTTTTAAAAGCAATTACTACACCACATTAAAACAAACGGGCCATGTGCAAAACCCCCACTATTATGCAATTTTCTTTGGTAGTAAATTCTTGTTCAGGGACATCCCTGAGGGCAAATCCGTTTAGTTTTTTCAATAGCAGCCGCAGTAAGAGATATTTTCTGAGAAGAGACAAAGCAACAGTTTTCCATATTTTTATTCAGAAGTCATCTTGCTATTACTTGACTCTGTAACTTATAATTACAGTGAATATATTTCCTTGGAAAAAATTAGGGACAAACCTGAAAAAGGGGAAATCTAGAATAGGTTCATAAGGATAAAAAAATTGTTTATGACTTTGTTTTACAAGGTTTTCGTTTGCAAAATTCAAGAGCAAAAAAAATGTAATTCAATTAAATTAATGTAAAGGACAGTTTTCTGAAATACTGTAAAAGGACTTTCCTTTATAATAAAAGGACGTATGGTCACTGTACTGATATTACATTCTAAATTTACTTTGGAGAACAGATGGAAATACCATGAGATACCCAATAGAAGGAATCTACAGTATTCTTACACACCAAAAACTACCCTTCCAATTCGCATATTAGGCAAAAGACAGGCAACAATGTAATGATACAGAACAGGTATGCATACATGCCGTTTCCTTTCAGAGAAAATTTCAAAAGGAATAAACAGAGACAAAGTCATGTCTTCAGCTCTTCCCAGCTATCATCATTCTTCTACTTCTGTTCATCTTTTTCTTCCTGATTAAATAGCTTGTTTATCTTCTCAAACTGACTGGTATGCACAGAATCCATTCACAAACTTTTTCTTATTGATTGGATTCACACACTGTGTTAAATCCTGAGCTTCTTAACCAGATATTGTTGCCCAAACAATTCTACACAACACGTAAGTTTTCTTTGGCTACTGGGTGGTATACTATGTAAACTGTCTTACTGTGGCTTGCACAGAATAGTTTATGCAACCAATACTGGCATGCACTCTCTTTTATGGACTTCACATCTTCCATAATGGCCCCAACAAGAGATAGGGTAAAGAATTCAAGGGGCTGAATCCAGCTAATAGTTTGCTGAAAACTAGATATAGTTTATTTCTTTCAGTTTTTCTTATCCCATGCCTTAATCCCTTAGACTTACTCTTTCTTACTTACTGTATTTCTTTTCTGGGCTGGCTTACTTTGAAAAGGAATTGTGTGATCTTTTTACATTATGCATATATAAAAAAAGAGAATACAAAACAATAGCAAATATATTAGAAATTGAGAAGACCTTTCTAAAGCAGAAATAATACTCAATATAAGAAATGTAAAAACAACAGAGCTAATCTCAGAATAGTGTTTGTCAAGCTAGCTTCATAATAAAGAGAAATTGTGTTCTATAGTTTATTAAAAATTCAAGCAAACACTAAGAAGTATGTATATTTAAAATAGTTCTCTCAATTCTATATTATGCTTGAATTCAAATACAAGCAAACTTCTCCAATTTTTGTGCCTATACCAGTATATCACATCAGGGCCAGGGTATCTTCGAGACCGCCTTCTAACGCATAACTCCCAACGACCGGTAAGATCCCAGAGTTGGTCTCCCCGGGTCCCGTCAGCTAAACAATGCCGGCTGGTGGGCCCACGGGGGAGGGCCTTCTCTGTAGCTGCCCCAGCTCTCTGGAACCAATTACCTCCTGAGGTCCGGACCATCCCCACCCTATTGGCCTTCTGAAAAGCGGTAAAGACCTGGCTTTTCTGGCAGGTCTGGGGCCGTTGATCTTGCTCTTGCGATCCGGCGAGATCCGACCATGAATGGTGCGAATGAGTTTTAATGTTTTTAATGTTTTTAATTTTAAAATATTTTTATAATGATTTTAAATGCATTGTGAGCCGCCCTGAGACTTCAGAGACGGGCGGCATACAAATTGAATTAATAAATAATAAATTAATTAATAAACAAATCATTCTGCAGGTTTATATAGTTCTTTCATTTTTTATAATTGAAACTAAAACTAAAACCTCCATTATTGCTATCAATTACAAGAGATCCTCACTTAGTGGCTTACTTGTTCAGTAACTGCTCCAACTTATGACAGGGTTGAATGAGTGGTAGTTATGACCAATCTTATGATAGTTGCAGCGTCCCCATGGTCATGTAACTGCAATATGGGTGGTCAGTGACTAACTTGCAATTTTGATGTTGCAGAGCTCTGTGCTCACCTGAACACTGTTTGTAGCCTTCACTTCAGTGGTCAGTTGCCCCTGGTTCGGACTGGTTTGCAAGAACCTGTAGTAAAACCGGTGGGAGGCTCCACCCACCGCCCCGGATGTCATCATAGGCGATCTCCACATGTGCAGAAGCTTCTTTGCATGAGCAGAAGCTTGGCACGTGTATGTGAGCCCATTGCGAACTGGTAGTAAAGATAAGTAGAACCCACTCCTGCTTTACTTCTGATTTTTGGCAACAAAGAGAGTAGGGAAGCCAGCCCAAATGGCAATCATGTGATGTAATGCTTAACATTACAGAATTACATTACATGGTGCAGAATTTGCTTAATGATAGCAACTAGAAGTGCTGGAACTGCTGTTGCTAAGAGGTACAGTCATATGATATTGTGCTTATTCTGGTCCCAATTATTGTTATTAAGTGAGGACTATCTATATACTGATAGTGCCATCCTATTCTGAATATATAGTGAGTGATAGTCGAGGAATCTCAAAAACCTGATATGGTAGGTACACCAGATCTAAGCTACAAACATCCAGAGAGCTATTAGCTAGTAAAAAGAGTTGCTGAAAGCATTAACTTATCCAGATTTTTCAGCCTGATTCTAGTAGACCTAGTAAGCAACACTATTATTCTCAGCCTGTCTGTATGCTTTCTATTAATAATTATCCATTATAAGAACCAAATCCTGGCCTTTAGTCTGATCTAGGCAGCAACTATGTCCACCTCTTCTTCTTCTATTATCTAAGAACTCAGAACTCTATATGTGGAACTCAGATATATTCATATGTCCTTTTTTAAAAAAAAAAAATTTTTTTTTTAAATTTTATAGACCAAAAAACACATATTTCATAGTCAGTTATTCAGTGCGTCATCTAGGTGTTTCTCCAGTGACTTATTATTATTATTTCTCCTCCTATCTTTATCCTTTCTTAATATTTTCCATTCCTCTGTTACAACATTCTCCCCACAATTCAATTATTATAACATTCTCTTGTTTACTATTAATATATTTATCTATACCTCTTCTCTAACCAAAATTATAATTATTAAAATTATCTTAAAATATTCCGTATCCTCTCTTTCTTTAATTATCAAAGTCAATGTATTCATTTCTGCACAGTCTAAAATTTTCTTAATTACTTTTCCTTCTGAAGGGATTTTCTCTGCTTTCCATTTTTGTGCAAATACTATCCTCGCTGCAGTTACTACATAAATAATCAAATATACATTTTCTTTACTAATTTTCTCTGCTTTCTCTATTCCAACAGGAACAGCTCCAGTTTTAAATCAATATGTTGTTGAAGCATGTCTTCTAATCATGTTTTAATTCTATTCCAGTAGTTTCTGGCTTCTGGACATATCCACCACATGTGATAATACGATCCTGGTGTCTGCTGACATTTCCAACATTTAGCTGATTTATCTTTAAACATTTTTGCCAATTTTTCCGGTGGCATGTGCCACCTATAAAACATTTTATATTGGTTCTCTTTATATGCAGTGGACATTGTTAATTTATAGTTCATTTCCCATACCTTTGCCATTTTTCTAACTCAATTGAGTATCCAAAAGCGAAATTGAATGAAAAAACACACCAAATTATCCAGTCCTTATTGCCATTAGTCACTGGTAAGAGGGAGAAAAAATAAAAAATAGAAAAAAAACCTCCAATAGATGTCCACCAAACCAGTTCCAAAACAGAGTACTTCAAAGAGTTCAAAAAAGGTAAATAAAAGAGCAAGCAAAGAAAATAAAAATTTAAGAAGTGGAAACAAAGTCAGCAATCCAATCTCCCTCTCTTGCACGTCACTCTAGTCAGAACTATCAAGATCAGCATTAGAACTATAGTTAATAAATTAACTATAATTTAACAGTTTAATAAATTACAAAGAAAGAAATGATAAATTTATATTCTGGTACCTCAATAACTATTTTCCCTCAGAAAAATAAGAGACCATTTAAGTCCTGTATAGTTTACCTCCTCCTAATGTTTCAATGGGAAAAATGCTCTGTGTACAATTAGATAAAAAAGACACTCAAAATGAGATAGATAATCATAAGTACCCATGATTATTCTCCAAGTCATCTTCCATGTAATTGATTCATGGAACTGTTATGTCCATGCAGGCGTGAGCAGAGGCTTTTCCTTCTGCCACGCAAGTGCAGCACATATTTTAAAGTTATTGGTTAAAGATTGAGTTTTCCTTTAAAAGGGGCTGTCAGCTGGAAACTGCATGTTGGTTTATACTGAATCATTATCTTAAATAAACATTGCTGCTGGAAGTCTGGCTCATCATCTGTGTTCCTACACACAACATTCTTTGGTGACTAAGCTGGGATTGCTGGGCCCTGAGCCAACGTAGAGATAAAAGAGGCATGCATGAGTGGCGGCTGTTTGTTTTGGAAAGACAATGGCTAACTCACCACAGTTTGCTCCATTTGCTCCTGAAACACAGATGTGGGATTCTTATTTAATCCTTTTTGACTGTATATTGGAAGCTAATGATTACACAAATATCACAGACAATCGTAAATGAGCACTTTTTTTGAGCATTTGTGGAAAAGAAGTGTTTGAGAGGGCGAGGGCCCTCATTGCGCCCCAACCCCTGCAGACGGTTCCTTGGGACATATTATTAAGCAAATTGAAGGAACATTATGCTCCTCAACCATCTTGCATTGCTAGAAGACATGCTTTTTACCATAGGGACCAGGCAGAGGGTGTGTCTATCAGTTGTTATATAGCGGCCCTCAGGAAATTGTGAATTTAGCAACTTAGATGAAGCCCTTCGAGACAGATTGGTCTGTGGGGTTCGGGATGTTTGGTTACAGAAATGATTATTGGCGAAACCAATGTTAATGCTACAGACAGAAGTAGAGGAGGCGCAAGCTGCCAAATCATCAAATAGATCAACAGAAGAGATACAGAAGTCAGGCAGCTCCCTGGCAGCTAGAAGAGGGGAAACCGTCCATCGGGGAGAGGTGGAATTATGTGAGGACATTGAAGATGAGGGAAATAATTATGATGATGTCCATCGGTTGAGAGCGGCCAGCAAGGATTGCAGAGGATCAGAAGTTGTTCTTCTTGTGTATAGGATGTGGCGGAAACCATCTGAGAGCTATGTGTTGCCATAAAAACACCATTTGTAGATGGTGTGGGAAGAAGGGTCACCTAGCACAAATTTGCCATGCTGCGTTGCCTGCCCCCCCCAACTGGGCAGACTTCAATTCATAATGGGGGGGGAACCATGGCCAACCAAGGCTAAGAATCCTGGAGGACGAGTTTCTTACTATTAACATGGGCGCCTGTCATTCAGAGAGGGTGAGCAATCAAACCAGGATTCTGGGAAGTAGTAAAATTTACATTACTGTCCTTTTGTGGGATCTCCCTGCTGGATGGAAGTGGATACGGGGTAGGCAACAACAATTGTATCCTGGCAGACTCTACAGAAATTGGTGCCACATGGATCCAAGTGGAAACTTATGTGTAGTTGTATTAGTTTGAGAGGTTATCAAGGAAATAACATCCCCATCAAGGGTAGCAGAACGTTCCACATAGAATATAAAAACTTCTGCGGGCCACTTAAATTGGTTGTTGTCGAAGGTGCACTGCCTAACCTCCTGGGACTGGATTGGTTTGCAGCTTTGGGGTTAGAGATTATTGGGGTTTATAAAAGCCAGGGAGAAACTATTGGAGAATTGAGTAAAGAGTTCGCCAATGTGTTTGATAGAAAGTTGGAAGAATATAGGGGTGCCCCAATATCCTTCAGTTTGGACCCCAAAGTGGCACCAATAAGAATGAAACCAAGGAGGGTGCCGTTTGCACTAAAGCCTAAGGTTGATGAACAACTAGATAAATTGATTCAGCAAGGCGTACTGGAACCGGTGGACCACTGGGGACCAAGTGGGAGACCCCTTTTGTGATGCCAGTGAAACCAGACCAGTCCGAATTTGTGCAGATTATAAATGTACATTGAATAGGGCTCTTCAGCATAACGCTTATCCGTTACCAGTGGTGCAGCACTTATTACATTTGCTGGGAGGGGAGGTAAGATCTTCACAAAGTTAGATCTTGCCCAAGTGTATCAGCAGCTCCCTGTAGATAATGCCACTGACGAAGGCCAAACTATCATAATGCATCAGGAGGTGTTCCGTTGCCTCTGCTTACAGTTTGGGGTGAGCATGGCCCCAGGGTTGTTTCAAAGCCTGATGGAACATTTGTTTTTGGCATCATCCCTGGGGTTGTGCCCTATTTCGATGATGTGCTCAACTCTGCTACCAGTAAAACTGAATTACTTGAACAACTACAACTAGTGCTACAAAGATTTCAAGAGGCTGAACTAAAGGTAAAGGAAGAAAAGTGTAAAGTAGCAGTAAATCAAGTCGAGTTCCTGGGATACCTGGTCAATGGGTCCAGATTGCACACCACCAAGGAGAAAGTACAAGTAATACAGGCTACACCACCACCAAAGAATAAGATGGAACTCCAGGCCTTTTTAGGGCTGTTCAATTTTTATAGTGTGTTTTTGCAACAAAAGGCATCTGTCGCTAAACCACTTCGACTGTTGGGAAAGAGGTGCCATGGGTATGGGAGCGCAGAGAAGCAGCTGCATTTGTGGGGATGAAAAAATTAATTTCCTCAGATACAGTCTTAGCTCAGTTTAATGAATGTCTGCCATTAGTCCTATCGTGTGATGCATCTCTGTTTGGAATCGGGGGAGTTTTGAGTCTTTGCCTTCCAGGCAATCGTGAGGCTCCAATAGCATTCTTTTCCAGGACACTATTATCTACCGAAAGGAACTACAGCCAACTTGATAAAGAGGCGTTGGCTGTGGTGGCTGGAATTGAGAGATTTCATGAATATGTTTATGGAAGGAGATTTGATTTAGTGACAGATCATAAACCGCTGTTGGGACTAATCGTGGCAGACCAGCAAACACCGCAGGTCCTGTCCCCAAGAATGACGCGTTGGACAGAGTTCTTAGTAGCATATAGTTATCGATTTATACATCGACCCGGCATAGAACTGGGCCATGTTGATGGCCTAAACTGATGTCCGCTACCTAATCTAGTGGAGGATCCAGCTCCAGCAGCATCAGTACTGCTGATTGAGACCATGCCATCTGTTCTTGTTACGGCCGCGGAAAAAACCAAACGATCATGCAAGTGTTAAACTGGGTATGGAGCGGATGGCCTAAAGAGACAGGGAGTGTTGAATTTAAGCCATTCCGGCCAAGGTAATATGAACGTTCAGTGCAGAAGGGTTGCCTATCGTGGGGGAATTGGGTAGTGATACCCTCAAGGCTAAGGAAATCATTATTAGAGACTCTACATGAAGGCCACCCCAGAATTGTAAGGATGAAGGCGTTGGCCTGTTGTTATCTGTGGTGGCCAAATATAGATAGAGATATTGTAGAGTGGGTGGCGTTGTGTCAAGCATGCCAGGAATCGAGACCGGCATCTCCTGCAGAACCATCATGGGACTAGGAAACACTGAAAGGCCCCTGGTCTAGAATACAGCTCGATTTTGTAGCACCAATAAAGGGGTTGTCCTTCCTAATTGTTGTTGATGCGTATTCCAAATGGCTGGAGGTGGCCATAATGAGGTCAACCATGTTGGACGCTGTTGTTAGAGTATTAAACAAAATGTTTGCGACACACGGATTTCCGGACGTGTTGATATTGGACAATGAGCTGCAATTTACAGCAACGGCATTCGAGGTATTCCTCGTAAACCGAGGAATACGTCATGTTGTTGTTGCGCCATTTCACCCCGCAAGTAACGAGCAGGTGGAGCAAATGGTGTGAATGACAAAAGTGATCTGTCCCCGTCCCCACACACACACACATAGCCAGTCGAGGGTTAAGGAAACACTTTGGAATGCACCCAGTTCTTATCTCCAACTTGGCAGCGATAGACACACCGTCTGCCAAGTTACTTTATTTTCACAAATAGACAGATAAGATACGAACGTTCAAGAAAGTCCAAGCAGAAATAATATTCCTCCCAGCAGTTCCGGACGAGGCTTTAGTGACTCCAAGGTTTTGCTTTGTTCGTCACAAGGATCCTTTGACCACTACCCTCTATTATATAGTCTCTGGGGTGTGGTCCAGTGACTCAGTTCTAATCCCTAGCACGCCTCCCAAGCTGCTGCAAACGTTTATCACGCCTTCGAAGGCGTGCGTCCAGGAATGATGTTTCATTATCACTTTGACTCGAATCAGCTGTTTCCTCTCCCTCAGCCGGCACTTGAAACAATGCCAGAGGGGAGGGGCCTGGAGAGGGAGGCCTGGCTGACTCCTCTTCCTCATGCTCGGAGCTTTCTTCCTCCGATGGGACAGGCTCAGAGGGCGGGGCCACAACACTATCCCCCACCGCAGGGCCCTTCCCCCGGGTCTGACGGTCGGGATGGGGTCGGGACGGGAACTGTTCGTGGAAAGCCCGCACCAGGTCAGGGGCCTGAACGGCAGATGCGTCCACCCAGGTGAAATCCTCGGGCCCGTACCCCTTCCAGGCAATGAGGTATTGGAAGCGCCCCTTCAGCCAACGGGAGTCCCGGATACTGTCCACCTCGTACGTCGAGGCATCGTCCTCGTCGGCTGCGGCTGGGGGGGCAGGCGTCGGCGGGCGGCGGAGATGGCTCGCGGGGGCCTCAGGGACCAGGAGGGACCGATGAAAAACAGGGTGGAGCCGCATGGAGCGGGGTAGAGTCAACCGGTAGGCCACCGGATTGATGACCGCCTCGATAGGGAAGGGACCGATAAAGCGTTGGGCCAGTTTCCTCACCGGCCGGTCCGTGGGGAGGTGTTTCGTGGACAACCACACCCGATCTCCTACTTCCAGCGGTGGCGTCGCCCGGCGGGCGCGATCGGCGAACCGTTTATAATCCTCTTTCGCCCGGATCAGCTGCCGCCGCACCAGTTGCTGCACTGCCTGCAGCTCCGAGAGGAAGTCCCGGGTCTCGGGAACAGGGGAGTCCATGATGGTCAACGGGAAAAGCCGTGGATGGTATCCGACGTTGGCATGGAACGGGGTCATCTGGGTGAAGGTGTGTTGGGAGTTATTAAAAGCGAACTCCGCCAGGGGAAGGTACTCGGCCCAGTTGTCCTGCTGCTGGTTGACAAAACAGCGGAGGTACTGCTCCAGTATGCCGATGACCTTCTCCGTGCCCCCGTCAGTCTCCGGATGGTGCGACGATGACAGGCACACCTGCACCTCCAGCGCGGCCATCAGGCTTTTCCAGAAGCGAGCCGTGAACTGGGCCCCGCGGTCCGAAACCACCCGGTCCGGCAGGCCGTGGAGGCGGAAGATATGTTGCAGGAACAGGCGAGCCGTGGTGCGGGCCGAGGGCAGGCCGCGGCACGGGATGAAATGTGCCATCTTCGTGAGCGCATCCACCACCACGAGGACGGTCGTGTACGTAGCGGACAGGGGCAGGTCTGTCAGGAAGTCCATGGAGATGGCTCCCCAAGGTCTCTCCGGTGTCGGTAGCGGCTGGAGGAGTCCGGGAGGGGGGCCGGACGCGGCTTTGGCCTGTCGGCACGTCACACAGGACGTCACGTAGGCGTGCACGTCGTGCCGTACCCGAGGCCACCAAAAAGTCCGCGTCACCAGGTTCAAAGTCTTAAAGAAGCCGAAGTGCCCCGCCGCGGGGTTGTCATGACACTGGTTCATGACGAGGGCTCGGAGCGGACTCGTGGGCACGTACAGCCGACCCCGATGTCTGAGCAAGCCCTCCTCCACGGTCCATGGGGACGCGGGGCCGACGTCCGCTCTCCGCTGCTGCGACCAGTCGTCCCGTCGCTGCGCTTCCAGCACCCGAGCCCGCAGGTCCACCGGTTCCTGGACCGCGGCCAAGGAGTCCGCTGGCAGCACCGTCCGGGGGGGAAGGGAGTCCTTGGGGCAAAAGTATTCCGGCTTACGGGATAGCGCGTCCGCCCTCTGGTTGAGGTTGCTCGGAATGTAGGTGACGTGGAAGTTGAACCGGGCGAAAAACAACGACCACCGGATCTGCCGCTGGTTCAACTTCCGTGCCGTGGTGAGGTGCTCCAGGTTCCGATGGTCCGTCCGCACCTCCACCTGGTGTCGGGCCCCCTCGAGGTGATGTCGCCAAGCCTCGAACGCAGCCTTGATGGCCAGCAACTCCTTTTCCCAGATGGTGTAGTTGCGCTCGGAAGGGTTGAGTTTCCGGGAGTAGTATGCGCAGGGAAAAAGAGTGCCGCCATCCACCGGAGCCTGTAGCAGCACCGCCCCAATCGCCACGTTGGACGCGTCCGTCTCCACCACGAACGGACGGTGTGGATTGGGGTGCCTCAGGACTGGCTCCGTGAGGAAGGCCTGCTTGAGGACCTCGAAGGCCTGCTGCTGCGGGGGCCCCCACTGGAACGGGACCTTCTTCCGAAGGAGCTGGGTCAACGGCAAGGTCAGGGTGGCGAAGCCCGGGATGAAGGTCCGATAGTAGTTGGCGAATCCCAACAGACGCTGGACGTCCTTCACCCGACGCGGGGGTTCCCAACTGCGCAAGGCCTCCACCTTGTGCGGGTCCATCGCGATGCCCTCGGGGGTGATGATGTGCCCGAGGAACTCTATGGAAGTCTGGAAGAAGTAGCATTTCTCCAACTTCGCATAGAGCTGGTGCTCCCGCAGGCGCTGCAGGACCTGGCGGACATGCTGGAGGTGACTTTCCGGGGTCCGGGAATAGATCAAAATGTCATCCAAGTAGATCACCACGAACCCATCCAGCATGTCCCGGAACACATCGTTCATCAAGTGCTGGAAGACCGCGGGGGCGTTGGTCAACCCGAACGGCATGACGGTATACTCGAAGTGTCCGTACCGCGTGCCGAACGCCGTCTTCCACTCGTCCCCCTCTCTCACGCGCACCAGGTTGTAAGCCCCTCGGAGATCGAGCTTAGTGAAGATCGAGGCCTCCCGCAACCTCTCCATCAGCTCCGGGATCAGCGGCAGGGGGTAGCGATTTCGCACTGTGATGGCGTTCAAGCGCCGGTAGTCGCAACACAGGCGCAAGTCCCCCGTCTTCTTTTTAACGAAGAGGACCGGGGCCGAGAGCGGGGAGGTCGAAGGCCGGATGAACCCACGGGCCAGGTTCTTTTCCAGAAAGTCCCGTAAGGCGGCCAGCTCGGGCTCCGACATGGAGTACAGGCGTCCCGAGGGCAGGGGCGCGTTGGGCATTAGGTCCACCGCACAGTCGTAGGGTCGGTGCGGGGGCAAGCGGTCCGCCTCCTTCTCGCTGAACACGTCGGCGAAGGGCGTCAGCTCCGGAGGCAAGGAGACGTTTGGGGCAGAGACGTCCTGGCCGGCGCAGGTGTGGCGAAGGTGGTCGACACACTGCAGGCTCGGGAACGAGATGGCGTTTCTCGACCACGCCACCTGAGGGTCGTGCGCCCGAAGCCAGGCCATCCCCAGGACCAAGGGAAAGTGCAGATCCGCCGTTACGTAAAACTGGATCGCCTCCTCGTGGTTTCCAATGGCGAGGCGCAAGGGCTGGGTAGCGGTTTTGATGGGTCCCGCCACGAGTTCCCGCCCATCTATAGTTTCAACCCTCAACGGAGGGTCCACTGGAACCAAGGGGACTTTGTAATGGGCCACAAAGGCCTGGTCCATAAAGTTCGTGGTGGCCCCCGAGTCCACCAGCGCGTGCGCCTGGAGCCCCTCCGACCGGTTAGCCAACAACACCCGGGTGTTCAAAATCAGGTGCCGAGGGGGCTCACAGTCCACAGCCGCCGACTCCGGCGGGGCATGGTCACGTGCCTGACCCAGAGTTTCCCCTAGGCCAGGCCTGGCCCGTTTCCCGGCAGGTCACGCCGAGACTCCGGAACAGGCTTGAGCGGTCCACTCCGCTTCCGGGGACACGAGGCGGCAAAATGTCCCGCCTCGCCGCAATAGAGGCACAACCCCCCTTGACGTCTCCGCATCCGCTCCTGGGCCGTCAGTTGAGGTCTGGCTGCTCCGAGCTCCATAGGCTCCTCAGCCGTCGCCACAAAACGCTGTGCGGTCCGGAGCGCTGTCGGTGCGAAATGCGGGGGTGCCGACGCTGTCGATGGTTCTGGAAGAGCCCGACGGGGCCGTCGCCGTTGCAAGCGGGCGTCGATGCGCAGGCATTGGGTCACCAGCGCGTCGAGGGTCGGTGGCGCCTCCACACGAACCAGCTCGTCCTGCATCTCGTCAGAAAGGCCGTCCTGGAAAGCGTCCATCAGCGCCACCTCATTCCAAGCCGAATCCTGGCCTAGCAGTCGGAACTCTGCAATATAGTCCTGCAGGGGGCACTTGCCTTGGCGGAGGTCCTTGATGCGCCTCGCTGCCGTCTGCACCCGGAGGGGGTCCTCAAACATGGTGCGCAGGTGTTGTAAAAAGCCCTGAAAGTCCAGGAGCAAGGGGCTATCTTGCAACAACAGGGGCGTGGCCCATCGGGCGGCAGTGCCCGAGAGGGAGCTGATAACAAATGCCACCCGAGCCCGGTCATCCAGAAAATCCTCCGGCCTCATTGCCATAAACAGTTGGCATTGTCCCAAGAAGGCCGGAAACATCTCCTGCTGCCCAGAAAACCTATCTGGCACATTCACTGGGCATCTCGGACGGGGAGGGGGAGGAGGTGGAGCTGCAGGAGCATTTCCCAAAGCAAGTTGGGCAGTTAGCTGTGCTACTTGCTGTTGCAGAAGCTGATTGGCCTCCAGCATCTGCTGTATCTGCTGCTGCAGCTGTTGGTCCATCGTGGGTTAACGATGGAGTATGGGGTGACGAACAAGATGATCTGTCCCCGTCCCCACACACACACACACAGCCAGTCGAGGGTTAAGGAAACACTTTGGAATGCACCCAGTTCTTATCTCCAACTTGGCAGCGATAGACACACCGTCTGCCAAGTTACTTTATTTTCACAAATAGACAGATAAGATACGAACGTTCAAGAAAGTCCAAGCAGAAATAATATTCCTCCCAGCAGTTCCGGACGAGGCTTTAGTGACTCCAAGGTTTTGCTTTGTTCGTCACAAGGATCCTTTGACCACTACCCTCTATTATATAGTCTCTGGGGTGTGGTTCAGTGACTCAGTTCTAATCCCTAGCACGCCTCCCAAGCTGCTGCAAACGTTTATCACGCCTTCGAAGGCGTGCGTCCAGGAATGATGTTTCATTATCACTTTGACTCGAATCAGCTGTTTCCTCTCCCTCAGCCGGCACTTGAAACAATGCCAGAGGGGAGGGGCCTGGAGAGGGAGGCCTGGCTGACTCCTCTTCCTCATGCTCGGAGCTTTCTTCCTCCGATGGGACAGGCTCAGAGGGCGGGGCCACAACAAAAAGACACATTGACTATCAGGAGAGACTTGATAAGTATTTGTTCAACCAACACTTCACTATGTAGCCACCAGAAAGAGTCCAACCGAATTACTTATGGGTCGCCAGTTGAGAACAAATTTAGACAGAATACACCCCGATTATTTGACAGAAACCCTCACAGACTGGGAAAGTACAGTCAGAACCTTTGAGCAAGGTGATCTAGTATATGCCTGGAATTATACCGGTCAACCCATATGGGTGCTGGCACAGCTTACAGAAGTTACGGGTCTCCTTGATGGTGGGCATCTTCGGCACTGGGAGGATAGTAGTATGTTTGGAGCAAGAAGGAACATAGCACATATTTAGCAATTTATTGAAGATACTGGTGAAGATGGGGGCTTATTATTATTATTATTATTATTATTATTATTATTATTATTATTATTATTATTATTATTATTATTAATTCAATTTGTATGCCGCCCCTCTCCGAAGACGCAGGGCGGCTCACAATGCATTTAAAATCATTATAAAAAACATTTAAAAATTAAAAACATTAAAACTCATTCACACCATTTATGGCCGGATCTCGCCGGATCGCAAGATGTAAGACTGTAATACAGTCTTAATAAATTATTTGACAGTGTTGTGGGAATTAGTTTTTAAGCAGAGTGATGGCATTTGGGAAAAAACTGTCCTTGTGTCTAGTTGTTCTGGTGTGCAGTGCCCTGTAGCATCGTTTTGAGGGTAGTTGTTAAAACAATTTATGTCCAGGATGTGAGGGGTCTATAGATATTTTCACAGCCCTCTAAACTAAGCCCACTAAGAATAATTGTCCTTGCAAGAATCATTTGAAACTGTTTTTGAACTGAAGAAGTATCTCTTTTTGGTGGCAATGAAATACTTCCTCCTAATACCGACAGCATTTGTATATGGACTCCAGTATGAGAAAAGGGAGAAAAGAATATTTTTGAAGGTAGAATATCCCTTAGAGTCCACAATCAGAAATTATCCATGTATTATTTGTGCGTCTGAGCCAGTTAATGGTAAAAGAGGATCTGCTTTTTCTGAGTTTATATTTCCAAGAGCAGCTGAGATGGAAAGAATCAGAATATTATGTCCTGTAACAATATAATGTGAACTTAACAGGGCAGGGTAAGAAATGGAATGTGTATTGGATTTCTTGAGAATGAGTAAAATAAATAGAGATGACTATGTCTAAATGTTACTTTAAAACATGTTTAAGACTTCACAAATTGTATGATGCGTTTATTTTAATGTATGTATTATTTGGCATTTAATATGAAAGGATAATTCTTCCTTTTCTCTCTTTATATATAGAGATTCCAATTCTGGATTGAGAAGACAAACAGTTCTTAACTTTGTTACTTTTCTGCCTTTTTACAGAATAATGGGCCAACATAACTTTTTTTAACCTTCTTAATATCTCATTGAGATTTTGAGGAAAATATTGCATTATCCTTTTTTTCCTTTTTGTTTAATTTTCCAGCTCTTGTTTAATGATTAAAAATTGAATTCATTGTTCCATTAGCACAATGCTGCTTAAATAGCCTCTATTTGGGTTGAGGGAATGGCAGGAGTAAAGGCTTGTGATGGACTATCTTTAATCACAATTTGGGATTAAAGCCTATTAATTTTGTATTCTGTAACTTGGGTTTATCCAATGGAAAGTTATTCCCTTGTGTAGACACATGAAGGATGCTTAGTGGCTAAGAAATTAGAAAGCCTCATGTCTTTAACAAACACAAACCTGAAATTCATTCTAGCATGTATCAAAATGATCTTGGATAATTGAATTTTCAGTCTACATTTCACATTTCTGTAAAATGTAGGAAATGGCCACTTACCTCTTAAATGTAAAAAAGCTCAATATTTTGACAGGATGAAGAGCTTTTCTTATCACTTAAGGGATAAGATATTCTAATTATTGTTGGAAATCTCACAAAGCATTCTCAACATGGGCTTGCTATGAGCAGGAAGGTCTCATCCTGATAAGATCTGTTTTTACATTGTTTCAGTTTTTCAACAAGCAAAGAACTCAAAGTTCTTTATTTTATTTATTTATTTTTATGCTAATGAAGGGGATGGAGCAATCACATACCTGCATATAGATTAGGTAATCCAAAAACCTACAGAAAAGATTAAGAAATAATTCTTGCAATTCACAGCATTTGCATAGACAATCATTGCTTCATTCCTCAAATAGAAGATATCAAATGTATAGAAGACCCAAGGAGAAAACAGGCATTTGCAGTTTGATTTGGAGACAAAATGATAATCTGAAAAGCAAGATGAAATCAGTGTTTTGGAAACCCTAGTGGAAGAAGTCTAGTTTACCCTTTACTCTGCCATTGCCATGAAGCATAAGAAATAGAAATGTAGTAAGCACTTCCAAAAATGCAATACATGAATTACAAGATTGAAATGTTCTAACCTTTGCAACGTTCTTTTTAAAAATCATTTTAGTGACATATCCATTGCAATAATTGCTTATTCTGGGCCAGTCTGGTAACTGTTGAAGACCTCGGCACTATCATTAACTTCCCAGAAACAGAGATAACCAACTATCATGCATTATACTCATTATAATAGGAATGCCCTAAACTGCCTTATCCCATATACTATACCACAGATATGTCCGATTACAATGCTCATATCGCAGCCAGTGTGGCTGGCTATACTAACTGGAAATTCTGGAAGCTCCAATTTCATGCATAGAGATCCATCTTTGGGGATATATGTATAATAGTATACAATCTTTCAACCACGACCTAAAACTATGATTAAACTATGTAAAAAAAAAAACTCTGATGCAAATCAGCATCATTATCATAATTTATGTTCTATATTGTTTTACAACCTTTTTTACAGTTCTAAGAGTAAATATATGACGTATCAAAAATACCATTACAACAAATAGTATTACATACCATAAAACAATACTGGACAAAATCACATATAAAATACATATAAGATTTTACAGGGATAGCTTAATCTCCATTTAAAGCCATCCTTTAAAGCAGGGGTCTCCAACCTTGGCAACTTTAAGCCTGGAGGACTTCAATTCCCAGAATTCCCCAGCAAGCAAAGCTTTGACCTCCAGGCTTAAAGTTGCCAAGTTTGGAGACCCCTGCTTTAAACACTAAATACTAATTTCTTTATTGCATTATTTCTATCATCAATTAGAAAAGCATTTTAAAGCCTTTTTATTCAGATTAGAATTCATTGATTTTCATTCCAGAAATATTCACAATTTGGGGCACATCCATGATTCATTAGCATTCTAGTTTATAAATCCAGGAATCCTGCTTAGTCATTGCAAGGCCAGCATTTGGGGAAAGAAAATAGAATCTGCAGATATGAAACAGTTAGGGAAGGCAACAAATGGCCTCTAAATCTTTAGTCCTCACAGCTGTCACTGGTCATGATTGCTAAAAACCGATGGCATGCATTCACCATGCTGGGAATCAGATGGAAAATATAGCCCTAAAACACATACAGGTATATGTCCTAAACAACAAAAACAAATAGTCTCTGTATGTTCTCCAAACTCTGTGTCTCTACAGAACCCTTATCAAAAATTTTGAGCCTGCTTTGGCTATCAAAATCTCATTCAACCCTGAAGTCCACCACATGACCATCTGAATTCTTGGCCTCTCTACTTGATTAACCTTGCAAATTGGTTGGGAAGAAACAGGAATAATATGTTCTAATTAAGTTTCACAAGAAAGACAAAAGAACAATATAATAATGATTAATACACCGTTTTATCTAAAAGAAGGGTCTTTCAAAAACAACATTGTAACTATATGAAAGCAGTGAGAACTGATGAATAACGTGCTTGCTGCATTTTCACTAAAAGCTAAATATAATTACACTGTTTAGATGGAAAAAAGGAAATTGCTCTGGAAAGAAAAAAGGAAAGAGATTAGCATATTTAAATTTACATGCTGGCATGTAGTTCCAGCCATAACCAATGGAACCCACTCAGAAAAAAAAGTGCATCCATATTCTAAATCCATCATAATGTACTGATCCTGTTTGGTTTTTTCAATGGCATTTTAAGTTTCACTAGAGAAGAAATCATTACATAGGAAGATTTTAAGGGTACAATTAATTCAGATCTCTCTCTAGAAACTTTCAGAATGGAAAAGAAGCCTTGTTTCAAGCAAATGCCTGGTCATTTTAGAGTTTCCAAATAAAAAAATACCCTTGTTTTTGTTTCTTTAAATAGTTATTCAAAAAACAGTGTGACAATAATTGTAATCATAATATTTTCTCTACTCAAAATTTATTAATTTTTTTTAATAATAAAGATGAAAGATGTAGCCTAGTGCCTCTCGTATAGAATAATTTGGTCCACAACAGTAAATTGACAAAAGAAAAATATTCAGGACAGAAGTTGAAAATAACTAACACATTTGAATAATTTTCCCATCACCATTACAGTATTAATGTGTGATGTGATAATAAAGATGTTCTTGGGTTGAACTAACTAGCCCTTAGTAACTATAGAATCACAATCATGCAATTTTCTTGACAACATTATAAATGTGGGTTGCCATTATCTTCTGGTAAGGTTTTTAGCTTCCGAATACAATTTAAGATCTGATTATCTCCTGTACAGGTGCTAATCAGGCTCCATAGTTCTTAGCTTCAAGCACAGACAAAGTTAACCAATTGCTTTTAACTGCTGTCAGTTTTTAACGAAAAAGCAAAGGAAAACCCTTTTCACAATAACCAAAAGTGACATTGTGACAAAAGTGATAACAGAAGAATGTATATAAATCAAATTATATACATTTAGGATTATACATATACCAAGCGGTTGTATATCCCATGCAATAGTTTTTCAAATTCATCTATTTAATTGTAGAATTAATACTGGAAGATAACATCGCAAAAAGGATTCTATAATAAAGGGGTCCCCAACCCCCTGGGCCGAGGCTTTTTCACAACTGGGTTTCGCGAGCGGGTGCATGCAAGCTCAACTCACATGAGTGGTGGGCCAGCTTGCCCATGCATGCGCATGCAGCTCAACTAGTCGAGCTGCGTGTGCATGTATGTGCACACTGGTCCATTGCTCATGTGAGTCAAGCTATCCATGCCGGCCCACTGCCTGCATGTTCCCCTCCCCGCCCCCCGCCCCCCGCAGCTGGGCCTCCAAGCTGCAAAGGTTAGTGACTGCTGCTATAATAAATGTAATGTGGCTTTTTTTTAAACTTACTATGCCTTATGAGATCAAATTCTTCAAATGCCATCAAAAATTTATTTCACTAAGTTATAGTAGCACTCAAATCCTTCTTTTGAATATTATAATATGTAAATAATTTGGCTCCTATCTACAGACCATGTGTGTGTGCATGTCCGTGTCTTGGCAAGATTCCCAAAGTTGTTTGTCATTGGCTCCTTCTTTGGATTGAAAGAAAGGAAGTGGCCCAGGGTCACCAAGCTTACTTCCTGTCTGAGACAAGGGAGGTATCATTGTCTTGTACTTTTCATCCTGTTGTCTTAATCATTATACCAAACTGGTTCTCATTTTATAGGTTATTTTGTACAAAGAAAGCAAAGATGTGTGCCTCCTTTTACCCTTTTTCCTGCATCAAATCAGTAAGAATCGGAATGTTGTGTCACGTCAATATATTATATGTAAGTAAGGGCACCTTTTAAAAAGAAATAATTGTAATTCTCAAAGGTAAAATAGAATTAAATAAATAAAAGTCATGGGTAGAAACTCAAGGCTGTCGACTTTCTATAACCTGAATTTACCTGAATATATTGTTTTCTAAATAAAACCCTAGACTATTCTTGGAATTGAGGGATAATTAAAATCATGAAAAAAATCCTAAATCAATTTGCAATCCAAATAAGACAAGATTCCCAACTTCTCCACTAAAAATGTAGCATGATAGCCTTAGATCAAAATCATTTGGTTTATAGTTTACAAGAGGTCCCAAGAAATTATTCCATAATGGAAACTCTACACTGTTCTGGCAAGCCATGATTTACTACACATAAGACCATAATGTGAATAGGACTGTTGGAAAGTATTCAAGAGATTTCAGTTTATCTTTGAATTCTCCTAAATACTTTCCTACAGTCCTATTCACATTCTTCATGCATTCCATTTACACTGTCTTGATCTACTTTAGTTATTCTCCACACATTTAAAACTAGATGAATTTCAAATGTGCAGGACTATAATTCACACAGTTACTTAGCCAGATTTCTTACCCATAAAAGAAATCAACTGCCCAGTGTTATTTAGAATCCCAGAGTCATATTAATGCAGAAGGGTGCTTAACCTTTTTGAGAAAAATGGTCTGCTAGCTGGAGAAAAAGTTGTGACAATTCCAGCTGGAACCTTAGTCATCCAACCTTATTAGATAACTAATAGCAGAGTGTATTAATTACTTAGAATATTTCCTATATTAACCACTGGATTCCATGCAAGCTCCTAAGCAACCATATATAAACCAATAAATAGATATAAGGTCTGAGTTAGATCAGGAATAATTTGTAATATATTAACCTTCTATTGTCTATTCACCTGCAAAGAGTAAGAATCAAATAAAACTAAGAAAGGGTAGAAAGGTCACATCAAATTGGGAGAAAGAAATAGACATGTGAAATTTAAATTTAAAATAAAATACAGTCAAAAAGCACTTGAAAAGGTTGGGAAGAAGAAAAAAGAGCACATGGGAGATGAAGTGAATGTACATTTTTAATTTCTCCTGACCATTTTATTGAAGTAAAATTCCGCACCCTCGAGAAAAGGAAGGAAATCCCAATGGTCATGATCCAGGATAATAACTTTATTAACCTAATGTAGCAAAACCAACGTTCCTTAAGTATTGTTTAACAATCTTTTGAAATCTCTAAAAATAACAAATCAGTGAAACCAGAATACCCATTTTTAGTGTTGCAGTTAACAATGCAGTCTTTAAGCTGAGAAAATTAACTTGCATCATCTTTGCAACAAACATATTCTGATATCACATTCCACTGCAATGTCATTGTACTTTTAACCATTTTATTTCACAACAGATTTTTGACTATTTCAACATTCACTCAGTTCAGTTTATCTTAGCTAACAATAAACAAACCATCAAGCTAAAAATTCATGGCATCAGGAAGTGTTTTTCTAGTAGTTATGTTAAAAAGGATTGTATACACAGTTAAGTATTTACTTTCCAGGAGTCCTATTTTATTAATTTATGTCTGGTTTTTTCATTAGTAAATTAGAAAAACAAGTAATAAATGTAATTGGTTTTATGGGACTTTCAAGTCACATCTTGTCCCCATTCCATCTCTATAATTTAGCTCAACAAAATTGTCTCCTCACTGGCTGCCATCAACAACTGAAAAAACTTTCAGTGTAGTGATTCCAGCTACATACACCAGACATGATACTCTTGGTAGCAGAAGTTATAAGTGTCTGAAATGTGGTAAGTGGTCTTTCCTAACTGTACAACTTGAATGATGGTCAGACCACCCTTCCCCTTCAAAAAGTCTTGTCAGCACACCAACATTGTGCAATTCTGTAAACTGACACCATGTTAATCCTTTTGGAGTGTGAAGATGCCTCTTGGAATTCTAATGGACATCATAACACCACACATGCTAAGTAGTTGAATTCAGAGAGGTGCTATCTTAGTTCATGATGAATAAGCCCAATAAAGCATTACACATAGTTTTAATAACTTGATTCTGTCCCTTTGGATTGTTCATATTGTGAGGTGAAACAATAATAGGAATTGTGATATACTTACCACACAGAAAATAAAACATTAACACTATAATCAAGTTTCTTGTTTTTCTTTAAAGATATTTCACCTCATCGAAGAAGCTTCTTCAGGTTTGAAGAAGCTTCTTGGATGAGAAGCGAAACATCTTCAAAGAAAAACAAGAAAGTCCAGTTGCCTCTTGGGGAAAAAAAGCACCTTTGGGACAACCATGACCTGGATGACTGAGAATCTCCATAGACTACAAGTATTTTTTCATTTTCATTTCCTCCATTTTGGAATTACTTCTGGCTAGAAAAAAAGTAAGGAAAGGAAAGAAGAAAAAATAGAAACTTCTAGTTATGATTAATTTATAACTTAGCTTGAGCTTGTGTAGAATTTGATATGATATATAAGGAATTGCTAGTTATATATCCTTTGGTTCTAGCTAACACATCATAGAGGGAAAGATAATTTCTTAACACTAAGGGTGTCCTACATGTTTTGTGCATAGGGAAGGTGTAATTGTAATGCTATCTGAACAGCATGTTTTTGAGTCTAAGATACAGGCTCTTGATTTTATTATCTAGCCAAAGATTGCAGTCTATGATTGATAAAAAGTGGGAGTATGACTTATGTTGAGACCTACTGAAGGCTTATCATTAAATACTGTGATAGAAAGGTATTCAAAGGGCTACACTAAATGCCATGGACATTGAACTAGCTAGAGTTTTCAAAACAATTCAAATTTGACATGGCTTAAACAATTGTCTTTCTTTTGGAAAACAAAGGGATGGATAATGCAAGGGAAGTACATTAGCTGTGCTTGCAGAACACAACACCTAGATGTGGCTATGTGGCTAGTTAATGGTTAATGGTAGAAAAATTGATTAAATAAACCATGTTTCTCTTAACCATGCAAGAACATCTTTCTTTTATTATCTGAATGCAAACAAATGCAATCAATAAACAAAATTATGAAAACCAAAACATCATCATCATCATCATAAATATATAATTACATACAGAGCATATAAAGTTCTACAACAGCATCTCAGTGAATGGTAGCCATTATCATCTATAGCTAATGTACCAACTACAGAACACTGAGTAATAGCGGTCATCAATTTGTTTTTTCTGTGCTGGAAAATAAGTCTCAGCTGTAATAAAGGCATAGAAACCCTCTTCTCTTTGTCCTGATGTATTCCCTATGCTAGGAATGTAATCCAAAAGAATATGTTCATTTGAAAATATTAAATCTTGTCTCAAGATTGAATCAGCACTTTGCTACACTCCCTACACCCACAGTTAGACAACAGGAGGCAAACAGTTTCAGGTATGCATTTTTGGCATTCTGTTTATAAATCAACTGTTTAGTTAATCATTACACATTTAAAGTAAAGGAGGAGCAGGAGAGGATGAGGCACAATTGCTTAAGTGTGAATTCTTGGTACTCTCAATGGATTATAATTCCTAGGTTTCAGTGAAATAGATGCCATAGTTTAACTGATAATAACTGATATAAATTTGTGATTTAAGTCTTTTGTGATTTAAATACGCTTAAATATTTGTCATTGCATTACTTTAATATATATGTTGTGTATATATAATTTGTATATGATACAATTATACACCCCCCCAAAGTAGATATGGAAACTTATTACAAAGAAACAATGAAGGCATGCAAATTTATTTAATAAAACAAGTTATTTTGATGGCTCCTAAAGCTGATAAGCTTTACAACTAACTATCTCACAATAAACCTGTTAGCTTTTAAGGTATCACAAGACTCTTTCTGACCTTTGTTACTAGCTCTGATTTAAATAGAATGGCTTCCACGCCATTCTGTAGAGTCTTTTAAATTCATGGGCTTTCTCACCTGTGTTTTAATTCAACCTATCAAGATGATGCATAGTTTTAGCGTATGTTAACATATAATAATAATATGAAAGATAACAAAACTTTCTTTACAATTTGAAGACAATCATTGACTGATTGAATAAAAAGCATGAATGAATGAATTTTCTTAAGCAAAGCCTCAATATTTAATCCAGGTAAAAAGGGAAAAGAAGGGAGGCAAACACTAGATCTAATGTGTTACACCCTGTGGCTCTTTTTCTTTTCTTTTCTTTTTTTTTTTAAATTTTTTTATTTAAAAACAAAACATAAAACATCAATCCATCATTCAATATAATTGCAAACAGTGTGTCTATCAGTTACAAGTCTTTTGTGCTTCGTCCCCATATTCAAAGTTTAACAAGTATCTAATTTCTCATATATCAAACAAATAAGTTTCCTCATTTATCCTTTATTTAACTATGGCTTTATCGCTTCATAAAAATTAGTTTCAAATATTATATTTATAAAATTCATTTCATGTTTCATATTTCATTTCCATGTTTTATTATCTAGCCATTGATAAAATAAATCCCATATCTTATAATATTGTTTGTCTTCTTGTTCTCTAATTTCAAATGTCAATCTACTCATTTCAGCACATTCCATAATCTTCCTGATAACTTCGTCTTGAGTTGGTACTTTCTCATTTTTCCAATTTTTAGCAAACACAATTCTAGCCGCTGTTAAAACATTCACAATCAAATATCTCAATTCTCTATTGTATGTTTCTGGCAGAATCCCTAATAAAAAAAAATTCTGGTTTAAAGTCTGTGTCTTTTTGTCATTTTTTCCAACCATGTGTGGATTTTAGTCCAGTATTTTTTGCCTTCTACACATGTCCACCACATATGGTAATATGAACCCGGTGTCTGATGACATTTCCAACAGCTCTTTTTCTTGTCTTGGGCTGCCTGAATTGCAAACTTGCCTCAAGTCAATAGAACCTGCGATTACAGCAAAGCAAAATAACTAGATGTTTCCACGGTTTCTGTATGGGCAGGAAAATTGTGGGAGAGGTAAATTTCATTTACGATTGAAAACAAATATTATGTATTTATTTATTAAATTTATATGCCACTGTTTTTTCTTGTGGAGTTCAATGAACGACATGAAATGTGTAACAAGAAATACATTTGGCAGAGGCTCTTGTCACAGTTTGGAATGAGCAGGGCCATGGGCCTAATAATGGCTCTGCAGATTCTAGATATACATGGTTTTTATAGAGCCCCATGGTTCACTAAGCAGAGAGATGAAGGGACATAAGAGACACTTAAGAGCGCCCTGGAGGAAGAAAAAGGCTCTATCTTGTGGTGTGATGACTGCCCTGGATGCTTTCCCAGATATTTCTCCAGATGTCAACTTGGAGAAGGATGAACCAGTTCCAGGCGTGTCTGGAGTGGGGTGGTCTGAAAGAGATTTGGATGAGCAGCAGGACAGCCCTGAGGCTTCAGGTGGGAAAAACATGCAGATGCAGCCAGTCAGCAATAAGGAAGAGGAACTTTGTTCTGCACCTACACCTGTAGGGCAGAGACAAGGCAGGACCAGAGAAGGTTATCCAGATTACTTGCAAGGAGAAAGCTTTAGATTTCTTGAAGGGTTGCATCAGAAGCTGGATATTTAGCACAGAAGACAGATGGAGGTGAAGCTGGGAACAACGTGTTCATTTCCTAGCTGTGTGTTTCCTGGTCATTGTGATTCTTTTTTTTTTTTAATTTGATTTATATGCCGCCCTTTTCCGGAGACTCAGGGCGGCTTACAATACGTTAAGCAATAGCCTTCATACTTTTGTATATTTATACAAAGTCAGCTTATTGCCCCCACAAACTGGGTCCTCATTTAACCTACCTTAGAAAGGATGGAAGGCTGAGTCAACCTTGAGCCTGGTAAGATTCGAACCTGCAGAAATTGCAGGCAGCTGTGTTAATTACAGCTGTGTTAAACCACTGTACTACCAAGGCTCTTGCCTCACTTTGGATTGACACTGTGCCTTGACTTGCGTCACGCCTGGACTTTTCTTACTGTGTGAACCCTCTTGTATTGTGGATTTAGTTTTGCCTGGTTTATTTTGATTGGGAAACTTTCAAGTGCCTTGTGGACTCATTGGTCATTGCTTGGTGGATTACATTGGTCTGCTTGTGGCTGGACTTAATTCAGACAGTTCTGGGTTTTTGATGAAGGGAGTTGTGGCGGAATATTAATAAAACCATTAAACCACAGTTATGTGTGTGTGTATGAGAGAGGGGGCAGGACAGCAGATGTTGCAATAAGAGTGGTAAAGTGTAATTATTTCTCCATCCTTATTGCATCTGCAAGTCTGACTGGCAGCCCTGTTTAAAGTAACCAGGTCCCTCTGAATAAGGAGGAACCACAGGGGTTGCTGTGAGGAATATTCTCAGCATCTGTTAGATGAAATCGCTCAACTTTGCTTGGACTTGGATTCTGGCTGGGCAGATCCTTTGGAGGTGATAGACACATCTGCATCTTGTTATCTGGGAGGAATTTGTAGTGAGGGTCCTTGGGGTTATGAGTCTGGCCACTGGTGTTCTGGATCCATTCTCCATGTTGTTAGGTCCAAGTGATGAATAATGCCTCTGTGCTGGAGGGAGTGCTACCATCTGTCCTGAAGGAGGCAGTGGTGCATGACCTTCTCAAGAGGCCATCCTTGGACCTCACAATAT
This sequence comes from Pituophis catenifer annectens, assembly GCF_029215685.1. Classification (NCBI taxonomy): domain Eukaryota; kingdom Metazoa; phylum Chordata; class Lepidosauria; order Squamata; family Colubridae; genus Pituophis; species Pituophis catenifer. Next base: position 34,369,896 of record NW_027256886.1, read on the forward strand.
TGGACGTTCATACTGCAACAGTAACAGAATAGCTTATTTCTGCCAAAGCATCCTAGTAACTGATACAGATGTTCAGTTTTCCATGGGCATGGGTTCTCTTTGCCTTTTAAGAAGGACCTAGGAATCCATTACCAATATCTATTCAGCAGTTAAGGATACCTGAAACGGATAAAGGTGTATAAAGCTAATAATAACAAATTTATTTACAGACTTGAACATTATTTAGTAAGAAAAATATTTTTAAAGCTATGTAAACAGTGAGTATAATGCTCTTTGATAAATAATAGTTTGAAGTCCACGTAAACTATAATCTACATCTATATGGTACCTGCTTTTATAATCCTGCTAACTAAGGAATTAATTTGGAAATAATAGGTGCATCCAAGACTACCCTGAATTTTAGTTACAAAACCATATCAGTGATGAAGATTTAAGAAAACCTTGTTAATGGTACTTAGCTCAAGAATAAACAAAAGCCAAACAAGATTTGAGAATGAATTTACCTGCAGAAACCAAACTAAAACAATTGAGAAATATTATATTTTAGCCTTCTGAAGAACAAAATTGCTGAACAGCTCCAGATTTCTCTTGTAATGCAATAGAAGTCAAAAAACAAACAAACAAACCACAGACAGTATCTGCAGATTCACTTTGGACTTTTGTACATGAAACTGTGTGCTTGCCACAAAAACTGCACAAAGCTATTCTATGATACCATGATTACTTGCAAACAAGACCATGTAACTTTCATCAACTTAAGGACTATTGAGATGGATTTGAAATTTTATAGCTTGTAAAAATCCAAACAATCAATATCATTTATGTCGACCAAGTAAACAACCATGTCCAATGTAACCAGGAGACAGCAGCCAACTAGAGAATAGTCTTCATTTAATCAGAAATTCATCAGTTGTGCATGAGTAAGTAGTAAGTAAGTAAGTAAGTAAGGACAGGGTTGCTAAGACGCTTAGCTTGTCGATCGAAAGGTCAGGAGTTCAGCGATTTGAAGCCCTAGTGCCGCCTAACGGGGTGAGCTCCCGTTACTTGTCCCAGCTTCTGCCAACATAGCAGTTTGAAAGCATGTAAAAAATGCAAGTAGAAAAATAGGGACTACCATTGATAGGAAGATAACAGCGTTCCATGAACCTTTGGCGTTCAGTCATGCCAACCACATGACAACGGAGTCATCTTCGGACAGCGCTGGCTCTTCAGCTTTGAAACGGAGATGAGCACCGACCCCTAGAGTCAGGAACAACTAACACATATGTGTGAAGAGAACCTTTACCTTTACCTTTTAAGCAGCTATAGAAATCAAAATTATAAACTAGGTCGAAGAGAAGGACATTGCATGTTGACCTTATTTCTTTCAGTGTGATACTGTTTTATCTACTGTATGTTCACCATGCAAAGTTGAGTGGCAGGAACACAAAGTATGAAGTTAGTGAGTGCTTTCTTGCAAAAATAGAGATGGAAAAGGAAAGCAGTAGCAAGAAGAGCCTCTCATGGAACTTGACATTCTTGAACGACTTTTCCTTCTAAGTGGGAAGAGAGTATACTTCAAACTCTTAAGAACACACACACTTGATCAAACATAATTTCAAATAAATAATAGGAGAGCCTTTTGGTAAAAAGAAAACAACTCATTAGAAAAGAAATGAAAATTTAAAGAAACCCTTTACGAGAACTAGTAAAGTAATTAGAAAGTGTCCATATTATTGGAATTGTGATATTTGAGATTCATAAAAGTGTGGAAGATAAGCTGCAAAAGACAACTACGTTAAGAAACAGAGAACTTTCTTACATCTGCACTACTTGTTGGTTATTTTGACAATGGCAATGGCTCTTGAAGAAACTTTACAAATTGCTAGATTTCTGACGTTGATCTTCCTATGACGTATGACAAATATCTGATCGATATAACATCAAACTATACCTTATCATTTGATAGTCCATATTTTACAATGTGTATAAATAATAGTTTTTTTTTTAAAAAAAAATCTTACTTCATTTTTTCAGACAACCAACCAACCAACCTACCAAACAACCAAACCAACCAGATCTTAGAAAATTATAGCATGTAATCAGGTGCTAAATGAAATTGATCAACATTTAGGGTTGCCTAATCATTCCTTGAAAATAAGAAATTCAGACACTGAAGCTTCCTGCTTACTTAATTATTGAAATGCAGTCATAGGAGAAAACAGCAACCTTTTCAGTGACAATGTGTGATTTATAAAAAGCTGTTGTTCAAATTAAAAAAAACACACCTGTTTATAGTTGTCTGAGTGGCTTGAAATTTCAGCAAAACAATGGTTAAAACCTAAGTATCACATCAAGCTTACCTGGGTGTATACTGTAATCATATAACAACCAAACCTTTACCTATCAGTTACTGTAGAACAGGAGTATCAAGCTCAAGGATCGAGGGTGAGATCTGGCCCATGAAGTGCTTAGATCTGGCCCGCGGGGCCATACAGGAAATAGTTAAGGACCAGCCTGCGGGGCCTCTGCCAGCAAAAACAGAGTCCATGACGGGTGCATGTGACCCTCCTGAGCTCCGTTTTCACTGGCAGAGGGTTGTAGGAGGCCATTGCAGCCAAAAATGGAGCTCACAAGGGCCGCACATGGCCCCCTAGCTCCATTTTCACTGGCAGAGGGTTGCAGTCGTAGTCGAAAACGGGGCTTGGGAGCCTGTTTTTGCTGGCAGAGCGCTTGGATTACCACATGACACAAGTGACATCATGCTGGCCATGCCCACCCTGGCCCGACTCACCCCAGCACCCCCAGAGGTCAAACACAACACTGATGCGGCCCTCAATGAAATCGAGTTTGACATTCTATATGAACTTCTCCATGACGAATTGGACGACTTAAAACAAATAATGTGTCTAGCACAGAAGAATGTGTTCTGTGTACTTTCAGGTAACAGTGAAAACAATTGGAGTGCTTATTCTGCAACTGAAATCACAGCGTAAGTTTTACAGTTTGAAAATAACAGGAAATAGCACAGAAAAAAGAAAAACAGAAGGAGAAACAATTATAAGCTATTGCAACCTCTTTTCAACGGAATGCAAAATGGAACCTTTCTTTCTTTTCTTTCTTTCTTCTCTTTCTTTCTTCTCTTTCTTTTTTTCTCTTTCTCTTTCTGTTCTTCCTTCCTTTCTTCTCTTTCTCTCTCTTTCTCTCTTCTCTCCTGTCCTCTCCTCTCCTGTCCCCTCCCTTCGTCTCCCCTCCTTTCTCTCCGTTCCGCTCCACTCCTCTCCTTCCCTTTTTTCTTTTTTCTTGATTCTATATTGATACAATTTACAGCACTATCAAAAATCAGAAAAAACACATTCTGACTGTGATAATCAAAGATTTTAATGTTACTTTTATTGATTATATTGTACACAGCAAGACATCCTCTCAGAGGGAGATGGGCAGTTAAGAGATATAATAAACAAACAAATGAATGAATGAATAAATAAATAAAAATAGGCATTAGCTACTTAGTGATACTCTAAAAATGGTTCCTCACTACACATGGTATTTTGTATAGCAGTTTGTATTCCTACATGCAAGATATATACTTGACTTTAAATATTTGTGAAATTGGATTTGACATTCCCTCAAAATCTTTCAGTCAATCAATCAGTCAATCAGTCAATCAATCAGTCAATCAATCAATCAATCAATCAATCATACCAACCAATCATCCAATCAATCTCAACACACTGTAAAGATATGAAGTAAATTGGAAAGCTCTATCATATCTTCCAGGATTTTCTTTAACAATTATTTGCTGGAGTGATTTGTGTGTAAAATCTGGCACAGGACTCAGCTGTGTACTCAAAGATCATTAAGAAGTTAAGAAGGCATGGATCTGTAAATATGGATGTGAAGAGCTTCTAGTCTAGAAATCTAAAACTATCTAACACTTTTTCAAATGTCTCATTAAAGCATTTTTTCATCTGCTTTATTCTACTAGTTTCCAATGCCCATATTTTTCATGTTATAATTCTACTGATACTGTTATCTAATTAAATCTTTTACTGAAATAAATAAGATTACAATAATTATTCATATAAATAGGAAAGTAATCATGCTATGTATTTTTGTGGGGATCCTAATTCCATTGGGACCAAATTTAGTCTCTGAAAATTGGTACCTAAATTGCTTTCTAAACTATATCTAAAACTGTTGCCATCTTATGTATTGCCTAATACTGTATGTATAAACCCTATTAAATGAAAATTTAATAATTTAAATTTATTTGTGCCCGTGTAATTTAAAATGGGTTGAAAAGTACATTAAAAAAATACAAAAAAATGCAAATTTGCTTTATTTCAAATTTCAGTGTATCACTTCAACTCTCAATCCTTACTGCTTGGCAATAGAAGATGCTAGTTCAATCTATTCGAAAACAAAATGACAGGCAGCATCAGGTCAGAAAAGACACATCGTGGATTTTACAAATGAAGCAAGCAATCTAAATTCTAGATGATAATGTTTCTTTTTCCTGGAAATGATGGGGATTCCTCTGGATTTCTGAACAAATGTAGATGGCATTATGATCAACTACAGTATATAACATATATTCCAATAAATATATAAGGTGCAAACATATTTGTAAGGAAAGTAAATTTGATTAAACTGTGCAGGGCAAGCAGATCCAATAGTTTATGCCCATTGCTAGTATGATGTAAAGAACTTCCTGTTCTTCAACCTCAAACATTACATATAACAATCCCATAAAGAACATAAAGTACATATTTCGTAATTATAGATGGCAAGGAAACAAGGATTTTCAAGAGAAAACAGAAATACTTGTTCCTCTTATTATGTCAGCAAGTTGCTCTTTTCCGTAGAAAAAATGCTCAATGTTCCAACAATGTTCATCAAATAAGAAGTGCATAAATTATTGAAAGGCTAAACCTGGAACTTTTTCCCCTTCGACTCATCCATCCACCAAGTTAATTCAGAGATACTTGTTTCTGAATGGGCTTAGTCAAGTGGTTGAATTACAGACAGCGTAGCAGATCACTGCTACCACACAACACACTCTACAGGCAAACCTTAGGAATCTTGTTTGTGTTTTTGCTCTTTAACTTCCCAGCTCTATTTGCAAAGAGCCATAAAGATTGTCACCATCAACCCTAACACTTAAAGTTGCCATTGCAAAATGAGAAGGGAGCCAAAGCACTTGTTAATAAGCTAAAGACAACTGAAATGTCCACACGACCTGAAATAACATTAAGCCTTCCATAAATTCTCCAGGTATCAGTTGCTTGCTCCAAGGAAATATTCCCCACTCCTAATTGCTATATGGGATACACAGACAGAAAACAGAAGCGTCTAATTATTAAGCCCCAGAAGACTCATCTTTCCCGCCGGGAACATTGTCAGAGGTTAGAACATGAAATTGGGAGGACTCTTGCGATCTCTTTCAACAGGAATGCAGCTATAGGTCACAAGTAAGTTTGGAATAGGTTGCCGGAGATTCGGGAAAGGAAGATCAAAGGGGGCGATAGCGAAATGTACATCTCTTTAGCCTATTGGAACTGGCGGAGCAGAAGCGATCGAAATGGTAGCTTCGCCGGAGAAAACGCAATGATGCGGGCAAAGAAAACAGTTTCCTTCCTTCCTAGTCACCCATGTGCCAGATATGTAATCCAAATGAGTGTGCACGTGTGTATGCAAAGATTGATCCTCGGAAGTTGGTGTTTGGTTTTTTTTGTTGTTGTTTTTTTTACTCACTTTAAACTGTTGTATCTCCCCGTTTGTTGCTATTGCTATAGGTCGTACTCCTGCTGACTCTGGCCGCGGCCCAGGGAGTCGTCCTGTCGCCTGGCGTGTCTTTCCTTCCTTCCTTCCTTTCGCTCGTTCTTTCTTTCTTTCTTTCTTTCTTTTTTGCCTTTTGTTACCGCCTTGAAATCCAGGCGTTTAAAAGCTGCGTCCTGTACATCTGCGGACGCCTTACGCCGTTCTGCACAAAGGCTGCCTGCCTGAACGAAAGCCTAACTCCCATCGCCACAAAACACACACCCGGCTGGGGTGAGAGAGGAGGGTGGTGGGTTGGTAGGTGGGCGGGAGGATTATGCAAACGTGAGTCTGCGTGCGGGGTGTGTGTGTGTGTGTGTGTGTGTGTGTGTGTGTCTGTGCGAGGGGGGCGCGCAGGGGGCAGAGCCTCGTCCAAGGCCGGCCGAAGAGAGTGGGAAACGCTTCCTCGCCCAGAAATACAGAAGCTGCCCCGCTCCACGATTTGCTACGCTTCCTTTCCTGCCCTGACGGGGAGGTGGGAGTCGGGCTGCCCCATTGTCTCCGAAATCCAGCTTGCTGTAGCCAGCGTGTCTCCCGCCGTTCTTTCCCACGCCCTTCCTGCCCCTCAACCGTCCACCCGGCCACTTCTCCAGCCGTTCCCATATGAGGTCGGAAGCCCCGGCTTCTCCACAGGACTGAGGCGCGGAAAGCTGCGGCGGAAAAATAAGAAGCGCGCCCAAGGCGGGTGGGGAAAACAGAAGTCGCGGGAAGGAGCGAGAAGGAGATGGAGAAGAAGCAAGAAGGACTCGCGGCTTTGGACCCCTCGGCCCCCGCCGGCCGCAGGATTTGATTCGGCGTAAGCGGAGCCGAACACACGCAGCGGCGACTTTGCGGGGTGCCTCCCTTCCCAAAGAACGGGGTTGAGGGGTGTGTGTGTGTGTGTGTGATTCCGCTTGATGAGATGGTGGTAGAAAACCGTATCCGAATCGCGAATTTAATCAAAATTGGTGGCAAAAGGAGTGGAGGAAGGAAGGGAGAAAGAAAGAAAGAAAGAAAGAAAGAAAGAAAGAAAGAAAGAAAGAAAGAAAGAGTCTTTGAACTTGTACAGAGTGCATGTCCTGCCCATCCCCTTCTTGCCCTTTAGCAATAGCAATAGCAGGGATTTATATACCGCTTCACAATGCTTTCCAGCCCTCTCTAAAAGGTTTTACAGAGTCAGCATATTGACCCCAACAATCTGGGTCCTCATTTTACCTAAATTGGAAGGATGGAAGACTGAGTTAACCTTGAGCCTGGTGAGATTCGAACTGCCAAATTGCAGCAGCCGGCAGAAGTAGCCTGCAGTACTGTTTTCTAACCACTGCGCCACCATGGCTCTTTAGAAACAAATTGGAAGCAAGAATTTGGGACACCACAGTTGGACGTATACATACACCATACGTTGTTTATGGAAGAGTTGGTCAACAATGAAAGTACACACCAATGACCATTATATGCATTTGCATTTGGGCTCAAGTGTTACAAAAAGGGTTGCACTTTCCTGGCAAATAGTCTCTGATAACCAATGATGTTCAAAAAGATGAAAGATATCCACACTTTTCAGTAGTGATGTCAATTACCATTTGCACCATTCTATTCGCATAGTGCCTTCCCTTCTCAGATGGCAATCCCACCTCAATTCAACATTATTATTTCAGATAAAATATTGTCTACCTGTCAGGAAAATAACAAATTACAGCAGGATTTCAGGAATACATTTCTCTGTCCTACCTACACCTATTTATACACATTCTTCCTCTTGAGGTATTTTGTTTGGATTAGCTACAAACATATTTACACGCCTTGCTATTCCTTCGCAGGATAAGCAGTGTGCAGAAAAAGAAGTATTAAGCAAAAAAAAGGGGCAAGAGTTAAGAAAACAGGAAAGGAAGTCCAACTAAATCTTGCTTACATCAGCCCTATTCAACATACTTCTTCATGCTTTTGTCTTTTTGTAAACCATTCATGCTTCCATCTGATCTGTAGCAATTCAAACACTATACTATTTAAACTTCTACCTGATCACATAGCCATAATGACGTTGAAAGACAAATATTATTTGAATATTCTCTGATTTGTCCACTTAACATGAAAAAATGTTTTGATAAATTAGCATCAACTAAACATCACAAGAAATATATTTAAACCCTGAATAACTGATATGCTAACATGGGAATTCCAAAGCTTATTTACTTAAATGCTTGCAACTATTATACCCAACCTAATAATATCACTTAATTTGTTCTTTAAAATGTAGGCATGAAATAAATCTATACAGGTAGTCCTTGACTTATGACCACAATTGAGCCCAAAATTTCTGTGGCTCAGTGAGACAATAAAGTGAATTTTGTCCCATTTATGGCCTTTCTTGTCATAGTTGTTAAGTGAATAACTCAGTTGTAAAGGTAATTTTTTTTTTAAAAAAAATTGATTTATATGCTGCCCATCTCTGGAGACTCAGGGCAGCTTACAATGCATTAAGCAATAGCCTTCATACTTTTGTATATTTATACAAAGTCAGCTTATTGCCCCCACAATCTGGGTCTTCATTTTACCTACCTTAGAAAGGATGGAAGGCTGAGTCAACCTTGAGCCTGGTGAGATTTGAACTTACAGTAATTGCATACAGCTTGATGTTAATAACAGTGCTTTAGTCTGCTGCGCAACCATGATTAACATGATTGTTAAGTGAATCTGACTTCCCCACTGACTTTGCTTGTCAGATCATAAAAGATGATCACATGACCCCAGGACACTGCAACCCTCAAAAATATAAGTCAGTTGCCAAGCATCTGAATTTTGATCTCGTGACCATGGAGATGCTACAATGGGCATAAGTGTGAATAATTGTCATCTGTCACCTTTTTTAGTGCCATTGTAACTTCAAATGGTCACTAAATGAACTGTTGTAAATTAAGGACTAAGTAATGTATTTCAGCATTCACAGTAAATCAGATATTTTAGGTGCAGATAGCGCATTTGGACAAAACTGTGAAATAAAAAAGATGTTTTAATTGGATGTACTGATATTCTCCAGTTTTAGAAAATAGAAATTCTTGTGACAACTTAATTTAAAAAACTGATTGTGTATGCACAGTGCTAAAGCTGAAAATTAGGAAAGCTAGCATACCATCATATGACAATCCTAATTTAGATAAGGGAAATGTAGGAATTCTTCCCATGAAATTTCCTTAATAATTTACTGATTTGCTGGAAATTCCTTAAAGTTTTTTGTTTTTTTTAATTTGATTTATATGCCGCCGTTCTCCGGAGACTCAGGGCGGCTTACAATGCGCTAAGCAATAGCCTTCATTCTTTTGTATATTTATACAAAGTCAGCTTATTGCCCCCACAACTGGGTCCTCAATTTACCTACCTTAGAAAGGATGGAAGGCTGAGTCAACCTTGAGCCTTGGCGAGATTCGAACCTGCAGTAATTGCAGGCAGCTGTTCTTAATAACAGGGTGCTTTAGACCACTGTACTACCAAGGCTCTTCATTCCTTAAAGATTGGCAGTTTGGAAATTCATTTAATGTTGAGATAGCATCGTAGTCTGACAGTCTGCAAAAGAACCGGTCTTGAAGCATCCTGACCCCGAACAACCCGTCCAGAAAGTTCTTCCCCCTGGGATGTGCTTCAGCTCGAAGCTGAAACGATTGAAGTATTGGGCCCACCGGACTTGCCTGGGCGATAACTTCCGTGGGGTCTTGAGGGCCTCTAGGTTTTTGTGGTCAGTGCAGACCTTGAACGGTGTCTGGCCTCCTTCTAACAGGTGTCGCCAGGTTAATAGCGCCCATATCACCACGAACGCTTCCTTCTCCCATGCCGCCCATCGTCTTTCTGTGTCGGTGAGTTTGCGGGATGTGTAGGCACAAGGTTGCAGGTCCCCCTGGCTGTTCTTTTGGAGTAGGACTGCCCCTACTGCTACATCGCTGGCATCTGGATGACAAAGGGTTGTTCGGAGTCAGGATGCTTCAAGACCGGTTCTTTTGCAAACATTTGTTTTAGTGTCTCGAATGCCTGTTGGCAGGCCGAGTCTCATTGTAGAGGCTGTCCCGGGTGGGGTTTCGTTGTCGTACTTCCTGTCTTTAGGAGGTCCATCAGAGGTTTGGCAATTCTTGCAAAGAAGGGGATGAATTGCCTGTAGAAGTTCGCGAACCCCAGGAAGCTTTGTAGTTGCCTGTGGGTGTGCGGGGGTCACCAGTCTAGGACTGATTGTACTTTAGCCGGGTTGGTAACTTCAGAAAGTTACCAACATGGATATCTGTATCTAAGTGTACTAACATTTCCTCAAAATTCACTGGTATTTTTAAAATCATCAATATATCAATATTAATTTAAGAAACAGAATCTGAAATATTTACATTGAAAATACTGTTTCCCCAGAATAATTCTTCCAAAATATGTGAAAATATTCAAGCACCAAGTTAGAGTGAATAGGAAGAAAACATTCCAAAAAATTTAATTACAAAAGTGTAGTTGCCTAAAACAGTCCACCCCACCTCCAACCTTTTGGGCACCAGGGACTGGTTCTGTGGAGAGAGATTTTTCCGTGGACTGGAGGAGGCGTGCTTTCGTATGATGCCTGCTTCCCGCGGATGACTTCACTTGTTTGTGCGGCCCAGTTTCTGGCATGCCACAGACTGGTGCCAGTCCACTGACCAGAGGTTGGGGACCTCTGGCCTAAAAGATGTACTCTTGTCTTAAGCAAAGATCTCCACTGTGAAAGAATATTACCCCATACAGGTAGTCCTCGACTTAAAACAGTTTGTTTAGTGACTATTCAAGTTACAATGACAACTGAAAAAAGTGACTAATGACCATTTTTCACACTTACAAACATTGTGGTATCCCCATGATCACATGATCAAAATTCAGGCACTTGACAACTGACTCAGATTTATGACATTTGCATCATGTGATCGGATTGGAATCATGTGATCACCTTTTGCACCCTTCTGACAAGAAAAGTCAAGAAAATTTATTATTTTTTAGGATATACAGAATATTCCACCTTTTCTATGATTTATATTTCACCTATCAGCTGAAATGCTCTAATTTCATAAAATCTGTTTTACTGTCTTTTTGCATCATATTTCTGCTTTCCATCCAACTCTCTGCCTGCACAATTTTATAACTAAAATGGATTTCTGACTTCTAGGATTTTTTTTACTTAAAATAGCTTCTTAAACTATCTTCTGCTTTGAAAATCTCAAGAATACATGTACTAATTACAAATGTAACTTCTTACTGGGCATATGCATATGCATCAGTACTGACTATAGAGTAACAGGGAAGATGCCAGAGGCATGATTGCATTGCCTTGAATTGTAGTATGGCATTAATTTTGATATGATATCTGGATGCAGTTAAGTTTTTTGCTTTCTTACTGAAAAGAACATTACCAGCTAAAAATATACTTTGATTGTTTTGGTCACTAATCACTATAGTTTTAATGTCTGTGTTTGCTCAACTTATTTATGTCTGGAGTAATTCCATATTTTGCTCCTATAATCACCAACATCAAAGAAAAGGATAAACAATCAGAAAATATGTATCCTTGGAAACATGTAGAGGCTACTACAACAAAAGTAGGAAGTGACCAATGGGAAAGTAAATGAGAGCCAACATAGGAAAGGGCTAGTTGTGAATCTCAGCCAATGCAGTATTTTTAGCACACAGCATGAATTTCTGACTCTTTTCTCTTATCCTTCCCAGTAGGGAATTCAATCCTGACTGGGATCTTGTGATGGCGCAAAAAGTATATCTCTCCCTCCTCTTTGTAACTCACACTTTCCTCACACTATTGCACTACTTAGCACCTTTGCTGAGACCCATGTCTGTTAGCTTTGATCTTTACCCAGGGATACTTTCTCAACTCGTGAAGGTTTCATTTGCAAACTACATTCATTTTCAAACAGAGTTACTTATATCAGGGGCTGTCCTCCAAGAGTAGCATAATTAATCAACAGCAATTTGTCTTTAACCACTCAGCTTAGCTTAGTTCCTTAGAAAGAATCTTCCTGGATTTCACCCCAATCACATAGCTGAACTTTCATAACTACTGTTTTATCTAACACCTGTCCTTTTTAAGATATTTAATATGAGGTATTGACTCATCCAGGTTCTGACCTGGTTTGTGGCCCGTCAGCGGCCAGCAGATCTGGCATCAGATTCGGACAGTGAGAAGGTTGGGGAGGAACATGGGCCAATCCAGGAGTCTGGGGGAGGCTCTGATGAGAGCTCTGCATTGGAGGCAGAGTTGGGCCAGGGCCGTCTGACAGTTGTCAGCTGCCTGTGAAGTCAGACATCAGTGAGGCAGAAGAACAGCTGGGTCTTGTCCCCAGTGTGTGCATGCACAGAGCTGCCAGGAGAAGGGAACAGCTAAGAAACAAGGGTCGGCTCAGGAGTAAAGCCACAGGTGGACAGTGAATGGCCCCTCTCATAGGAAATAAAGAGGAGCGAAGTGGAGGGGAGTTTGCAAGAGACAATTAGTTCATTTGGGTGAACATCTGTTCCTACAATCTTGCCCAGTATTGTCGGTTACAGTGTGGAGTCTGAAAGATATCAGCCTGTCCATCTCCAAGCCTGATAAAGGTCGGTAATTGTGAACTATCTTACTTACTTTTTATTAAAAAATGAACTTAAGAGTATATTTGATTTGCTATATGTATGCACACATTCTGAATTCTCTGAATTCAAAATAGAAAGTAATGTGCCAGATACCTTGTTATTTTCTAGTTGCTATGTATGTTGCTATGTACATATGTTGGCAAAAAGAAAGTCAACCACTCTAAAAAACTTGTTCACCAATGAAAAATTCAGTCTTTATTGAATTGTGGCAGACAGGACTCCTCTTACCTCTACAGAGTTCTGACATAACTATGTGCCAGATGCAATTACAACAACAACATGAATTGTTAAAAAAAAAAACAATTTTAAAAAGATCAGGTCCTGTTGGCAAGATGAAGACTATGCAAATGATTGTATACTACGCAGATGATTTGCCTGACTGGAGATAGTGTTTGATCTACTTGCCTGTTTTGACATCAATAAGTGTGACTTACTGAATGTGTTTGCTTGAAAAATGGGTTCATATGAACTGATTTATGCAAACCCCAGAACTGTGGAGGCAATAATTAAATTCAGAGTATAACGTTAAGAATATCTGTGTTGTTCAACTAATGGAGAAAGGAACAAAAAAGAAAAGTTGCATGTGCTCAGGAAAAAAGTAATGAGTGTATTTAGGAAGCTATTAATATGATACCATCTGCTTCTTTTGGCGGTTGACTAGAATGTTTATAAAAATATCAAACTCTATATGGACCTTTTATTTAATATTTTATTTTGATTCTCCCCATGTATGCTAATGGAGACATGACAACTAGGCTGAACAGATGAACGAAGGCATGCTGTTTGTCCATGGTTATGCTGCTTGCTGACTTCCTTCTGTTAGTGAGGAGGTATTGTCCATGCTTGGCAGAATGCAAATGTGAGAATGATCACATATTTAGCTGTAATAAAGCAATGTGTTTTCCAATTTTCAAGCATATGTGATACATCTCCCAAATATATATTTAATTTAAGTGGATGAATCACATATCTGACTGAGAAAATATGGAAATGATTGACCAGGCAAACATCAGAAGAGCACATCAGTGAAACTACATATGATCTATTATCCAATCAAACTTTTGATGAAAACCATACACAAAATACTAATGCAGGAGACAGATTAGAATATGTGGAAACACCATTCCCAACCATCAATCAGCTGACATTTCCCAAGAAGTTGCAGGATGCAAATTCCACACAGATTATAAATACTCAAGACAACCCTTACTTCTGAATTGTTGCACTGCGAAAGTATTGCTGGAATACAAATTAAAACCAGTTCTCGAATTCTACTTTGATAGAGATAATTTGAACCCTGGAGAACCACAACTAAAAGTAAGCTCAATAAACTAATGCTACCATTATCCAAAGATATCTCTCAAAAATCTTTGTAATTGGGAAGATGACAGGAAGAGGAAGAAGTATGGCATGAAAAGATAAGAAGGAAGGCTGAAGTGTAGGACTCCATCTTGACTTAGTTTAGCGCACCAATAGAATGTGTTTGGCCAATGTCAAAAAACAATATATAGCTGTTTTCCTAAAGATGCAGGTACACAGATTTCAACCTAAAGGAAGCATAACATAATAATATATTGTTATGATTTGTGGTGACCATTTATTTTTGAAGAATGGATAGCCTTTTGTTCTGTTCATGGATATTCTTCCTTATATCTATCTGTTAGATTTCTCAATGCATTTATGAATATTTTCAAAGCATGAGACAGTATTAAGTGCTTGGAAAATGAAGTCATGGTACAGATTGTGTTCTGACCAAATGAGTGTAACAGTATGATGACACTCATGTGATAGAGAGTTATTTTATGGAAAAATCTGTAAGTAGAAGTTTAACATGCAGCCTGGAAAAATGAAGAGGTTTTTTTAGATCATTGGGTGGCAAAATTGCAAGTTTTACAACCCTATCTAATGTGACACATATTTGCTGGCTGTGGAATCTTAAAGTTGGTTCTTCCAGATGCCTTATTTCACTCTCGTGCAGATCAAATGGGGGCTGGAATCAGCAAACCTCATATTCCATTCGAATTTTATTTTCAGGCTCAGCTTTTTAGACAATAGATCGTGAACCTGTTTCATTGTTTGCCATAATCTTAACTTTTCACCCTAAAGAATGAAGAAATGAAGAACATTTTCTAACTCTGATTCTATATTTCTCTGGATGCAAATTTAGTGAAAAGATGGAAATATGAAGAAATTAAGCAAAAATGAAATCAGTAAAACAGTGCTTGTTTTTTTCCCTTGGTCAAATTATTTTTTATTAAGTTATAGAATATTATACAATTCAAAATACAAAAGTAAATAGAAGAACAATGGGGGGGAGGGGAAAGGGGGAAGTGAAGTGAAGTGAGGAAAGATAGAAAAAAATAAAGAAAAAGAAGCATTGACTTCCGACTCTATTACAGTAAAATAAGGCATTAATATCAAATCACAGCTTTTTGCTTTTTCATAATAGTATGAACAAGTCATTTCTATAAAGATCTATCAATCTAATCTGTAAAACCCAAAGTCAGAGTTACATTTTTTTCCACATTAAGCACGAAGTTCAGAAGCGGTTTCCATGTGGAAACAAAAGTACTTATGTTCTTTTCTTTAATTATAGTCAGAACAGTGCTTGTTTTTAAGGTGTTTGCATGAGTGTACTTTCATGCATATTTAATAAGAGGAAGTTTTTGTGATTTAATTTTGTTTTTATTCCGCCACCTTGACTAAACAGGTAGTCTTTGACATGAGGGTTACAACCAGTCCAACGAGTTCTGGCCATCTGAGCACTACCGCAGCCATGTGACCTGGATGCCTGGCAACCAGCTCACACTTATGGCCAATTGCAATGCTCCTTGATACACGACTGCCATTTGTGATCTTCACAGCCAGTTTTTTTTCTACTAGCAAGGAAAAAGCTAAAATAACCTAAGATGGATGGTATTTCTAAAAAGAGGACAAATTAAAAGCACAATTACAAACCATCAGACTCTAGAAAGATTCTGATGAATGATCTAGAAGAATGTTTTTTCAGCCTCAGCAACTTTAGGATGTGTAGACTTCGACATGGGCTTGAAGTTTAAGTCCACACATCTTAAAAGTTGCTGAGTTTGAAAAACACTGATGTAGAATACAGAAACAAATTAGAAAATAATCTTGATAGATTAAAAAAAAAGTGACAGTCTGAAAAGAGCAGAATGAAATTTAATAGAGACAAATGCAATGCTTATGCTTAGGAAAAACAAACCAGTTGCACAAATATAGAATTGGGAACAGATGGGCTAGTAGTAGTAGGTGCGAAAAAATGTGAAATTGCAGTTGATGACAAGGTGAATATGAATAAGCAGTAGCTTATACTGAGGTTACCAAAATAGACAAACACAATTTTAGTCTGCATGAACAGCAGCATCCTATAATTATCCAAAAGAAAGATGACTCTGAATTTAAGATACTTTCCTCCAAAAGAAAATTCAACAGACAAGAAAGTTTAAGAACATAGAAAAAGAATCTTCTAAATTGGTCAGCTGCCCTGCTTTGCAGTTAAGACTGTCAGATGCCATTCCCCCCACAAATAGGTCCATGAAACACTCTTATGTATTCACTTATGTGTCTGTGTGTATGGGCTGGCTAGGTGCCACAATAAAATAAAATGAAATAAATTGGATGGATGGATGAACACAGATTAAAATATATTACTTGTAAAACAAAACATCTATTTTGTGAAATTAGTTAATTCCTTATATGATAACAAATACCAATGTAATTTGACATTGTCTTTTTCCAGGATTTTTTTTGTCTGATCTTTATTTATTCAAGTGTTGACCAAACAATTTTGTTTAGCTTCTTCAGAAAAGGTTTCTTAGATCAACCCACCTGCTGAAACACACTGCTGTTAATACTGAGGATGGGCTGTTATAGCCACGTTGCTCCATGTAAGCATCTGTAAGTGATTCAAGATGGCGTGCAAAAAGAATTAAAAACTCTATGACATTGTGAGAGTGTATATTTTTCAAATGATTTTTTTTCCTTAGAAAGCATGATAGTCATAGGCTGTTGATTCCAAATGACAGCTCTCTTACTTTCTCATACACCAAGAAACAGCTTGCCTTCAGAAGTTGTAGGTGGAAGTTTTTAAGAAAAGACTGGGACAGCCACCTGTCTGAAATGGTATAGGGTCTCCTGCTTGATCAGGAGGTTGGACTAGAAGACCTCCAAGGTCCCTCCAAGGTCCCTTCCAGTTCTATTCTAATTACACTAACTTTGGTGTGACATTTAGTGATGCACACCATGTCCTCAGATAAATACTTTGGTGGTGATAGTAGCAGTAGTAGGTGTAGGAGTGGATTTATTTAGGATTTATTTAGGCAGAAAAAGCTAGGGATAAGAAATCACTTGTGATAGACTGACGTTAGAACTGAAAAATAAAGGAGAGACAGAATACTATGAGATCTGGAATAAATTTTACCAATGGTTAGACTTAATGAATGGAAGTCAGAACAGATAAGAACAAGGATGTATAGATCGAAACAAGATGCAATATATGTAATATAGTATGTATCTGTAAACAGGTAAAAGAAGTTAAGTATGTGTATAGAATTAGTAAGTAGTAATGTATATTTTGTATGGTGGAGATATTACCAAGAAGGTTCCACCATGTCCAACTTTTGTTTTAACAATAAAGGTTTAAAAAAAAGAAAGAAATCACCTTACCAAACAGCATGCTTCTTGTGCCTATAACTAGATTTTTCTCATCGTTTTGTTATCTAAAATGGGCATGTTTTCAAAATTACCATAAAGTATTGAGCTAAGAGTGATTCACAATATAATAGATTAGAATAAATGAGTAAAAATAATTTCATATTTTAGATTTATGTTCCTACCTTTCACATACCAGTGTCTCTTTAAAAAAAGAAAAATCTGATTTAAATAAAATAAAAGCTCATTGCTTTCACACCCAAAACACGACTGTAATGCCAGTAACAACCCCAAGGTAAGAGTTCACGATATTCATCTCAAAGGTTCTCACAAGCTTTTGAGCTGGAGTTCTGAACTAGAGGCTTTCATTTTTAAAGCTATTTCTATCAGGTAAAGGGTGGAAAAGGCATTCTGGATGATGCAACCTAAAAAGGCTTTGGTCTAATCTTAGAAGCTTTTTTTTTTTTTTTTAAGCCTTTGAGCCAGTGCTTATTCCTGGAAACTGTTTGGAAAAGTCCCTGCAGTTTTCTTAGCAAGAATTTGGAAGTGAATTGACATTGAATGCTTACTATGGCTAAGAGACTTACCCAGCTCACTTTGTGCCTATGGCAGAACTAGAACTTCCTTTTTCTCGCACTCAAGTCTGGTGCCTTAACCACTAAATCAAACTGGCTGAATCAGAAGCTGTTGGTATAGGTTAATTATTATGCACTGTGCTTGTTCCTTATTCCAGTATATCCCAGGTTTGATGTATAATTTATTAAAAGAGGGAGATTCCATTATACACTGAATTTTTTTCTTTGTACTGAAAAACTTTGAAGAAAACAAGTTTTATCCTGGTATTTCTATTGTATAATGCCTCACCAGAACAATTTATCCAGTACTTAACACATCTATTTTACAATTATTCAAGTACTGGATGACACAGAGTCTAGTAAGTCATTATAAACACCAAAGTGGTACTAACACTTCATGTGATTTTGATACTATATTCTCTGTCAATGCAGTCTAAGACTGCATGGGCTTTTTTGGAATCTACAGCACACTGCTGGCTCATATTTAAATGGTTGTCTAGTAGGACCGCTAAATTCCTCTCACAGTTACCACTGTAGAGTGAACCACATACTATCTATTCTATATCTGTGCATTTGGTTTTCCTTACCTGTGTAAAACCTTACTTTTCTCACCACTGAATTTATTTTGTGGGATAGGGCCCAGGTTCAAGTTTGTTAAGATCCTTCTGGATCTTAGCCTAACTTCTAAAGGGTTGGCTATTCACCCTCATCTAAATCATTTACGAAGATGTTGAAGAGTACTGGACCTAAGACAGAACTTTGGGATATCTCACTGCATGCGTTCCTCCATGTAGATGTAGTTTTATTGAGAGTGCATGTTTCTGTGGGTGGACTGGACGTTTCAAGACTTACTAAACCTTACCTTACTCACTACACTCTACTTGTACTGAATGTAGTATGTAAAATGAAGAGAAAAAAATGAAATAGCTACACCAGGATGATAATAGCTGCATTATAAGTCAAAAATTGCAATAGCACTTAGACATATATTGCTTCATAGTGCTTTACAACCCTGTCTAAGTGGTTTACAGAGTCAACATATTGCCCCCCAAAATCTGGGTCCTCATTTTATTGACTTCAAAAGGATGGAAGACTGAGTTAACCTTGAGCTGATGAGAATCAAACTGTTGGCAGAATTAGCCTGAAAAACTGTATTCTAACCAGTGTGCCACGATGACTCTTTTTAAAAATAAAATCTATGTGTGACAATTTTCTTATTTTTTTAATTATAAGAAGGAATGATTTTGTCACCACTGCTTGGTTTATTTTTTTTATGCAACTAGAAGTAAATGCAGCCAAGAAATCTTTAAAATCCCAATTCTTTAGTCTAAAACATCAACTAAGTCAGAATACTCCCATTTGTTAAATAAAAACAAAGGAATATTTATTTAAGTCTAGTTATCTGTGGATATTTACCATTTCCATGATATAAGCAAGCAGCAAATTCAATAGAAATGGGATCTTAGTCAGGGATGGGTTCTACTTACGTTTACTACTGGTTCACAACGGGATCTCGTTGCGCAGATCATCTATGACGACATCTGGTTAGTAAAACTGGTTTTACTACCAGTTCACAAGAACCGGACCGAACTTGGGGCAACCCACCACTCGTCTTAGTATATTGGGAGCTATCTTAGACCATTTATACTTTAGACATTAAGTAAAATAGGGATGGCACAAAAAAGGGTGTTCTCTTTCTCAAAATTGCCTTATTTGCCTGAAAACATGATCCTAAATTTAAACTAATTCATCACAAAGGAAGATTAAACAGCAACAGGAAAAAGATTTTTTTTAGAAAAACTTTTACTCAGTTTAGTAATTCTCTTTAAATTACTTATTTTATATAAGAAGTTCCAACAAATCATTGATTTCTAGTTTTATAGCTATGTTGGGATTTACATGTAGCACAGTCATGTAAAAGCTGCTTTATAATTAAAAAAACTCAACTAATCTACAACTTTAGGATTATTTGGACTTTTCTCTAAAGGATTTTATATAAGATTTTATATAACTATTTTAAAATCAGAATTTGTAAGCTATGCTTATTTTATGGAATAATGAATATTTACAGATACCTGTAATATTAAATATATATATATATTTCTGAATGCATGACTGTACTTATGTTTGCATGTAAGTGGTTAAATGCCAAGGATAACCTGATTTGTTTGATCTACTGCTTAGATATGAGTGGTGTGTTTGCACTCTGTGCATATTCTCGGTTCTTCATGATGTTGAAATTCAGGTTTCCTATATACATGCAATGAATGGCTTCATCCTCAAAGAAACTCTAGTTCATCTGGATGAAAAAACAAGCACAGCACTGTATACACATAACCCTTAAGCATATCAAGCCATCATCCATATAATGTAATTATTATTTTTTTGAGATCAATATTATTATTGATATGCCATAAGCAGTAATTTATAAACTGCAATGTTTGGTTTCACAAAACTAAGTCACAGTAAAACAATCACATTATAGTTTAGTGCAATTTCTATTTCCAACCAATGACTAAAACTAAGTCCTTTTTGAAATTTCATATCTGAAAAAGGATTTGAATTTGCATCACCATAATTTTAATTCACCCTGCTAAATTCTATGCCCAAACTGAGATTATATTTGATTTTGGAGTAGTGGGCAATCGCCATATTGCTCAAAATATTAATGTGGACAGAATTGAAAACTACATTTAATGTATACCTAATTAAGAGAACATATTTTAGCATTTGTTAAGATAATTTTTCCTTGTGTCACACTAAAATTTGTTATTTGGGATTGCCTTTTAAAAGGCTGTGGAAATTTCACTTAAGACTTTGGGAACTATTTGCCATTATAGAAATCACTTATCTTTGTTACATACAAATGCAGAATATCAACACCCTTCATTTATTGAAGATCTTCCTAAATTACTATAGACTACCGGTATTACTTGATACATTAGATATTATTAAGGGATGTATGGTAGTTTGTGGATGTTTTTAAGGCTTTCATCTCTTTTCACCATAATTTGCTCATAAGGAGTGGCCAAAATTGAAGGAAACTATCAAAAAAATAACCATGCTCATCAGAAAGTAGATTATAATGTAGATTTCTAAGGTCAGGAATTTTCAGCAACCTCCTGGTCAATAACATCTGAACATTTGATACCATGATTCTAATTTGGATGAGAGAGTTATTGCGTCTCACAAGGCAGCATGTTTCAAATGCTTTCAGATAATCCAGCCAAATATAACTCATTGTATCATTTACATAATATTTCCCCTTTTGCAGCTGAGAGTCAGGGAGCTGGTCAGATCACAAATTGTTCCACTAGATATGTTTGATGCATACAGAATGTGAGCCAGTATCAAAAGGTAAAGCAAAGTGACACTTTTATGCAAAAAATGCATGAACATAGAAGGAAAACTGTTTGTTCTCCCCTGTAAATTTAACATCCAAAACTATAAAGTAGATATGGACGAGTATGGCATGTCCCATCGATAATCTGTGTCTCCTGTATCTATTTTATTATTTCAACCATTAAAATTTAATAATAATCTGGATTTTTCATTATCATGATAATTTCTGTAGGTTTTTTTGTATAGGTTGGTATAATGTATTATATTTCATCTTCCTTTTTGCCTTAATCCAACTGTAGAAACAAAAGCCAAACCAAATCAAAAATACATAAATTCATTTGGCAAATTTGATCATGCCTTACTCCAGTGACATTGTTTATTTTACCATCACACTTTTGTGGTGCTTGCTGCAATAAAAATAATTAAAAATTCAGGCCCTTGATAGCAACAAGTTACTTTCTCTACAGCAAGTAAAAAATAAGCCACATTAGATCTTAGTGGAATGTTTAATTCTTGAATTTTCACTGTGATGTTGCATATTATGCCAAAATCTTATTTTAAGAAATTTTATCATTAAAGCCACAAACTGGCACATTTCTTTACAACTTTTAAATAGCAAGTGATTAAAATACTCTGAAATTAAGAATAACAATGGAAGAGTGATTAAAAAACACCCAGCACTGAACTAGCAGACTTGGTAACAAATATAAAGGGCAGCATCTTAATTGACAGTTCCACATGCCTCTTTGTAAGAAGTGATCCAAAGATCACTATTCTCTCCACTGCATTTCTGATGTGCCTGCAAACTGCAGAGGACCTCACCTAAACAAGTGGTAAGAAAGATCCATTTTAGGGTAGATTATTGCACTGGGCTGTACTTTTCTCCAGAAATTATGCTTGTCCTCCATGCTCTAATATTTTCATCTATTATGATTTTAAATATTATTATTGACTAAACTGCTTAGTTGTCTTCATTTGTCCACAGGCTCTAAACTGTCTGAATTAATAATCACAGATTGAACATTTAATAAATTATAATTTTAATGTTGTAGAATGTAGCAAGTTTGGAATCTTTTTGAGTTTTATTGATTACAAATTAAAAACTTTTAGGTATTTTCTGGCCAGTCATTAGCTGCACAGCGCAATCTTATCAACCTGATAAACTCCACTGTCTTCAAAGCAACTAGCTACAGAACTGCAATTTGAATCAATCAGTTTAACTAAAAGTTTTATTTCATGATGCAGTGAGGGATTTGCTCAGAAAAGGAAAAGATTGCTTTCCTTGATAAATTGTTAAAGAAAGCCTCTGTTCTGAGTGCCAATTTTAGAAATTCCCAATGTATTTTTTGTTTCAATGGAGAATATGGCATTCACATACTTTCCTTTTGGATTTTATTTTCCTGCAATCATGTTGCCTTCTCTGAAGACCTCTGCCATAATAAATTCACTCATAACTTTTAGCAAAAGAACTGCAGAATATCTGTATGTTCCCTGAGGATTGGTGACATCATGATACATCATGAGATCAAGGATAGCATTTGCACCCATTCATATCTGTGTAAGATGGGTATGCCATGAAAAGGAAAATGCATATCTTTTCTTGTACATCTTGACTGAAAGCTTTTGTTTTGTTTATCAACTACCCAAATGGGGATGCTGACTAAGTTTTGATAGTTATTAGTGGCTTGGAAAAAGGGGTAAGATGCATGCCTAATCCAATTTACCTCTTAAAATTCCATAATCTTATTTCACATCCTAAAATGGATCAAAAGAAAGTCCATTGTACTTCATGTCCATGGATTGTCAGATGTAAATCTATCTGTCCCATATATTATCATAGATGAAGAAAATTTCAGAGAAACATCAATAATGGGACTAACTTTAACATAAGGTATCATACAGAACACCTTAATAATATTACAGCCGAGCATTCTATATATCTATAATTATTAGATTCAAATATTACTTTAGGCTTATGCTTTAAAAATCTGGGGAAGCAAATTAGGAATGTTAATTTACAAATCTAAATGTTGTTTTCCTAATGGAATGTATGATATTCTTCTAATAAATATACTACAGTATGTAATTATCATCATACAGCAGCTTCTCATGTTCAACTTAATATAAACTGCTCAAAATAAGTGCCAAAGAACAACAGAACAACAGCCTTGTTCTGCATATGCATTGTGCAATCTGTTCCTATATATACCATATTTACTTAGAAGTCGAATGCTTTCATAAAAATGCCTTTATTAACTCACGTGCATGCCAAAGTAAGTAAAGTCCTAATTTACTTATTGAACTTTATTTCTGAAGTTAGATTGTAAAAAATAGAGCTACAGTCCAGCCATGAACGACATGGTGGCCTACTGGTGAAGACATTTGCCTGCTGCTCAGAAGGCTGAGAGTTCAATTCTAGGTAGCTGCAGATGTTTCTCTCCTAGGGCACAAAGAAAAAAAAAATCTACTGCAAACTCACATAGGTATCAGCAAGGTCATCTGGCCAGGAAATGGTCAGCTCCATCCAGTCACCCTGATTCTACCCCTAATTAAGGGACTACAGGGTCATAAAAAGGGTGTTAGTATTATAATCTAGCCCTATATATGTCTACTTAGAAATCCTGACAAACATATCCCCAGGTTTAAGAATGTATGGTGCAGCTTGGCTTATCAATTTAACTTTTTTCAATGAATTGCCCTCTGATATATTTCTGATATATTCAGTCAAGCATCTTAAGGATTTAATGTATCTTTGACCATAATTCACTAACACTAACATGTTTCAGAATCTTACTTTCGTAATTGTTTTTAAGCAACAGAATATTGGAAAGACAGATGCTGTAAAATATGAAAGGCCTAAAATGCCATTTTTTTTGTTTGCTATTTGTTTGTTGTTAACTCTTTTAGGAATTAAAGGTGTGCACCTGGGATTTCTTCTTCTAATTTCCTCCCAAACCACATCACTGTAAGGAAGGATGTTAGCAAGATACTGGCTAAAGTTAGTTGATACTACATTGTAAATTAAGACCTAGGCCTCCCAGATGGTAGTCTAGTGCAGGGATCTCCAACCTTTTAGACCTCAGGGATCACTAAATGCATAACTTTAAATCCCGTGGACTACTAATATGATCTGCCTAATGACTTGCTGGGTGGGCGTGGCTAGGTGGTCATGTGACTGAGTGGGCATGACTAACTCGATGTCACTCACGTCAAAAGGCACTTTGCCGGCCTCTAACTTGCCCTTCCCCTCCCAACCACTCCTCAACTGCCCACCCGGGCTCCTTAGGACCCCAATAGGAAACAGTTCTTGGAGTTTCAGACAGCCAGCATGAGAAAGAGTTGGCAAAAGAGCTGGCTCAGTTCAAATTGGATCTGACTGAGAAGGAGGCTCAGCAGAAGCACCTCACTGAGGACTAGGTAACAGTAACAGAGTTGGAAGGGAGCATAGGCTTTCCAAGCAGAGGGAAGACCTGTGGGAGTGCAAGGCCAGGTACTGGCGCCTGGAGGCTCAGTGGGCTGGTCAGCCAGTTCCAGGCCATGATTCAGTCTCACTGGAACAAGGCCCTTTTGTCTTTGCCACCAGCGGCCTTTCCCTCCAGCCTTCGCCCAAAGTCCTGCACCAGGAGGCTGAAGCAGACCCAAGTCGGAATTTCTGCCGCCTTCCAACCTGCACAAAAAAACACGAAGGGGGAGACTCTCTGCAGCAACACAAATGTTCATTGCACGTATCTGGCCCAGGAGCCGTAGTTTGAGGACCCCTGATTTAGTGCAATACAAAAAATGCAAATAATTTTTCTGTGGACCACCAAAATTTTCTTGTGGACCACCAGTGGTCCACAGGCCAGCAGTTGGTGACCACTGGTCTAGTGTCCTGCCTATTATCCCACACTGGATTTTAGGCTGTTCCTGATCCAATACACTAATCATCATGCCATTTACACAATCTCTATGGATAGATACAGTGATTGCTACAGAACACTTTAAAACAAATTCCAAAGTTTGGTGGTAGAAAGGTGATGATACTTTATCCAGTTTAGCAACAGAAATATGTGCTAAGTGTACAATAGAGCTATACTTTAACTAAGGATACACATTTAAATTGGGCCAAAATTATACAGCCGGGTTTATCAGAAAGTAGGGTCATTCAGGACATCCCTGTCGTTGTGTATATAATATAATGATGAAAACAGTAAAGGGGAACAAATATGTTATTCTGAGATATGTCATGCATGATCTGCCAAACATTTCCTGTTATACATGCTGTGATAATGTTCCTGGAATCTAGAGGTCATTGCACTGTTTCATGTAAATCAATGAGAACTAGCCAAGTTTGCAAAACACCTCAGAAAGCACACAAAGTTATCTCTGAAGTACAGCATTAGTATCCCATCACTCTTAAGTGCAGCATGAGAGCCCATCTGCCACAACTCCAGACATGACCTGAATGTTCTCTTTTCCTGTTTTGGTACTGCCATCAAACTGCTCATTGGTTTCATGTGAATTTAATACACAATTTCCAGAGATTCTGTAGGAGGCACATCTTCCCCAAATCCCAGTTCTGAAGAAGTGGAAGGGCTGAGTTAAAAAGGAAGTCATGGTAAAAGCTGCAATCTTTTTTGGTGGAGGCAGCAGCAGTTTTCTTACACCATATGATCAGCTTTTTTTGGATTTTACAGACCAGGGTTTCTCAACTTTGGCAGCTTTAAGAAGTGTGGATTTCAGCTCCCAGAATTATCCAGCCAACATTCTTCTTATGTTGAGAAACAGTGTCATAGACATTTGTTCAAAGACAACAGAAGGTTTACAAGTAAAGGTGGGAAATAAGAATGAGACACCAAAAAAAGTGCCTTCCCTTTTGTGCTTTTCCAAATTGTTCTGCACTTAATGCCTCTTCCAAGATATTCTTCATACTTTGTCCTTTGATTTAGTCAAAAAGTGTATGCTTTTGACTTTTTTCCACACCAGAAAACAAGTTTGAAGAAATTATTATGGATGGTGACATGGAGTTATTAGACTTAATTATGAGGTGGCTGAAGAATATTAGTTGGTATCCTATACAGTCCAAGAGTCTGCAGTCTCCTTGGCCGCCTACATTTTAAATGCATCTCAGTGTCAAAAAGGGATTTTTTTCCCATGACTCCCCCCTTCCCCATTACAGAGAGTGGGTAATCTCAGAGGCTATAGAACAAACTGACTATGAGTGGCTACCAATCAAACTGGAAAATATAGTTTGATCTAAGATTAATTTCATTTTAGCACTGTTTTCTTTGTTTAGGATGGTGAAAACTATTAAAAGAAATACTTCATACCATATGGCAACACATATGAAGTATCTCTTTTGCAATAATTTCAGCCATGTTGTTTGCAAGGGCTGTGCAACTGCTTCAGAAGCAGCTCCCCATTGTCCTCACCTGCATGCATGTTCAGAGGGAATAATAAATGCTAAAAAATTAAGAAAGGTGGGCAAAACTGTCTCATATGCTTATACTGCTAAGGATCACAGAGCCGCTTTGACACTAACATAATGGTTGCTGCATCCAGTACTTAAATTAAGATGGGAATTGAAACGGATCCCTTTGTAGTTACAAATAAATAACAAATGTGGTATGGTCAAAACATACTGAACAGTATGCAGGATGGGGAAGTTTCAGAAATGCAGTTGCATATGTGGTTGCCAGTCACTCTAAGAGAAACTTTATTACTTTGAATAATATTTCAAAAGACAATGGGATTGCAGACTGACAGAATGGAAAAGGTCAACATTGTCTGGCACCCTGTCATAGGATCCCCTTGACATACAAATGTACTGCTCTTGATAACCTGAAGCTGGAAAAGCCCTGGGAGGGGGGGGGGAGGGGGAGAAATGGTAAGGTTTTTCGTACAGTTTCTCTATGGGAAGGAGAAGTTGAATTGGGATAAAGAGCTGGCAGGAACCCAGCAGTGCTGGAGTTAAATTTAATGTGAGAGAAGGTGTTTAAAAGTGACATATTATTAGTATTCTGGAAAATCAGACTCTGTGGAAATGCTGATTCATGGAAGGAGGACAGTGATTGAGAAACTACATTCTCTTAGTGAAGAGATGGCCATCTACCCGATCCTACTGGACAGGCAAATACTATTCGAAATGTGTGGTTCCCAGATATCCAGATCTTGAATTATTAAGCGTTTTGAAAGTGAATTGCACTATCAATATGAACTGCACATGGAAGCCAATTGGCAATCATCACAATTGTTGGAGCAGTGATATTATAATAGCATCAGGTTGTATGTGTAACTACTCAAGCTGCCGATCCTGGACTAGTTTTGATTCCAAGTGTTCTTCGAGGGCAGTGCCATGTAGCACACACATTACAATAGTCCAGTTGACAGGTACATAAGATATGACTAGGGCTATGGATAGGGACTCCTATTCTGTCATCCTGAACCATTATCAGTATGACTGTACATAAAATGGAATTCTGCAAAGACCCTTTTGGATATGGTTGTCATCTGTTCATAGAGTGGGAACTATGACTCCAAGCTCACTTCCAAGATAAAAGCCAGAATTGTATGGGTGAACGTGACCCTATCTAGAACTAAAGCAGTATTTCTCAGGAATCAGATGGCTTTCAAATCCAAAGCCACTCCATCTTGCTGGGATTAAACCTGATCCGGTGCCTCTCTATCTAGATTCTAGAGTCCTGACAATGGACCATCACTTGGACAGAATCATCTGTTTTACCCTGATTGTAGCAAAATATTTTTTTCTGTATCAATTAGCTTTAGGGGAAAATCAGATATATTTCCTAAATCTGTTTCATTCATTGATATAAATATACATATAAATCCCAGGGAGGGACTGTGGTAAGTATAAATTGGCATGCACAAACACAAGCTCTCAAATTTAAGCTATGTTCAGTCAAAGCAGGAATATCTTCTTGAAATTTTGAAGAATAAGAACAAATCACTTTTCACTATATTGGATCAGACTGAGAAATGGCATGAACTAAGACAAAAAAAGCTTCCAATGTTATTTCCTAAGGTTTTTAGGTATTGCTATTTTCAGCTCGGCAACTTCAGCCACCATGACCATTGCTGAAAAATACTGAAAGCTGTAGATCAATAACTTTTTGAGTGCCACAACTTCTTTTCCTTCCTCTTGCAGAAATCTTCTTCCTAAAAAAAATGCCTGATAGTATTACACTATATTTTTTCCCAGGTTAAACATGAAGCAAGGATCAAGCCTTCTTTTTTGTTCTACGGTGCTGCTAGTGATGCTTAGTTGTAACCATGAAGTTGCTGCAGAAGAAAACTCTCAACAACCTCAAGGAACTTGTGCAAATTGGATGTCTGGAGCACCAGGTCACCCAGGTCATAATGGAGAACCGGGGAGAGATGGACGGGATGGAAGAGATGGCCAAAAGGGAGAGAAAGGAGAGCTAGGTGAGAGGTTTAATATTTAGCTTTTTTTCTGTGAGAACAGTGTGTTTGATGTGCAATATTCTCTAATGTAGTGTCTTCCAGGTGTTTTGGAATACAATTGCTGTGCTAGCTAAGGATTATGGGAAGTGTTGTGTAATATACTGAATGTGGGTGACACCAAGTGAATAAGGCTGCTTTAATTTATTTAGATCAGACTTACTGTTTAATGGGATGGAGATGATTATTTATACCCTTGTTTCTTAAACTTGGCAACTTTAAAATGTTTGGACTTCAACTTCAGTAATTCCCCAGCCAGTATAGCTAACTGGGGAATTATTGGAGTTGAACGCCACATCTTATAATTGTCAAGTTTGAGAAACACTGATTTACACCAGATATTCTCAAGATAGTCCTCTTTCAAAAATTTTCTTTAGATTTATAGGAAGAACATATAGAAATATAGAATGCTGTAGATGCCCCAGAAACAGAATGTTGATGTTAAAGGAAAATCTGAATAGTGTTGGTCATGAGTCATTAAGTACACAGAAAGAGCAGCCAAACAAGATAGATGAAAGAAAAACTGATGTCCTTGTAGATTTAACTGACTGGAAAAAAGAAATGTGTTTATTTAGGAATATTATATCTAGTTTCTCTTTTCAGGACTTCTAGGGCAGAAAGTAATATTTGAACAATGTTGCTTGCAGCCTTCCTGGTACCTTTCAGATGTGTTTGGGCAGCAACTCTTTCCAAAATTATCTGCTGGAAATTCTGAAAGTTGCTTCCCAAATGAATCTGGACAGGTCATATTGCAGCAGATAAAACAATTAAAAAGAATAAAATGACAGTAATAGAATCCAACAATGAAGGAAGGCACAAGGCAAAAACAACACAGTAAAATTCATGACCAGGCTGTATCAAGTAGCATATTTAGAAGTAAATTAAATGTGACATCAGATATTGAATAAATATATATTCTAGAAGAGGATAATTAGTTCTTTCTTCTCATGACTTTCTCTGCAATATATTTTAACATGGCAGGCGAAAGGAAGAAAAGCAGGTTATTAAAAATATAATTATAAAGTTGAATTCTTCATTGAACCTGGGGAAGAAACAAATCATGTTTACAAACATTAATTTGAACATTCAAAAATTACTAGACAATATAGTAAGATAAAACCCAACAAATTAAGTATGACTTTTCAAAAAAGAAGTACGGATGTCAAAGGAGTATAAATTTCTAGGAAATATCAGACTAAATAATTCAAAATAAAATTAACTTTTTTTTTTTTTTTTTTAGTTTTGGGGAGGTGTTGGACAGACTTTTCCAAAAAAACATGTATCAAGAATTCACTGCTGCAAATTGGTGCATCTTTTTGTTGTGTATAATTATTATTTTAGTTATATTATATGGCGAAAGTATTCATAACTTGTGGCTTGACAGATTTCTCTCTAGTTCTAGAAATATGGTAATATATTTTATTTATTTATTTTATTTATTTATTTGTTTTAATTTGTATACCGCCCTTCTCCAACAGGACTCAGGGCGGTGAACAGCCAGAATAAAACAGAACATACATAATTTAAAAAACAATTTTAAAATAATTAAATACTTTTGGCCGCAATTTAAAACAAACCCAATTAAAATCAATTTAAAATTAACCAGAACTATGGGATCAAGCCATCCCAGCTAGGTGAAATAAGTAAGTTTTCAGGGCCCGACAAAAATTCCAGAGGTCTGGTATTGTACGTATCTCTGGGGGGAGGTTGTTCCAGAGGGCAGGCGCTGCCACAGAGAAGGCTCTCCCCCTGGGGGTTGCCAGCCGACACTGTTTGGCAGACGGCACCCTGAGGAGGCCCTCTCTGTGCGAGCGTACTGGCCGGTGGGAGGCTATTGGTGGCAGAAGGCGGTCTCGAAAATACCCTGGCCCTAAGCCATGGAGCGCTTTAAAGGTGGTCACCAACACCTTGAAGCGCACCCGGAAGACCACCAGGAGCCAGTGCAGCTCGCGCAGGAGAGGTGTCACATGGGAGCGCCCCATCGCTCCCATAATCCCCCACGCAGCTGCATTCTGGACCAGCTGGAGCCTCCTGGTGCACCCCAGGGGGAGCCCCATGTAGAGACCATTGCAGTAGTCCAGGCGGGAGGTGACGAGTGCCTGAGTGACCGTGCGTAGGGAGTCCCGGTCTAGAAAGGGACGCAACTGGTGTATCAGGCGAACTTGATAAAAAGCCCCCCTGGCCACGGCCGTCATATGCTCTTCTAAAGACAGCCATGCATCCAGAAGGACGCCCAAGTTGCGAGCCCTCTCTGTGGGGGCCAGTGATTCGCCCCCAATAGCCAGCGATGACACCAGCTGGCTATATTGGGACGCTGGAAGCCACAGCCGCTCGGTCTTGGAAGGGTTGAGTCAGAGCCTGTTTCTCCCTATCCAGGCCCGCACGACCTCCAGGCACTGGGACATGACTTCAAGGGCATCATTGGGGTGGCCTGGGGTGGAGATGTACAGCTGGGTGTCGTCAGAGTACTGATGGAACTCCACCCCGAAGCCACGGATGATCTCACCCAGTGGCTTTACATAAATGTTGAACAGAAGGGGCGAGAGGACCAACCCTTGTGGCACCCCACAAGCAAGGTGCCTCAGGATCGACCGCTGCCCCCCTGTCAACACAGATTGCAACCGGTCAGAGAGGTAGGAGGAGAACCACTGCAGAACGGTGCCCCCCACCCCCAGCCCCTTCAACCGGTGCAACATGATGCCATGGTATCAAAAGCCTCTGAGAGATCTAACAGGACCAGGATAGAGGAGCAACCCCTATCCCGACCCCTCCAGAGATCATCCACCAACGCGACCAATGCCATTTCCGTGCTGTACCCAGGCCGGAAGCCGGACTGGAGCGGGTCTAGATAGACAGCTTCATCCAGGTACTGGGGAAGCTGCCGCACCACCACACTCTCAACAACCTTCGCAACGAAGCAAAGGTTGGAGACTGGACGATAGTTAGCCAAAACAGCCGGATCCAGAGAGGGCTTCTTGAGGAGGTGCCTCACCACCGCTTCTTTCAAAACGGCCAGCAGGACCCCTTCACTCAGAGAAGCGTTAACAATCCTCTGGAGCCAGCCTCGTGTAACCTCCCGGGAAGCCAGTACCAACCAGGAGGGACACTGGTCCAATAAACATGTGGTATAGACAATGTTATATAGACAAACTAGGGATATCACATAGGAGAACAAATGTATCCTGAACAAATTGTGATTGTTATTAACTGTTCTGGAAAGTTAGTAGAAGGATACATGCCGGGTATCAATGATACAAAAGCTGTGATTTAGACAGGAGAAAGTCTGTATCAGGGTTACATCATTGTGCTGGCTACTCAGCACACATTATTTCATCACAATGGGTCTCAAAAGTTTTATCAGTATATAGATTTAGTCTTGTCCAGGATGAACAGACATCATTCCAATAATGACACACAGTTCCCCTTGAGTAGCATTTAGCACATCGGAGAGCCAGTTGGTTTTGTATAATTGCTTATCACATTCCAACAAGTTCTTGATTTACTGCTGCTAGGGCATTAACAGTAGTGTTCAAGGACTGTGAAATTAGATCTGCAAATTCATTAACTTTAATCATGATATGCCCCACTCCAGCAGGGAAAATTAAAGATACTCCATAGTTCCAGTATTAAAAAGCATTCCTTTTTTTTTGCCATCTACAGTACCTTCCAAGTATAATAATTTAAAATAGCATTAATGATTGCATGATCTCTGGAGATAAAATACCTGTAAATAAGTAAATAGATCAATGAATAAGTAAAAGTGGGCAAAGTGGCTTTAAAATAATAATGCAACCAAACCATCCCTCGGTAACATCTGTTTATCCAACAGGGGGAAGCCAAGGCCACGCACATGTTCCAGATGCTCCCATTTGGTGCATCCATTTGCCATCCTGGAACATTCTCCCAATTTGTAAACAGTGACATTAAGCTTCCTTTCTTTCCAATATAAAGTGATTTTACTCTTTTCCCACTATTGTTCACCTGTTCTTTCCATTTTAGGAGACCTTCTCTCCTTTTTTGTGAGATGTTTTCTCCCAAAAAAAGCCTGCTGATTTGACTGGCAGAACAAATAAGGGTGTTATGTAAACACAACTATTAAATAACTGCTACCCGTATGTTGCACATTCATGTCATGGCTGATTTATGATACATACTGGCATTTTTAGCCTTCGTCCCTGTCTCATGATAACTAAAAAAACAATATTATGAGAATCCTCATCCTTGTCATTACCATGGAAAGTTTATCATCAGTTAAATAGGATAAAGAGATATATTTCTTTTAATATTTTCCTAAAAGCATCTAGCTGATAATAATCATGTCCTAATAAAGTCTCTGTATACAATTGGAACCTACCATGTCCATGTAGTGGCAAAGCCAAGCCACTATTATATACCTTATTTATTGATGCATACTTATGCATTCACAAAAAGAAACTATTTGTGAGACTTCAGTGTTCTGCAGAAACTAGTGCAATCAAAATAAATGGCAGACTGAAAAAGATGCTCATTTAGGAGATAGAAGATGGTTAGGGACAAGGATATCTTTATTCTCTTTCTCATTTAAAATAATGCTTATTGCTTCTCCTGCTACTATCAGCATTTTGGTTTTTGATAACATCCTTTCTTTCCTATTGATCCAAATCCACTGTTGCCCTTTAAAGAATTATATTCTGTCCCATGTACCTCTTTTATGGGCAGATAATAGATTTTTCCAGAAATAGCTGGACAATCTATTCAAATGCTGCTTTTTCCTCCATTATATAAAACAGCGTGGTGTTCCCCTTGGTAAACTGGATCTCTTATTACACCAACTAACACCTGGATTCCTTTACATCTAAACTAGATCTGAGGACAGTCTGGCCATATGTGCCTTAAGGTAAACAAATGCAAATTCCCAAGGGATTTTTTTTCAACTTTCGATACAGTTATGACCACAGAACAAGAGGTACAGAGATCTAGCCTAATTGCTTTTGAAGTGCCCCTAATAGCAATAGTGCATCTTTAGGGCTATCTGCTTCCAATGATACCTGTCTATTTAAAAAAATAGGAGAGTATTATTGATAGGGATATCATACTCATATTCTTTCGACTGCCTTCCATTCCTATGGAACAATATTTCTCGTGTGATTAGAATGGCTCCATATCTTGGGAAGCTGGCAGGAAGTGGGGCAACTGTAATTTCTGATTAATGGGCTCTCATAGCCTCATATTTAATAGCAGTTGAATGTGGGGATCTTATTAAAACTTGAACACCAAAATGTACAACTATGTGGGAGATGAAGCTAGGAGTCATGCTACCTGTTCTTGGTGGAGCACTATCACTAAACTCATAACTCTGAGAATATGGGAGAAAGTCCTTGGAATTCATGAGTAATAACTTCCGATAAACAACCACAGGATTTAACTCCAACTCGCGCGTTATGGGTGCAACCCGTTGTGCCCATGTGACACCCCTCCTGCGCGAGCTGCACTGGCTCCCAGTGGTCTTCCGGGTGCGATTCAAGGTGTTGGTTACCACCTTTAAAGCGCTCCATGGCATAGGACCCGGGTACCTCCGAGACCGTCTTCTGCCACCAATAGTCTCCCACC
Organism: Pituophis catenifer annectens; assembly: GCF_029215685.1. Classification (NCBI taxonomy): domain Eukaryota; kingdom Metazoa; phylum Chordata; class Lepidosauria; order Squamata; family Colubridae; genus Pituophis; species Pituophis catenifer. The sequence continues at coordinate 34,403,942 of NW_027256886.1, forward strand.
GACCAGTTCGCTCCCACAGAGAGGGTCTCCTCGGGAGGGCCTTCTCTGTGGGAGCCCCAGCCCTGTGGGCGAACTGCACCCGGAAATTCGTAAGATCTCCGACCTCCGGGTGTTTCACTGCGCACTGAAGACCCTGTTGTTCCGCCAGGCCAGACTATCAACACAATAGTTTTAAATTGGGGTATTTAAATTTTTTGGGGTTTTAAATCTGAGCCAATTTATTTAATTATTTTAAATTTTACATTGTTGTTTTGTCTGTGTTTTTAAATTGGCTGTACACCGCCCTGAGTCCTTCGGGAGAAGGGCGGTATAGAAATAAAATTATTATTATTATTATTATTATTATTATTATTATTATTATTATTATTAATATTAATATTATTAATATTAATATTATTAATATTAATATTAATATTACAGCTGTTATTGCCATTTATAACAGGACTTACTAATTTTGGTGTCTTGTCCTTCTGATGGGAAATAGAGGGCAGTGTAATATAATTGAACGAGAATGAACTATCCTAATAAAAAAAATCAATTTATTTTATAGGTGGACCTGGTGAAAGGGGAGGTCCAGGACCCTCAGGAGATGCTGGTGTTTTAGGTCCTCCAGGAGTGCCAGGATTTACAGGACTCCCAGGATCAAAGGGGGAAAGGGGGGAAAGTGCCACTGTCTATCGATCTGCCTTTAGTGTTGGTTTAACATCCAGAGTTTCTTCTTTTAATATGCCTATCAAATTTACGAAGGTCTTCTACAATGAACAAAATCACTATGATACAGTTACAGGAAAGTTCCAATGCACCATTTCCGGAGTATATTATTTTGCATATCATCTCAGTGTATATGCCTCAGATGTGAAAGTTAGTTTATTCAAGAAGGCCGCGGCAATCATGATCACCTATGACCAGTACCGGGAAAATGATGTGGATCAGGCTTCTGGATCTGTTTTACTCCATTTGGCATCGGGTGATGAAGTCTGGCTACAGTTATATGGAGAAGAAAACAGTAGTGTCTATGCTGATAATGTTAATGATTCAACTTTCATGGGATTTTTACTTTACCCTGATTTGAATTACAAGTCGTAGAATGGGGATGAAGTAGGGAAGATGGAAGAACAGCCAAGCATGATATGGACTCCATTTTTCTTGTAGACTTCTGGTATGTTAGAAACACAAAATAACCTTGAAGGTGGTTCAAATTTGAATGTTTATTGCTTGCATATTATGATGACTTGTATGTGTAAGTCAGCAAATATTTGTATTCCTTCATACCATTTCAATGGTTTTCAGTTCATACATTCAGTTATCTTATGCAATAATCAGATACAATGAAATCAAGTAATAAGCATTTGCTGGAACATGAGTATGTGTGCACAAACACACACAGACACAGGATTTCAGCCTGTATTCAAGATAATGTTACAGTATGTTTACTTATAGTTACACCAACAAAAAATAAACATTGATTGGATTAGTTTTGGATTAGCATACATAGAGCCACTGTGGTTTGTAAACCATATTTTATAGCTTTTATATATTGTATTAAGGCTTAATGGAATTTGGTTTTGGATTAGCATGTACTATACATACAACCACTATGGTTTGTAACCCATATTTTATAGCTTGGCATGTTGTGTGAATTTAGCTAATTATGATTTATTTAATAAATTATGGTAATATCATGTTGTGTGAATCAAGCCAGTGAGATAAAGCTTTAGCATCACAATTTTCAGAATGATTCTTAAATTAAAATTTCAGTTGCATTTAAACTCATATCTTTGTTCCTTTAATGGTTCTTTGGTTTGGTTTCTTTTGTTTTTCATCATAGATTATAATAGCATTTATGTTTAGAACACCAGACATTATATTGAATTATAAATGAAAAAATTGTTCACTCATAGTTCTATTTCTTTTGGTCTTAAAATTATATTATTTTGTAGGAAAATGCTACACACAGGGGTTGTTGTTATGTTATTCAGAAGGTCTGGGTTTTTTGATGAAGGGATATAATTATGAATTAATAATTTCAGGGAAAAATTAATCCTGCAAGAACCAACATTGTGAAATCTCAAAAATGGCTAGGTTGATGACTGGCTATGATAGAGCAATTACTGCTCTCAAGCAATGTGCTTGAGATGTGAAAACCTACTTGACCAATCTCCTTACATATAATTCTGAGCTATAAAAACATTCCATATAAATTAAGTTTGTGTTGAAGAGACAATCCCCTTAAATTCATAGCCCATATTCCATGTATATTGAGCCTCCAATAGGGACACAAGGCCCATTTCACAACTCCCTACTTGGTGAAGTATCCAGCCATTTTCAACTTACTTTAAATAGAGCTATTCCTGTTGGATCAATATGATTCAGTTTCCTTGAATGTAGCAAAATGTTGTTCTATCTGCAAAACTCAACATGCGTTGATTGTCTCAATAATGTAGTTATAATTTTATGTTTGTTGAATTACTTGAAGCTGAATAGTTGTCTTAAGTTGCAGAATTCTAGTCAGTGATCATAATAAAAAATGAAGGCATTAAGACAGAATTGGGACAAAATATATCTATTCAATATTCACAGTGAACCCTATGATACATGCTTGCTATTAGTCCATTAAAAAGCACACAACTTAGCTATTAAAAAGCCATCTTGATTATTCATAATCCAAAATCTCTACCATACTTTCTGGGAGGGAATACCTGTGAGTTGCTCATCTATTTTTATGTTAGTGATGCAATTTCTCCTTTTTCTTCATTCCCTTTCTGCCATACACAAAAAGACTCTGGTTATTCCATTATGGTAATTAAAGACAATTTGCCCTGAGCTAACCACATATCAGCCAATGAACCACGGTGGCACAGTGGTTAGAATGCAGTACTGCAGGCTACTTGTGCTGACTGCCGGTTGCCTGCAATTTGGCAGTTCAAATCTCACCAAGCTCAAGGTTGACTCAGCCTTCCATCCTTCTGAGATGGGTAAAATGAGGACTCAAATTGTTGGAGGCAATATGCTAACTCTGTAAACTGCTTAGAGAAGGCTGTAAAGTACTGTAAAGTGGTATATAAGTAAGTGCTATTGCTATCTTCACTGAGACTGAATAGCCTAAAGGCCATAACACTTAAAACAAATGTCACTGCTAGATTTATTAAGATTCATTTCAGTGTTAAGAATATTTAACACTGACAGAAAGGAATAATCCACTGGACATGTAATAAAATATAAAAGAAAATGGAGAGGAATACTAAAATACAAAGATGCATTAAGATGCATTAACAAAACAGAAAATAATTTAAACTATAATTGAAAGAATTATTGAAATAATAAGACATTCTAATGTATAACGCAGACTAAACTATGTTTCCCTTGAATGAACATCCTTAAATGAACTTATCTTTCAAAGGCACAGAAAGCAATTTCCAAAAAAAGTAGAGTAAGCATGAGGATTTGAGAAAAGTTGTTTGAATGGAGGGATTATTACAGTAGCTCTTTTAAAATTGAAGTTAAAAATGGACCTATGTACCAGGTATTCTAGCAAAATTAGTCATAAAGCATCAGAAATGATTCTACAAATATATAAAGGCATACATAAATGATATTTTATGCATAATTGATATGTATTAATATTGTTAGCATCATTATGAAATATATTTTAGAAGGCATAGCACAGAATCTTAATATATATTAACTAGTACATATTATTCTTTCAAAGTTTAGCCTATTATGAGATCACATTTAGTTCCTTGTAACTCGGTCAGTAATTATCTCTGTTCTGTAATTTACTTTGTCGCTTTTGGCTCAGTGAAACTATTTCTGGGAAAATCTCATTGATAAAAAATATTTGAGATCTCAAGCTAAGCTGCAGTCACTGCAAATATCCACAAGAGGGTACCAAGCTATCAATAACAAAGATAATTTTCCAATAGGTTCTCAAGTGCTTGTTTTTTTTAAGACTAGAAGTGAACAGAGATGCCAGAAATAAATTAGATTTTTACCTAAATCAAAATACAACTTGCTTTCTTTTATTTAATTAGTTTTCATCACTTGAATGTACTTTTTTTGGCTGATCTATAGAGCTTATTATTGTTTAGAATCCTCAAGTAGGTGGCACTAAATAAAAGAAATATTAAATGTTCAGAATATAACTGCATGATGGAATATTGCCCATGGCAAATGAATTCTGGTGTTTCTACCACAATATCTAAAAGGCATTATTATACCTTTGAAATCTGATGACTTCAAAATGTATTTTCTAAATAATGAGCTCTAATGAGCTTTAGGTAGAGTGATTTAATACAAAACTGACAGTTTAGAGCACTGTCAAGTTGAAGTAATAGTTTGATATAGACACCACTGTTCGTAAGTATAATGTGGCAGTTTGAAGTATGTTAGCCAGTCAAGAAAGTGATTAGTTTTTCCAAGAGACTACATTGCTGGTTCTCAGCATAATGTCTAAGGATGCCAATGTGCCAATGGACACCATTCTTAGTGCCTGTAGGCCAGTACTGGTGTGTGTGTGTGTGTTTGTCTTAAAAATATAAGGATAGTCAGGAATAATAGCAATAGCATTTAGATTTTTTTAAAAAAAGTTTTTTATTAATAATACAAAATTTAAAAAAACATTGGACATATATATGACATCACTGGTTCCAAACACTGCTAGCCAAGTCAAATGTATAGTGTTAGAACAAAAATATAGATGTTATTCTAGATAAATGTATGTTTAGGAACTATATGTTTATATGAGTACTGATATTATTGTAAAGTAACGGAAGATGTTAGGAACCAATAGCACTTAGATTTATATACTGCTTCACAGTGCTTTCCAGCCTCCTCTAAGCGGTTTACAGAGTCAGCATATTGACACCAACAATCTGAGTCCTCGTTTTACCCACCTTGGAAGGATGGAAGGCTGAGCTAACCTTGAGCCTGGTGTGATTCGAACTGCCAAATTGCAAGCAGCCATCAGTCAGCAGAAGTAGCCTGCAGTACTGCATTCTAACCACTGCGCCACCACAGCTCTATAATGGGATATCCCAGGAGGCGATGATTAGATGGAGTGTCTGATAACTGATAGAATATTGATGCTTTTGAATTTTGATATTGGAGAAGACTCTTGAGAATATTATGGATAGCCAAGAAAACAAGCAAGCATATTGTACAAATTGGTCACTCAAATCACTAAGCTTGAATTACAATATTCAAGACCCAGCTCTCTTGAGATGCCTATAATTCTGAGAAAGGAAGAAAAGAGAATAAGAGCATTAACAGTAGCAAGGTGAATGGATGGATTTGATTACAGTGGTGATGACTGAACTGAGGGAAGACCTGAAGGACTACATTGGGAACAGATTATCCTGGAAACATCCAGGTAATGCAAGCAATTTGTCCCAGAGTTTTGGTGGGTGCAAAAGTTTAAATTATTACCCATGTACTTGGTAATATTACAATTAGTCTCTATATCTTGATCTGTAGACATTAATATGTAGGTAAAATAAAAAAAAAATTATACCCAATGTCATCTGTTGCCATTCAAAGTATTATTTAAGAGAGAAATTAGAAGAAGTCTTTCAACAATTCTATTAGTCTATTTTTATTTCCACAGCTTCTTTTTATTTACTTTTGACAAATAAAACAGTCACATAAAAAATATCAGCAGGCTAACATATGGGACTTGGCCTTCTTTAAGTAGCTTCATTTATTTTTATATTTGCATCTATGTGTGCTTTATATTAATTTAAACTGAGCTGCAGTAAATTGCTCAGTGTCACTTATCGCGTGCCTTTCTCCACCTGAGTTCTCCTTTCTCTCTTGGTCTAGGCCACAACTCTCATCAGCTTGGAAAATGGAAGGAGCATATTGTGTTTTTGCTAATGATCAACAAAGAAATTAGAAGTAGGTTTTCCTGTTGTTTGCTGTAGTGAGATTTCTAGAAAGGAGACTCCAGGGGGCTGTAAGGATTACAACATATACAGGCAGCATTAGGCGCTATAAATGAGCAAAATCACAGACGTTCTTAATCAGTATCTGTAACCCAGAAATTTTCACTGTTTCTGTTGGTAATATAGTGTACTGGTGGTAATTCAGGAATCATAGCTGTTATGTCCAATCGTGGCAGTCACAACGTCTTTCTATAATTTGTCTTTTTTTAGCTGGTCAATATGTTGTCATCACATTTTATCAGAACCCATCTGTATAGTGTAAGAAAGATGTACAGCTGTTTCTTTGATCTTTCCAGTTGTTCACACTTACACTGCTTCTTATAGTCTCTTATTGCTAGTTTGCCCAATAGATAAGTGCTGTTTCACTATGAAAAGATGTCTTAACTGTTTCAACTCTCTGCTTGTCGATTGAAAGGTCGGCAGTTCAGTGGTTCAAATCTCTAGTGCCACATAACAGGGTGAATTCCCGTTACTTGTCCCAGCTTCTGCCAACCTAGCAGTTTGAAAGCACATAAAAATGCAAGTAGAAAAATAGGAACCACCTTCGGTGGGAAAGTAACAGCGTTCCGTGCGCCTTTGGCTTTTAGTCATGCTAGCCACATGACCATGGAGACATCTTCAGACAGCGCTGGCTCTTCAGCTTTGAAACGGAGATAACCACTGCCCCCTAGAGTCAGGAATGACTAGCACATATGTGTGAGGGAAACCTTTACCTTTACCTTTATAACCCTAAACATAAAATACATCCTTAGAGTAATATTGATTTGATTTGTTGTTCCACAAAGATATGCAAATAGAATGATTTTGATTTAGTGTTACATTTTCTCCAAATAATGTTTCCAAAGTATTCTTGATATTTTGAATAAATATTCAGTTGAACAAATGTTCAATTAATTTGTAGCAGGGTAATATGGTAATATTATTTGTTTGAGTTCTTACCTGTATTTCAGGGATGTCTAATATTAATTAGCTATAACTTGTGCTCAGTTATAATTCACTTTTTTTGGAGTATCCATTCTCACAAAAGGATTCTCTTACTACATTTATGGTTATGTATGACGGTTGTCACCATCAAAGCTGACACCAGCCAGAGCACAGAAGAATTCAAAGAATTAGTGCAAGATCGGAAGATGTAGAGAGACCTGGCCCATAGAATGGCCAAGAATTGGACATGACTGAATGGCCATCATCATCATCATCATCATCATGACTGTTGTTGAAGCCATTGGAACATCTCAGTCTACTTTAAACATGTATCTATCTTAACCAAAATAGTTATGCCATAAATGGTTTTGTACATCCTATTTTACTTCTTTGCCAGGAAGCAGACCATTCCTATGGATGAAAAGGAAGCATTCTAGGAATCCTTTGAACATACTATCAATCTGAACAATTCATTGAAGCTATGCAATTTGTTGTCTGTTCCTGATAGACAGAATATAACTCCAATAAATGAACTTTCAGCTTGGATAACTTCAATAAACTGTAGTCCCCACGTGATACGATTCAAACAGCACATTTTTACTGTGTATTCCAGTAATTTTTGATTGTTATGTACACGTGAAATAGGCTTCTTTTAGTTTCTTGTCGAATAATCTCTGTTTGATAGAGAAAAAAATATCAAAGGATTTTAATTTGATACAGATTTTTCAGAATGTTCAGCCCAGTGTTTATAGGCTAAACCAGTGTTTCTCAACCTTGGCAGCCTTAAAATGTGTGGACTTCAACTTCCAGAATTCCCCAGCCATCTTTGAGTTGAAGTCTGCTCATTTTAAAGTCACCAAGGTTGAGAAACAATCATTTAGCTACAGACATAAAAGAGAATATATTACAATTTATTCCAATTTCTTCAGATTAATTCCCTAAATTTGTCTTTCACCACCAAAGTACAGTTCACTTTGATCTGTTATTTGGGGGTGTTACTTGGAACCCTGACATTCTGCGTGTCTGCTATTTTTTTTTTTTACTCCTTTCTGAGCTCTATATAATATCTCTAGAAGCAGTATCCACAGTGCTAAAAATTAGCTGTCCTGCATGTTAAATTCACCTAAATTAAACATCCTTTTAATTTTTTTTCTGAGTTCTACTGATTAGCCAGTCTACCAAATCATTATTTAGCCCTTTGCCAAATGTGTAGGATTCAGATAAGTTTTTCAGTTCTGCTGCATATATGCTGCAAGGAATTCTCCTTTTTGCTATTTCTAATGTCACCTGAAACTCTCTGCAATTAATAAAAGTCATGGCACAAAATATTCCTGTATTATTTCTAATACTTCTTGGAGGGATACATTGAGCTTCTCAATAAGTTGTATGTTTTATTTATCTATTACAATTAAAAAAAGATCCCCCTTTTTCAGAAATTTGCCTCAAAATATTGCCCATGTCCTTCTGCATTGTAACACCTTATCATATGTGTCACTATCAAATGCATTACTTTTCCCAGGCTAGCTGCCCTGCTGTGTTTTTTTTTCCCCTTTTGGCCCTCACTGAGGTCTTCCTCTGATTGTTGTGGCCATTTTACTGCCTTTTGTTCCCTCTGCAGATAAAGCAAAGGTTGAGAGATTTTTTTAAATGATCCCAACTCATAACCACTGCTGTGCCTTTTTTCCTACTGACTAGTCAAAGACACTCAAATTAGGAATAGGTTTTTCTCCTGCTTGTCTTTCTAAAACATCTAGCATAATTATCTCCCATGGGTCTGCAAGAATTACAACATATACAGGCAGTCCAAGGTGATCAAACAACAATACAAGATTGCAAACCTGCTTAATTAATCAAGTCAACAATAAGCCAATGCACAATAGCATAGTGGGCAGGAGATTTAATTCAAAATCTGTGTCACAGTCCAAAATCAAGTAAAATGAAAACAAACTTTGTTTTAAGATATCAAGACCCAAAATTCCAAAAATTGAAAATGATTGGGATAGGATAAGCAACATTTTCAAGCAACAGAACTCCTTAGTAAAAAAAGATAATAAATCTCAAACTTCTTCTAACCAAGAGGTAAGTTCTAGAGATAGAAAACTGGCTATGCTGGAGTGAATGTCTTTCTTTGTCTTTAGTCTCTCATAAAACTCCACAAAGTTCTCATCAGAACACAGAACACATTTTGAAACCCCTGAGTCAAGCAACTTGGTTCCCTGAAGAGAATTTGAACTACCATTCCCATAATCTGCTGCTATTGATTGTGGAACCATGAGTGTAGAACAGAGGTGATATTCAGCAGGTTCTGACTAGTTCTGGAGAACGGTAGCGGACATTTTGAGTAGTTTGGAGAAGTGGTAAATACCACCTCTGACTGGCCCTGCCTCCATCTATTCTCTGCTTCCCGAGTCCCAGCTGATCGGGAGGAAATGGAGATTTTGCAGTAACCTTCCCCTGGAGTGGGGAAGGAATAGAGATTTTACAGTATCCTCTCCCTGACATGCCCACCAAGACATGCCACGCCCACCAAGCCACGCCTACAGAACTGGTAGTAAAAATTTTTGAATCCCACCACTGGTGTAGAATGACTCCAGGTTGCCTATTTATGAACTAGGCCATAAGCCATAAGACAGCCAAAGGCAAAACAGAGAGAAAGTGAAAGAAAAAAATCACTCTGGATCCATTTGTCCAAACGTCTGCTGTCCAGATGTGATATATATTCTATATCATCCTCAATATGGTACATAGGTTGATATTGTACCAGATTGAAGAAAGATTATTTATCAAATACGGCTTTCTCTACTCTTGTTATTATCTTCCAAATGTTTGAGCTTCCTCCCAGAACCTCCAGTCAGCATGACCATTCTAAGTCATTGGGGGTGACATAGTTTAGGGAAGCTTTACTTATTTAATGTCCTGTCTTAAGCTGGTGCAAAACTTGAGACAAAAACAGGCATTATAGTATCTGAAAAAGTAATAGTTCATTATATTCATTATATTGTAACTTTTGATATTAAACAAAAGATTGCCTGTAGGAATCTGCAATCTGCATATGTGCAGGGATTTTCCTATCTTGGATGGCAAACCTCAGATAAGGAAGGTTACTTGCACGTAAGCACCAGGAAACTACATTAGAAGATAAGACCCTAATTCTGTAAATAAGAGGAACAGCAGGAGAGGAAATGGGACATATGTGTATTAGACTTTAATTAAAGTCTAACATTATAAGTGCTTAAGCAAAGCAGTAATGGTTAACCAAAGACTCTAGTTACCTGGAAGATTCTGTAGCCAATGAGATGCTGCCAAGTACACTGTAACTTGAAAGTAACAAACTATATAATGTCACTATGTAAGACAATAAAGTTACCCACATACATCCTCAACCTTTGTGTGTGTGGTCTCTACAAGTGGCACCCGAACAGGGATCCTTACTCCGTCCGGCAAGGACTGGTGCACTGTCAGCCCTCGTGGCTTCTTCAACCTTCTAAAGGTTTCTGTAAGTAATGGGGGCCTCGCTTTCTGAGGGACAAAGAAAGCATGCGGAAGAATTAAGCTATTTACTTAAGAAAAATCACATTGATGTGCCACAATGCAGTCTCTTAAGGCTGGTCCAGGAGATTGCAAATAAGTGTTTATGGTATCCTGAAAAGGGGTCTTTAAGATTATCTGATTGGGAAAAAATTGGGAAAGTTTTACATGCTGAACCAAGAGCTAAGGTAGAGATTTTGCAGGTATGGCATTTATGTAGATATGCAGTGGAAAAATTTGGAATTGCTGAACTGTCTCTTTTAACTCCTTCACCTCCAAGTTATTCCAATGCTGTTGTCTGTCCTCCTTCCTCTCCAGAATATGTGATTCTGCCTCTTTCAGCTCTTACTGACATAGGTCAGATTACTAAACCTTCTAACTCTGTTGTTCAGTCTTCTTTTCAGAAAATGGTGAAATCCTGTAAACAGGATTTCTCCATGCCTGGGAAAGAAATTGCAGAATTGTTGTCTGTATGTCCTGTACAATATCATCAGGGCCAGGGTCAATTGGCAGGACAGCAGATTGCAGAATGGGAAGGACTGCCTTATCAAATTTTAAGAAAAAAAGGTATCACTGATTATGGCATCAGTGGTAATTTTGCCAGAGGCTTGGTAGAGGGGACAAAAGAGTGCCTTCCCCATAGCCATGTCTCCTCTCCTAGTCTCTCTTCTGCAGTTCCAGCCACAACAGGTAATGCTGGGCTTGATTTAATAACTCAGGAATCTGTGGAATTTAAATTTCCTTTGGAAGTTAAATTTATTCCTTCTCAATTTAAGGGCCCTCTTCCCTCTGATTTAGTGCGTCCTTTGCAATGTGGTCTTCCTAATCCTAATTTAATTCATAATTTTTATCAATTGTTGGCGGTTGATTTAAAAGATTGTTTCTTTACTATTCCACTTCAACCACAGGATAAAGAAAAAATTGCTTCAATTCCTGCTCAAACTGTGCTTCCTCCAGCTACCTTCTCATAAAAAGGGGTGCTTTGTGTCCCTGGTGTTATTGATTCTGATTACATTGGAACTCTTTTAATTCAGGCTTGGGTGAACCTTCGTCAAATTCTTCCTGATCGATCCTCTATTGCTTAATCCTCTCTATTACTTCCTTTCGCCCTTTGTTATTCATACTAATATTGGGGTTGGACCTCCTTTCTTTTTTAAATACAAAATTGATTTTGGATGATGGCTCTTCTCCTTAAGTGGCTCTCTACTGTTCCAGTGTGGTGTTTTTAATAATAGCATGCCAACTAAACGATATCATTGGCGTGTTTTACCACAGAGCATGCTTAATTCTCCTACTTTGTCCAGTATTTTGTGGACAATGCACTGGAGCCATTTCGTGAAAAATTTTCATCTTATTTGGTTTATCATTACATGGATGATATCTTAATAGCTGCTCCTCAGTTTGATTCTATAGTCCTTCTGCAGGAATTAAAAACTATTGTGGCACAGAAGGGGTTGTTTATTGCAGATGATAAAATTCAGAAAACTGAACCTTACCTATACTTGGGTCATAGGTTACTGAAAGCTTTTTCCATTCCAGTATTGCCTGACTTAAAGGTACAAAAGTCTTATACTTTAGTTCAATGGCAAAAGTTGCTAGGCATTATTAACTGGGCTAGGCCTTTCTTCTGCATACAACTGGTGATATGTTACCTCTATTCCAACCCTTAAAAGGAGCGCAATTCCCTGGTGATACAGTTCATTTGATGAACGATCAAAAAAGGTGCTTACAGCTCATCTTGGACAAAGTTAAGCAACAATATGTTGAGCAAATTGAGTCAGTAGAAGTAACTATTCTTCCTACTTCTCCATTGCCTACTGGGTGTTTATATACCATTAAGAGCACATTAAAAATAGCTATTCATGAGTGGTTAAATTTATTTGTTACTCCACCTAGAAACATTTATCCTGACCAATCTGCCTTAGAAGAATTGATTATTAGGCCGAAAGTGTGCTTTGCAACTGATTGGACAAGATTTGATAGGCATTGCCTTCACTCATACAAAGATTGAACATGATCATCTTATGATGATATCTGAAAGTTATCAGATTGCCTTCTCCAATTATCTTGGAGAAGTTTTATATTCATTACCAAAAGATCCTAGAATTGTGGTTACTACTACTCTAAACCCATCTTTTTCTACTATTTTTGTCTGTACTTCTTTTATTGATGCTCTGACAATTTTTACAGATGGTTCACCAAAAAGAGGGGTGGTGGTCTGGCATGCTGACTCCCAATGGCATTCAAAATTCACATCAATTCAAACTTCCGCCCAGCGGGCTGAACTTACAGCTGTTATATTAGCTTTACAACTTTTCCCTATGCAATGAATTAATGTTGTGGTTGATACACAATATGTCTATTTAATTATGCAATCTTTGCCATTTTCTTACTGTGCATTGTCATTAGATATAAATTTGCTAGCTTTGTTTTTGTCTCTTAAGCATCTTTTGGAGAATCAACAACATCCCTTATATGTGGAGCATATACGCAGACATACTCCTTTTAACAATGCCCTAACTGAAGGTAATCACATTGCAGATGAATCCCTTAAGGAAATTGCTTCTTTATTTTCCGGTGACTAGTCATTCATATTTTCATCAAAATGCAAAATCTTTGGCAAAACAGTTTCATATTCCTTTGGCGCAGGCTTGGGATATTATATGAGCATGTCCCTCCTGTCAACAGTCAGCCATTCCATTCCCCAGTGGGGTCAACCCTAGGGGTACCTCTGCCAATTTACTTGGAATTATTTAATTCTTGTAGATTCTTTTTCAGATGTTCCTGTTAATGTTCATTTTCATGCAATAGAACCACTGATAAGACCGCTAGTAAAGTATCATCTTGCTCCTAATCCTGAGTAACAACCTTCACCAATCACATGGGAGCAAGTGAAAGCCACAACATACCAAATTCAACAACAATTGAGTCAAGCTGACCTACCTCAGACTCCTGAAAATCTAGTTGCTGCTGCTTTTGCTATTATTACAGCTAATTCTGTCATAATTCTTTTTTGTATTCTCTTGTCTTCTCTTAGTTGTTACTGCTTTGAATAACACTCAATTTATACAACTTAATCCTAAACTTAATTCTGTTCGTTGGCGTTATCTTCATACTAATCAATGTACTAGAGGCTTATGTTTTTGTTGTTTTGCTCGCCATACTTGGCTTAACAATTGGAATGATTATGCTAAGGCTCAACGCATTTTATCGAAAGTAGGGAATTATAGTTATTGTACTGACTATTATTGGCTTTGGGGAACCTTTAATTATTCTTTGTATGGGCCTAATATTGTGCCTGAAATGTATCCTGATAATTTTCCTATTTTTAACGCTTCTATGTGGTTCTTTTTTGACAAATATGCAACCAATGTACACCCTCAGAACTATCAGTGTGCTGCTATTGGCTACTTTTCCCTATCTGTGCAGATTGGTGCTCTCTCTTCTTCTTCACGACAATGCCGTGCTTCATTAGGTCCTACATGTAATGATGAAGTTATCATTGATACACAACTGTCCTCTCTCAATACCTTTGGCCGTGCTGTGGCTGGAGCTATTACTGGGGTGATCACCTTAGGGGCTTACCCTGGAATAATAGCTCAAGAAAATAGACATTCTATCTTGGGTTTAACATGTCTCTTGGAGAAATCAATTAATGCCACTGCTGCTATTGTTCGTGATCTCCAACATGAAATTGAGGACCTGAATCAGGATGTGCTCCAACAACGTTTTGCTATTGACTATTTGTTAGCACGACAAGGAGATTTTTGTAACTTGTTGGCCATCATGGATGTGCTGTTCATTTTCACTCTTTGAACAGAACCATTGAAGATGAACTTGCTAAACTCCAATCATATTTTCAGAATAATGTTCATTCTATTTCCTTTTCTTTTGACTGGTTGACCTGTTTTAAGTAGTTGTTTTTTTATGCTTATTATCATGTTAGTTGCTTGCTGTTGTTTCATTCAGTGTATTCCCTGCTCCTCTTTCTCTGCCTCCTCATCAAATGCAATATATTCAAAAATCTTTGTTCCCTCAAAATTAAATAAAAAGAGGGGACATGTAGGAATCTGCAATCTGCATATGTGCAGGGATTTTCCTATCTTGATGGCAAACCTCAGATAAGGAAGGTTACTTGCACGTAAGCACCAGGAAACTACATTAAAAGATAAGACCCTAATTCTGTAAATAAGAGGAACAGCAGGAGAGGAAATGGGATATATGTGTATTAGACTTTAATTAAAGTCTAACATTATAAGTGCTTAAGCAAAGCAGTAATGGTTAACCAAAGACTCTAGTTACCTGGAAGATTCTGTAGCCAATGAGATGCTGCCAAGTACACTGTAACTTGAAAGTAACAAACTATATAATGTCACTATGTAAGACAATAAAGTTACCCACATACATCCTCAACCTTTGTGTGCGTGTGGTCTCTACAATTGCCCACATCCTGGCTAAATTCACACCAGTGGTGGGTTGCCCCCGGTTTGGACTGGTTCGTAAGAACTGGTAGTAAAACTGGCAGGAGGCCTCGCCCACTGCCCCGAATGTCATCATTGGCAATCTGCGCATGTGCAGAAGCAAGACACGCGCTCCTATTGAGAACCGGTAGTAAAGGTAAGTAGAACCCACCCCTGATTCACACCATATCAAGCTATAACATAATTAGTTTGGTTATGTCTTAACATTTGTGGACTCCATTTGTTATGGCCTATTCAATGAGTCATAATTAAATGAACTATAGCCTAATATCATGTCTAAACCTAACCAACAAACTGAAGCACAAATTCACTGTATCAATGGTGAGCTCACACTAAAATGTATAAGGCCAATACTCCAGTCTCGAACCATATTCTAAATTAAATTACTATCTGTAACTGGATTGGTGAACATTATAAGTGGATTCCATCCATCTGGCTAAGGTGGGAGACCCCTTTCCTAGTCTTTTCCCCACCAGAATGAAAAAGAAACATATGGGCTTTGCCTTTCTTCTCATAGCCTGACCTACCTGCCTCTCAGCTCCGGGGTTTTTAATCATCTCTCAGCGGGGAGCCCCAAAAAGAATGTTCTAATTGCTACCCCCATTCCTTTATACAGCAGGAATCTTGCTCAGTGACAGCAGGATACAGTTCCGCTTCAGAGAACTGTTTTCTATCACTGTTGGATCTGTCCGTTCAGAGCTGCTTGTGCAATGCAGGGCAATCAATACTTTGACAGAACCCCAGGAACAGGTCTTGCAATCAAATTAACAGCAAAGAGGCTGGGCTGCCTGTCATCTTGCTTTTGACGGAGAGGTAAAAATCCTGGGATGAATAATTGCCTAGAGTTCCTAGAATTTTTTCCTAGCTCAAGCTTGGCTGCTTATTTAGATACTCTTTCATTATTTATATTTATGGGTCCCTTTATCAAGCAAAGTTCTCATGAGGCTATGGAAAAACATGATGCAGTGAAAACATTAAAGGGAAATGTGTTTTTATAAAGCAGCAGGTTGAGCAGTAGAGGCTTAAAGAAGGCAAAGAGAACCTGCGGTCCTCCAGATGTTGCTGCACTAGAATTCCTAATACTGTATTTCTTACCATTGCCTCTGTTACAGGGGGCCCCTGAGACTTATAACAGATGTCTTCAACACTCTGGCTGAAACCATATTACCACAAGACTTTTTTTAAAAGCTTGGAATCTTAAAAACTAGTACCAGAAAAACATGGTAAATGTGCTCACCATAACTATGTATTAAAAATATGGTTTGTTGATAAAATGCAATTTGGTGGATTCCTGTATCCTAAATCAAGATCTTAAACCTTTTGGCCAGCTGGATACATGTGGGATGCTGAGAATATCATAGAGATGTTCTCTCAAAATTATTGCTTGACGTGTTTGCCCATTCATGACAGAGCTGCAGGGAGGTTACCTTTTCGGTTTAATAGAATATTATCTGAACCTAAGCTTCTTTCCGCGTACTGTTGGTTAATTTTGTCCTTTTTTATAGACCAATCTAACATACATCCAAAGAAAATACCAGACTTATGAAACAGATTAGAGACCTAAAGGCATTCTTGGACATTTTGTCCACTTCCCAGAAAAACAACGGAGACAGTTGGCTGCAGCGAATTGTTTTACTTGGCACTAAGGGGGTGTAGACTGATGCTGAGTTTCCATGAAACAGCTCACAGTTGACACTATAGAAGCTTCCATTTATATAATGATTGTATATATACATTATGCATTAGCTGATCAGCATATATTTGAGCATGCATAATTCAAAAATGTTATAGCAGGAACATTAGCACATTCATAGTTGTGAGTTTGGAAAATCTGCTACACGTGCTTACAATATAAACATTCCTCCTCTAAATCTACTGAAGACCAATTCTGGACAGTCCTGTGGTTAAGGCAGTTGCAAAGCAGAAAAAATTAACTGAAGTTCATCTCTGGGCTGACTTACTCAATATGAAATAGTTATTACTAATATATTATCTATATATTAGTACATTAGCAAATTCTTGGCTGCTTATAACATCTGTCAATACAAATCATGAAACATCCACTGTACAAAAAATAAAGAGAACAAAATAATAAAAGAAACCAAAATACCCAATGCTGTCACAGAAACTGTAAACTCCTGTGTTGAAAAAAAATACATTTTTAATTGCTTATGGAAAACCAACAGTATAGGGGCAGATTAAAATCTTGAGGGATGCGGGAGCACTTCCAAAGTGCAGAGGCCCCTATAGAAAAACTTCATTTGTGTCTTCACCACCCTCATTTCATGAAATGAGGCATCACTGGTAGGAGAAATAGGTCAGATGGGTCATGATCAGTTGGAGGAAGCTGTCCTGCAAGTACAGCTTCAGTGGTAAACCATGTCGAATTTCAAAGGTTAAAATTAGCTGTTTGAATTGCATGTGGAAGCAAACATTTCCATTTTCTAAATATTAGGAGTGCATTCCAGAACCTGACAACCACATAGGAGACCTTCTTCCATTTGCTATATAGCTGAGCTTCTGGCTGGGGAATTCTAGGAGGACTTTGAAGTGTACACATTTAAAAAGTGCCAAGGTTGAGAAACTTTGAGCTAGTTGAAAGGGCCCCTTCTGCTGATATAAGTTATGGGAAGATTCATAGTGGGAGAGCTAGTCTTTCAAATATGTGCTAAGGCTTTTAGGTGTTTAAAAGTTGAAAACTAACAAGAAAACTTGTGACCTATTGGGACAACATGTCAGAGAAATTTCCTTACCAGATTCCTCAATGCCTTCAACAATGGCAGAATTTCTAATGCACTTCCTTCATTGGAACAGTTCATAAAAATTCAAGGAGATATTTAGAGATGTATCTGCCTTGAAAATAGCCCATAGTCAAACATCAGGAGTTAACCATAGGAAACGTTTTACTGTGTAACATTTTGCATTATGTCATAAAATGTATTATGGTAATCTTTCATAAAATGGTTCATAAAATTTTCCATATTTCAATTCCATGGGAGTTTCGGATTTTGGATGCATTCTGTAAGTTAGTCCACTTGATGTATCTTGATTCAAAAATAGTTCCATATGATGCACCATTTTCCCCCGTTAAAGGTTACTACTACAACCCTGAGAGTTTGGAAAATACATATAGGTAGTCCTCGACTTACAACAGTTCACTTAGTGACTGTTCAAGTTACAACAGCACTGAAAAAAGTGATTGATGACCATTTTTTCGCTTATGATTGTTGCCCATCCCAATAGTCATGTGATCCAACTCCAGATGCTTGGCAACTGACTCGTATTTATGACAATTGCAGTGTCCCAGGGCCATGTGATAACTTTTGCAACCCTCTGATTAGCAAAGTCAATGGGGAAGCCAGAATCTCTTAACAGCCATGTTAGTAACAGAAATTCATTTAACAACTGTGGGAAGAAAGGTTGCAAAATGGGGCAAATCTCACATGATAAAGGTTTCACTTAGCAACAGAAATGTTGGGATCATTTGTGGTCATACGTCAAGGACTATCTGTACTTGGTAGAATGATCAAAACTTTAAAATGATACAGAAGCATGAGAATCAATTCCTACAAGACCTCAAAATTTATATATTTTGATTTGCCTAACATTCAATAAAGCAGGATTTCAGCTAAATAACATCCCTTTTAAAATCAAATTTGAGGTTGTCTAATGCAAGAGTGCTTATCTTGTTCTCTGCACTCATGACAAAACTTCCATTCATAATCAGCATGGCCACAATGTTTGCAAATGTTGGGATGATACATGTCAAATATGATAAACTATGGAAATCTGGCACAGAATAATCTCAGAGTTCTTGCTTTCTTAAGAATCTTACAAAGAAAGGAACATCTCCTGAAAGTACATCTTCTCCATAATATGTTACTATGACAAAAGTAAATATACCCTCTGAGATTCTATCTTCCGTCTCAGATTAATTTGTTATTTTAAATAAATGCTTATTTACTTTACTTTTCTAGCAATAAAGTTGAGAAACAGTGGTCTTTCAGTTATTGGATTCAGCCCACAGGACTTATTGTCAGAGAGATGGAGATTTTAATGGAAGAACTGGAGAGTACAGCCTCCCAAATCCTGCTTATTGTAAAAACACTCAAATATACTTAGGAAAACTGATAAAAATAAAAGGATAAAAAATATAGACTGTAGCTTAACAGGAGTGGATGAATAAATAATTGTAAGTTTATACAACACTTTATATATGTTTAAAATTAGAAATTTAAAAGATACAATCAATAAAAACAAAGGATCTTTTAAAATAAAAAATAAGTTGGTTTCACTAACAAAAGCCAACCTTTTTTACTAAAAGGTCTACTATAAGTTATTAGAGCTATCTGCAACCATCCAGTTCTATTGCTTACTCTTCATTTTCTCCACCATTATGAATTGGTTCCATATTTTACTCAATTTTAAAAGAAAGTAAAATAATATTAGAAGAGCTGAATTATGCCACTGTACTGTAGAATAAGGCACAGCCAATATTCCAGATTGTGGTCAACTAGGTGGCATTTCCTAGCTTGTCTTAGTTGATTGAAAAAGCTAAACAGGAATAGACTGGGTTAGTATTCAGATAGGAGACTACCAGGATGGTCTAGAAAAGATTGGAAAATTGAAAGAATCACCCAGGAAGAAATGATAAACCAATTCTATATCATTGTGAAAAAGAATGTACACATAATGATATTATCAGGACCAGAGCGGTGCTTATATTTCTAAAATCCCTTTGAGTTTATGGGTAAGGGTATTGTATGAACATTGCTCTCAGACTTATTCTGTGACATGTTTCAGTAAAATGATATGAGGAGGGCATCATAATTATTTGTGGCATTAACATTTAATGTTTTTTTGCTTTTATGTTTTTGCAAGCTATGCAGAGTTGCCTGACAGTGAGACGGGCAGCTATAAATTTAAAAAGAAATCAGCACTTCCTCCTCATATACCCATACATGAAATGACATCAAATGAATGAAAGCACATTCCAGCTTAATCATATGCAGTGAATTATGGATTTTTGGGCTATGAACATATGAGAGTTTCTTCTATGTGGGGAGATAATATGCTTACAACTTACCTTCTCTAATCCTAATTTTAGAATGATCCAATTGAAAAAGCAAGCCATTTTTTTCAAAATTAAATATTTATTTAGATTTTATTATAGCAAGTCTATACAATTTTACATCTAAACAAATCCTAATGGAAATGAGCTTCATAATTCTTCTCTTATCCATCTTTAGCCATTTCACATTGCCTTCATGTCTTAGTGACTACGTTCACATTTCCTTTTTGTTTAGAACATAGTCTTTATAAGAAATGTAAATATTCAGCACCACATAGCTGGAAGACACATTTCACTGGATATCGTCGTCGTCAAACATATCTTCAAAATCTAAAAGGATAATAAATGAATACCACAGAGAGGTAAATATAACTCCATTGTTCTGTTTTAACAAAAACATACATAACTGAGTAGGTCAATTTAGTTTATGGGATCTTAACTACAAAAAGCAGACTTACCACCAAATGCCAAAAAAGGAGGTATTTATTGTCTAGATTTTTGCCACCCAGATTTAGTAAATACAGTTTAGTAACAATACAAAATTTATTCCTCATTTTGGAATAAAAAGTCTTGAAATCCATTCAATAAATTCATAAGAAATTCAACTGAAAATGGGAAGGTCATTATGTAAAGTTGGGATTCTTGAGCACTGATCACATAATGCAACTCCATGAGTTATTTTAACATGCTAAAGGATTGATTTTTAAAAGCCCCCCCCCCCCCCCCCCCAAAGTACTTATTTTATAGCAGGGTTAGACAACCTTTTGTGAGGCATAGATCAAAGGCCATCGGTTGTCCATTTTACAGAATCAGAATATTGAGTAGGGAATACTATGGTAGTCTGGCATAAGCTATCAGTTCACTTAACTCATTCAGCATGTAATGGTTTCCTTATTTCAGTTATATGTTGATGCTAAAAGTTTGCTGTTTTTCTATGTTATTGTGAATCATTTCCGTTTCTACTGTATAGCATGCTACTATTTGGGCACTGATTATTCCCGTCCCTCAAAAGTGGCACAATGCCAGAACTTCTTTGATCTTGATTGCTATTGAGCTATTGTACAATCTGAAGGATACACATGTATTCTGTATATACTGCTGTTACAAAACAGAAGGATGTCCCAAGGTTTTCTGCTTAATAGACAATGCATTTGATGATAAATCTTTAAAATGTTATGTATCCAATAACCCCTGATTAATAAAACATAATGGTCCTACTGATTGGGCATCATTTGCTTGATAAACTTGCAAGCTTAACATTCCCTCAGATGTTGTTCTGATGTTTTTAGCTATGTTTCTAGTAAAGCCAGTAAGAAATAACATTTTAAAAAACAGCAATGACTAAAATAAACATGTCTGGTTTAAAATAAATTTGAACACTTACTATTAAAGAAGTCTGCATGTACTGCTTTTTCATTAGCTGCTAGATCCATCAATAAACCTGTACTTCCTCCAGCCTGAAAAAGAATTGGTTTGTCATCTGTACCAATTTATTCATATAATAATTATTTAGGTTTAAAAAATTTTTACAGTTCTCTAGTTTCTACTTTCTACTTGCTCACCTAAATCTAGCATAATTTAGACAGAATCATCGATAACTTTAATTGCTTATTACTATTATTGAATTAAGATATAAGGACTAAGATTATAATGGAAATTTTAATTATAATGTCTGTGCAGCATTTCTTTCTCCTCTCAAAAATCTCACCTAAAAAGCAGAAACATGGTAGTGCTGGTGGAATGACAGATAAACATAAACTTTTCTCTTTTCTCTGAAATTAAGGAAATGGTTAGGAGGAATGAAGACACGTGGGGAATTGGAAGAGGTTCTAGGAGGAAAACGGTTGTCTTGGTTAAATTATAGCCAAGTGGAACAATGGACTAAAAATTGGATAAGAGAAAATGGAGAGTGTAGAGAGTTAATGAGGTTTGAGGAATTAATTGAAAAAAATCAAACTGTAAAGGAAGAAAATAAAGGGATAAAAGGCTTAATGAGCGGAATCTATAAAATATTGTTGGAGGAAGAGGAGAGGGGAAATTTAGAAAAGATGGTATGGGAAACCGATTTGAAGATACAAATAGGGACAAAGAATTTGGCAACAAAGAGTGTTGAGAAATATGTCAGTAAGAATAAAAGAGAATTACTACAAAATGGTATGGAGGTGGTACTTAACTCCGGTTAGATTAAGCAATATGAATCAGCACTAGTCAGATAACTGTTGGAGAGGTTGTGGGGAAAAAGGAACGTATTTACATATGTGGTGGGATTGTAAATTTGTGCAAAAATTGTGGAAAATGGTGTTTAAGGAGATAGAAGAAATTGTAGGAATAAAGATAGAAGAGGCACCAAAGGTAGCATTACTCTTACTATTGGAAGATATAAAATGTAAAAAAGAGACTAAAGAATTGATAATAAATTTGTTGACCGCAGCAAGGCTAATGATTTCTAGGAACTAGAAGATACAAGATGTTTATAATTTGGAAGAATGGTATAAGGAAGTTTGGGATATTGCCATAAATGATAAATTGACTTGCAATATTAAAGTAAGGAGAGGCATAATGAAGATAAACGAATTCAATGGAATCTGGAAACAGTTCTTAATATGTGTGTTTTCTGGAGGAAGAGGGATACCACCACCACCAGAAGCTTTAAGATTCTGGAAGCAGGAATGATCCCGAGGGGTGGGGGAGCACTCGTTGATTGTTTGTATTCTGTATATTGTTATATATTATATATTATGATTCATGTATGTTATGTATGTTAATTTCTTTTTTTATATGATAATAATAATAATAATAATAATAATAATAATAATAATAATAATAATAAATAAGAATGTACAGATAAACATAAACAGATGAAAAACGACTGCCCAAATGATCTTGCCCTTTCTGTCATAAAAAACAAACTTTGTGTCCTGAAAAAGTATGAAAACTCTTAACAGATTAACAGTTGGAAGGGACCTTGTAGGTCATCTAGTCCAACCCCCTGCCCAAGCAGGAGACCCTACACCATTTCTGACAGATACAGTCCAGTCTCTTCTTGAAAGCCTCCAGTGATGAAGCTCTCACAACTTCTGAAGGCCGGCTGTTCCATTGGTTGATTGCTCTCACTGTCAGAAAATTTGTCTTTATTTTCAGGTTGAATCTCTCCTTGTTCCGTTTCCATCAATGATTCCTTGTCTGGCCTTCAGGGATGCTTTGGAGAATAGCTTGACCCCCCTCTTGTCTGTGGCAGCCCCTCAAATATTGGAAGACTGCTATCATGTGTCCGCTGGTCCTTCTCTTCACTAGACTAGCCATGCTCAGTTCCTACAACCGTTCATCATGTTTTAGTCTCCAGTCTCCTAATCATCCTGGTTGCTCTTCTCTGTATTTTTTTTTTTGCTAACCTCACTTCTACTACCAACCTGCCTTCCATTGAGGACCTGTATACTGCAAGAGTCAAAAAGAGGGCTGTGAAAATATTTACAGCCCCCTCACATCCTGGTCATAAATTGTTTCAACTCCTACCCTCAAAATGACACTATAGAGTACTGCATACCAGAACAAGTAGACACAAGGAGAGTTTTTCCCCCGAACGCCATCACTCTGCTAAAGAAATAATTCCCTCAACACTGTCAAACTAGTTACTAAGTCTGCACTACTATTCTTCTTCTCATTGTTCCTATCAGTCATCTCCTCCCACTTATGACTGTATGACTGTAACCTTGTTGCTGGTATCCTTAGGATTTATATTGACTGTTTCCTAATATGATTTGATTGCTTATTTGTACCCTATGACTATCATTAAGTGTTGTACCTTATGATTCTTGACAAATGTATCTTTTCTTTTATGTACACTGATAGCGTATGCACCAAAGACAAATTCCTTGTGTGGCCAATAAAGGATAGGAATAGGAATAGGAATATTAAGCCAGCCTGGCCTAATTTTCTCCCGTTTTAAAATTCTTTTAAATCGAAATTTTAATTTGTTTTAAATTATTGGGATTTTTAATTGTCTCGGGCTAAATTATTTAATCTGGTTTTAATTATATCTTTTAACTTTTGTATCTATGTATTTTATTTTGTGCTTGTTCACTGCCCTGAGTCCTTCGGGAGTAGGGCGGTATATAAATCTAATAAAAGAAAAAGAAAAAGAAAAAGAAAGAAAGAAAGAAAGAAAGAAAGAAAGAAAGAAAGAAAGAAAAGGGATAGGGATAGGATAGGATAGGATAGGAATAGGAATAGGAATAGAAATAGAATTCTCCTCTCCTCTTCTGGAAATTGTGCTTCTCTAACCATCTTAATGCTATTAGAAAGTGGGAGCCCCTCAAATATTGGAAATATCTCTCTTTCTCAACCAGCCCTTTAAAACCCACCCTTGTGAAGCATCCAATCTGCCCGTCCTCCCTCCGTTCAACCAGAGACCAGTAGTGGAAGAGAGGAACTGTCCTTCCTGGCAAAACAAAACTCTGCCTTCATTAACTGACAATGCACAGAAGGGACCGCAGCGCCGCCCACTTCTATCCAAGGACGTCGCGGAACCCTATTTCCGAGGACCGGAGACAAAAAAGCCCTGCCCGGGAAGACTGTCTTGCTGCTGCCGTTGCTGCCGCCGCCACCTCACCTCGTCAAGGTCGACATAAGGCCCCGCGCCCTCGGGAAACATCTCGTCCACCGCCGGCTTCATCGCTACCCTCGTTCCTTAGAGCCCACCTACATCCGGTTCCAGAAAGAACCTGCTTCCGGCTTCTCTAGGAGTGCGGGAGGAGGTGACCTCTGTGGTTTTCATCAAGGTTCTGGGACTCCGACGAAAGGAATGTAGGGGGAAAGTGTGAAGTTTCATCGGTGCTGGCCGTAAAGATCTTGGGCGTTTCTTCCAAAGACACAAGCCAGGATGCTGCTGCTTGGTGGTGCTTTTTTTGGGTCTCACGAAAGCTTAGCAGGATTGAATGGTTGCATTCGCACAACCAGCATTATTCGGCCAGTTGCAGATTTAAGTGTACCTTCAGCGTCTCCTTGCCTCATTTAACCCTTATTATTTAACCCTTACAATAGTGGAGCATAAAAACTCTCTCTTGTTGGCAGCATCCTGCCCAGGCAGGCTAAAGTTGATCATGGATATTTTCTATCGGAAGCCTGCGGCCCCCACAAACTCGGGAGTGAGTCTGGTTCTCTTCCTTTGTATAAAATAATTTTGAAAATTGAGAGAACTAATAGAAATAAAAATCACTGAAAATCATCCAGATTTGTGCTTAGGTGATTATAACCCTACCTCAATGTACCTTAGATTATTGGATGCCCCCAAGAATAACAGAAATTGGACCTAGAAAAGGGGACCAAAGGACCTGTTCAGGTAGTTGCCAGGAGTTAAGACTGATTTGAAGGCACAAAAGAGCAAAATAAATTTTACAGTTGGATCCAGCGCATCTGTGTATATAGGTTAATGCTTAATGCTTAATGACTGGTTGCTTAGCGACTTCAAAGTTATGATGTCCACCCCACTCCAGGTAATTACAACCCAATTTTGAAGTTCCAATGTCTGCACCCACCTCACAATTATATGATCATATTTGGAGCACTTAGCAACCAGCTTGCATTTATAGCCCATTATTTTTGCTGGTTTCTGGTGGTTTCTGCCAATGGATATAATGGATTATAGCGATTTGCTTAACGCTGTAAAAAAGGTCATAAATTTGGGCTTAATGACACCTCCCCCAACATACAACCATAATTCTGGGCTAAATTGTGGTTGTCAATGGAGAACTACCTGTACTCCAACAATAAGCTGTATATGTGAAGCCTGACTCAAGAAAAACCAAAATTACATAATTTAGCAGTTAATTTTTCTTATATTTCTTGATCACAGTTCAGTTTAGGTCCAAGTAATAATATTTAAATCAACTTTATTTGTACTAAAATGTACAAAGCTAATACGACCATTGTTTCAGTAGTTCACTATACTCTTAGTGTTCTTAATTTAAACTAGAAAAGTCAAGTCATACAATTCAAACATTCTAGCTATATAGTTTGATATGGTTATAGATTTGGTTGTCCAACTATTCAATTTTTCACTAGGTGGTGTAACAGTTAACTCTAGGGCTGCAGATCTGGTTTCTACCAATCTTAATGTATAATATTAAATTTTGTGCTAACAGATTAGTAGAAGTTGGGTCCGTAGGCCTTGGACCTGCATCTTTCAGTGAAAAATTGAATAGGTTTTCATGCTAGTCATTTTCATTTTTAAAAGATTATTTAGAATGGAACATATGCTTCCCTTACAATATTTATCTGTGATTCCTGACCTAGTTTCATACAGTGATCATTTCACACAGCTTAAGCTCCAGCCTAATTATCTTTTTTACTACTCAGACTACCCAGCTTGATGGAAAACATCTGGATCTATAAGACATGCTGATATACATGGGAACTAAATTAGTTTTTTTCTAGTTTCTTATCTAGTTCTAATGAAATACCATCTCCTAAGACAAATTCTTTGCACTGTAGGACACAGGAGCTGCTTAAATGTCAAGATGTATAGTTTTATACAGTTATTTGACATCTAGGAGCAGTGAGCTTGACAAAAAGTGAAATTCAAAAGTCACATTCAAGTGTATCTGTACTGTGTACTATATATTACTTATATACACTTAAGCATATATTTTTTAAAAAGCTGCTCTGAATAAGTAAAGTAACTTTCAACTGGATTTAAACATGCTTTTTCAACCACCAAAGATATTTGCTTCCTTGAGACCTTTTTGCTCAGTCTTTATTATGTGCACTAATTTATTTATTACTAATTATGGATAACTTTTACTGAAATGCAAAAAGCACTAATATTCTGATCATCTACTTTGAAGCCTTGATGATTATTTCCTAGACAGCCAAAGGTGTCAATAAACCTTTCAGTTTGTAATGATGGTTGTCTCACAACAAATATTTTAAACTGTCTGCAAGTGCCCCCTACTGTACAGTTTATGAAAATAGTGACTATAAACAGAATATTTATAGAGTTTAGGTGCTTTTGTTTATTGCTAAATAATGAAATATGATTTCATAATAAAATTATACTTTATTGCATCATTTTAGGAATATTATATGAACTTTCTTCTCTTATTCCTCCCCTCAGCCCCCTCAAAAGAAAGCTCTTTTTTTTAATACCAGTTCATTAATGTTGCTTTAGAAGTTGCCAATGGGAACATTATTGATTGCTAAAAGGTCTATCCATCTCATTTGTTATTCTTCAGCATTCGAGATTTCTCAGCAAGTTTTTTAAAAGGTTAAAATGATGCAGATAATTTTTTGAATTTGAACTTTTTTGTCTGCACCATTGGTCTTTTTGTGCAATAAATGTTAACAGATTGTGATAATCCTTTCAGCAAATCATAGCTTTATTTTTATTTATCACAAAACAACCCTTCAAAGTATATTTAAATTTCTAACTACTTTTGAAGTTACTCGGTGTTCAATTTTTTAAAAGAATTATGATCATTGATTTCAATATTAGACTGACCTCCAGAAGCTGGTCAAAAGCTAAGGACATTTTAGGATGGAAATCTAAGGACATCCTAGGAAGGAAATCTAAGGACATTTTAGGAAGGAAATCTAAGGACATTTTAGGAAGGGAAGAAAAATTGCAATGCACCTTCCCTTTTAGTTAATTATTATTATTTCTTTTAGAAATAAAGGAGAAGGCAATTTGTTATCACATTACACCAAAATTATCCGATAAACTTACTTTGTACTATGCTATTTTGAATTTAAGTCACTTGATGTATCTTTTTGCTTTCATTTCACTACATACAATGGATGCTTACAGCATGAACAAGAGAAATTAGCATTATCACTGTGATATTTGACTCTTGGCTTACTGACTTATACAAGTAACCATTGACAAGGGAATGGCTGTGTAAAAAAAAAATTGGGTTAATGCTTTTTGACAAGGTATAATTCCATCATACCTTTCCCATTTTTTTTAGCAGTAATGTCAGTTGACTTCATATGATGACCCTTTGACATTTCCATTCTCATTTAACATTTGAGGAGCCTTTGCTCTTTCATTTTTCGGACTGAACCATTCTTCTTTGGAGAGCTTGATATTTGCTTTTGGAGAACTATTTTGGCTACAACTGAGAGGTTCAGTCACAAGGATTAGATTTGGGTTGATGTCTATTCCTTCAGTCTTTTGCTTTGCAAGTCTTGCTTGGCAAGACAGGTAAGATTGCAGATCGTTGTTTTAGTTTAAGCAAACCATTATAGCAATCTTCCTCTGATTTGTCAAAATAGGGATGGAGACAGTTTTAGAAGCTTAAGAGCTGTATTCATGATTATCACTGTGTTGGCCAGAGCTTCTGTAAGTGGAGCCAGAGGTGAATCGATTCCTTTTGTGTTTTGTCCTCTAAGATTAAGAATAAGAGGAAAGTTGTCATTCTATTTATAGAAACCGTTTGGAGTGGCAAATGAAATTTGTTTCAGGATCCAATCTGAATCGGTCACCAGGACCAAAAGTTTATTCTTCCAAGCTTTCAGCCTCATGCTGGAACCCGTCATCAAGAAACATCTCTTCTCCAGAATATGTGCACTGAGATGTTCTATGCGTTGCATTTATATAGCATTTGTTTCAGTCCTTCAACAAAAGCAGCAAACCATGTAGTGTCCTAATATAATGGCCTCGCTTTGCTTAAAATTTTATTGCTTCAGCTTCTTCTCCTAGTTCTTTTTTTCTTCAAAGGCTGTTAATTGAGTTCTTGCCAGTATCCAGCTTTTAAAATTAGACTACTGGCTCCTCTTTTTGTGCTACAGAAATGTATCTATTCTTTCCTGCTGAGACCCTTCTACATCACTAGTCAAAACAGTCTCATACCTGCATGAGTTTATATTACCTCTAAAGTCTTGCCCTAAAGAACTCCAGGAAAGTATAACTACTGTATCTGAGCTGCAGAAATTCAGTGAGCTCTAAATGTTAGCAACATATATGGACAACTCAATCATTCGTTAAGATTTTTGTAAGTCAAATATATTCCTGTGAAAATAGGGGCAAGCATAGAGAAAAAAGTCAGACACAAGCGAGTCTGCGGGAGGATGAAGATGATTGCATAGCAAACTTTTAAGAATACCAATTGTCCAATTTAAATACCATTAGTTTGGCCACCTTTAGCCCAAAAAACCAAACAGCATATTTGCTTAGAAAGTGTCATTCAAGACTTGGCATTCCATATTTTTTTTTCTATTCTTAATGGCTGATTTGGGGACTCTGATAGGTTGTTCAGGCACGAGCTAAATATGAGCACAAAAATCACAGCTCAAATAAATAAAAGTCTCCTTCCCTTTGAAACTGATAAAGCTTAGTATAGCTTATCTAACCAATGGCATGTTTTAAGGTACACACTAATTTTTTTCTTACTACATTCTACATAATTTCTTTTTGCTCTTAATTATAGCCAACATATAGCAAACAATCCTTATTCCTGTAATTTAGCTAGTATCTTAATAATAGAATTTTCTCCCTTTTCACCTCTTGACCTTGTGCTTATTGTTTGCTTCAAAGCCATGAGAAAACCAGATGTATAATTATAACTGCTAATGTTTATACAAAGTAGGTGATACTTCTAAAAAATACTTAATTTTTTGCAGCTACAATTAATCCGAGCCATTACATTTACAACCCATTTTGGGCAAGAGGTATAAATATGGATTAAGAATTAAGAAACATATCCTTCCAATCTGTGGAGCAACAATACTGTTATACTGTTATTTATAGAATGAATTTGTTTTTCAAAGGCACAGTTGTTCCGGTTTCCATTAGTTTTGCTTTCTCTGTAACATCCCCTATTTACTGTTCAATAGTTGATTGTTGAAAAAAAGCAGAGGAGCATTTAGAGTCCAGTTTAGTGGCATTAAATGAGGAAGATGCTATTTCTAGAAAGTTATGGAGAAAGATGCAGGCTTAGGGACAGAATGAACAAAAGGACTACCATTCAAATGGAGAAGCATATGGGGTATCACGACTTTTGAAATATCCCAGTAATGGAGTACTTTCATGGGAAAGCAGATTGGCTTTTTGCAGCTGCAGAAACAAAAACAACAGAGAATTGTCCATCATGAGTTAGAATGTATTTGCCTCTTGCAGTTTGGAATGAAAATTGGGAATAATAAAGTGCTCCAGTACTACTCTAACCCACTCAGGTGAAAGGGCTTAAGCTTTGAATCTTGATTAAGTATGGCACTTATCTTCTCAACTTTGGACATTAGATAAATGTGTCCTTATTCTGTCAGCCATTTGACCTCATATTTTAACTAGTCTGTAAAGTTGATATATTAAAGATGGTTTCATTGAGCCTCACTGCTAGATTATGATTGGTTGAACACCATTGTTGGAATTTCATATGAGCTGAAACACATGATTTGAATGCAATAAATAAATAAATAAATAAATAAATAAATAAATAAATAAATGGTTGTTATTCAACTCTGTAACTCCTTTCTTCCTTTGCATTTCTTTACTGCTGCTGTAACATGAAAATCCAGGTGAAGGTGCTATATGAATTCTCACAGGAACAAAGAAATATTTGAAGCATCGTAATTTCACTGAAATTATGAAGATTTATGAAACACAGAAGACTGATGAGAATGCAGTCTAATCACCGAAGCCCCCTGCAGGCGGTAAGTATAGATATCTCTGTATAAAAAAGGTATTTCCATGAAAGATTGTGAGGATTGTTTTTATAAGCAGAAAAAAGCTCTTCTGCTTAATGAAGAACATTTGTCCCCAGCTGAACATCTTGTCAGCGATAATCATTTTCTTTAGCCTTTATGACAATCCAAAGGAATAATGATATTTCTGAGAAGATCAAAGGCCTGTAAAAATCAAACAAGGAATGTACTGGGCAAAATTCTTAAAATACGAGAATTAGAAGAAAAAATACAGATGGAATGAACAGAAACCCACTATATAGTACTATTGCGACTTGATATATTGATTTTGAAACAAGATACTTAAACAAGAAATAGCAACATGGTATCTGCTTTTTATTATTTGGTTCAATCACAGTAGTAAATCAACAAGTTCACTAATTATACCCAATGCAATGTGCTTTTATAGAGTAATTGGAACCGGCATAAATTTATGCTACCAGCCATTCGGTCAGAATTATATGCATCAGTTATTTTGCTGTCTAATACATTAAAAACTAAATGGTAGTTATTCCAGTATTTTCCTATAGTGGAAATGATATGTCTATTATTATTACTGTTGTAAAATGTTTGATTGTGCTTGTGTTAGTAAAATTAACACAATATTATAAATAGAAAATTTACAGTTTCCATAAAGTTTCTTCAAATAGTTTATGAGAATAACTTCAGGATTCCCTGGGGGAATTAAGGTGATATTCCTTAATCTTGAACAGATTAAACATTGGGGGATGCATGATTCTGTTATATAAAAGCCAAGTCTGATAGGGAAGATAGGTCGCATATAAAGTCAGTCAGACAGCCATGGCGTCAGCCTTTCTTCTGCTTTTTTTTTTTTAATCAGGCAGAATTCCTAGGAAACAAAACAAATTTACTGTGCCTGAGCTGGGAAAAGCTATACCATCTCCCCAGCAGGTTTGATAAATTATTGGAATTAGCTGTAGAGACTAAGTGAGGTTTGGGGAAAATGAGCAGAAGACTTCTAGGTAATTCTGGTTATTTCTAAAACAATCAGTGTCTCATGCACTGGAAGTTATTGGGGAAGATACTGGTACATGTTGGAAGATTGGTGAGGGCAGCAGGAACTATGAGGATTTGAACCACCCTTATATATATAATATTCTTTATTGATTTGAATATATGTTCAGATTATTTCAGAATTTGAATTTTATCCCCAACCTAACAAAGGTAGCTAAACAGAGCAAAATCCTTTGCAGTTCTCCATCAGACACTGTGTAGCAAGTAGAAGATATATTTTAATTGAACATTATTTAGCAAACAAAAAGGTATACAGTGCATGTAATTAATTGACAGCATCCACCATCTTGATGTAATGAATGATTAATATACAATTACCTAGCTCATTACACCAGTAATGCAAATTAGCTGCCTGAATTAGTTTAGGGAAAAAGTTCACATTTGTTCAGAACTACTCAATAGCTTGTTGGAATGATGACAAATTGCCCCCTGTTCAAGGACATGGACTGAAATCCTAATGAAACCAAGATCCCTTCTGGAGAGCCTGTGGTTGCCTCAGAACTTTTTTCAGAACTTAGTCTTGTCAATCAATTTAGACAAATAAATAGATGGGAAACAATCTGGTTATTTCTCAGAAGATTGGCGGGGAGATATTCATCAGAGTAAACAGTAAGGATGGGAAAGCTTGAAAGGTCTGACCCTGATTTCCAGGACCTGGCACTCAATTGAGGCTGGTTACATAGCAAGAAACAAGAAATGCTGACCACACGACTCAGGAGTATACATTACAAAATGCCCTATTCTTCCCTTCCCACTGCTGTTAACCAGAAAAAGATGACAGATTGGATCAGTGATCAAAGGTCAGGTCCTGAGGCCAAAGTATGTTAATGGTGGGAGGGAAATAGTTTTCCAAATCAACAGTACAGTTTTTAGGCCTTTAAAGTAGCATCAGACAAAAGATGTATGTCACTGCACATTCTATTTGTAGCTCATGGAGAGGTATCGCACTGCTTGCTTTCCCAATTCCAGGGATTGGGGAGAAAAAAAGAGAGATAGGTTAAACAAAGCTCATGGACTGTTTGTAGCCCACCTCTGCCTGTAGTTTATAAACTACAGGGTTGGATTCATTGGATTGATAGGAAAAATGTCCAAACGTTTTTATCGCTTTTAAAATAATAACAGAAAAAAAAGAACAAAAGGAACAAAACACAATTGCATATATATTACCAAAAATACATAAGTGCAAAAATACAATATAGAATATGATATCTGGTTACAACAGTAAACAGTTATTATTCTATATATAGAACATTTGGACATTTATCCAATGCAAATATGTAATATCTAAAATGCAAATAGGTAACTATCATACTTTTTAAACCTATATTTCATTATTCATATCCATACAAAGTCTACATCTATAGCCAATTCAATCATAAGCAGTAATCAGATCTTCCATCTATTGAGTAAATGGGGCCATATATTTATCTTTTTAATGTTGCAATATCAGTCTTTTAGTTATAATAATTTCACAGAGAATCCATTGTTTGTCAAAGTACTAAGTATGTAATTCAAGAGAATATTATCCTCTGACAATTTTAGCTTTTGTTGCACAGTCACATTTACGTAGTCCACTACTTTCTTGGTAAGTATAGGACATTGTTTTTTAAGAAACAGTGTTCTTATTACCTCTCCAACAAAATGCTGCCCTAGACATTCCTTTTCTATACAGACGTAATGGAATCAATTTAAGTAGAGGCGTATTATCATACAAATGTAAGTAGTTGCTTGTCAAGCAGGTTTGGATCCAAACAGGCCCAATGTCAAACCAACCATTCCCATGGTTGGTTTAAAATTTCCAAATATGCAAAAATACATGATATTAAAAGGCAGAGAGCACACATCCTTTTTAGAAAATAATCTGATGGATGAGCATTCCTTGTTGGCTTTTGAAGGTGTAGAATATAAAATTTGGAGGTGGGGAAGCAGACTTGGGCTCTTGCCTTGAATATCTTATGGAATACAGCTTTCTGGAGGAAGGTTTGTTTGGCTAGGGCAGGATGTGTCACATGCTGGCCACGCCCATGCCCAGTTTAGCAAAGAGGAAAAAAGTCCCGATACATCGCGTGTCACTGACATGACAATCCTTGGGCTAGGGCTTTCAATGTGAATACTCAAATGGTGAAAATCTGTTCTAGTATACTGCTGAAATCCCATTGGTAGCTGTAGGCTATACTTGCAGGACACATTTGCCAGTGATTATCTTAACCCTATTTTGTGTAATTAAAAGCTAGTTTTATGGGTGTACATGCTCAACCATAAATTGACTGCATGAACTAGATTTGCTTGCTATAGTAGGTTAAAACTATAGTAGGTTGATTAGCTAGTTTGTGGTAGAGTGTGGTGCGCAAAACCAAGTCACAGCCTGTCATTTTGAAAACAATTCTCTTATTCTTGTAAGTGAAAATTCAGCAAACTTTTGATTGGATTGCCAGAGGCTAGTTAAAATTGCTTTAGAGACTAAAAAATACTAATTGACCATCTTAGTTTACTTAATGCTTAGCTAGTATTTTGAGGCATTCCTCATTGTTTCATTTTTCTTGAATAAATCCATTCTTTAACATATAGAATGTGATCAGTAGGTTTTGTGATTTAGCCAGTGCCCGAGAAACTTAAATACTTCACTGTTCACTAGCATGCTGTCTTTGCCTCTTAGACCATGGATATTCAGTCATTTCTCTCTTGATTTTTGTTCTGTGCGGGATTTTGCCGGAACAATAATTTAAAGGGTTTTCCAGATGGTTAAATGCTATTCACTGAAGAAGCTCAATAGCACATTAATATATATGTATGGTGCTTTCTAATCTCCAAATCTGTCATTTATTTAACTCAGATGGGATGCAATGGAGAGAGAAGTAGAATATTTTACTGCAGCATAATGCTGAACAGCTGTGCTTGGAGTTGATCATTACTCTTCATGTTGAAAAAAAGTTCAGTCATAGTCCATCACTTAGGAAGGTCTTTTAGTGCAAAAGATTTGGAGGATAACTAACCATAAGGTGAGTTCAATCTGTCTCATATAATAGCAGAATCTGCTTTTGAGTCTTTCTATTTTGAAAACAAAACAATATATGATCAAAAGTACTTTGCCCCTCCAGCCTTGTTGCTGAAAATATTGTAATAAAGAATGTTTAAACATCAGCTAATTGGTGACTTCTGTGTTATATTTATAATCAGATTTTTTAAATGCTTGTTTTGGAGTACAATTTATCTAGTGCTGCAGTACTGATCAGTGCTATAAATCAAGCACTATTAGCTTTGTTTTGGAATAAAAATGTAGTATGTGTGGTAAAGCATAGCCTTTGCCTGCAAGTGGTTTTAGATGCTAATCAATAATAACTTCAAAAGGGCTGAGAAAGAAGCTGCTGTGCTTAAAATTCTAGCAAGCAACTAACCAGGGGAGAAACAGGCTCAAACTCAACCCCTCCAAGACCGAGTGGCTGTGGCTTCCGGCGTCAGCCGGTATAGTCAGCTGGTTCCATCGCTGACTATTGGGGGCGAGATCCTGGCCCCCTCAGAGAGGGCTCGCAACTTGGGTGTTCTCCTGGATGCACGGCTGTCTTTGGAAGATCACATGACGGCCGTGGCCAGGGGAGCTTCCTATCGGGTTCGCCTGATGCACCAGTTGCGTCCCTTTCTGGACCGGGATGCCCTGCGCACGGTCACTCATACCCTCGTCACGTCCCGTCTGGATTACTGCAACGCTCTCTACATGGGGCTCCCCTTGAAGAGCACTTGGCGGCTCCAACTGGTCCAGAATGCGGCCGTGCGGGTGGTTATGGATGCGACTCGGTGCACCCACATAACACCCCTCCTGCGCGAGCTGCACTGGCTCCCGGTGGTCTTCCAGGTGCGATTCAAGGTGTTGGTCACCACCTTTAAAACGCTCCATTGCTTAGGACCGGGATATATACGAGACCGCCTTCTGCCATCAGCAACCTCCCACCGGCCGATACGCTCCCACAGAGAGGGGCTCCTCAGGTGCCGTCGGCCAAACAATGCCGACTAGCGACACCCAGGGGAAGAGCCTTCTCAGTGGGGGCACCAGCCCTCTGGAATGAGCTGCCCCTAGAGCTTCGTCTTAGCCCTGACCTGCGTACTTTTCGCCGCGCCCTTAAGACCCTTCTGTTCCAGCAAGCCGGACTGGCCTAATATGAATTTTAAATGGGTGTATGTGTGTTTTTAAATTGAGGGCCAATTTTATATATTCAATTTTAATTGGTTTTAAATTTTATAAATCTATGTGTTTTTAATGTGGCTGTACACCGCCCTGAGTCCTTCGGGAGAAGGGCGGTATAGAAATCTAATAAACTTTCAAACCATCTTGGCCAGTGGTTTATCTAAGAGCTTGAGATATGTGTGTCTAAAACAACTGAAGATATCAGGCTTGACACTGTATGACATAGCTTCTAATACTTGGTTTGTAAAATGAAGTCATACATAGAAATCTTCTGACCTTGGTGCCTTCCAAATGTCTTTGAATGCAATTTCCATAATTCCCAATAAATATGAGAAAAATGGCAATGCTATCTGGAATGAGACTAATTAGAATTAGCCTAAGAGATCTAGATGGCAAATGGTTGAGAAATGTATTGCAGGTTGAAGCATTGCGTACATTTGAGGAAGTGCTATTGAAAGCACGAATCTAAACAAGGATTAGTGAAGTAGGTTTTGGACAGGAAGTGTATTACAGGAAGTTAATTAGCTATTATATAAATAAGCTAATAACCAAAACCTATTGTCTACTTAAGTGCATTCTGCCAGAAGAATCCGAGAGCATGTTCTCTGTGCAGGTGGAAGTGATGACAGATTACTTATAAATTTACTTATTGGATTCCTGTAGCTACTCATCTCAACAAGCGACCCTGGGCAGCATATATCTTTTATATAAAGAGCAGGCAGGGTAGTAGAGAGAAAGCAACAAAGTAATTCCTTTACTCTTTATCTAGACTCTCTGTTCCCCTTGTGATCAGAAAGTAATGAGTTGCTAAAGTCAAGGCCATGAAATTTAGACTTTCATCAAAACACAAGTATGTATGAATAATTGGAATTCTTCATTTTATTCCTTGTTTACCTATAGTAGGTCATAAGTACTAATTATGGCTACAGGTTTGTGAAATTTTTCAAAAGAGTTCCATTTTTAATGGGAAAATGGTGGTCCCTTCACAAAAGGGTGGGCCAAATAAAACAAAAATTTGGTGTAGTGGTTAAAGCACCAAGCTAGAAATCAGGGGACAATGAGTTAAGCATAGTCTTGCTTAAGCACAAAGCCAACTGGGTGATGTTGGCCAGTCACTCTCTAGGACAGGGGTCACCAACCTTTCGGACCTCAGGGACCACTAAATTCATAATTTTAAATCCTGCAGACCACTAATATG
Organism: Pituophis catenifer annectens; assembly: GCF_029215685.1. NCBI lineage: Eukaryota > Metazoa > Chordata > Lepidosauria > Squamata > Colubridae > Pituophis > Pituophis catenifer. The sequence continues at coordinate 34,440,972 of NW_027256886.1, forward strand.
AATCCAGCGTGCTGCTCGCTGAAGCACCTGGACTCCCAATGACGGGATGGGGTCCTTTAGGCACTTAGCTTGGCCGCCTGTTTCTGCAACCTTAGACACTCAAAAAGCCATTCGGACCCATTTCCCACAGAAAACAAAACACCAAGATCTCTCATTTCTCTCTTTCTCATCTCTTCTCTCTCTCTACTCTCTTGTTATCTCTCTCTTCACACTCTCTCTCTTCTCTCTCTTTCTTCTCTCTCTCCCCTCTCCCTTCTCTCTCTCTCATCTCTCCTCTGTCTCTTTCTTTTCTCTCTCTCTTCTCTCTCCTCTCTCTCTCTCTCTCTCTCTCTCTTTCTCATTCTGATTCTCTGGTGTGACCGAGGTGCGTGCAGCATCAATAAGGGCCAGAAGAAATGCCTGTGAGACCCAGCAAGAGATGAAGCTTTGCTTCCACTCTGGAAAATGAAGCAAATTTCCATCCCCCACCCTTCCCTTCTCAGGCCAGGTAAGGAATGACTGTCAGGGCGAGTGGCGGGCACAGCCAGTGGTGGGATCATCCAACAGGAAGCCACGGGGATGAAAGAACCACGGGTTGCCAACACCCATTGCTTTGGCCCAGCTGCACCGCTAGCCCCTTTGCTGCAACAGCATGATTACCTCGTTCCGGCTGGCGAGGGATGCACGTTCACCACCTGCAAAGTTTCAAGTTGCACGTACCTCCCTCTACGGCGGAGATTTCCAGCCCCACCATGAACTGCCTGGCCGGTCCCATATTCCAGAGCTCTAGTTCACAGGACTGGCCCATTGGTCATCCCAGAGCAGCTCCTCCTCCCAGGTGCGCTACGGACCACCAACATTTTCTCACGGATCACCAGTGGTCCACAGGCCACTGGTTGGTGACCTCTGCTCTAGAAGCAGACAATGGCAAACCACTTCAAAAGAAAAAAAAATAGAAAATAGAAAGATTTAAATTAAGATGCTGGAATTTAGGTTAAAATTATTTGCTTTTATTTGTTGAACTAGTATAACCATTTGTGACCGGACCAAGACTTCGTTCTTGAGAAAATTTTTCTTTTTTATGTTTATGTTGGAAAAAATAAAAAAAATTTACAAAAAAAAAAAAAGAAAAAAAAAGAAAAAAAATACCTCACCAAGAAAATTTCAAAGACTTGTACAGGCAATTGTCAGGAGCTAACCAAAAACATGCGCAACCACGCACACATATAACCCCCCCTGCAACAACATCAGTTGGCAGACAATTATCAGAAAATTGAAAAGGCACATAATCAAGTAAACTGATAATTCATAAGTCTACTCAAAATGAAGGCTGCTTATCCAATACAGTTGACATATTATCTTGAGCTTCATTTCAGTTCCTCCCCGTAGCAGACATGTGGCATTTTCTTTTCAAATGTACATTGATTGATTTCTAATGTGAAATCCTTTTGGAGAAGCAGGAAGACCAAACAAATCCATTTGCAACATTTAGAGATAAAATTCTAGGTCTGAAACTTTTATTAGTTTTTTCCCCCTAAAACAGATGATTCTGTTTTTCTCTGAACATTGATATACTGAGTATATTGTATTTTCGGCTTCAGTGTAAATATGTCAGAATGGTATTCTCAAAGGGCTAAAACAGAGTGCTCTGAAATTTCCAAAACTAGCGAGACAGAATTGGGGAAGAGACCATTCATTCTTTTGGAGAAAGAGTGAAGAATTTCACCCTACTGTACCCAAAAGACAGCATCAATGTAGTTAAATCAAACCTATATTCATACAGCATTGGTATTGTGGCAACAACTTCAAGTTGCCAAGGCTGATGAACACTGCTCTAGAGAGTTGCTTTGCATAACCAGGTTGTCCAATATGAGTATGAGACACTAATTATTTCTTAAGGACAGGGATGTACAATGTTATCCTTTAAACAGCCACCACTCTACTCCCAGCAAGGCAATTCTATGCATCTTACCCTCTACTGCATCAAAAGTAGTGTTTTCTCATTTGTGTTAGCATTAACAGTAAACTGATTGTCTGCATCACTTTGTTTAACTTCCACTCCAATTGGTTATGGTGTGCTGTGGTAGAAACACTCCATCCTCTTCAGCTTGTTCTGGGTTGTTGGATTGCCTAGCTTCTTCTGATGGCCTTATCTAGTAACTTTCCTTTCTTTCATTTCACATGGATCAGTGAAACACTGGATCAAAATGCAGGTCCACCAGTGGAAGGGTGAATTAATGACATTTTTAAAAAAAACAATGACATTTTTTTAAACAAAGAAATTAACAAGACTTCTGTCAGTTTCCTTTTTCAACTTTGATAGAACTGGGAACTGTGTTTTCATATATTTTTAAAATTACAGCTTCAGTGGCAGTGGACCTCTCTTTCTCCCTGCCCCACCCAACTGAGAAGACCTCTTCCATTTTCCTCTTCTAGCCAAAGAAACAGAAAGAATAAGAAAACTGTATTGTTTTCTTTTTCATTTTACTGGTCGGCGGACAGACAGGAAAGTGTCAAGTGCAAGGAGTCACTGAAGAATGTCAGTCAATGAATCCATCACAGATAGGTTAAGTATGATGTGGTCAGAATCACACAGCCAAAGCAGAGGAAATGGTTTAAAACCCAGAAACTGATTCCTTAAGCTTGATCTTTATTTTCAGCCATATTATTCACATGATCATAGAAGCTTAAGGCTGCAAGAGTGGAAAAATTCTAAGAATTTTCCTTCCTGCTGGGGGCAGGAAGCAGAAGAGTAAATGTGATGTCAGATTTTTTTCTTGAAGCCTATGTTCTTCCTTTGTGCTCAGAAAGTGGAAACTGACATCTCTTATCATCATTGTCCAAGAAGAAAGAACTGTTCTTGGATTCTGTCTTGATCATCTCTATACAACAATCTATACAATAATCTAACAAAAGTGTCTATAGGAAACAGATGCATTAAAAGAGATCAGTTGAAAGCATCTGGCTTACCTGAAACTATAATTAAAAACTCTTACTTTGAATTGATTGGGAAATTTATATTCAACTATAGATGTTATGCAAGATTGAAAAGAATTCCTACACAGATGTCTTACATACAGTAAAACAGATATTGTCAAATGTGAATTCATCTTTATCTACAGTCAGTCCTGGGAACAAAACTGTTTTTTCACTGTCTTATCTTGTTCTACTAAAAGTAAAAAATTATCATATTTTGAAGAAACATGGTGTGACAGAATATGTATGCAAGTCAACTTTTAGACTAGATGTATTCAGAGGTGGATTTCAGCAGTTTCTCCAGTTCTGGAGATCAGGTAGCGGAAATTTTGAGTAGTTCGGAGAACCGGTAGTAAAAATTCTGACTGGCCCTGCCCCCATCTATTCTCTGCCTCCCGAATCCCAGCTGATCGGGAGGAAATGGGAATTTTGCCGTAACTTTCCCCTGGAGTGGGAAGGGAATGGGGATTTTACAGTATCCTTCTCCTGCCACGCCCACCAAGCCACACCCACAGAACCGGTAGTAAAAAATGTTGAAAACCACCTGTGGATGTATTGTCTGTGTAAATGCCATGAGAATCTGTAAAAACTGAGATTGGAATCACAAATATAAATGGTGTTTTTGGAACAAGAGCTTTTTTTTAGGAACCTACCATACTGCTCTGGTGGCGCAGCAGACTAAAGCACTGTGATTAACTTATTAACATCAAGCTGCCTGCAATTACTTCAAGTTCAAATCCCACCAGGCTCAAGGTTGACTCAGCCTTCCATCCTTTCTAAGGTAGGTAAATTGAGGACCCAGATTGTAGGGGCTATTACTTAACGCATTGTAAGCCACCCTGAGTCTCCAGACAAGGGTGGCATATAAATCAAATTAAAAAAAAAATTCGAACTGAAAAAATCCAGTGACCATAGATAGTGATAATTCATTAAAAATGTAGTCTCCTTCTTGCCATCTAGTAGCTCCCTGGATTTTTGTAGCACTGATCTGGCAGCAGCATGTCAAAAAGCAAGATAACTAAACTGTGCATAAGACTTCCTTTGTTTAGCAATAAGGACTGAAAAGAGGTTGTAAGTTTGTTTCTGTAAAAGACTCTTCACTGACCATTTTCCAATGCTGGGGAACCCAGCCCTATCAGAGTTCCAAATAATAACTGTGGAGGCTTGTGAATTAACTATTGGCATATATATCCTGGGTATCAGCCTGGGGTGAAATGCTCCTGGTTTGGACCGGATCGCCCGATCCGGTAGCGATGGCTGGTGATTCGGAGAACCAATAGCAAAAATCCCTGCCCTCCCCCATGCCCAGATGAGCCGCGCGATCATCAGAGGCTGTTTTTTTTACTTTTAAAAGCATTTTTTCTACAACCTCTTCAGCCGAAAAAATGCTTTTAAAAGTAAAAAAAAAAAAAAAGTTGGCCACGCCCATCCAGTCACATTAACCCCCCCCACCAAGCCACGCCCACAGAACATGTAGTAACAAATTTTAGATTTCACTCCTGGTGTCAGCCATTCTTTAAACATCTGGTGAATTTAGGAAGATATGGAATGAAATATGTAAAGTTACAATCACCCATATATTCTAATTTATTTGGATCTATAAAAAGGGTTTATTAGCCAATTCCTCATTAGGCCTATATTTCCACTGTCAATACAATAGATTGGCTTTTTTGGCTGCTGCAACACATGGTGATTCCATCCCTCGAGATTCTATTTGCTGGCATTTTGTTTTAGTTATATGTCCCTATTTCCATTTTTTATACTTGTCCTTCTTATACCTCAGTTTAAAGAGGCCTTCTGTGGACCCAGAACATTCTCTGGCATGATCCCATCTTCTGGAACATCTTGCCACTGAAAGTGATATCCACCTCTACCCTTCTACCCTTCCTGAAGGGCCTTAAAATCTGGTTCTGCTGGTTGGCTTGGCTTCCTGATAGGGAAACAGTATGCTGGAGTCATTGGTTGAGTGAATGACAAAAGCCCAGCCCTGTACTGTTGGTGCTCTCGATTTTTAAACTTTATTTGTTAATTTTAATGCTTTAATGTTTTTATATTTGTGCTTTTATGCCATTATAAGCAACTTACAGTCGCTTTGGATAATGAGATGGGTTACATCAGGGGTGTCAAACTCGATTTCATTGAGGGCGGCATATGGGTTGTGTTTGACTTTGGGGGGGCAGGTGGGTGTGGCCAGCTTGATGTCGCTCATGTCGGGGGCACCTGTGGTGGCCTGAGCCCTCTGCCAGTGAAAATGGGCTCCTAAACTCCATTTTCAGCTGCAGTCGCCACCTGAAACTCTCTGCCAGCAAAAATAGAGCTTGGGACAGCCCTCCCGAGCTCCATTTTTGCTGGCAGAGGAACTGTAGCCAGTCCTTCGCTGTTTCCAGGGTGGCCCCACGGGCCAAATGTAAGCGCCCTGCAGGCCAGCTCCGGCTCCTGGGCCTTGAGTTTGACACCCTGGGTTACATCTGAATGTAAATAAATAAATAAATAACCACATGTTTCCTGTCTACCTAGTGACGCTGACAGACTTTGTTCTGTGAACATTGCCTGTCATTTATTCAAGGGTTCTCTTTCTATTTTTCATACCTCAAAGTGTTTCCAAATGGTAACCATAAATTAGGCAAATGCTTTGAAACTAAATTAATAGTCTTTCCTACAAAATGAATTACTTTTTGGTTTCCTGTTTCCCATTATTTCTGCGTATTTGTAGCTACAAAGAAAGTCACCACATATTAGTTGTTTTATAAAGAACAGAATTGATGCATTTTAGGATATTAATAGAGGGTGAGTAATAAATGTTTTAGGATTGGAAAGTAGCTGTTAAAAATAAATATATTTTTAGTGATGAAAAATTGTTTTCAATTAAATGGCAATCAATAAAACATTTGAATTGTTCAATTACTATTGCCAATACCTTTTTGCTTGATTTCCCCCAAAAAATTTTTTAAAAACCTCCACTAAGCCACATAATTAAATTCCAGCATGACTTAGTTTTCTGGATATGCCTGTTGCATGTAACCAGGTTACTCCTGATTCCAATTTTAAGGCAAACAGGTATAAGCAACACATGCTTTTTGCTGGAGATAAATTAAATGCTCTGGCAGCAGGTTTTTCTATAACCCTGGCAAAAGAGAGAAAAAGAAAGAAAAAAGCTGAACATATCCCCATATTTTCAATCCTATGCTTGTTGCACAAGACTACTTTTGATACTGTCGGAAAAGTATATGCTTTGGGTTTGAATTTAATAAAATAGAAAACAGATATTCTTGTGATTTACTCCAGCTTTCACTATTTTAGTCTTAAAAGAATATTGGACCACTTGGGAGGGGGGGGGGGTCACTAAAGTTTCCTGTAGTGATGGACTGAGAAGGGCTCCTTGGAAGATTGTATGTCAGATCTCAGTGGGTTTGCTAGTACACCTGTCTTAGAAAAATAGATACATTAAGACTGGAAAACATCATGTGTGATTTGGAGATTAATTGTCTCTTAGACAAACAGCAGGCCGAGTAACAGAGAGACTTACTGTATACTGTCAATTCTTTAATTACATACTACTATTTCCCAATGTATGCTGAAGAGACAGTAGATTTGAACTGGCAATACTTGGAAACATGAATCTAGCATTCCCTATTCAATGTATTTAAACACATCATACACACATGTATTTAAATGTCCATCCACACTATTATATATACAGTAAACACATTCATACTACCTTGGCACTCCTTCTGAATATCTTTTTGTTACCTGTCTCCTTTAGTAATAGCCAAAGAAGAAGGAAAACTTGATCTTGGGATAAGAAAATGGAAAAAGAGATGGGGAGTGCTAGATGTTAACTTGGGGAGGGGTAGAAGCAGAGCTGGTAAGAAAAGGCACTCAGCTGCTCAAAGGGCCACTCTAGCCATTTTACAATTCAACAACCAACCTTGGAATTTTTTAACTGTGCTTCCAGTTAATCTGAATATCTTGTCCCTGTGGGGATATTCAGATTTCAAAAAAAGTGTTGTACTGCTTTCCCATTCCACAAATGGGAAAGCCAACCTTCTAAGGTCAGTTTTGTAATTTATTTCTTGCTAAATGCTACTTTAGGCTGAATAGTATATAGGGTTGCCAGGTCTGCTTCCAAAAAATAGCGGACAAGCGGGGGGGGGGGGGGCGGCTACTACATTTTCGATATCAAAAGATAACTGCTTTAATGCATTTTTTGTGCTGTTGTGTAAAATGTGATTATTGCAATGAGCAGCTACAATATTGTCATTTTCCAGCAATAATTTTTGGTAAACAGATTTGTTCACTCCATAATTGACCGATGCATTATCTGCTGAGTAAGCTGAAACATTATTTATTTCCAATTCGTTATCACTAAGAACTCGACAGAGCTGATTTTTTTATTGATGTAGAATCTTCGAAAGAATCCTCATAAAAGTCTAAAATTTTCACACACAGTCCTTCTTCACAAGTAAAATATTGTGCAACAATGGGATACATTTTGCGATTTCCCTTGTTTGATGTGTCAGTGGAGAGAGAAAATGGAATTCCAGTTTTAAGATCATTGAGAACCAACTCAATAGAAAAAGGATACAAAACCTCAATGACAATAGCTGATGATTTGGTTCTTCCACAAGACATCTTTTTTACAATTTCTGAATTATCAAAAATTTGCCTCATTAACTTAATACCGCAATCTTGAGCCAGGAAAGAAATATGGTATTTGATCCCATGGTAAGTTTCAGCCATTTCAGCTACAGTCACTTTCTCACTGAAAGAGGAGTCTTTAACAATGAAAAACGAATTGATTTGCTTGTTGCTGGAAGCTATTTTCTCCTTATCTAAATGATTTTTTGTGCTTGCATGCTGTGTGACAGCTTTTATACCATTATATTCAATTGTGAACGATTTCTGACACAATTTACAGTAGGCCGTCGTATTTGTTCTGTTGGTTTCATTGTTGGTAATCCATGCAAAAGTAGCTTCCCAGTCTTTGGTGTATTTGCACACTCCTCTCTTTCGTTTTAAAGAATTCGAAATCTCGCCGCTGTCACTCTCATCACTTGATGCCACTTTAGGTCAGTCGACACAAGCTACAATACATTTTAAAAATGTGAACTGACTGTACATAATTTTATAATATATTTTTATTTTAATCTCATCAATTTTTTCGGAGAATCGAGTTCAATGGATATTCGATCTTAGTTTCATTCTAACTTATGAAAAAAAAGACAAAATACGATTCTCCTATCCTTATTCTCTTAGACTGTACAGTTTTAGATTACGTACCATTTCATCATAAAGCTTTTGAATTAAAAAAATGTCGACTATTTTGTGAAAAAAAATAGTGAACATAATGTGAAAAAAGAAGACTGTCCGCTCAAATAGTGGACACCTGGCAACTCTAAATTAGTATAACAAAGTTTGAATGTTATCTGCAGGCCCTGTAGATATACATAGAACTACGTTTTCATAATTGTCCTAAAACAGGATTAAGCTGCTTCTTTTCTATCAAGGACCACATGTTGCCAAGAGTAATTTTGGGGAATCATATGGTAAATGGGGCTAAAGAAATAGGCCGCACCAACATCAAAAGTACACAGAGTCACTCATTCTTCCTTGCTATCCCTTTACTCCCTTTCTTTTTTATGGCATTCTTTTTATTTTTGCCATTCTTTTTCCAGGCTCTTTTTTTCTCTGTTTTAAGAAGCAAGTTGCATTTTGTTGATAAAGAACTATCCATATTTCTTATAAAGGGCTTTACGCAGTTCAGATGAGAGCCAAGATAGTCTTAATGCTTCCAGTTGCTCTCCTCATCAATGGGGAAGGAACAGTTATAATTTATCAGAGGCCCACCCTGATCTTTTTCAAATACCTTATGTTTAATAACAATTAGATCAAAAAGAAGCTCAAGGCAAAACAAAAGAGGCTAACATTTACAAAAGTCTCCCCTCAAAACAAAATGTAAAACAATGAACAGAAAAGAAAAATAGAAAAAAATATTAAAAATACCAAACAAATCAAATTTTAAATCATACATTTTTAATTTCAAATTTACATTTTCATTTTTAAACAATGAATTGAATCAAGACCATGGAATCCTACTATTGCATCAATGTATGAATTCTCCTTACCCTATTTTATATAAAATGCATAAATCAGCATAAATGTATTATTTCTACTCCTATTCATAATATAATGTGGTTGTAAAAATTTTACTATTTTTAGTGAAATATTTGGACCTTTTGGAGCTGATACGAAATTTCTTTTAGGAGACATCAGTAAAGTGCAACACTTCATCTACATGCCTGCTGAATTTGCAGCTGCCTGAATGTCTCATTGCATTCAGTGCAAGTGACTCAGAAAACATTAAAATGATTTAGCTACAGAAGACAACATTTTAAATAGTGAATCACCATGAGAATATCTCAGAGTTTTTCCATGTCAGTTGTAATAGCACTGTTCTGTTCAGAGGTGCAGGAAATATTATAGACCTTCAAAACAAGTATTCTTGTAATATCGCTGTTACTTCAGTAAGAATACATTAACAACATGTTAAATATAGTAATTTTAATACAGCAGAATTAAACTGAATGAACGTTTGTGGAAATCAAGGTAAAAATTAAGTATTTTTTTTTAAAAAAACAATTATTCTACAAGAAAACAAATAATATTCCAATTAATCAGGGTTTTTGTAGATCAGAAATGGCAGAGAACGCTAACTGCACTAAAGCTTGTGACTGACAGTGTTAACATTCAAGATAGCTTTTCTCATACTCTAATAATAACAGGAAATGAAGTCTGCTGGGGAAATATATGAACAAAGATGTGTTGTACATGGTGCTCCCTATTTTATCCTGAACATGTGTAATTAATTTGATGGTGGTTGGCCAATTTTGATAGCGGAAATTCATCTGTAAAAGGGCAAACAAAGACAGTGAAGTACCCACGAGGCTAAACTTAAATCTAGTATTCTTATCTTCAGTTTCAAGTATTCATACTGAATACTTGTTTTGAAATATATTAAGCATATTTCTATTTCATTCTTCATTCCAATCAGTCAATCAATCAATCAAGTGGGCCAGAACTGCTTATGTCCTTTTTATATGCAATATTTATTGACAATGTTAATTACAGTAATAAAAAGTAATTTATTAATTTATTTGATTTCTATAACCACTCATCTCAACAAGTGACTCTGAGCAACATACATCATAGATACATAAAACAATTAAAACAATATAAAATAAATATATATGGTTGTTGAATAAAACTATTGCCATAGTTGTGAATATAGGTCAGAAACAGGGACTTTAACACACTTGAGATCCTAAGCAAAAGGTGCTACCCTAAAACTATAGTCCAAAGTATACTGGACACGAGAGGCTTAGCGTATTCCTCACAGCAACCCTGTAATTCTTCCTCTGAGAAGGAATTGGTTAACCTGAAATTAAGCCTCTAAATGACTGTGAATGCAATAAGGGTGAAGAAATAATCCTCTTTTGCCACTCTTGCCAGTTCATATTTAATTGTTTTCACTCTCTGTCAATTGCCAGTGATGCTTTAGGTGTTTCTTACCACTCTTGTTCCCTCAGGTCTTTCATATAACATGGAGAGTGACAGGAACCATGGGCACAGAGATTCCATTCAGGTATGATCCAATCCAAGGCTATGGCCACTCTTCCATTTGATGTAGCCACTAAGACTTTGGTTGGACTAGGTAGCAGAGTTCTTGGAAAAACCTCAAACTCTCTATGAAATCTAATCAAGTCCATTAATCACCTAAGGTGAGCCAATCTAATAGTCCAGCCACCTTGCAGACTAGTATTATTTTAATTGTTTTATGTAAGTTTGAAGAACTCTGTCCCATGGGACAAAAAAGAAATGTAGAGAAATAAAATTCTATGACAATACTTAAGCAAACTAAAGATTAAGATTGTTAGAAGTAAAAGGAAAGAATATAAAGTTGGTTTATTTGATCAATGTTAAAATAAGATATATTGTTACTTCTGGCTACCCTTTATGAACTGCTGATTCTAGGACTGAAAAGATGATGCTTTATGGATTTGTTCATAGATAAGAAATGGGATATGGGATGGAGAGGTAAATATTGATAACTTTAGAAAAGGTGAAGATTAACTTTATGTTTATGATAAAGATTGGAAATCACTTCTTTATTTCTTTTTTCTTTAACAAATTCTTGCATTTCTCTTTCTTCTGTTTACCTTTTTCTTGTACTTTTTCCTTGCATCTATTCTCTTGTCTTCCTTTAAGTTTAGTTTGTATGAGGCTTCATATTATGATTTTAATTTTTTTTAAAAAATTAAAACAATTAAAAGACAAAGGGAAATGTATTTGTACTAGGTAAACAAATATGATCTCCTATTCTAAATTATAAAAAGATGGAGGCTTGATTCAACTCTAGTAACAGTTTGTTGTCCAACATGGGTGAGAAGCGAATCTGGGACCCCACAAAATTAAATCTTCGACCCCATCGAAGATCTAGAAATGCAGGATTTTCAATAGCATACATTTTCAGGGAGAATCTCTTTATAAGTGCAGATCTGGATGCCAGCCTGACTTAATTAAGAGAAGTTTCCAGTTGCCATGCTGCTACTGGCTGCATGTGTTATATATCTTGCATAACTGCATTACAAGAAGATTCCATATAAAATAGCCAAATTTTTGAAAATAGTACTAATATGTTCAAGAGTCATATTGAATAGATTTATCCCTGAAGGTTATTCTCTGTAGTTCAAAATACATTAGAATTTTTTTCCCAATAAAATTATGAATGCCCAAAGAAGTTTCTTCCCTTTCTGGAAAATGCTACCACAAGACTTTATGTAAGGAGTTCTTCATCTCTCACTTAACTATAGTATCTCTCACCAAGAATGTGCTGGTTAGGGCTGATTGGAGTTCTAATTCAATCCCACAACTTTTTCACCTCTTCTCCAGAGGTGGCTGAACTTCTAGATGATGAAAGTGATGATACACAGCACAGAAATGATTTGACCCTGAATGTTTCACCGATCATAGAGAATGAGCAATATTCCAACCCCAGCAGAAGAATTCCACTGGAGTTTAGAATATGGTATTTTGGAGGGTAACCATTAATTATGAATGAATGTAGAAGAAATGCAATTTGTGCTGAACATATACCCAAACATATAATGAGTCATAGCATTTCCAATGAATCTCTAGATTCACAAAAATTGTGGCCTTTCTGCAATTAAATTTAATCTCTCACCAGACCCAGCTGGTGTGGCCAATGATGTAAACTGTTAGGAACTGTAGTTCAGTGACACTTGGAAAACCATATTTCTTTATTTTATTATGATACTCTTTAAACTGAAAATCTTGTGTGTAAATCCCACTTGTATCCATATGTGAATGAGTAGGAATTTTGCAAGGGAACCTAAATGTACACATTCTCTCTCTTTTTCTCAAAATAGGAAAAATAACTTTAAAACTGATATAACACACACTACATACACACACAGAGAGACACACACACAAATAGCTCAGCAGCCTTTGGATTTGAGAAGATAAAGGCTGAAAGATGAGCGGGAACTAATTTATTTTCCATGTTCCCTGTTTTTCAAACATCACAATTTTCAAGAAAACTTTTTTAGAGTAAATTTCTATTGTAAATGAGAGCACTGAATATCTTTTTTTTTTTTTAATATTTATAATTATAATAGTACAATTTTTTAGCCATCCGGTTACATAGTATGGAAAAAGAAATAAATACAGATTACATATTATGCATAAATAGATAATCTTTGCAAACCAGTTACATGGTAATAAAAAAAAAATAAATTAAAAAAAAATTGTGGTCTCATATTTTTAGTATATATATTTATAATAATCTTTAACAATGAATTAGTAAATACATAAATTATATCTTTTGCTTACCCATGTAACCTTTCCTTGCCTTATTGTATTTCCTACCATCCACAGTACATCTTCTCTTACTATTTCATTTTACTATTTCTTGTACTTGCTCTGGTCTCTTTCCTTTTTATTTCAATTTCCTCTTCTCTAACCACCCGTACCACTTATCCCATACGCTGTAATAATCTGAATCTTCTCTGTCATTGATTTCTAATGTTAGTTTATTCATCTCGGCACAATCCATTATTTTGCCGATTACTTGTTCCTTAGTTGGTATTTTTTTCTCTTTCCATTGTTGAGCGAAAGCGATTCTTGCTGCTGTTATTATATGCACTGCCAAGTATTTCTTCTTTTTTGCCATTTCCGTCTTAAGAATTCCCAGGAGAAGTATTTTAGGGTCTAATTCAAAGGTTTCACCTATTATTTCTGAAAGCCAATTGCAAATCATCTTCCAATACTTTTTTGCTTGAGAGCAGGTCCACCAGCAGTGGTAAAAAGTACCTTGCTGGTGTCCACACTTCCAACATTTTGGATTTGAGTTAGGGTAAATCTTGGCAATCCTAGCTGGTGCTAGGTGCCACCTATAAATCATCTTATACTGGTTCTCCTTGTAAGTAGTTGCCTTGGTGAGTTTTATATTGTTGTTCCATATTTGATCCCATTCTTCCAGATTTATATTTTTCCCAATATTTTTGGCCCATGCTAGCATTGGGCCTTTAACCACTTCTTCCATCAGGTCATATTCCACTAAGTAATTGTACATTTTAGCTAATAATTTATTATCTGTACCCATCCAAATTTTATCAAAATCTTTACTTCCCATTTCTATGCCGTATTGTTCTTTATCTTTTTTGTATCTTGATTTTATCTGTGCGTATGTCCACCATTCAACAAAAGTGCCTTGTTCTTTTAATTGTTCTAATGTTTTGAGGTTCCCTGCCTCATCTAGGATTTCTTTATATTTTACAGTTTTACCATGGTCCAGGACATTCGGGTAAATTATCGCCTCCATGGTTGAGAGCCAGCTGAGAATTTTGGTGTAATGTTTTCGTCTTATTTCTTCCCACGTTGACTTCAATATGTCCCTCAATTTATGTTTGTTGAAATATGTTTTGGTTTTTTTCCCCGTTTCCCATAAATAAGCATGCCAGCCCATCTGGAGATCGTGCCCTTCTAGTGTTAGGATTCTTTTGTTTGCTAATGTCGCCCATTCTTTTAACCAAACAAGAATTGCTGCTTTGTGATATGTTTCCCATATTGGTAATCCGAGCCCTCCTCTATTTTTTTTATCTTGTAAGCTCCTAATTGCTATTCTTGGTTTTTTTCCTCCCCAAATAAACTTCCTAATAGTAACATTAAGTTCACTGAAAATTTTTTTATCTAATTTAATTGGCGCTGTTTGGAACAGGTACAACAATTTGGGTAGAATGCTCATTTTAATTGTCGCTATCCTCCCAAGGAAGGAAATTTGCAACTTCCCCCACTTCTCTAAATCTTGTTTTATGCTTTTTACCAAGGGGACATAATTGTCCTCTTTGAGGGCCAGGTACTTTGTTGAGATCCATACTCCTAAATATTTAACTTTTTTCACAATTTGGATTCCCATAGATTCCTCCAGGGCTTCTTTCTGGTTTTTCGTCATGTTTTTGGTGAGCATTTTAGTTTTAGATTTATTTAATTTGAGTCCTGCTACTTCTCCATATTTATCGAGTATTTCCAATACTTGTATACCTGTTTCCACCGGTTCTTCCATAATTAGAACAACGTCGTCCGCAAACGCTTGAACTTTATATGTTTCCTTCCTGATTTTAAGCCCTTTGATTTGTTCACTCTCTCTAATCTTCTTCAATAGCACTTCTAGTGCCAATATATACAGGAGTGGTGACATTGGGCATCCCTGTCTTACTCCTTTACTGATCTGAAATGTTTTAGTGAGTTCACCGTTTACTAAAATATTGGCCCTTTGCTTCTCATAAATTGTGTTTATTGTATTTGTAAAATTTTGTCCAAATCCCATTATGTTCAGTTGTTGCTTTATAAACTCCCAATTCAAATTGTCGAAGGCCTTCTGTGCGTCTAGAAAAACTAATGCCACCTCTTTATCCGGGTGTTCCTCGTAATATTCTATCACATCCAGAATCGTCCTTGTGTTATTCCTAATTTGCCTCCCTGGGAGGAATCCATTCTGATCGCTATGTATTATTTTATTAAGAATTCTTTTTAGTCTTTCCGCTAATATGTTCATATATAATTTATAGTCAATATTGAGAAGTGAAATTGGCCTATAATTCTGTATCAATTTGGTATCCGATCCTTCTTTTGGTAAGAGTGTAATATAGGCCTCTCTCCAAAATTCTGGTATTTTATTTTTCGTTAAGGCCTCATTAAAAATTTGGAGCATTCTTGGGAGTAAAATGTCCTCTAATTCTAAATTTTTGTATAATTCCCCTGGGAATCCATCCGGGCCCGGAGATTTGTTCTTCTTCAATTTGGCAATTGCAGTCTTTAACTCTGTTAATGTGATCTCTTTGTTCAACATCTCTTTTTCCTCCTCTCCGATCTGTGGCATTCCCTCCTCCAATAAATATTGTTTTACTTTCTCTTTGGGTATATCTTCTTCTTTATATAAAGATGCATAGAATTCGCGTGCTATTTCCAATTTTTCTTCTTCCTTAGTTGTGATATGGCCTTCGGTGTCTTCTAGTTGGAGAATAATTCCTTTCTCTCTCTCTTTTTTAATTCTGTAGGATAACCACCTTCCTGGCTTATTGGCATTCTCGAAATAATATTGTTTTGTTCTCTTGATGTTATATGCTAATTTTTCTTGATCTATTATATTTAGTTTATGACGAATGTTCATCCAGTTTTCTTTTGTTATTTCATTATCAGGGTTTTGTTGCGCCTCTTTCTCTGCCTTTGCCAGTTCTTCTAGCAGTATTCTTTGAGTTTCTCTCCTCTCTTTATTTCTGTATGCTCCATATGATATCATTAGGCCTCTTAAATAGGCCTTCATTGTATCCCAGATTATCCCCCGGTCCATTGGTTCTTTTTCATTTTCTTCAAAAAAGCTTTCTAACTCCCTCTTGACTTTATCAATGTTTTTTTTGTCTCGCAAAAATTGTGTATTCATTCTCCATCTTGTGTTTTTTCTCTTATATCTACTTTTCCATCTGATTTCTAGTGGATTATAGTCAGCCCAGGTATTGGGTAAGATTTCCGCTGACACAATGTCCATACCCAAGTTCCTGCTTACCCACATCATGTCTATTCTAGACCATGATTTGTTGGGGTTAGAATAAAAAGTATATTGTCTCTTATTGGGATGTAGTGTTCGCCAGATATCTACAAGGTTTAGTTCATCCACTAAGTCAAAGAAGGTTTTTGGTAAATTTTTCCTTATTTTCTTTTGACCTCTGGGTCTTTTGTGATCTTTGTGCGCATCAGCCACTCCGTTGAAATCCCCGATAATGCAAATGTTGTTGTTATCCAATCCTCTTATTATTTCTCTTGTTTTGTTATAAAACTCTTTCAAATTTTTGTTTGGGGCATAGATCGCTGCTATTAATATTGCCGAATTGCCCCTCTCAATTTCAACAATTAGTAATCTACCTTTGGGGTCTGCGTATTTCAGTTCTGTCTTCATCTCTTTTCTGATATATAGTGCCACCCCTCTCTTTTTCTTCATGGCTAAAGAGATGTAAAGATTCCCCAATTTTTTATGTTCCAAATATTTTATATGTTCTTGTTTAATGTGTACCTCCTGAAGACAGACTATGTCCGCATTTTGTATGACTAATTTGTTAAAGAAGGTTTTTCTTTTTTTATGATCGTTAAGTCCATTTACATTGATCGATAGGATTTTCCAATCGTCCATCCTTTTTGCCTTGTGTTGATTTACTTGAATTTGAGGTTAGTATTGGCTCGAACTGCTCTTTGAGGTCTTTGTTTTTTCCCTGCTTCTCTACTTTCTTTCTCTTCCTTTTCTTTCTCCTCTAGGCTCTCTTTCCCCGTCGGGACCTCTTCTTGGGATCTTCTTTGGGTGAGTTCTTCTTCTGTGATAACAGCTTCCAGCTCCTCTTTGCTACTTTGTTCGTCTTCTGACCCTCTCAGTTGGTCCAGGAATTCTTGGGCCTCCACCAGACTATTAATTTTAATTCTTCTCCCTTGCCAAGTAATCAGCATGCCCTCCGGCAAGGTCCATCTAAAAAGTATATTCCTTTTGTTCAACTGTGTGGCTAGGAATCTGTAGTCTCTTCGTTGTTCTCTTACCCTCCTCGGCACTTGCTTCAGGACAATCACCTCCTTTTCCTTATAATTAATCGGTTCTTCTTTTACCATTTTATAAAAGAGATCCTTAACTTTCTTTCGTGCGAACCTTATATGTACCTCTCTGGGTAGTTTGTTCCATCGGGCGTAGTTCGTCTGTATTCTATACACCTCATCCAACTCTTTTATTATATCGTTTGGATCCTGTTGGAGCACCTCCGCTATTAATTCAACCATTACTTGGCCTAAGTTTTCGTCCTTGTCTTCTGTAACGTTTTGAAAACGCAGATAGAAAGAGGCCTTGTCCATTTCCAACTGCATAATAGATTCCTCCAGATCCCTATTCTGGGCCATTAATTTTTGATCTACTGTCTCTAAATCTTTCTCTTGTTGTTCCACCTTAGATTCTATTTTTTGTATTCTCTGTTCGTTCTTTAAAATGGCTTGTTGTATGTCGCCCATTTTCTGATCAATGCCTTGTATGTCTATTTTCATTTCCTGGTGATTATTAGACATTTTCTCTTGCATTAAGAGCATTGTCTCTTGAATCATTGCTAGTGATGCCTGCATCGCTTGCATTGTTGGAATCACTGATGCTTTCTCAATTTTTGGTAGCCCTTCCATCGATTTTGGGGTTGCAGGGGATGACATTATAATTGTGGGACTTGAAACGCTAGAGGTTACTTTCTTTCCTGTTTTTGCCACAGTGGATGCAAAACTTGTCATCTCCCTGAGCACTTTCGCCTGTTCTTTGACTATCCTTTCTATATTCCTCCAAACCGTCATCCACTAATTAACTTCCCTTGCTTAGTTTAACAGTTCTAAAGGAATTTACAAGACAAGTAGAAATGGTATAATCGACCTTTTCTCCACTATGCTGCCCACTACTTAACTTTGTTGACTAATCCCGATCAATAAGCACTTAATTGATTGATGTTATAAATTAAATCACTATTTTATAAAATTAATTCTTAATAGTATTAAACACAATAATCAATCAATAATCACTCTATACGCACAACAATAAATAAGTAAGTAAGTAATAAATATATAAATAAGTAGATAATTAAATAGATATATATATAAATGGGAATATAGATAAGTAAGTAAATAGAAAATAGTAGGTTCTAATATGTCTATACAGGTATTTAAGTAAATTAATTAGCTATATTATATTACTACTTTTAATACTTTAAATATATAGGTGCTTTAAATAGATTTAAATACTTATATAAATATTTCAAGTACTTTAAATGTGAAGAGAGAAAAAAAAAGAAGAATAAATATGTATATATTATAGTTTTAAACTATTTTTGAAGTAATGACAATATATATTAATATAGATTTAAATTCAGGTCTTCTTAGTCCCTTCGAGTACCACACTTATTAGAGTCTATGCAGGAAAGTACATTAATTTAATATCACCCTTCTGCTTCTCGCTTCTTCAAAGTCTCCTTGTAAAAATAAGTTTAGTTATTCCGTTGTTCTCTTCCTGGTGTTCCTTCTTTCCTCTCTAGCTCTTCGTTGTTCTTCTCGTTGGTATCAAGTATGGTTGCACTTCCGGTCCTAAGTTTCCGGTCGTTCTCCTCTCCAGTCAGCAGAATCTCTTCCCCACGTCCTCAGCGCTCGATCTATGCAGCAAATTAAATCCAAAAAGATAGTGCCGCTGGTCCGCTTGCCGATCTTTCCTCCTCCTTCTTGCCAGCCTGTCTGCGATCTTTTTAGCTGTCAATCCTCCTCCTTCTTTCAATCGCCACTTTTTTCCTCTTTTGAGCCCTTCCACTCAGACCCGGCTGGCGAGGCTTTATCTTCCGATCTCAAGCGCGCTCTGAAGAAAGTGGTCACTGGTGCACTCGCCTCTCTTTCCCGGAATTTTTGCTTCCACTCTTGTTGGTTATCGTGGCTTCAGGTCTGCCATTAAGAGGCAGACGCGCCCCGTTAGCTTGACAGTGGGAATCGGTCACGCCGGGTGGGTTTGCGCTCCACCACTCAGCTCACCAAAGCCCCACTAATGTCCGCGAAGCCCTCCAGGCTTCCACGCCTCGAACGGTCCCCAAAACGTTGCGTTAAGTGGCAGTGGAAGAGAGCAATCACTCTCACCATGCCATGACACCTCGAGTCACCAACCGGAAGTCCTAGAGCACTGAATATCTTCTTGTTGACCAGATGTTGTTATTGTTTTCATAAATATAAAGCTTTAATAGAAATAATGGGGCTGGAAAAGCAAAATATACAACAAATTCCAGTTAGATGCAACATTAATTCAGAACCAGCTTCCCAAAATCAAATCTTTCTCTGACATGGAGTCCAAATGACTCCATATTAATTCTCTATATCTTCTCAGGCATATCCCTGATAAGTTGATATGGCTCTTTCATATAAGTTGTGTTGATTTGCTTGTCCAGGCAATTCATTAATGAGTGTTTCTATCTCTTGTTTATATAACTGAAATGCCATGACAAAGCACTTAAGACAGTGATCCCCAACCTTTCTGGCCTGGTGGCCCAGTGGGGGGAGAAAGGGGATACAGGCTGCGTGAGCAGTAAGCCGGCCTCTATGTGCATGCACAGTTTGACTTGTGCGAGTGATGGGCTGGCTTGCAGCAGCCTGGTTCCAAATAGGCCATGACCTGGTAGTGAGCCACGGCCCAGGGGTTAGGGACCCCGACTTAAGAGACATTTAACCAGCATTCGACATTAAAAATTGACAAATTCTACATCTTGTCAAAAGAGAGATGACTGGAGAGAAATTCTGATCGAGCTGCACCATTTGTTTCTGAAATGCTTGTTCAAATTTTGTCTTTTAGATCCTTTATGAATATATGCAACTAAAGCACAAAAGATCAAGAATTTTAATTCTGATGCAAATAACTATCTAATATAGTTAGGAAAGAAAGCTTCCAAACATATCTACCACTGGGTATTTCCCAAAGTAACTCACCCCCATCTTGATCTTAATGGTTTATTGAGACTATTAAAAGTAGTGTTTGCTACTTTTTAAGATAACATGCTTAATTCCCAAAGCAGGAAATAGTCCAGCAAATATTTTCATTTAACTATGCAATATTTAATGATTTATTATGACTGTATTTGACTTAGCCAAGGGTATTTGTGCCTTGTAGAGATTTCCTCTTCCCAAAACAGTATGTAGTCCTGCAAATATTTGTGCACAACAGTTTAAAGGGCAACTTTTGTTCTAATGGACATAAATAGCTACCACAAGAACTTCTGGATGCCAGGTTCACCCCCCCACCCTTTCTGTATATTCTACTTGCTATCTAAGACATACATTTGGCACTAGATGATGCATCAAATTATAACTCTTTCTGGTGCTCCTAGTCCTTAGGTCTACTTGGCAGAATGTTATAGATTCCAGTTTAAACAATTCAGATAGAATTATGCATATTTTTGTGTTCTATATTTCATATAAGACTGAGCAAACTTGACTTCTGTCTGTATGGAAGAATATAAATTGAATAATTAAGAACAAATATTTCTATTTGGTTTCCTCTCTCTCTCTCTCTCTCTCTCTCTCTCTCTCTCTCTCTCTCTCTCTCTCTCTCTCTCTCTTTCCCACTCACACACTCTCTCTGCTTTTAAATTACTTCAGACCATTTCTGTAAATATCTAATCAAACTCACATTTATTTTCATTCCCATTTCTTTTTGTACTGTATACATTTTTTGTTATATATAAGTTCCTGAAAATTAATTTCTTCTGATACAATGCATGTTTATATGATTTTCTTCAAATATATACTTTTTCTCTTCTGCAAAATATATTGTAAATTTCTTAAAGGCATGGATTTTAGTGTCTCGGTAGCTATTAAAGTTCATTTATAAATTTAAGACAAACAAACTGGGTAAATTAGCATATATAAACTAAACAATCTGCCTGTTGTCAATAGTTTTACAATCAACTTACAAGACAGGACAGTTCTTCACAAAAACATACAGCTGTAGTAACTGACTAATCTGCTGGGTTCAGATTCTTAACATGGTTCTTACTTATCAGCATTTTGCTTTCATTTAGTTTATATCCATGGAAGAAGGAATTAAATGTGGGGTGTGGAATCTGAAGTCCCAAAGCCTCATATGATCCTTAAACCCCTTTGGGGAGCTCTATAGTCCCATCTAAGGAACCCCAGATGGGTTCCTCCTTTAAGGAGGAGCAGGGGAACTCTTCAAGATTGCTGTGAAGAATATTTTCATTCTCTGAACTTCAATCAAAATTTACTCCAGTTGAAGAGCTCCCTTAGAAGTGACTGAGGCACATTTGAGCCCTATTATCTGGGAGGAATTTGAGCTGGTTGATCCTAAGGAATTGGACAGGGTCCTTGTGGCTGTGAACTTGGCCATTTATCTTCTTGACCATTCCTCTCCTAGTTGGTTAAAGCCCCCTAGGAGACAACATGTGGATGAGTTCAAGTGGTGGTTAATATCTCTTTGTGAGAGAGGATGGTACCACAAGCCTTGAAGGAGGCAGTCGTGTGTCCCCTTCTTAACAGGTATCTGGACCCAACAATATTAGAAAACGTTTATCCAGTTTCCAATTTTATCTGTTTTAGAACAATGGTGCAGATGAAATATCACCAGGGCCTGGGGATGGGGAGCAAAGACCCAAAACAATTCTATCTTGCCAGGGTTAAGTTGAATTGATTTCATGTTTTTCTGCTTCCAGGCACTTGGCCAGCACAATAGCATCTCCTGCTCAGCTAGGAGTGGAGATGTATTGCTGGATATCAGCATACTAAGGCTACCATACCTCATGCTGTCAGATGACCTCCTCAGTGATTTCATGTAGATGTTAAACAGAAGAGTCAAAAGACCTAAGTTACAACACTGACTGGAACTGGAGAAAAGAGCAGAACCTCTACAAAACAGTCCCTCCCTCCCTCAACCCACAAGGATATCTTGGTTGATAATATTGACACCAAGAGATCCAGAAGAGCCAGAATCTGCTGGCATGGACAACGGCCCTTGGTTTTGCCAGGATTTGCCCATGATATATTACTATACTACCACTATTATGTTAGCTGCACTGGCTTCTGATTTCCTTATGGCTGCAATTCAAAATGCTAGGTTTTATCTTTAAAGCCTGCATGGTACACCATAGTCGGTGATGGCGAACCTTTTCGGCACCGAATGCCGAACAGGGAGCACGTGTGTGCGTGCCATCATCTGAGCTGCAACCTGGAAGAGGAGTTGCCCAGAGCATATGTGTGTGCCCGAAAATGAACTTCCAGTTTCCTGCATGCACATGCGTGCCAGCCAGCTAGTCTTCCAGGTTTCTGGTACTCATGCACGCATGACAATCAGCTGGCCAGCGGGCATGCTCATGCAGGAAAATGGAAGACCAGTGCACGTGCAACAATCAGCTGGCCAGCGGGCATGCTCATGCAGGAAAACAGAAGACCAGCTCTTCCAGTTTTCAGCACTGCTGCACGCACGAAGGCCAGCTGATCATCACACATGCACATGCGCCAGAAACCTGGAAGAGGAATGAGCAATGCCATGCATGCCAGGCGACATGGCTCTGCATGCCATTTTGGGCACACGTGCTATAGGTTTGCCATCATAGCCATAGTGGACCATTGTGAGATATCCTTTCCTAAAGAAGGCTATCCATCTTATCAGACTAGATAGGCTAGCCATATTTTTAATCTCTTCCCTTAAATGCTGCCATATTATGGGACCAAGACAGTGAGCCTTTTCTGTGGCAGCCCCTGCCCTATGGAACATCCTTCCTCCAAAGTTCTGCTGGACCTATCCTTTTAACTTTCAAAGGGCACTTAAGACTTGACAGTTCGCCCAAACACTGGGACAGGGTGAGATTAATGGGATGAATTTGTTAGGGCTGCTTAAGAAAATGGAGCTATGATGTTAAGTCTTTTGATTTTAGTTGTTTTTTTTAATTGTTATACAAAGATTCTATTTTATTTGAGTTTGTAAGCTGCACAGAGTTTGGTTCAACATGGATGGTTGTGTAAAAGTTTTAAATGAATAAATACATTGGTCATAAATTGGTGGAATTATTATCTAACATATTGACATAATAACATACGAATCATTAGGCCAACTCTGAAATAGGTTTAATATGGCTTAAAATAAAAATAAAGAAGATTGGTGAAAATATCCGGACCACTTGAGTATGACACTACTTCACTTACATTGCATTGCCTATTGTGCACTCCAACTCAAATGCAAAATGTGACTCTGAAGCACCAAAAGGCTCTCTATCTTTTTCTAAAGCCATTATGAGAAGCATAAAATTGCTCCCCTCTGATACTTTCTTCTATGCATACTAGACAACAATCTCTTTCCCATATCTTTTCCCCCATAGGGAGTAAAACAGCTAAAGAAATTTGATGTAGAAAAGTGATCTCATGAGGTTATGCTAAAGTTATTCCAGCATAAAAGGATTAAATAGCCTTTCCTCGCTGTTGGAGATCCTTTTCTGCCAGGAAGAAGTGGCACGCAACTGTCCATATTATGTCACTGAGCTCTTGGAGTACATACTGTAAATAGGCCATGGGGGCCTTGCCAAGCAAAAACAAACTTTTGAGACAACTGTTCTCGGCCATTCTTTCCCAACTTTTAAATTGACATTTTGATGATCATTGTTGTCAACCATAACAATATTTAGAAACTTCCTAACCAAAAAAGCAACTTTTCTTTTACACGCTTGGCTACAAAGAGAGCAAAGATTCCCTCAAGCAATTATGAACTGTAAGCTCTTGAATAGACATTGGAGTTTTGAGCATGCTGCAGAATAAAATGAACCATATTCAATTTACAGTGAACACAAATATACAGATTGAAAAGCACACAATTCTATTTCTGGTATGCTGCATGCCATATAGTCCTGGGCACTCACATGGATGTCTGCGTAAGGTTACTTTTAGTATTCCCTTATGCAGTATACTTGGCTGTCTGTCTGTGTGGAAAACTCTAGGAATACCTATATCACATATTAGGCTTCAGAGAGGCTTTACAGTATGTACAGATACCCTTGCCTGGCCGACATGCTTATGTCGGCTTGCTTATTTATGCCTAAGTAGAATGTCCAAAATGAGTTAAGTGAATTACAGTAAATGGAGAGTGGTATGTTGTCTGGGTGACATTCATGATTGAATTTTACTCTTGCACCTTAGCTGGTACCTAGATTTGTCAAAAATGAAAACTAATGAAATATAGAAAATAATATTCCACAAGGTCTTTGTATCAACATTGTGAGCTTTAAGATTCTGGCATTGTTCCTTATATTCAATAAAAACCTGATTCACTGTAGAATTTAGCACTGCATGCTTAACAAAAAAAAGTTTTCTGTTGATGTTCCAAATATTTGCTTTACTTTGACTCAGAGATAGATGCTGTTTGTGCAGATTCACTGCTACAGTGACAACAAGAAAACATGAGAAGAATGTTTAAAATGCCTGGGAGGCAGGAGTGATTATTGTAAACAGAGAAAGGATAAGGACTGTGTCAAAATCCAGTGGTTATGCACTCTTGATATCAAAGGCAGATTCCAGGCAGCGATATAGCAAGTTGGCTGGCTGACTGCAGGCTGGTGCAAATAATATTTTAAATATGCTATTCCTTGGTTTGAATTTCATGGATAATTTTAGAAAGCACATGTCTGAGGCTTTCATTGCTACACTAGTGGTGTTGGTAACATGTGTCCAGCAATATCTGAGTGGTTCCCAGCCAATTTTTCTCATCAACGTTCCTGACATTTAATACCTTTAGTTACTACTTTTAGTGATGGGAAAGTGATCATGCTTTACATGACACTTAGCTGTTTTTGTAAAAGGGAACTGATAAGAATGAAAGTTAAAAAGAACTCTTACATATTGTTTTAGCTCCCATTGGCTAGGGGTCCTACGCAGTTGTTAGAGGCCACCAGAATTTGTCCTAAGAACCTATTTTTTTGATTAAATTATCAGTTGAACAGCTTTAGGGGTTCAGAATAGTCTGCATTCATGTCTCTAACTATTCCTGAAACAACTCTTTTGAATCACATCTGAAACTCTACCCAGTCTATTGTCTATGGAATGTAATTGTAGAATATTTTTTCAGAAACAGAAAGATCAATTGCGCAAATTATGTTAGAGAAAGTCTACAATCAACACTTCAAGGATTGATGCCTTTCCCTGCAGCCCATCAGAATAAAAGCAAAATAAGTCCACCCAGTTGCAGACTTTGAAATGATATGGATATAGTTGCCGTATTATTCAAACATTTGTTCTGAAGAGCATGGATAAATGAGTGCTAAGATTGGGAGTTGGGTTGAGTTTTAAATGGTGCTTTGGAGTCCATATTTGTTGAAAAATGCCAACCTAAGCTCTTTTTTTTTTTTGAGTTGCTTAAATAATAGCACTCTCTATGTAGTACTATACACTGATGTATTCACCACTTCAAATCAATAGGGTTGGAATTAAAGATCTATCCAACTTTGGTCTTTGAGGATGAAATGAATGGCTTTGAACTACAGCACTTGAAAGAGCTTGAAATGATGCTTTAAAATAGATATCTTGCAGAATAGTAGGTGGGTGGTCTACAATCTCTAAAAAGATTGTCAGATGTTCCAACTTTGACTTCTGCCTGTGCAGTTTGAAACTAGCAAGATTTTCAAACAGCAGCTGCTCAATTATGTCGTGATGTTCCACTTGGTAATCACCTGTTCTGCAATACATATATTGCTACACTGCTAGGAGTGCATGTTAAGTGATTGAGAATATCTTCGGTTTGGTTCAAACTGTGAGCTTGAAGCTGCCCAGCTCAGCATAAGATCTGATAATGATTTACTGTTAGCACATATAAAACTGTTGATATATTACAAAAGTCCTTTTTATTATAAGCGAAGCTTTGTGCTAGTTCTTTGACTTCAGTATGTCATGGTGGACAGACTCACCTGGGCGCATCTTGGATTAAAAAAAAAATTATCAGGAAAATACATAGGGATAAAGAAAAGATAAAATTAGAACTGCTGGACATAGTATCTCCGGTGTTCCTTGCCCTGTGTTTTCTTCACAGTTGCATCTGGAAATAAAAGCACTCCTGTATGTAATTATTGCTGCATCTGACTTCTGCTTTCCATACCATTTTCCATACCACAAGAATATATTTTCATTATGTTTTCCTTTGAACTAACCACCTTTTTGTACTGCACAACTTGAGAGTCAAAAAATCCACTAGGATAAGTTTTTAACTTTTAAGTTTTTTATCTTGTTGCTGGTATCCTTAAGATTTATATTGACTATTTCCCTATGACTATCATTAAGTGTTGTACCTTATGATTCTTGATGAATGTATCTCTTCTTTTATGTACACCGAGAGCGTATGCACCAAGACAAATTCCTTGTGTGTCAAATCACACTTGGCCAATAAAGAATTCTATTCTATTCTATTCTATTCTATTCTATTCTATTCTATTCTATTCTATTCTATTCTATTCTATTCTATTCTATTCTATTCTATTCTATTCTATTCTATTCTATTATTTTTTTTCATAAGAAATATAGTCCAGTCTAGAAATCCAAAATAATTGACTAGGACAACTTACAGTATCAGTGCCTCCACATATTTATTCAAATGTTTATTGGAATTTGTGGGTACACATGCTGGATAAATTACTCAATTTATGGATGATTTACAGTACACCAACAACTTCATGGGGAAACAGTATTAGATAACATAGTGGGATAATAGGGTAAAAACTCAGAATATCCAGTGTGTAAAGACAGAAATGAAAAAAAAGGCTTTGTTGTGTTTTCCAAACACACATTGTTGGATTTTTGCAGCTGAGATTGTGAGGCCACAAATAGAGAATGGTCATAAAGTCTCTCTTCCTCTGTATTGGCCCATATCCCACCACATTAGCCTCTGTCCACCACTAGTGTATTTTTTTCTTCTTATAATGCCACACTACCCTACACCAAGACCTAGCAACTTACCAGCATCAGTGGGAAAAGATTCAGCTCTAAGAATCTATATATACCCCTCAATATACAATATACACCCCTCACTCTCTTTATCCACTTCATCCTATCCCTACAACCTAGAACCACATGTTCTCTCTGCAATATACTATACCTTTATGGACATGGATATTCCTGGACATCCCACTCCTCATATTTATAGCTCATAACCCTCTCCAGATTTCATTTAAGGACCAAGTTCCAGTTTTTTAGCCACAATCTTAATCTTCTTAATCTTCCTGTTTATCGCTTTTTCTGGGGTTCAGTCATCTAGCATCATGAAATCTAGAAATACAGATTCTTATTTAGTTTCTGATTTGAAAAAATAAACTAGCTTCTGAAACCAGTACCCATGTCATCATGATGCTAAGATGACATTTATGACAAATATGTTTTGGATTGTAAACCATTCAAAGATGGGTGGTTGTACAAATGCAATAACTAACTAACTAACTAAATAAATAAATATACTATTTTAATTATAAATTATAATCAATTAATAATTTTATCTAGTAGTCCAGTAGCCTGGAGAGGTGTAGATGAATGATGTGGCTCATTCAGCAAATTTGCCTACAATGGTGTCTGCTTAACTTCCGCAACCAAAGGCCCCTTTCAGAGACAAAGTAAACTGCTCTCTGCCTGCCCAGCCCCACCTCCTTGCTTCCTTCCAACTTTGTTTTCAGGTGATTACCTGTGAAATATAACCAGCATAAATGAGCTTGTGGGACTAAGGAAACAGTCCAATTTTATTGAACCTTACCTGATGATTAGGACTCACTGTTTTTTGATGGGAAATATTCATCAGACAATTTTTCAAGCTGTATTAATGGTAACATGTTACCAATATTTTTCATGGTAGCTTCCAAAGGCAACACTGTTGTCGTATAGGAAGCAATAATGAAGTAAGAAGCTTCATGATGAGGCTCTCATAAATTTAGCTCATACAAAATATAGATTGTGGTTTCCTTACTAACACAAAAGTAGAAATTCTTTTTCTAATTGCCCCTTTTCTTTCTTCCACATTGTATGCAACAGCTTTCTAACAAATGCCTTCCTTTTGCTCTACCCATCATTTGTCTTCATTGGTTTAGCATTTCCTGTCAAATAAAGAGTGAAATCCCTTTTTTGTTTCTTTTTACTTAAAATCTTAATAAAGTAAATGAATCTCTTCCCCCCCCTTTATAAATTCCCTTTATATTTTTTTTATTTTTTAATATGAAACACACCATACATATTTTGTGGACACTGTATTGACTGGATCAAAACTTTTTTGAACAATGCTAACAGTAATAATGCAATTAAGTATGCAGAATCCCGATCTTCCAACTTCAACAGTACCATTTCCTCTTTATAATTCTTTATCATTTTTTCCCATTAATTCATTTAAACATAAATAATATTTCTTTGTACCATGTATTTGTTATCCCCTTCTAAGTTACTAATATTTAATATTTTGAAAATTACTCATTATTCCACCATAATTTCAATATACCAAATGTCTAGGACTACTAATAAGGTCAAACGTTAACAAAATTTAATCAATCCTGGGAATATATCTCAAAATCCCCACAATTTCTAATCCTTAAAAGTTTAAGTTCACAATATACTTTAACACACTATTAATATTAATATTAATAATACAATTATATTACCTAATCATAAACTTCCACCTACTAAACTTAGCTTATTTTTTAAATTATAATAGATTCTATTATTTGTTAATATGTATGCTACTATATTCCCTGTTTGTATTTTTTTTATTAATATATTTTATCATTATCCCTCATCTCTTAACCTTTTTGGAGTTCCATCATTTATTGACTTTTTAATCACCCTTTTATTTCTCTCTCTTGGAGTCTTATACCTCTTTTTGATATTTTTATACCTACTGAACATTCCCTTCAGGTTGCCCTTTGTCTCTTTCTGCTGTATTATTTGAACACCCATCAGTAAGACTTTCTTTTTTAAAAATATTTTTTCTTTTTTTCTCTAAACCTTTCTTTTTTTTTTATTGAAAAAGTTTTTCAAATACAAGTTTTTCCCCCTTTTTTCTCCCCCCTCCTCCCTAACCCCCCTCGCCACCCCTCCCCCTGTGACTTCTTCAAAGTAAAATCCAAATTCATAACAGATTATATAATACTTTACCATCCCCTTACTCCATCCCCCAAATACTGACCCTTTCTTTCTAATAATATTATTATATCCCCCTTCTACTATACATTTCAAAATAACATTCTACTATAACATTGTATAATAACTTCTGGTTTAGCATAGTAATATTATTATAACTCCCAATTTAGCAATAATCTGCCCTTTTTCTCCTCCCCCATACATATATCTCTTAAATCAAACCTTTTATGTATATTAAAATAACATTTCAAAACAACTTTCCACTTTAAGACTATATAATAAATCTTAATTTAACATTTAATCTTTTGTGTATATTAATATAACATTTCAAAGCAGCCTTCCACTATAAAGCTATATAATAAATCCTAATTTAACATTTATTCAACTCATAGTCTATCCATTTCCTCCACTCCCATAAGTATATCTCTTAAACATCCCTTTTCTTAAACTAAACAATCAATAAACTAGCCTGTCTCCACCCACTTTCCTACAAAATTACCATACATAACAATTCTTAATATCTTTATTCTTCTGCCCACTCTACTAAAAAAATATTCCCTTATATAGATAAAATTAATAACTTTAAACTTGTAATCCATATAATGTCTTCTATAATGTCTTTCAACTGGATTGTTAACTCCATCACCCATATTAGGGTAACATCACATCCTAATTCCAACAGAATGTTCGGAATCCTCAGTTATCATCTGCCCCCATCAATAATAAATATCTTCATGTATATATAAAAAAGAAAACAACCACCCGAGTGACATTATAATTGTATTCCATATAGTATCTGTAGTAGTGGCTTTCTTCAAGATTATTAATTAATTCCAACCATCATAATGGGGTAAGAACCAGATCTTCTGCGTGCCCCAACGTAGCTCTCTTGTCATATAACTCAGCATAAACGTAATACATTTATCAAAGAATCCAAAATAGATAATTCCAATCCAACAGTTTAAGGCCCTTTTCACATCCCAAAAATACGGCACTGCAGAGGTCTGTCACTCTCCTCAAGATAATATAAACCAATACTTCGCCTCAACTGTCTTTTCATATATTCAATCATCTTTTAGATAACTGGCAACGCTGTTGCCTAGTATAAAAATTTTTGTTTTTGTGAGACCTATTTCTTTTTTTCTTGACTTTTTGTGGGTTTGATCTCCATCCTGATTTCCTTTCTATGAGTTGTATATCAACTGTTCGGTTTTCGTACTGATCTATAACTTGATCTTGTTGGTTTTGCTTTTATAGCTTAGATCGCCATTCAGGTTTCTTTTCTATAAGTTGTGTATCAACTGGTTGATTTCCATGCTTGTCTGTGACTTGATGAATCATCACATTAGAATCCAACGCCACTTCTCTCGTATTTATAAGTAGTCCAACTGAGACATCTAAAGGATCCAAAAGCGATTCATCTACAAAGACCTCTGTAGCTCGATGTTTTTCCATTATTTCCGACTCCTTCTGTTTATCCTGTGTTGTGCATGAAGATGTTGAACCCATTTTTAGAATCTTATAATAAAATTCTTCCGCTTTTTCAACAGTATTTAATTGGTATCTTTCTCCTTGATATCTCAATATTATACCAACTGGAACATCCCACCTAAATAAAATATTTTGTTTTTTAAGCTCAGTCACCAGGAATCCAAATTTCTTTCTGTCTACTAATATCTTGGGCGGTAGCTCTTTATATATCCAAATCTTTCTTCCATACAGTTGTAAAGTAGAATTAAAAGATTTTTGCACAATATTATTTCTTATTTCTTTATCTGTAAAATAAATCACCACATCTCTAGGCAGTTGCCTTTGCTTTGCAATCCAAGAGTCCACTCTGTAGACTCTATCAATCTTGCAAAATACCTCCTCAGGATGAACCTTTAAAATCCCAGCCAGAATTTCAGCAGATATTTTTCTTAAATCATCTCTATTATTTTCCTGTAATCCTCTCATTCTAATCGCAAATTCTGTGAACCTGTGTTGCATCATTAAAACTTCTTTTTCAATCCGTTGTTTTATATTTTCTACATTGCAAGTCTTATGATCAACTTCCATTTTAAATTTTACTTCTGAGCTATTGTCTTGAATATTTATCAAATCATTTTCAATTCTTTGTATTTTATTATCCAAATTATAAATCTTGTCATCAACTTCTTCCATTTTAGACTCTAATAACTTAATATTATTATCCATCTTTATAAATATTTCTGAAAAAGTATCAGCCAGTGTTATAATCTTTTGCTTCAAATTGTCATACTTTGATTGTATCAATTCTTTAATTTCCTGCTTGAATTTTTCAAGATTCTGGTTCACAATCTCATCCCTTCTTGCCATCTCCTCCAAGACAAATTCTTTTAAGTTAAAATCATTTTTCTGAGTCTGTAGGTTTGAAACTTGTTCACGTAGTTTGTAAATGGAGGAATCCCCCCCCCCGCTGCTTGTTTGTCTGGCTTTGTTAATTTAAACGCCATCCTGCCACACAGACAAACTCTTTTTAAAGAAAAGAAAGCTTCTTTCCAAACAAAATCAATATCAGATCTCCAGGAAGAAAGAAACATAAAAGTAGAAATTTTTCTTCTCAATTGTAGCCAGCAGTATTTATTCTGCTATTTTGTGGCTTGTTAAACTATTCAAACGGAAGGACTTTCGCTTTCAGCTTTCCCTTCCCAAGCCTCAGCAGTCGCCATTTTAAATTTCTTTTTTCCTTTCTTCAATATCATTTATAAAGTCAATGAAAATACTTGCGATTTAGGGTCCCAGGTCCAGATCTCATCCTCTTTGATTAGACAATCTGTTAATTTTCATTAAAAGCCTTGTTCTCGTTTGCCTGGCTCTGCAAAAAGGCAGAGGTCTCCCGAAGCCCGGAGCAGCGGCGAGGGAAATAGGGAGCCTCATCTGCTTCGTCCCCGAGAGTAAAAAAAAAACTCTGGGGACTTCGCAGAGAGCTCTACCTGCCATCACCTGCTCTGTCTCACATTTCCTTATGGAAATGGAGTTTTTCGAGCTGCCTTTAAGCTGTAAAGGCGGCTCTTTACAGGCGACAGAGTCCCTGGCGGTCCCAAGGGACTGTCTGGCAGCGACAGAGAGCAAACCGGAAGTCAAAACCTTTCTTTTTTTGAAGAGATCCCCCCCCCTTCCCTGTTCTATTATAAGCTTTTAAGGAATCATCTGATTGATTCCTACTTATTAATCCTTTCTCTTCATTATCTTTATCGTCTGGCATCAAATCATCGTTTTGATTTTTTCTTTCCACTGTTTCTTCTAATTTCTCATCTATTTCCTGAATATCATGTTCATCTTCTTCCCCCAATTGTTGAGTGGCTTCTACACTCATTTCTATATCTTTAGACAATTCCCTTGTCTCCTTATTGTTCTTTATAGTTTCATGCATGTTTTTGAGCATCAAAATTATTTCTTCATTTGCCTCTATTATCCCCTGTAGATCCATTTTGTAACAATTTCATAAATATTACTCAGTATATCTCTTTGGTTCCAATGTCTCAATATTTAAAAACTCCACCTTAATAAAAATTCAATCAATCCCATAGCTATACCTCCAAATCCCCTAAATTTATAATCTTTAAAATTCTTTAGTAGTTTACAGCTTTGTGATTTTCCAATTATATATCTTCCCAATTGTCCAAATTTTAAAGTCTTACTTAACTTTTCTTCTTTTCTCTTCTTTATCACCTTACTTCTTTTGCCTCATAGAATGTTCTGTCAAATAGCCTTAATAATCCAAATCCAAATTAAGGTTTCTCCAATCTTTCAAATCCATAATCTAATAGCCAGTTTCAATAAAGTTTAGTT
The DNA here is from genome assembly GCF_029215685.1 of Pituophis catenifer annectens. Classification (NCBI taxonomy): domain Eukaryota; kingdom Metazoa; phylum Chordata; class Lepidosauria; order Squamata; family Colubridae; genus Pituophis; species Pituophis catenifer. Next base: position 34,474,002 of record NW_027256886.1, read on the forward strand.
ATTTGCAATTAGTTCATCTTAAAAATCTTAAAGAGGAAAAAGAGGAAAAAAAAACTCATTAAGTATTTTCAAAATATTAAATATTTTCAAAATATCATTAAGTATTTTCAAAATATCTTCTAGAATACAGTCAAGGTCAAGCTGTCTTCCAGGTGTTATTTACTGTATTTTTTGGAATATAAGACACACTTCCCTAAAAGTGGGTGGAAATGTCTGTGCATCTTATACAGCGAATGTTGAAGCACTGCCCACCCGTCAGCTCCCACCGGCTCCCACCCTTCAGCCATTTTTGGCCTCTGCACGTTTTCAGCCACCACATGCTCCATTTTATACCCATGCCAGGCTGTGGGGATTGTCATAATACATCGCTGTGGCTTCCCTTGGGCATTTCCTTAATTTTTAGTCTTTAATCTTCTCCGTGTGTCTCATTGCCACTTCCTTAACTCTTGGAGATTATCTTTAAAAATTCTTGTACTTAAATTAAATCTTTGGAGTAAGAATTGGAACTTATCTCACCCAGTTTCAATGCTCTGTCCATGGACTGTTCCAGCACAAATCTTATGGTCCTGGTTGTTCCAGCTTGTGACTGCAAAAATGACTGTCATTCCTGCTGCCATTCAGGAGAGCTTGCTTTGGAGCTAATGAGGAAATTGTGAGTTCCTCATGATCCATGAAGCACCTCTCCTTTCTTCGCTGCCCCTACAAGGTGGCTTTGACCCGGTAGGGTCTCCCGACAGCAGTTGCCGGCTGGATTTTGCAGGGCTCGGCGGAGCCTGCTATTTTCCAAGCCATTCTCACCGCGACGTAAACCAGAAGTCACATAAAATAAATGAATCTCTGAATACCATGAAAAGAAACTGCAGGAATATTGAAAAACTGGGCAGGAACAATTTAATTTTAGCATTCTTTCCTTGTACTGTAGCTCTACCAAAGGTGCTATAGGAAACTATACTGTTGGCATCCCCAACACTCAGTTTAAAAATACAGTTAACATAATATCTACCCTGATTCAAAGGTATAAAGGACAAGTCAAAAATCTTCTCCTGCAGAATATTTAATCTGACAGAGAACACCTCACAAATGTAAATTATCTATCAGACTGCAATCCTGGGCAGTTTGCCTGGACATTTAGCTCTCTTTTAATCTTTTATATTTAAAGTATAAATTGTCCAGAATCCCTCTGGAATCAGATGGTTTCTAAATGTAAGAAACAAACATATTTAAAATAGGGAGTGGAAGTTGAAAAACAAGCACACAAATCATATTCTAGTGGTCTTTATGATCCATTAGAATGGAGAATTGCAGCAATGGCTGGAATAGGCAAGAGAGGAAGGTAATAACTATTGAAATATACTTTTTTGGTTAAGGATTGTAGTTTGATGCATTTCATGTTATGTTCGTTGCCTTATCTATTTTTGCTACAATTCAAATGTCACTTATGATTTTTTTTTGAGAGAGAGACATGTCTCTTTATACGGTACCAAGGTTTTAAGTAGTAAAGCTCTGAAGTTTGGGTTGGAAATGAACTGCGTCTATACCTGTCAGTATTGAAATGTCAGTGCTGACCCCTTATGGTATCGTAAATATCAGATTATATCCCAAACCATAATGAATGAAGATTTATTTGTCATTTGAGCAGTCTGCTGGATAGCTTGGTTGCCTTATCCATACACAAATTATCAAAAGGTGCCTGCAACAATTCCCTATTCAAAAGCTGACATTTCCTAAATCATTCTATTTATCTTTCCTACCAGGTTTGCAGTACATAAGGGGCTGGGTTGCCACAGAATGTGTTATTTATTTAATGGGTAGCTTTGGTAAATGTCAAGATTTTTAATGGCACTATTATATTAAATATGTTAATAGCTTTGTGATAATACAGTACTTAATCAACTCCAATTTAAGTTTGGAGTTTTTAAAAGTCCAGCTTTGGAAGTTTTGTTTATCCAGCTGCACTGGTATAAGTTAAACACAATATAGAAAATTTGAATAGTATTATGGTAGTTTGCATGGTTTTTTTTAATTGTTTCTAGTTGATATGTCATTGGAGATGCTTCCAAAGAGGTTAAATAAACTTTTGGACAATACATGTCAATGTCCTGATTGAGGAGTAGCAACACAATAAGATAATTTGATTGCTAGCATGGTTAAAATCCGCAATTCATAAATCCTGAAAAGAAAATATGAAGCTACATCAGAGTTTCAAGTTGGACTTTGAAAACCAGAGACAAAATCCGAAGTTGTGTTCCAGAATAAATCGAAGGCTCAAGAGAGACTGGTCCTTCACTGTTTCCAGGACAGCCCCACGGGCCAGATCTAAGCACCCCACGGGCCAGATCTGGGCCTCAGGCCTTGAGATCGATACCCTTGCATTAAAGCATTATTCTTCATAGACCTGGATATTCTTTTTCATTTTATTATGACTGCCAACAGACAAATGTATTAAGGTGTTTTCTTCAACTTTACTACTATATGTTTTGAATTGAAGTGGTAGAGTGTGGGCTGATGTTTGTCCCTACTCCGCTTTATCTGACAAAATTAGAGCAGAATGTATTATGTAGTTGTGATATATCTTTAATGTGTGGGCTAAGATATAAAAGCAAATAAATCTAAATCTATAATGACCCCTATTGACACTACCTCTGTGGGGTTATTTTTATCCTGGTTTTAAAATAAGAACTAGAAGAGTTTTTAAAAAGTTGCACAGAGAATAGAACATGGAAGTAACTACTGCAATTTTTCTTTCACAATTTTCTTTTACTCAACTATTTAAGATATAGGGACTCTGTTCATTTTTCCTACTAGTTAAGCAAGAGAAATGACAAAGGAGTGGTAAATAAAAGATAATGAAATATAATGAAAGTCCAAAACTGCAAACTGGGAGAAAAAAGGCATTCTGAATATATAAAAGAATGCAACAAAATGTTTTACTATTATGAATGGCAACATTTTTTCTCTTGTAATTTGTGTATGGATACTCTAGGTGTAGTAGGCCTTTAAAAATGACTACCTTTTAAAAGAAAACAATTTGGATTTGAGCTATTTCCTCTTTCTTCAAGTAATGGTTTCCTTCCTTACTAAAATGCCATGTAGGTACCAAGCCTGTTGGAGAGGGCATTTCATTTCCATATCCATAGTGACATCTTAGCATATATGAATAGATGTTCATACCCAAACCAGGATATGCAGTGCAAAAGAGTCCGTGAATGTGTTTTTCATGACGGTAATTAACTCAAATAGAAGGTCCCTTCCGATTCTACATTCCCATCACTAATAGAGATCATAAACTTGTTTTTGTTTGAAACATTTGTGCTAGATTTTTGCTATTTGTAAGACTGCTGTCAGGTTTAGTTAACATTAACTGAAGACAGAGTATAGCTCCAAAAACATAGGGAAATAAAATAATTGTTTCTGTGCAATTCATATATGTTAATCAATGAAAATTAGGGTCTTTTGTTCTTTTTCTTAAGAAGCTTGTTTCTTTAAATGGAAACATGCAATAACATCCTATGTAAGAATCTTAGTATGTATGTATGCATTGCATTGTCATCATCATCGTCATCATCCCTCTCTCCCTCCCTCCCTCCCTCCCCACCCCCCCTCTCTCTCTCGGCACATAAGTAATTCTACTTTTCCAACAAACTGTATCAACCTGCTCATGCTTATTTAAAACTAAAAATAAGTTCACAATGTTTTATTTCACCATGTATCAACTTAAGAAAAGTTACAGTTGTACATTATATCCATTATTTCCAAAGCAATCGAACAGAGGTTTTAATAAGATTTTTCAGATTTAACTTGGGACCACTGTATAAGATTTATTTTCATTTCAAAATTCCAAATGCTACCTACATTGGGAGTTGTTGGGAGGATAGGTGACCAGTCAGACAAACAGATTAATGGACTAAATAACGATGCTTGTTTAGAAGCAGTCTTGATGAGTCTAGAAAAAAATCATTATTAATTTATCATTGAATGCTTTCCATACAGAGTAAAATTGTAGGAATTGAGATGATACCATATTTTTAGCAAATGATAAAATATTGACAGAAACTGGAGCATGAGTGTTCTTTGAAGCTTTCCAATAAATAGCTTCCCTATTATTCATGTTTCCTAGTCTGGTTGAACCATAATTTTATAATTTACTGTGGTCTGGATCCACAAAGTTAAAACAGAGGTTATTGTGAAATTGTTTATTCCAAATAAAGTCTAATTTGTATGCAGACCATACTTGTTGTCTCTTTGGGACTAACAACAATAAACTTTGTCCACAAGCCTCTAAATAAATGCATGACCAAATTATTGCTCATACAGAATAGTCACTGGTGGTCAGAATTTTTTTTTTTAAATAACAATGCAAAACAAAAAGCTGACATCCGCTAATTTACCTGGTGAATAGAAATGAGAACTCAATCATTTCTATTTTTATAATTTCTGTATGATGCTCTTTGTCTGCCTGTTTTTCCCCCCACTGGCTATTCCAGCGTGGGGCTCTTTTTCTTTTGGAAACTCTTCATCAAAGCCAAGAAAGATTTGTCAGCCAGTAAAGACACTAACTGCAGAATTAAGTTCTTGTATTATTTCAGTTCTAGAATTAAATAAATGAAAAGTTCATTAAAAAAAATAAGCATAGATCTTGCCTCCAGACTGTTTCATCAGTATGAGAACCAGTATGATGTTGTGGTTGAGATGTTGGCCTAAGAATAGACAGATAAAGGTTCAAGACCATCAACTGCTCTGGGAATGCCACTACCAACTTTAAGCCAACTTCTGCTTTTTTCCTTAGTTATCTCAGAGGACTGTGATTAGAAATGGAGAAAGGAAATGTTGCATATGCCACCTTGAACCTTGAAGGGACAGAACAGAACAGCCATCCAATAAATAAATAGTTATTCACACTCTAACATTGGCTCAGTTGCAGTGGGAAAATATTTTAGTGGCTGCTTTAAACTGTAAGCCTTGACAATTTAAGGCTGACATGTACCTGCCTTGAAAGATACTTTCCAATAGACCATCCTCACTTTATTTGTTTAAAAAGACTGGTTGCTGTGGTTTTTTTTTTTTTGTTTTGGTTTTTTTTTTTGGTCACTGATTTAATAGCAAAACCAGGAGGTGCCTATTTTAAATGTTGTACTTAGAACAGTACATTAATCAAGTTGCAAAAGGCAATCCTTGCTAGACAGATAAGCAAAGGATAAAACAAACATGAGCATTACTTGGAAAACAGACTAAATTCTAAGATTGATAAAAGGTAAACAATTAGATTTGCATTCTTTTTTTTAGCCCCTAATAGCAAGCACATCAGTAGAGGTCTGATGGAAGAAGGAGTAGATTCATTGAAAAAAACCCTAAATGGTATTAAATGACTTAAGAGGGGCAAGGGGCAGATAAAGCTGTTTGAAACAAAAACGATTTATGCTAAGATTACTTCCTTTACACAATGTCTGGGAAAAGTGGCTATTGACAAACTATTTATTACAGAATACTTTCAGTGATGTCTATGGAATCTTCCCAGAGGATGTGGTTTGTAGATTCCATCCATAAACCACAATTCAAATTAGAATCTGGGAATGTACAACTGAAAGACTGCTGAGTTACAATTTGATCCTAAGTACTTTTGGAAATCTACCCCTTGATTATTATTTAAAACTGTAGCAGGAAACTGGTTTAGAATATAGTTCATCTATTGTCTTAAAAATAATATATGAATTACTACTATAAGGCGATACTTTTTCCCTATAAGGCTATGATGACATTCAAAAGAATGCTCTAAAACATTTGAAGATAGCAGTAGCAATAGTGAGAAGGGAATATTTGAGAGCTTCTAGTGGAGTGCAGAAAAAGCCCTTGAGATTTACAAATAGTAGTTCCCCATTTAGGGCTTAAAAAAGAGGATAAACTAGAGGACAAAGACAATGGGGCTCAAAAAAGGCCTCATAGACTGGTAATTAGGAGTAAGACTATTCCTAATAAGACTATTCCTAATCAATTTCACTGAGATATCATCCCTGGCATTTGTTATTGCATACATATGTTTTACTGTATTTTTCTGATAGCTGCTTTAAGTGGAATTGTTTTTATGAGGCCAATTAAATTACTATAGAATGTATGTCTAGGACAAAGACAAAGATTCAGGGATGTGCATTTGCTGTACTTCCTTATCATTAACTCCCTTCTGTAGCAAAATACAGGATCAATTTGGTAGAACAACAGAACTTTGACACTTCTGTATCAAAGCTGCTATATTCCCTTCCAAACAATGCTTCTGCAGTGTTTCCACACCCTGAATGATACTTGTGTCTCCTTTAGTTATCTTGTTTCCTTATCAGTTGGATAAAGAAATAAATGTATACAGTATGCATGCTCAAACTTTTTTCAATCAGCATTCTATACATGACCTATATAACCTTGATATTCTTTCATAAGAGAGTAGGGTAAAGATGTTATCTGCTCTCCTTTGTGCATTTTGTTGGATTGCTCAGTCCTCTGTGAACACTATTTGTAGCTTGTATAAATTGTATAAAGAAAATCTGGTGGCAACTTTATTGGAAGTGGTTGATACTGTAGGAATATTAGAGTTGCCCTCATGTGAGTGGCAGAAGTTCACGAAACAAAGGAGATGCTAGTGAAAGTTTTTAGTTTGTAACCCAGATCTGACATTTAGACTTTAACATCAACACTTATACAAGCCAATCATTGCAGAAATGTAGCCCAAATCTGAATGTCTATCTGTGCTGGTGTAAACAGTGATAAGAATTTTACTAATAATGCTTATCCTTTGTCACATATTTATCCTGAAAGAGAAGGTAATGAAGCATATACTGTTGGCAAAATTCATTCTCCTTTATGGAACAATTGATTTATTGCCATGTGTGGAATGATTATGAGGTCTTTCACTTTGATTTATTTATTCTATCCTATTGGTCTGTTAAAAATTTGGCAGAGTTTGTTCACCTCCATTAGCTTCCTGTTTATCAGGAGGGATGTCTAGGCTTTATCACATTGCTTTCCTTGTTTCTTTTAACTTTGGGTGCATTCATTGTGCCATTTGTACCTTGATTACTACTGTAGGTGAATATGTTTTTAATGGAATGAGCACCAACCTTTGAAAGCTTCAGGCACTGTTATTTTAATTGCAATTATGCTAGACCCTATAGCTATCTGCTCTTGGAGGTGGGCCACAGAGAAGAAACAATGACTGGGTTTAGTAATCATATCTCACTGTCATAAGCCAAAATAGTAAATGATGGAATAAAACAAAGTTACCCATCAACTTGTTATGAAACTATCTACTTCTGATGAAATGATTCACAAAGATTAATTGGAAATGTCATTTTATTCAGCTCTGCTGCAAAAGGAAGAAAGAAACAATTGTATAATTGCAATTGCGCTTTGTATAATTGCATGAATCCAGTGTATAAAACATTCCAAGAGATAAACAAAACATCCCAATACTATTCTTAAATAATAATTCTTGAAGAATTAGGTCAAATTGAAGAAGAGACTTGGAGCAATTTTACTAGGAAATAAAGTAGTTCTTGAGGCAAATATTGGTTGTTTCTCTGGAATGTTCTGCCATTTCCAGCTCCCCTTTCCCTCCCCCGTCCCAGGTTTCTGAGAAAGTTTATATTGGGATGGTGGAGGGCAAGGAAAACAACAATGAAGCCAGGAGGTTGCAAATGAGACTTTGTGCCAATGTTTTTGGCAGAGCAGCTTCTACTTTACAAAGAAGTCAGCTCTCTCAGACTGTAACCTTTTATGTTCTTCCCACACCTCCTCATCTTTTTTGCTTCTTTCAAGGATGAATTCCTCATTCATTTCAAGAAGACTCTTCCTTTTCATTAAACTCAATTTTTAAGTATTTAGCTGCTCTGGGGATGTTTTACTTTAGCTTTGTTTTATTTTGTTGGTTCTTTTCTCTTTGAGAACATTTAATTAAAAAGAATGTTTCCTCTCCATTTCCCTGACACTTGAAATGGAGAGAATAGGAGCTTGCATAATTTTCACAAAAGGAATACTGTAGAATAAATTACATCCAGGTCCAACTTTTGTCTCCAGATTGGTGGTAATAAAGAAAGAGAAAAAGATTTTTTTGTGAAATACTATGGCTGCAGAAGTCTCCACTTCAGTTATGTGAAGAGGAAGAAACCTCCCGATGTGTATAATATGTGCAACACAGTTTATTCTGTCAACATGGAAACTAAATCAAAAACACATATACATTCTCATCACTGTTGTGAAGAGGTGATCATTTCCTCAGTTACAGTTTCAAATGTTCATTACACACAGGACATTACTAAGAAAAAAAAAGAATGGTCTGAGCTGTCCCATTACAGGTGCCCAACTATTACTTGCCTTCTTCTATAATTTTTTTGCTCATATAAACAGAGTAACATAAAGTTCAGACATTTATTGTGTCTAACACAGCAGTTCAATAGTACTGTGGTTTAACTTGCTTGTTAAATAATTGGAAATTTACATTCAATTTATAATTTATGTCTCATTTCTGGTCATTTTTATTTGGCCCTGAATCAAAATCTAACCAAGGATTTGTTTTATGAGTGTATATTGAAAAAAGTATATAACAACAGAAATCAGTTTAATAAGCACTGGAGTGGTACGCAGACTGACATTCTGTGGTTTTTATAGCGGAGGAATGTGCAATATGGTTCTTGCTCAAAGATCAGTGATATATATATATATATATATATATATATATATATATATATATATATATATATATATATATATATATATATATATATATCACCAATTCAGATGCTAGACACGATGCTACGTAATTGGATGCCAACTTAAATATTCTTTCAGAACAGTGGCATATATATAAAATGAGATTATAGCCAAAATGCTTCTCTGTATTCAACTCAGATTATATTTTCCATTTATATCTGAAATCATTTCAAGCTCATAGGATGAATAAAGTCCTAGGGAAGAAATGGAAAGGAATGTACAAGTTGAGAATAAATGCTTAGGAAAGTGTAATCAGAACATATTTTGCTTTGTAGAATCTTATATTTAAACATCAACACTTTTAGGGCACTGTCAAACCAATGCTACTGATCTCAGGCAATTTGGGTTTTGCTTTAATTCATCAATGAATTCTTTAAGTAGCCTTGGGTTAGATATTTCCTACTTCAGTTTCATACATATATAATTTGAAAATACAACTGTAGTTCATAAAACATCAATGTTTAGTGGAGGAGATAGTTGTTAAGTATGTGATTGTAGAACTTTAGGCTTTAAAACTTGTGCCAGAACCTTGAAGTGGTGTTATGAAATCACAGTAAACTATTCAGTCTACTAATCTAGCATGTAATGTTTACATTAGTTGCAATACAGGTAGTCCTCATTCAGCAACCATTTGTTCAGCAACCATTCAAAGTTACCACGGTGCTGAACATATATTTAAGATTCTAAAGTTCATACAAGATTCGGCTTTCTTAGAAGTAGATCATTGGCAACTGTTAAGGTTTCTGTGGTAAAAGAGACTGATGTCCATGTATATAAGTGTGACAGAGCGAGAGTGAGTTTAAAAAAAAAAGACTTGTGAATGGTTATGCGATCATGACTCTTCACCTGTTTAGTCTCTTTGCAGTCAACATGCTCTGGCATTGCCAATCATTCAATGAAGGAGCTGAATGTGAATACCTACATTTTGTACATATTCTTTATGGAGGGGAAAATTTTAAATGGCTAAAAATGTCTCCTCATGTGGAAGAGTCTTGAATATTACAAATAGGCTCTTTAGAAAATTTTTGAAATTCATGATCAGACGAGGGGCATGCTATAACTTTTGCTATACATGATAGCCTAACTTCTATATTCTGTACTCTGTTACTTTTAATTAGTTTACTGAAATGTGTTCTGTATCTGAAAACAGTCCATTTACAGATAGTCCTTGTTTAGTGACCATAATTGGAACTTTTAAATCTCTGGCTAAGTGACACATTAATAAAATGTGATATTATGTGACTGCTCTGACCTAATGAATCAGTTGCAACAATTCCAGTTGCTGTTAAGTGCATCCTGTGTAGTCACAGCATCCTGCAGTTACGTGATAATGATTTGTGACCTCTTGCTGGCTTTCCCATAGACTTTGCTTGTCAGAAGTGAAGATTGAAAATAGCAAAAGCACCTAGACTTTTATGCTGCTTCATAGCCCTCTCTAAGCAGTTTACACAGTCAGCATATTGCTGCCAACAATCTGGATCCTCATTTTTCTGACCTCGGAAGGCTGGAAGGCTGAGTCAACCATGAGCCTGTGAGACTCAAACTGCCAAACTGCAGGCAGCTGGCAGGCATCAGAAGTAGCCTGCACTACTGCATACTAACCATTGCGCAACCACAGCTCAGTAATGATAATCCATGACTGCAGGATGCTGCAACTGTTGTATGAGCCAGTTGTCAAGCACTCAAATAGCAATCCCATGACCACGGAGACATTGCAATGACCACAACTCCCAAGGGGTGATCATAACTCACCTGAATGAAGACTACCTGTATTGCAACTAATGTAAACATCACATGCTAGATTAGTAGACATCATAACATAACATAATTTCATAACATCACTTCAAGGTACTGGCACAAGTTTTTAAAGCCTGAAATGTTCTACAATCACATACTTAACAACTATCTCCCCCAGTATCATCCAAATTATATATCAATATAATAAATACTCTCACCTGCAAATCTTGTTGCAGTCTGACTGACTGTACCTCAAATATGTAACGCTGAGGGAACTAGGACCGGTCCCCTTCTACTTAATTTCAGATGACATCTTAAGTCACTCCTGTTCATATGAGCAATTTCAGAGAATAACTCTTCCAGGATAAAATTGCCTTCAGCTATCAAATGATATATTTCATTTTAATTGTTGAACAGCCAAACATAATTCTTCTACAACTCTGCTTTTATTTATGTTTTGGATTAAAAGGTAAATAAAACAAAGATTATTTATTGCCTATTATTTACTCTTTGCATGCCGTTATATATTTATATGAAATAAATACATAATTTGGAAGATGGAAATAGTAATAGTTACACTTGATCTTAGCCGAAGCTGGAAAAGCCGTAATATGTTTTAGACTCACTTAAACTTCCATTTTTTGATTAGATTCAAGTTTTCTACTCAAAGATAACCTAGGAACATTGGTTGTTCTGAATTTTTCAAAAGCATTGAACAAAAACCTATTCACACTCAGGATGCTTGTAATACACGTGCTATAGCCATTACTTGATCGGAGAAAGACAGAAGTGTTGGAATAATGGCAAGGGAGTTTCTAACACAAGAATATCAAATAAATTTACATCCTGTAAGGTGATTCACAGATTTTATTGACTGCATATTTTAATATGGTCTAATGAAAAAAGGTTAGTTAATGTGCCAGTCCTTGTTAAAATGATTTATGGATTTTTTTTCATCCTTTAAATAGCTTTTACATTATATTGTGTTGACGACAACAATGCTTAAGTTATAAGATTGGATTCACATAAAATATAAACCATTTCATTCTTGATGTTCAGCTCCATTGGATATGTTATTTTGAACCAAAATGTAGATAAATATGGTCCAATTATTTTACTTCTAAAAATCTTCATAAATCAAATAATTGATCTCCTGGGAAAGTAAATATGCTTCTGGTATGAAAACCATCAAAACCACCAATACCATCTGGTAATAGTCAGATTGGGATTTTCAGGACATGATCTCATCTTAAATATTTCTTCTTGATGTCAGCATGTCATAATGAAGCAGTAGAAAGGGAAGGGTGTGGATTCAACTTGAAAATGTTCTTCTCATTTTAAACTCACTGCTCTCAAAAATCCTCTATGTTAATATACTGGGAAATTATCTACTGGAATAAATATGTTGGCAAAACCTCCCTATTGTTTAGATAATGTGTTCAAACCTTGATAGGCTAGAAACAGATAGGTGTTGCTTACAAGTGGCTATTGAGGTATATTAGCTTTTAAAAATTTCACTCTAACCCTTCAGAATGTTTTCTGTCTCACTAGGAGATACGGTGATGAATGAAAATAGAGCATGTACAGAAAGCCAATATGGATCATTAGTGTGAAGAGAAAGCTACAATTGTCTTTTAAGGCAAACAGTTCCATCCAATTTCCATTGACAGCAAAATAACCTTGCAATATTTTCTATTTTCTGTGGGAAAGGTTTTTAACATTTACAATATAATGTAAATTTTGGAAGCCATAGTAAAATCCTTAATTTTTTCAGATATCAGAAAAGATAACTCCCGGGCCAATTTTAAATTCATTTCTTAAGAAGGAAACTCTAAGTGATTTCAGACTTAATATTTTTATGAATAATGCTGCCTTTCTATGTGGATGTAATAAACATCTTAATGGAAAACATTTAAGTAAATATATTTAGGGCTAGAATTTTAGGGTTGTAGCTTAATATAAAACACATCAGAAGAATTGAATAAGGCACAACATCTGCTAGCTGATGCCAAAATTTGCCAAGAAAATTAGAGATATTTTGGCAAAAGAATGAAAATAAAGACCAAAAAGGAAGAATAAATGTGGTTGGTGAATTACACCAGCCCACCCCAGCATGACTGGGAGATGTACACAAAGTTAGGGTTAGATGAAAATAGTTCTAAATAATTTTTAATGAATGCAATGGTAGCCCACAAAAACTTGATGTGGAGTATCTGGATTCAACAGTGTCTCTGCCAGCTTTATGTTGGCTCAATGGTTCACTCTGGAGACTTCCACTGGATTGCCTGTAACCTTTGTCTTTGTTGCAGAACATTAATTTATTTTCCAGCAAACTTATTTTTCCTGTAGTTTATTCACTTGGTAGGTCATGGGCTTTTCCATTAGCAGCTTTTATCAATCTTTTTAATGTATCCAAATTTTTTTCATTCTTTCCCCTAATTCTGGTGTAGCCATATCCATATCAGTCAACAAAACTTTGGTGAAAAGCTACATTATTTAGCTACATGCAGCTGTACATTCCTTGGAGCTGAGGGGAAGTTGCATTTAAACATGTTTTCTTTTTTCCAAGGACTGTAATCATAGAACGTAACAGCATTTATAAGCACAAAACAGATGAGATAGGCAGCTTTTTTCTTTTATTTTTTTTGGTCTCTTTTCAAACAATGTACTTCTCTTTTAATATATCAATTAAAACTTGCAGTATGAGCCTAACCTTACACAGTACATTCATTTCAACATCTGAATTTATCAGGCGCAAAAGACCATCACTATTTTCTTATAAAATGGATTTGTCCTAAGTAAAATTATTTTCACTATCACACAATCTGTCCCTTCCCCTCCTCTCTTCCTCCCAGCAGGATGAGTTGCATTAAATACTGTACAGCCTAATTGGCGCATGTCAGGACTTTTACCACAATATTAGAAAATTGAACTTTAACCAGTTTTTACTAAGTAGAGTCACATTAAGGGAGCAGTTTCCCAAAGGTCTCTCAAAACTATCCTTAGGAATCCAGTTCGTTATGACCCTGTCTCCACGAAGTTCTATTTTATTGGGAATATTCAACACTATTTATTAGACTGTTATATGATTACAATGGTACATGTTATGATTTTCAACCTATGGTGCATGGACCAAACTACTGATGGTATGTGAGACTGTTTTAGTCAGCCTCTAGAGAAGGCAGTTGGCTAGAAACAAAGAGAGCATGAGTTCTAGTCCTGAATAAGGCACAAAGTGAGCAGGGTGACCCTAGGACAGTTTCTGTCTCAGTCCTAGGAAGCAAGCAATGGCAAACCACTTTCAAAATCCCGCCAAAATAGCTGAAGATTTCTCCAGACAGTTGCCAGGAGAATACAGAACCAAACTTGGGGGTGGGGTGGGGGGGGAGAAGAGATATATATAACATTCTCCAAATTTGAATACTGATTTTGTGCAACATCAATATGAAACAACTCTTTTTACAATTCAGCAGTTAAAATGTGGGGATTAAATCATGATTGGTGGCTTTCATTTGGTGAACTCAAAAGAGGGCATCCCTAAAATAGGTTGTATATGTGTTAGCTCACAAAAGTTTTATGTGATGATGATTAAACAATGATGTTGAGATTCCTATAAAAGAATATATTTGGAATTACTGATGTGAACTTTGAAATAATGCAACATGGTTCTTTAAATTAGATGGATGCTGGGGATGCTATAGGCCCGTGATGGTGAACCTATGGAATGTGTGCCAGAAGCGGCACGCAGAATCATCCTGCAAAGAATGCACGGCCTTGCTGGCTCCTCTTCCGTGTTCCTGTGCACATATGCACGCCGGTCAGCTACATTATGGCTAAATGAAAGGTATAAATCCAGTCAATATCTCATCCAGTCTTAATACTTTATGTCTTATTTAGAATAGTTAAGAAATCTATGCTTCATTTAGCTCAGGGGTTCCTTGTTTTGAATTCAGATGACGCTAAACTATAACTATAATCAAACTTGCCTATTAGCTACATTGGAGCGGAATGATAGAAGTTATAGCTGAGCAATATCCGGGAATTAAAAATTAGGAATTGCAGAATAATGATGTCTGTTTTGCTTGCTTTGGCCAGTATCCATTAAATAGATTTAAAGAATTCTTGGATTGTAGAGCATGACAGAGTTTCAAAACTATTCATTTCCCTTAACCACAAAACCTAACATATAATGCTGTGCTGTATTTTTAAGGTAACCTTGTGACTTGTATGGGCAGTCATTGACCATTTGGAGTTGGGATTTTGATACAATGGTCACTTTATTCATTCCGTTGCCCTCCAGGCTCCCAATCCATGCATCTGTCCCTTCTTTCACATTATTATTGAAAGGTTTCAAATAGAACACAGTTATTTTTATATTTTGATTATGCTTATCAGTTTATGGGTCTTGAAAAATGAGTTTGAAATGGACTTATTTCTGTGTTACATGGATTGACAGTTTTGTTGTTAGCTTCTCCATATTTCGGCATTTTTTCCTTGGTTAAATAAAAGCCAAAAACTTTGGCAGTTTACCACCTGCTGTGGTGGCAGTTTAATGTACCATAAAGCGAAGGGAAAGATTTATTCATTTTGGAAACAGCTGCCTCAGAGCACTAGCCACACCTCAAAATGTGCAAAAAAAGAGCAAAAGATGAAACAAACACTTTTCTGTTTGCAAAATATTAATGATACAGCAGTGGCCTTCCGAAAATATTCTCAAAACTGTTCAGAAGAGAGAAAATGATATACCTCGTTAGCTCACATATATTTTAAATAAACATTTTAATTTCACTACCCAGAACAAAACCTAAGAAAGGATAACTGAAATACATTATTTGTTTGGATTGTAATTATATTCAAATATCTGGATATCTTTTCAGTATCTTTCCTGTTACAAGTTATGAGCCTTTAGAAGAAAAATGAGCTGAGAATATAAAAGACAGAAAAACCTTCTCTTTCCTCTTTCTTAAAAAGTTACTAACTGAAACTGGTGAGGCTTGGAATATCAATAAGACTCTAAATGAAAGAAGGGAACAAGGCAGCTAAACAGAAGTCTAGCAACAACTCAGAAACTATTGTTCTTACATTAGTTTTATCAGCTTGAACCTGAGAAATTAGGAGTCAAAAGTGGGTTTGCTCCAGTGTAATGTAGCAAGAAAATGGTGTAAAGTGTTTCTTCCTACATTTTTCTTTCTTAGTGAATATAGCATTTGTTTTTCTATATCATGTTTAGGGATAATTTAGAAGTGCTAAACCATGATATTTTAACATTTCTTTATTATTGACAATTGGCAATATTGCCACTAAGAGCCAAAAAAAACCATAGATGATAGGAGAGATGCCAGTATAGTAAAAGATGGGACACAGTTGTATAGACCTCTCATCTATTTTGTAAGGCTAAATACAGGAATTTTATTCATAAGAACTTTACTTTAAAAGAGAAATCAATATGAGCACTGTGGTTATAATGCAGTGGTTATAATGCAGTATTGCAGGCTAACTCTGGCCACAGTCTGGAATCATCCTTCCATCCTTCTGAAATTGGTAAAATGAGGACTCAGATGGTGGGGGCAATATGATGACATTGTAAACAATCCATAGATTTCTGTAAAGCACTATGGAGCAGTATGTAAGTCTAAGTGCTATTGCTAAGTGCTTTATAGCAATAGCCTCTATCCTCTGTCTAGACCAGATAGGAGAACTCATGGAGGCACCGATGAGCCTTTTCAGCTTCCCAGAAGCTAAAGCAAGTCTTGATATTTCTTTTTGGCCAGGAATTGGGCTAAGTAAAAGCTCTCTAATATTTCCTGCAAGGAGCCTGACAAACATAGTTAACTTGATTCCTGAATTAACTAATTTTCTATATTCTCACAATTTGCATATATTGAACTAATTAGTCAGGCAGGACTATCTTAATCCTAAACTACAGCTACCAAATCTGGGCTGTAAACTACTGGATGTGGCAAGAAAGAGTTGATCATATTCATGTCTTTTTGTTGCCACCCACTAGTTGTCTACATAATTTCAGTTTAGTTTTGGTAGTCTCAAACTCACACTCACTTTTACTGCAGTAAAAATACTAATAAGGATAAAACTCACCAGGTTTTCTCTGCTGTGTAAATGTGGCTGCTCAGATGGTGGGGAAGGAGGAGGAAGAGATCATAAAGTCAATATGGTAGCTTTGTGAGGATAGCTCCATCCATTTTATGAACATTGCATGTAAAAAAAGAGATGGTTCTTTGATTGGAAGGTTATGGCTGCCATACTGATTTTTTTTTTTTTTTACTTCTTCAGTTAGGAATACTCCTGTGCTAGGACTTTAATTGATCTAGTTAAGCATAGGGTGCAAATGCATCCTTACTGTTGGGATTTAAATGTTCAGTAGTATTACTTTCCTAATGACCTTGAATAGGTTGATGAGAAAAATCCTTGGAAGTTCAGTTAAGAAAAGACACTAACAAGTTTTGGAATTATGTGTCCATAGAATTACAGATGCTTTTGCCTGAAACTGTTATAACCTTCCTGCTGTTTTTTACTCTGTTTCAGAGAGAAAGAGAGAGAACGCTTTACTTTCTCTACATTATCCCTTCTCCTATTCCCTCCTCCAAATCCCTGTCTCGTTGGGTGTTTATTTACCCATTTTAGTACAGAATGGAATTTCACAGGGGCAAGAAATGACAATAAACCATTCAGCTGCCTTTCAAGACCTTTGCTCCAGGTTTCTTCTGGTGGCTAGCCCTCACCATCTTTCAAATATTTTTTGGCCAACACAATAAAAACAAAGGCTCAGGAATTTCGCTCATTCCCTCCCACCCAGCCTGGAGTTTTGGCAAGGTTCTCCTTCTCTATCCCTTTGATAAGCTGGCTCTGTTACAAGTCTTCTATCACCTGATCACATGGGTGACAATCAGCATATGCAAACATACTGGGGAGTAGAGGTAATGTTTGATCTTATGCTTATACTTTCTCTCCCTTCCCTGATGTTGTGCTGTCTTCTTCTTTCTCCTCCTCCTCCTCCTCCTCCCCCCCCCATCATTCTCTGCATCAACAAAGATCATTAAATTGTTTCATTACATTGTATTTTAGTGCCTACTGAGCAGAAGATAGAATGTAAATAAATATTGCTAGGACTACTAGGGATATAATCATGGGTTTGTTATGGGTGAGAGAGGGAGAAAGATAGAGAATATGGATGGTGATCATGCACTATTTTTCTTCCTATTTGACATTTTCAAGTAAAAAAGTGGGCTACAGTGTAGGATGATGGTAAATTTAAGAAAAGGTGGACTTGTGTACCTTTATGGAAATCAGAAATTCTCTGTGGTTGATTGGAGAGAAAAAAAAGCTCAACCAAGGAACTCTGGTTAGAAGGCAGTATTGCAAGCTAATTCTGGCCCCAGCTAGGAGTTCAATCCTGACCAGCTCAGGATTGACTCAGTCTTCCATTCTTCCAAGGACAGTAAAATGAGCATTCAGATTGTTGGGCACAATATACTGGCATTCGTAAACTGCTTAGAAAGCACTGTAAAGCACTATGAAGTGGTATATAATTCTAACTGCTATTGCTATTGCTAATGATTTATTTCTCCATGTGGTTTCTTGTGATATATTTGAAAGGAACAGACAGGATTTTTCAAGGATTTTATGCAAAATTGATTCTAGTTTCTTTTTTCCCGCAGGAGAGCCTAAATCTGTACATTTGCAATTTTACCCACTACACCCTCATAAACAACTCTGTTGATATAGGTACAAACTGTCCTAGCCTATACTCTAATCAAAATAACTTGTGCTTATAAGCTGTAACTGGATATGAAAAAAAAATGACATCACAGAAGTGCTTTGTATATATATGTATGTTTATACCAGAAGACAATATACTGAACAGTTGCACACATATTCCTCTAAATGCAGAGGAAATAAATGGAAAAGAAACTAGAATTGACTTAGAGGTAAGCAGGAAAGAGCCATTAAGAAGAAACTTGGTAAAAGATTACACTTACCAGAGATTGGATGAAATGTAAGAACTCAAAATAACACCACCTTGATTTTGTTTAGTGTTAGAAAGGACAAAGAGAAATGCAACAGGCTTTCAAGTTTCTATTATTATATCCTACAAAAATAAAGCAGCATTCCGGGACTCTTTGTAATGTCTGGTTCTTGACCTGGCCTTGAAGGGCTGCCTATAGGGGAATATCTAACACTGTTACTAATGTCCTGCTTGTGACAGTGCCACAATGAAAAGAGAAATTGATAATCCATATGATACAGTGCCAATGACCTCATTGTCCACAACAGATTCTAAAGTTACTGGTATCACAGATTACACTCCCTCCCCTATTCTGCCAGAGCATTGAGTAGAGGCATTTGTAAACCCTCCATCATTTGTTACCACCCCAAATTCTCTGTTACCTTCCTTGTGAGGTTATGAGTGGCTTGATGGCTTCCCAAAGATATCACAATGGGAAATAGAATGGTAGATTAGCTGAATGTTATGTCTCATTCAACATGGCTCTCAAAAAACAATGGTTTTCATTTATTTAAGAACTGCAGATAGTATTTACTTGCATTGGCTAGATTTCTCTCTTATGAGAGAGAAAGAAATTTAAAGTTGGCATGCTATCTGGTTTAGAGCAAGAAAGACTTGGTTTGCTGAAGAAAAGAAATAAATTCAAAAACTCTTGAACCCATTAACATAGTTTCATGGTTCTTTGGAGCCAGTATATGCTCTTAGCTTATACTCAGCTTAATGGACAACAGACATCTTTCACAAACTACATGAATTTTAACCAGAGTGCAAAGTTTGTTTCCATTAATTTCCATTAATTATCAACATACTAAGAAAATTCCACTTAAATTCCATATTTAATACACTGATCTGTATTATTGATATAATGTTGGGAAACTCAAAGCTGAATTACTGTAATAGTTGTTTGTTCACTTTTTAGACTATTTCTGTGACATGATCCTTTGCCAAGTTGTCTTTTATCAGTTTTATATTCAAAGCCCTTTTTTTTTGGATAGAATAAAAATAATTATTTGGATCTCCTGACTGCTCATGATTGTATAATTTTTTCCTCAAGGTTTCTTTTCTATTAGATTTAACTTTGAAGTTATTTCTTTGATTTTCTTTTCTTTGGGGAAGAAATTTCATGTGTGATCATATCCCTATCCATTATAATTTTAAACATTTCATTCATTGGATCTTTTTATCTACTAAGATAAAGAAGAGGCTGCTGGAAGTCCTGATGAATAGAATATAAGTTTTTCCTCTGTGCTAGGAACACTCACAAGCTAATATAACATCTCTAGAGCCAAAAACTTTGCTCTACTGCTTTGTGTATCATGATATCTTGACCTTTGGCAAAAGCAGTTTCCTGATCTTCTTTTAATAAAACTGTGGTCTTTTATCTCAGTTATTTATGTTCACCTCTTTTTCGTGACCCCTGCAAACACAATTAATTTGTATTTGCTTATTTGGGCAAGTTGTGACACTCTTAGATGTCCCTAAAATGGGAACTTTCAGCAGCCTGGTTAATGATGACTGATGCTGGAAACAGTAGTTCTTCTGGGAAGCATAGATTGCTCATTCTGTATTACATTTTAAAGGGTAAATGTACACAGAACAATATACAACAAATATGTTTTTTTAAAGAGCAAATATTAAACACAGTTGCAAATATTAATCCACAGTTGTGTGGATTATTACACAAAGCTTACTTATTATAGCACAAGTTCTATGGGGCTATCTTTTAAAATAATATGGAATCAGTAGCTAGCACAAAATACAGCAATTAGA
Organism: Pituophis catenifer annectens; assembly: GCF_029215685.1. Classification (NCBI taxonomy): domain Eukaryota; kingdom Metazoa; phylum Chordata; class Lepidosauria; order Squamata; family Colubridae; genus Pituophis; species Pituophis catenifer. The sequence continues at coordinate 34,494,283 of NW_027256886.1, forward strand.
TAAAAAATGTTCCATTTTGTGAAATACTTTGGGAAAAAGAAAACACTGCTTCAAATTTTAGAGTATCCTGTCGCTTGGTGAGGACCTTTGTGATTAGTCAGGTCTTCATCTATAGCAGGAATGGACATTGTGGCCATAGGGCTCTATGAAACCCTTGACTCAATTTTGAAAGTTTTCTGCAAGAGATGTACAGTTGGTAAAAGTTGGTAAATGTAACTCTCTCTTCCCTTTAGTTTGCTGTTTGGAAGACAAACAAGAGTTGAGGTGTCCTTGGTGCTCTCTGAGCTTGCTTGTTTTCTTGCAGATGTTGCTAACTAGGTAACATCACTAGTGCTAGTGATGTTAGCTAGCACTGATGATATTACCTAGTTAGGGTAATGAAATGTCTGCAAGAAAACAAGCAGGCTCAGAGTTTACCAAGGACCTCTCATTTCAACCCTGAGCTACAAATATTCTCCTTTATTGAAACAACAGTTGGTCTGAAAAAGAATGACTAAAAAGAGATGAAGATGTGTAAGAGAGAGAATAGGTGATTGCATCCATTCTTGGTTCTATTCATTCCTTGCTTCATCTCTCTGCTGCCCACTATGTAGACTCCTTCAGATGGCCTTGAGAGACTATGGTTACTGAGGAAATAGAAAAAATATTGACCTAAATTGAATAAATATTTTATTTTTATTTCTGAAAACATTTATAACTTTAATAAACTTGTTGTTCTGATTTTTTTTACTGTATCAGGAAACGGTTGCTGTAAACTTGCTTTTACAAGCTGCCATGAATGGCTGTCTTTCTGAACTCATGAAATCAAAGAAATACATTACTGTGTCTCTTTGTGATAAATGCATCCTCTGTTTTGACAGGTTGATCCAGTGTCTAATTGCTGTTTTATTTTCATTTTTTAAAACAATCCTTATTTTGGTTCTGATCATTGTCCACAGAGTGTGGGAATCTGTTGGCTGGAGTGAGTATTTCAATACAGAAAGTGATTGCTTTGTATAAATGATACAGGTATATCTCAAATCAACTAAAAAGGAACAATGCAGCCCAGTAAAATATTGATTTCTTAGACTCCTTACAGAACATTCCATTAACAACTTTGTCCTAAATTATATGTCGGTTTTGTTAATTGGAAGCCAATCTTTTTAAATGCCAAGATTCAAATCCTCAAAGAATGGATATATAATGAAAACACTGACACACCCCTAAAGCACGTCCCTGCCAGTAGAGGCTGTGTCTGCTGCTGAAAGAGAAAGAGACAGAGAAAGCCCTGTATGGGACAGCATGTGTTAATTACTCTTAAACCTGTTAGTATATTATGCCTGGCAATGCTCTGAAAATTCTTGGCTTTCTCTAAGAAAATAATAGGGGCTCAGACGTCTCTCTTATTTAAAGGCAGCAGGAATAAAAACTAAACACAGAAAAGACTAGACACTATAATGATTTCATGGTTTAAAACCCCTTTGCAAGGAACAACCTAATTAAATATCTGACATCATCAGGTTTGTTAGTAAATAGTAACCATGGATGCAGAGAAGGCTTGCATCTCATTACATCCTGCCTTGGGTTTCAATTTGAGAGATATTGAGGCTGCCAAAGCAAGGCTAAAGAGAAAAGTAGAGGACACAGATTTTGCTTGCTTAGCCCAAATATAATACTATTAAGAATATCTATAACTAGGATGTGGCCTAGTTGCCAAACAGAGTTTTGTTTTGTTTTTTGCTATACTAAAAATAACATGAGAAAAGATACAGCTAGAAAAAAGATAATAAAATAATACTTATAAATATCACATTAAGAGAAAACTACCCTCTGAAGATTGGACAATATCTCAAATGTACAGTCTCTGTACAGTTAGACTGATTTATGGTTACCTTGCATTAATATTAGTCATTTCTCTTTAAATCCCTGAATAACACAAAACAGCTGGGAATATGGGCCCATGCTGCTGAAAAGTGTAACAACATAGAAGGAAGCCCACTATCTGCTAAAAACAAGATAGTAATAGGAAAATGTGGATTAGCATGCAGGTGGCAGATACAAGAAGATGAGAAAGAGATCCTTCCATTAGTCAAGGCAGTATCCCAGACTGCTTACTATGGCTTATCCACATTACTATATTTATTCTTGCTGCATTTTGTGCACCTGTAATTGTGTTGTGGTGTGAAAATAAAGACATGAAAAAAAAAATAGATCCAATGTACCAATAGAAGAGAATTGTTTGTAGTTTAGGATTGAATAAATGCAGCTAATAGGACATAAATTATTATCAGGAATCAGGTCTGCATGTTCTTTCAGGCATCCTGCCAATGATATAGATAATTGACTCGGATTTTGACTCGGATCTTATGGACTTGTTAGTTTAATTGCTTATTTATAAAAATTGTAATCAGTTTCACTGCATTGGAAAGCTTCCTACTCAGTCTACTGAATAAAGATGTAGATAACACTAATTCTTGTTTTCATAGTACCCATAAGTGCTGTAACAAGCTAAGATGATGTAAAAAGATGACAAAGAGTCGTAACATCACTGTATGACATCTGACACAAGTACATAAACCATGTCATTCATATTATCATATTACCACATCATTAAAAACACTTTCCAACTGATTTTTCAGGAAATATTGTAGCTCTCATCAAAGAACAACATATTCAATAAGCAAATCTTTATTGCATAAACCAATAGACAATAGGGTTTTGAGTATGAAAACAAAATGATACAATCAGAGTTGCACTAGGCCAGTGATGGCTAACCTTTTTGCCATCACGTGCCAGGAGCGCGGGTGTGTGTGAAGGGGGGGTCACACACACGTGTGCCCAAACCCATAATTCTATGTGCCTCGGCCCTGCACATGCGTGCATGACCACCCGCTACCCCGCCATTCCTGGCACGCGATGGCACGGTAGGCCTGTTAGGCCTGTTTTTTGCTCTCCCCAGCCTCCAGAGCCTTTCTAGGAGCCTGGGGAGGGCAAAAATGGCCTTCCCCACCCTCCTGGAAGCCCTCCGGAGGTTGGAAATGGCCCAAAAGTCCCAAAAATCAACTGGTGCTGAGTTCGTGTGCCCACCAATATGGCTACGCATGCCACCTCTGGCACACGTGCCATAGGTTCGCCATCACAGCACTAGGCCATTAAGGAATCCCACATTAAATTATTGGAAACTGGGAAGATTAGAGCATTACCAATAGATATCTATTTGACCTTTGCTTGAAGACATTTAACGGGGAAAATTCCCTATGTAGTTGATTTCATTGTTGGACTGCTGTTACTTTTAGAATATTTATCATTATTTTTTGTCCTGCTACTTTGGGATGACAGAAGCAATAGCACTTAGACTTATATATCGCTTTACAGTGCTCTACAGCCCTCTCTAAGCAGTTTACAGAGTCAGCACATTGCCCCCAACAATTTGGGTCCTCATTTTACCAACCTCAGAAGGATGGAAGACTGAGTCAACTTTGAGCCTGCTGAGATTTGAACTGCCAAATTGCAGGCAGCTGGCAGTCAGCAGAAGTAGTACTGCTCTCTAACCACTGCGCCACCACAGTTCATTTTCTTCACTTCAGGTTGTTTCCTGTTTCCCTATGGCCTTTCTTAAGATGGGACCTGTATTTCAAGACTTAGTAGTAACTTGAGGAACTTCAGTTAACTTAGTTTGGAAAATGAGAATTAACCATCACCTCCTTTCTATCCTACATCTACTCTAGCAATTTGAATTTCCTAGAAGCTTTATTGTGCACCTCCCCCCACCAAACTATATAGAATTATGCGTGGATAATGGAAGAAAATACAATGAGGAATTGTCAAGCCACCTAAAACCAAGGAAGAGTTTTGATGAATTTTCTAAGCAGGTATCTGTATCAGAAAGTTTTTCCAATCCAGAAGGTGGTTCTTGATGGGATAACAATCAGGGTCTGCCTAGCTATTTTAATGCATATATCCACCAATCTGAAAAGCACATTTTAATACACTGGATGCTAAGTCATCTTTTCAACAGGTCTTTGTACTGTGCTGAAATTTCCGCACCTTGAATCAAAGCTAGTAATTCACACACTACCAAAGCAATGCTTTTGGAATCAGTCTCATAATGTTCTCCACTTAACTGGCTGAAACTAGCAATTAATGCTAGTTTTAGTTTCTGCTCTGTAAAAAAAAATGGATGTAATCACTTCAAGAGATGTTTAAAAGATGGATGATTTAAGTTACAATAAATCTCGGCAAGGGTGTGTTTACCAGGCATGCAGTCAGGAGGCGGAGGAGGGTGGGCTTGAACTTCTCTCTGTCGCTGCCAAATGTTAAGCAGTCTTTTTAAAAAATCCAGACAGCTTTGCCCCTGACTGAGTTCTTTGAGATAAAACAACTTTTCTGAATTCATGATAATAAAAAATATTTGGATTTTTATATTCCATACAATCTCCTGAGTATGAATACTTATCTTCTGAATAAGCATTGGCTCAGAACTATGAAATCCTACTTCAGCTTGTATAAATAACATTAGAAATAACTGTAGGAGTCCAAAAGTCATACATTATTGTTACTGGCAACCTCTGAATTGTAATCTAAAAGTGAAATCCTGACTGTGCACATTTGAATAATATTCCTGTTTTATATACTAGAATTAATACTTTAAGCCAGTAAGTCAAGACAGTGATAATATGTGATATAGGTAAGATCGCTTTAAAATAACAGAGTTATCAAAATGGTTATTTTGTTTGATATACCTTATAAGCAAAATAGATGTGTGCCTTTGATCTATGGTACATATGTTCCTGCAAGGTCTTCATTTTTGTTATAGGTTTTGGAAAAAGGGATCCTATCATTGCTTTTATACACTTACAGGTCAGTGGTGGAATTCAAATTTTTTATTACCGGTTCTGTGGGCGTAGCTTTGTGGGTGTGTCAGGGGAAGGATACTGCAAAATCTCCATTCCCACCCCATTCTAGGGCCAGCCAGAGGTGGTATTTGCCAGTTCTCCAAACTACTCAAAATTTCCGCTACCAGTTCTCCAGAACCTGTCCGAACCTGCTGAATTTCACCCCTGATACAGGTAGTCCTCAGCTTACAACAGTTCATTTAGTGACTGTTCAAACAACAGTGTACAACATCACTGAAAAAAGTGAATTATGATCATTTTTCACACTTAGGATTGTTGCAGCATCCCCATGGTCATGTGATCAAAATTCAGATGCTTGGCAACTGACACATGTTTATGATGGTTGCAGATCCCCTTTGGCGACCTACTGGCAAGCAAAGTCAATGGGGAAGCCAAATTCACTTAACAACCGTGTCACTAATTTAACAACTGCAGTGATTCACTTAACAACTGTGGCAGGAAAGGTTGTAAAATGGTGCAAAATGCACTTATCAAATGTCTCACTTAGCAACCAAAAGAAACTTTCTACCTTCTCTTTTGCTTCCTGAATATACCTCAAAGATTTCCAAACTCAAAATATTTGACAGCTAGCTAGCTAACTGTCTAGGTGGTAGATAGACAGAGAGGCAGATAATCCAGGATCTTAATAAAACTATTGAAAGAGTTATAGAACCTGAGTTAATTTTAAAAAACCAAATACTGCTACTGCTAAAATGCTTTTAAATCTCCATCCATCTGTAGGCTTTGTGAAGTTGGGGGGACATTTTTCAGAAAATTTCCAATGGTAGAAGACAACACCTGGATTTTTTTCTGTCTTTACTGCAATTACTGTAATTACTTTACTCTTTACTCTTTATTTGAAAATAAAGCAAAACATTATGAAAATGTAAACCTGATCTGCTGCTGCTTCTAGGCAGAACAGTGACTCAGGAAAAATTATAATTAAAAAAGAAGAAAGAAAAACTTCTTTTTTTTAACTCTGACAATTTCTGACAAGCTAGATGATTTGGCCCAAACCTGAAAGATGTATTATTACACTGAGCATGTTAATGCTATAAAAGAGCTATGGACTCAAAGCTATGTCTTTGGTGCTTTCCTAAAATTGAGGAGAAAAAGCCAGCTGATCCTCTTTGGAAGTATTTCCAGTTTCTACTACTAAGAAGTTTTCTCCTGGTTCCGGTCATATTCAGTTCTTTGAATTTCCCCTGAAAATGAATTGGAAGTAATGCACTGAAAAATTATTGGTATATAATGTTTTGAAAAATATGATCAAAATCAGTCGTGAAATCCAAATTTTTTTACTAACGGTTCTGTGGGCATGGCTTGGTGTGCATGGCAGGGGAAGGCTATTGCAAAATCTCCATTCCCACCCCACTCCAGGGGAAGGATATTGCAAAATCTCCATTCCTACCCCACTCTGGGCCAGCCAGAGGTGGTATTTGCCAGTTCGCTGAATTACACAGCCACAACTTGAACTTCTAGACATAAGCCTGGATTTAAAAGAATATATAATATACTATACTGTAGCTTGATTAAAAAAAAAAAAGTCCTTCAAAGTGCTTTTACAATTTTTCTGCATTTCTCAAGCGACACTACTATTAAAAGAATCATGAGAAATTCATGAGAATGAAAATAAGGTCTTCTCCTTGTGTTGGAATAGAAATGGTCTTGGATTTAGAAAGCCAAAAAGCTTTACCCTGACAAAAAAGAGTCTTGTAGAGTAAAACACATATTAAATTTATGTTCCACATTTTCTTTTCTACAATTCAAAACAGTGTACATACAACTCTTTACTCATACCTTCCTCACAATGGATTAGTCTATGAGAGAGAGCAACAGGCTCAAATCAAATCATCCAATCAGCCTAAGAGAGAACCAGGACCCAGTTTATAGTCCAGCTATTTAGCTGCTAAACAAACTGAATGTTTGATTCCTTAGGTGATTTCTGGTGCCCAATCATTGAAGAAATGTATTGTGGAAGTGCATTTGAACTTTCTTTAGGTAGTTGAAGTGATACCGTGACTGGGCTTGGTGATACAAAAAAGAAAAGGCAGAATTGCTGTACTTGGCACTAATTTCTGGCATAGTTTTCCACCAAGGTGGTCTAAATATATTTCATTCATTCCTATGGTATGACAGGATTATGTGTGGGCTTTAATGGAAGAGTTACTTTATTCTGCTGTCAACAAAACCAATTATTTTTTTGTAGAAAAACAAATCCTCAGAATGTTTTATGCATATTGGCTGCTTGGGAAAGCTGTATGTATGCTTAACAGATAAAATATTGACTGATACCTGGTCCACTGTAGATAACTTTTATTAAAATCCTTTCAATCAAAAAGACAAACAAACCCTTTCAGACAAACCCTGTGATTACAATTAATTATTCTCTCTGCATTGGCTGCACTTATGTCTATCTAGAAGAATTTTGCTTTATGTAAATCTCTCATTTATAGCTTCAACCAAGCTATAAATCAGAAAAAGAAAACCATCCATTTACCTGTAGCTGTTGCAGAGTTTGAAAAAAAAAATACAGAAATAAATAAGTAGGAGATGATGGAAGATAGATTGGTTTACTCTTAGCCAAATTGGATCTCATTGCACCCTCATCCCTAAACTAATCACTGTTTCCAGGAAAATCTCTGATCATTATTTCAATTACCTCAGGAAGCTCTTAAGGCTCTCAAAATCTTATATACCTGATTGCTTTTACCAAATGATGTCCCGTCTTATCTTATACTTTGTTATAATATTCCAGTACGCCAGGAGCCAGATGGGTGATTAATTCTTTTAGTTAAACTATAACTCAAAAATATAATTGCTTTTTGGTATATAAATTATTATCTATGCAATCCTTACTTGTGGTTTGTGAAAAGGCAGCCAGATCACTTATGTGGGGTCTACTTTGATTTGCAAGCACATTCACTTATCCAAACAGAACCTTAACTTCAAGAAACGTTGGAAAAAGAATTAACTTTCAAAGATCGATGTTTACCTCTAATAGAAAAAAGTTAGCAAGTCATTCCCAACACTTAAAATCAGAAATAAATTTTACTTTCATACAATCAAAGATCCAGAGATAGATCACTTACAGTCTCAGAAATCACAGTCATGAAGAAGAAACCTGGTTCATGTGAAACACCTACTCATGTATGTCTATATTATTTGATGCTGAATGTTAATAAACTTTGTAAGAGACTCAAATGTTTGTATGTAACATTTAGGTCAGTAACATAATTTCCCTCTTCCTCTTTTGTGCATTCACTCTACAAATGGAAATCAGGGATGTTGTGAGGGTCAGGTTGGTGTAGAAACCAGGAAATGGTGAATTGTCATCTTGCCTTAGGCATGAAAGTCAGCTGGGTGATTCTCTCAGTCCAACTCACCTCAGAGTTGTTGTTGTGGTAAAATAGGAGGAATATGTATGAATCTTTGCCACCTTGAGTTATTTATAAAGTAATAAATGTGGATGAAAATCTAATAAATAAAATTGCGCTGTCAGCCCCATTAGATAGACAAAACTAGAAAATCCGCTCTATAGGAAGTCTAATGCTACTTTTACCGAAATTGGCTACTTGAAAACCTGATTGTGCTATGCCTCTTTGCCATTTTGCAGTGAATTAGGGGAAGCACCTGGCTGAGCCATTCTAAATGTTATCTCATTGTTCTGGACTTTTAAAAAAATGCTTCAATGCCTTTTATCTAGGTATCAGTTCTATATATCTCTTCCAAGGTCATCTTTCTTACACTTTACACATGGTAGGAATAGATTGATACATTAACTATCTGCAAGTCATGCTGAATTTAGGGCAACTCACGCAGGCTCTAGTAAATAGAGCCTATGTGAGTTGCCCTAAACTCAGGTTGCTCTGTCTAAAGTCTCTAAACTATGGCTTATTTTAAGCAAGATTCTAGAATAGGAGTGACCTATTTCACATGCTTAGTATTCTATGGGCAGAAAACTTAGATATACATAATCTACAAGCATTCATGCATAAATTGTATACAGCCATTAAACAAGCAAGCTATAATCCCTGATTCAAATCTCACACTATTTCTAAGCCTTACAAACCATATAAGTGTGATATTAGAACTCAGATAACGATATATCAACCTGTATGACTACTGGGCATATAGTTCAAAAAACCCTGGGATCTGTAGTTGTTTAAATAATTTATATATACACATACCCACAGAACTGGAAATTACAAAAATTGTAAGTTTGAAACTGATTTTTGGAACAATTGTGTGCAATGCGTATATACTCAGAACCATGTTTCAGTAGAGTCAATCAGAATTACTTCTATTACAATCTGTATAGGATCATTATGTGATAAATTCAAAAACTGAACACATATTACATCCAATGATTAACTTTTAGATTTGCTTGTATGCTTTCCTTTTTAACCTGTAAAATTTAAGACCTCTAATCATATAGTTACTTAGTAGGAAGACCTATTAGTCTTAGTATGCAGTGCCTATTCAGGGATGTTCATTTTCATTAGTGGGAAGGGAGGGAAGGGGGGGGAGAGGAAAATGTGCTTTTGAAATGGGTATATATGTCACTATCTTTTAACTTGTATACGGAATTTCTTTTATCTAAGAGGAAAATAAAAACCAGCACCTTGCTTGTTTTAAGTATATACTCCTTCTGCTGCTGAGGCTCAGAGACTGGAATATAGCTAACTGCACAGACTTGTTCAGTGACTCAGAAATAAATCTATATTAATAAATTCTCTCAAGGAAAGAAACTTAGACACTACTGGATATTCCTTGCAAATGAACTAAAGTTGATATTCTATATAAAAGCAACATGAAAAATGTGTTACTGTACTTTTAAATGGCAGAAAATCCCCATAACATACATTATAGCTGCCATTGTATGAAATAAGTTATCATGTCTTCAAGACTGTGCAGAAGTCTTGTGGGAGGCTAATGCTTGGGTATTACAACAAATAACAAATCTTGAATATGAACCAAACAACAGAAGATTTCTTTCTTTCTTGAATATGTCAGCATGTGTTGGATTCATTCCTGTCAGAGTAAAGTTGTATTTTATCCCATTAGAAATAGTAACAATCATTGGTCTTTTCTCTGATTTCCCATGAGAACTTCCGTAAAATGTATCTTCCAGTCTGAAGATTGATTTATTGATTTATTATGTGCCATTAAGTCATTTTCAACTCCTAACGATCACATAGATCAATTTTTTCTAGGTATCTATCTGTTCTTTCAGGTCTCTCATAGGGCAGCCATCATCACTGTAACCGAGTCCCTCCTTGCTTCTGGTCATCCTCTTCTTCACACTGTTCAGAAGGGAAAGATTGTAAATCCCTTCTGGTGTAAGAAGGTTCTGAGATGAACCTTCAGTGGAAGTATCAGATTATCTCAAATTATGAGGGGTCCTTGGTGCTCTCTGAGCTTGTTTTCTTGCAGATGTTTCATTATTCTAACTAGATAATATCATCAATGTCTCAAATTATAGACAGTATTCAATAATAGATGCATACATATAGGGAGAAACCATGTCAGGAATCTATTATTCATTTGTTGTCTTTGATGCAGCAAATTTCTATTGCCAAAGAGACAGCATTGGGCATCAAGTCCCTGGTCAGCAAATATCAACTATGCCAGATAAAAACTCAGCAAATGATAGATTGCATTTTAAAAAAGAAAGAACAGGAGTTCTGTGAGCAACAACTTGCAAAATAATTTGGCTACTATTTGTCAGTCTCTAGCAGTTTTTATTGTTCCAGTTCCAACAAGAATTTGTCCATTTTCTTGTGAAACAGGAAGAGGTTCTTGGAATATATTTACAAAATAGTAGTAATTAATTTTAATTAAACTCAAGTTCTGACACTGAACTTAAAAATTCTTTTCAATGTTCAGCTAAATAAAAATTGGGTCATTTTTTCTTCTGCCAAAAAGAAAATAATAAGATACATTCTATCAAGTCTATTCATAACATTGTGCTGATCCCTAGGTATTGGATACATTTTATTTTATATTTGTATGGGTGTATAATTTTTTGTTTGGATACATGAACATACAAACATAATTTTTTATGTTTATGAACCTCTACTTCATAATTGAATTGATTATTAGGTTTATTCTTACAATAAATTAAATATATGAATAAAATGAGAAAAAAGAGAAATAATTGAAAATAACTTATTCCTTTTGGTACATAATACACAGACACAAGAGTTATATAAGGCAGCAGTGACATGAAAAGGTACAGACAAAGCAAATGATGGCATATGGTTTTGTTACACGTGAAACTAGAGAATCAAATTAATACTGATAGTTCACTAATTTGAATTTATTTTTTAGTTAAATCCACTACACTTCTTTAAAAATATTATATATACTTTCTTTTACATTTATGAACATGAATCAAACTTTGCTTGATACAGCACATGTGTCTAAATTGTGTCTAAGACATGTGACAATGGCATAATATCTTTGGAAAATGAGTGTACCCACTATATAAATGTAGCAATTGCTGAGCTTACTAACAATATTAAAACTGGTGAGAATATTCTGATACACAATTGTGATGTCTTGAAGAGTCTTAAACTTTGAAAATATTGTTGACTATGCACTTAAATACAAACGCTATATCATAATACAGTACAATTAAAAATAAAATGCAAAATTGATCCTGAGCGAGCAAGGAAAGTGTTAATTGTGCATGATCATCAGAAATCTTTTTCCCAGACTTAAACTTTAGAGTTACAGTAAATGCTCCAGAAAGTGTTTCCCAATCTTGGTAACTCAAAGATGTGTGGATTTCCTTCCCCCAAATTCCCCTTGCCAGCTTGCTCTGGAAATGTTTCTCCAGAAGTTCTACTTAAAGTTGTATTGCAGGGTAGACTTTCAATGTCAACCAGTGGTGGGTTGCTCCCGGTTCAGTCCAATTCTTGCGAACCGGTAGTAATGGCGGCGGGAAGGTCTGCCCACCCGGCCGGACATCATCACAGATGATCTGCGCATGCGCAGAATCACGCGCACTCCCATTGCGAGCTGGTAGCAGGGGTAAGTAGAACCCACCCCTGATGTCAACTACTAGTGACCTTGAGAATGTGCAGTGCAGAAAGGCATTACATACAGTCAATATTTGAAGAAGCCAATGCAAAAATACAATAAAAGTTGGAACAAGAATTTGGAATAGTTGTGCTCTTTTTTAGCCTGACTTTATAAGCATTTAGATCTATTATATTTGTGTATGCAAGTGTGTGTGTTTTGTCTTCAAGGTAAAGGCAGCTTCTTTGGTGGCTAAATTTAAAATAGAAGAGGAGGACTAACAGGAAATGATGAAGGAACCATGCCTTCCTTATTCATTCCTGATCAGAATCTCCAAACACAAAAACAGTAAGAATATCTGCATATTCAGCTTGATTCAAATACACTGTGGAATTCAGGCCAAACTGTATTTGTCCTTCTGCAAGGTATATTCCCTTCATCAAGAATGCTTCTCCTTCCTCCATATTTTATTCAGAGATTGCAAGTTAACTTGAATTGGAATTCTGTCAGAAGAAAGTAAGCAGGATGAATGGGCCTGTTGAATAATTCGCTTACAGAATAATGAATTGCTTTAAAATGTGTTGGTTTTTTTTTTTTTTAGCCGAAGTACCACTCAGGCTATTATATTTAATAGCTGATTGCTGGGTCTTTTCCTGTTTAATAGAGGAAGACTTTTTTGGGGGGACAGATTCTCTGATTACAAACATATGTTTAAAGTACTAGTCCCTAGAAAGTGGACAAATTTGCTTTCTAAGTAAGTCCCTACTTGAAAGATATGATTAGAGTTTATCATATGGATTTTATTTACTGTTTAATTTGGTCATTAAAACATTGCATCTTCTGCCAAAAGAACATGCAAAAGATTGGTCTTTACAAGATGCCAACTATCTTGCTATGCTGTTGCTACTGTTGACGGAAAATACAACTTTAAATTACATTGGTCTAGAGGCTAAATTCTCACACTGCAATCAATTTAAACTTTGGCAGCTTGTATACTAAAACTCAAAGCTTTTAAATGTTTGTCTGAACAGAAAGATGAAAAGCTGAGAATTCTAGGAATGGTTGCTGCTTGAGGATTTGAGGCTGGAGAAGGCTAAATCAAAGAATTTCATCAAAATAACAAAAGCAGAGGTATGTTGTTGCAACACAAGTTCTGCTCCTTTTATTCCATGTTGCATTGCATACAATGTCACAACATGGCTCTAAAAGAGGAAGAACTCGCAGTGTAATAACACTATGCTGCTTTTATCATTTTGCCCCTGCCTCCTGAAGGTATCTGTAAACAAGGGACAGATCATGCAGTCATAATTGCCATCTTGACATTTTTGACCTCTCCCCTGTGAATGCCTTGGCTCAGGATTTTGAACATTGTGGGTTTTGAGTTTATTTATTGTTCAACAAGATGGAGTTGAAACTACTGTTATTGATAATATTTTTGAGCCAGAGTTAATGCATTCTGAAGCAGGGGTGAAATCCAGCAGGTTCTGACAGGTTCTGGAGAACTGGTAGTGGAAATTTTGAGCAGTTCAGAGAACCGGTAGCGGAAATTTTGAGTAATTCAGAGAACCGGTAAATACCACCTCTGGCTGGCCCCAGAGTGGGGTAGGAATGGAGATTTTGCAATATCCTTCCCCTGGAGTGGGGTGGGAATGGAGATTTTGCAGTATCCTTCCCCTGCCACGCCCACCAAGCCACACCACACCCACCAAACCACGCCCACAGAATCGGTAGTAAAAAAATTTGGATTTCACCACTGTTCTGAAGCTTTCTTGGATGCCACATCCTAATCTGGGGAGAAAAAAAAAACAAAGAGGATTTTCTTCATTGGATTGGATTGGATCTTCATTGGGACTTATTTAAAACACAGAAAGCTGAACTGCAGTCTATTAGAAAAATGACTGTTCAATAAGAGTCATTTCTTCTACTGTGATTGACCCTACTGAGGTCATTGTTTAGCCGTAAATACACCATTCATCTCAAACCCCATTCCATCTACTTTTATGGGCTGATATAATAACAGCACCTGATTTCACAAGGTTCTCGTAAAGATTTGATTAATATGTTAGATGTTTTGTCCATTATATTATTTACTTGAAAGTTCTACATAAATGTTAAAAATAATCAAGGTCTGCCATAATACCAGCCTTTGTCAACCATTTAAAACATGTTTCAGGACCAATCAGTGATTACTTCATGATTCACAGATGTCATGGTTCACTTTTTATCCCCTTCAATTGGTGGTCCAAATATGCCCCTGTAACCCATTCTTATATGACTTTTCCTCACAATATGCCTTTTTTTATCTATCTCTGGCCACAGCACAAACAGCTTAAAGTTGTTGTTAACTGTTCCATTTTAAAAGTAGTTTTTTTCCCCTCTTCTCGTAAACAATTTCTTGATGAGGGAAAAATCTAAAATGTTTCTTAGAAGATGATGCTGATAATGAAGTCCGGGGCTGGGATTGCCTACCTCCTGAGGTAATTTATTCTATAAGTGTTGTGACCCCGACTCCCGAGCCTATCCTAACAGAGGAAGAGGACTCAGAAAGTGATGGGAAGGAACTGATAAGGCCTCCCTGTCCAGGACCCTCCACTCTGGCAATGCCTCAGGTTCCATCCGAAGGCCAAGATGAACAGCCTGGAGGAAAGCATATTGCCAGGAGGAAAGCATATTGAAACAACAACAGATAGGGAGCGAGGATGATAAATCCTGGCTTGATCCCAGGCAGCGTCAGAGGGAGAAACGTATGCAGCAACGAAAGAGGGGTGGGAGGGCTAGGGATTGAGCTGAGTCACTGAACCACACCCCATAAGGAATAAAAGTGGGTGTGATTGCTCTTCAGGCTTTGTGACAGTCAAAGTTAAAAACCTGAGAGTCACATCGCGTTACCTGAAATCTGGCTTGTGCATATTTGGATTGGACCTTGGCTAACTCTTGCTTCGTGGATTACTTTTTGCTACTGATCCGGACTGAGGATAAACTCTGTCTTGCTTACTGTAAGTGATAACTGACTTGGCAGGCATTTCATAGTTTACTGCCAAAACTCTTATCTGCAAGGGTTTCTAGTCTGATTGTTTAATAAAATCTTGGCAGGTGTGCCTGGTTGTGTGTTTGCCTGTGTGGGGAAGGGGGACAGAACAATAACTTTCTCATCTGGTCATTGGTTATTGCTATTCATGCCAATTTGGACTTCAGAAAGTTCACTGATTTTGTAAAGTTAAATAAATTGACATTGAAATCCAGATATTCCAGCAATGATTTGTTTGAATTTATTAGGAGTTTTATATGGAAACTAGATATCCGTTTCATTTCAGTGATATTTCCTTACTTCAACACATAAACAGAATGAGTATGGGCAGGCAAAAAAGCAGTAGATGTGAGAGTGATTCTGACTTCCGGATAGTTTCAAGATTGACTTTTGCTTGTTGTAGAAGAAAGCAGGGGGGGATTGGAAATCATGATCATGTCACCATACCTGGCCATACCAGTACTGTAGGGCAGTGCAGTGGCCACAACTTTGTCAATACAACTGATCTGAAGATATTGAAATTTTAATTTCACTTGAGTAATGGGACCTGGTTTTAGATGCGTCATTCATTCATTCATTCAATCAATCTGTTCCCCATCTCATTGTTGAAGTGAGGTATCTTGATTCAAAACTGTTGCCCTATGATGCCCATTTCACCCATTTGAAGTTAAAAGCAGACAGGATAATTTTAGTAGAAGATACTGTAAGATTTTAATTCTGAAATTGATTCTGTTGATTTTTCCCAGAATCCTTGGTCCTGTTAACAATTATTTCATATATATTACACATTAATGGTTTCCCAACAATCCTGAACAATCCAAAATATTGATTATTTTAAATCTATTCCCATATTATCATGTAAATCTTTCCACTAAATTGGAAAATTGTGGATAGGCAGCCAAGAATTAAGACCAACAAAGAATTTCTTAGTATTATTCTAAAATGTAATTCAAGTATTCTGAAATATCCCCTTCTTAAAATAAATCTATAACCCTAGAAACAAACTGGAACACACATACACCCAGGACATATAGAAAGACATATCAAAGGTGGAGACAGTTAATGAAGGAGGGAAATTATTTTTTTCAGTGTCCAAATTAGAATTTACCCATTAACACTTTACAACAAAAATATTTTTTTGCATTGTACGATGCATTACTCCATATTTCAGAAGTTGGTAATAGTATTTCCTACCTTTTATAATTTAGAGTATATGATTATAATTTAATTTATTTAACTTTTTTATTCTAGTTTTCTACTTAATACCCTGTTTCCTCTAAAATAAGACATCCCCTGATAATAAGCCAAATCGGGCTTTTGAGCGCATGCACTGAAATAAGCCCTCCCCTGAAATTAATCCCTCTTCGAAAATATTTAAACACATACACAGCTGGTCTCCACCATTTCCTCTGGTTAAGGTTTGGGAGACAAAGCTTGAAATCAGATAAGACGGCAAGAGGAGCCCCATCTTGCTCCATGCACACCAAAATAATAAGACATCCCCAAAAATAAGGCCAAATACTTATTTCGGGGTTCAAGACTGGGTCTTATTTTCGGGGAAACACGGTATCTACTCCAAACTGCTTAAATACCATTTTAGATAATGCTAATTGGCTTAAGAGTATTTTCTTCATGCATAGCACGTAACTCAAAAGTGTTATAATTGTCATTCTGTTTGAGGCTGAAATGGATTTGAAATTGTCTGTATCTTTGGCTTCTAAACTTTTCTCTCTGTCCCCAAATTAGGATATTAAAATATCCATTTAGAAACAGCATCAATATGAGGCTATCTAGCAGCAATTTGAAAACTTGAACTATATCAGTTTAGAATTGGCTGACAGATGGGAAATCTCAACCAAAATGAACAAACAGAATGTGTAACAACTTTAGTAAGATGACACAAAATGTTAAAAATAAAATCAATAAAAGCTACATAAATAGATGTATTAATCAATCAATCAATCAATCAATCAATCAATCAATCAATTAATACACCTATTTATGTAGCATTTAGGTTGCAGTTGTCAATATACCTACCTAAAAGATTTTTAATTAGTCAGGAGCTTTTAGAAAAGAGAAAGCAATACATTTATATTAATGAATAGAGTTTACTTTGGCAGTATGATAAGAATATAAAACCTATGGAATCATGAAGACTTCATGAAAATATAAATAATATACTTGCATGTTACAGATATGTGATTGATGTTGTTAATAATATAGAACTGATAACATCAGATGTTTCATTCACACATAATTGTTAGTATAGATCATTGCTTTATAATTTCTAGAGACTTACTGACAATTTTGTACCACAACCGATATTGAAACCTGTTCCTTAATCATAAGGACTTAATTATGATGATTTAGTTGGTAACAGTAGTACATGACTGAGGAGAACCCCACTATTGATACACCTGTGCTACAGCTGGTGGTTATGCAGTATATTTGAGATAATGAATATGTAAGTTGGAATGATTTTATTTTTGAAACATACAATTATTTTAAAATTGTTGATATTTTGCCAGGAGATCTGCTGACAACTAGAATGAATGTTTCCAAGATGTGAAAACATTTAATGTGCACATACGTTCTCAACAGGTATTAACTGGCAGCATCTGTTTCAAATATTAAGAGACAGACTAACAGACAGATGAATCTGACTGATGAGGCACAGAATAAATAGGATATTTTTCAGCCTAGCTCCATTAAAATTAATTGGGATTGTTCAAAAGTTTACGTTTACATAGAATATTCCTTACGTTTTATGCCAAAATACCCAGATGACTTGAACCATCCATATTATAGGCTTCCTAAGATTATTCTACAATGATGTTTAATAAGGGGGTAAGAATCTTTAATATTGCATCAGAATATAAATTTGGTTTTCCCAAAGCAGGGGTGTAATCCAGCAGGTTCTGACTGGTTCTGGAGAACTGATAGCAGAAATTTTGAACAGTTTGTAGAACTGATAATGGAAATTTTGAGTAGTTCCGGCAAATACCACCTCTGGCTGGCTCCAGAGTGGGGATTTTGCAGTATCCTTTCTCTGGAGTGGGGTGGGAATGGAGATTTTGTAGTATCTTCCCCTGCCATGCCCACCAAGCCACGCCCACCAAGCCACACCACGCCTACCAAGCCACGCCTACAGAATCGGTAGTAAAAAAAATTGGATTTCACCACTGTCCCAAAGGTACTTTTTCAAAAGGCAACTGGACTTTGTTTCCAGTTCAGAAGCTTCTTGGATGAGAAATAAAACATCTTCAAGGAAAAACAAAACAAGTCCAGTTGCCTTTTGAAAAAAATACACATTTGGGACAACCATGACCTGGATGACTGAGAATGTCCATAGACATTCATTTGGTTTGACTTGACTACCATTAGACTGTAATTCCTCAGGAATTTTAGAATGACTATGGGCAGCTATCAAGTTCCCTGAAGTTTTATAGATTGTGGTAACTTGGCAATTATAAGGAACAAAAATAGGAAAGAAGCATCTACTCTTCCAAAAACTTTCATGCTGCTATAAATTTATCAAGATTTTTAAAAGTTTGTATTTTTCTAATAAAAGCAGAAGAGGAACTTGCAACATTTAGAATGACCTCTATCCATAGTCGTGAATCATTTTAAGGATTATTAATGAAAGATTATTTATTGTATAAAAACAATTTATAAGATTAGAAATTTGTTTCCAAAGTAGTTCACCAAAGAGGGTGAAGGCTAGAGAGCCTGCCTTCATGGCGGTGGCCCATATATTATGCAATATATTAACTCTGGAGATTCATTTGGTTTGCTCATGCCTGTTGATTGTGTTATGTTTATAACCTTCAATATGTTACTGTGGAAATTGCTATTTTGGATTTTTCTGTTCATTGCCCAGAATCATCTGATGGGAACAGTAATAAAAACGAAAAGAAGGAAGTAACTAATCTTGGTTTGTTTTGTTTTTGTAGCAATTGTGAGGCAGTGGAAGTTTCTTGGAGAGACATTCTAAACTGACGGGAATAATTATTGCCTTGATTTAAAGAGGTGAGAGAATAATGGATGTTTTTAATTCAGGAGCTTGGAGGCAATATAAAGCAACACGTTTCTACAATGGGAGAACATTTCAAACTTAGGAAAATTGGGCCACTCACAAATTTAGCATTTCAAAAAGAAAATATTTTATGCCTTTTGAATTTTTCTTTGAGTTCCAAAACTAAACTCAAAAACCAAACTGGTTTTTGGTTTATAAAACAAAATTTTAAGCAAACAAACTCTAGATTTCAAAAGAAATTACATTACTCCTGAAGCACTTCTCACTTTTTTCTCCATATGCTTCCATATTCCTCTTTTGTTGAACAAAGAATTCTAGAAAACTTGAAACTTATTCTGTTATAGTTTAGTAGTCCTATTGAAAACAAATTTCTAAGGTAGATTTTGTGGCCTTGTAACATGAAAGCTTCAGTAGTCATATCAAGGATAAGTGTTTTCTCTGAAATCATGAAGAGGTACAGTCAAAACAGAATTTACACCCTTTGTTCTCCACTTCTCCAAATCTATGTGATCCACCTTGTCTATTGAAGAGGGCTTTTGTGTAAATGCCTTCACAAAGGTACCTTAGTTCAATTTAATGGTAGTACCTAACATATTTAATAGGAGTGGGCTTGATAGTAAGACATGTCAATAAACTCAACTGCTCCAAATATATATTGGACAATCACTCTCCACCTAAGTTAAGGGCTTGCCTGCCATGCTGGAACTACCTATCCTTGAATCTGTATGCTATCCTTCAACTCCTAAGCTTAGAATAATGCATGGCAGAAATTATTATATTAACAGTTGGAAGGATGGAGCAAGGAAATAATTTCATATTCTGGCTGCCTAACTAGAGTGATTCTATATCAAATTAACCTGCTGATCATGAATGTTTCCCCCATCATTTGGAGAGATGTTGAAAAGGGAGGGCAACAAAGGGTAAATAATCTCTTAGCCAACTCAAATGGACACAAATAAAACAGGACAATGTCATTTAATGATAAATTGTAGCAAAAACCATAGAAATGTAAGGATTGGCACTCAGGATAGCAACTCTGTCAATGCCAGGATGAATGGATAGCACTTTAATTCAACAATAAGGAAAGATACGAGTATGGCAGTTGTAAAACAGGATGGTGTATTTATTTCCAATTTATCAGGAATATCCCAAAGGTGCTTTTTCAAAGGACAAAGTCCAGTTGCCTTTGAAAAATCTTTGGGACAACTATGACCTGCATTACTGACAATCTCCATAGAGATCTTTATCAGGAACATTTGTGATTTTGAGCCATACTTAGTTTCATCTTAGTTATGTCTCTGTTGTTACCCCTCTCTTCCTTAGTGTGTCTGATCCTTCCTGTCTGTTTTACAGAATAGTTTTCACTAGTGCTACTTTAACAATATAACTATTAAATAGCAGCAGATCTTATTCATGTGTTACTTACTTTGGCAGTTAGAAAACTGCCAAAACTGCAGAAAATGGAATTCTGTTTTAAATTAAACTTTGCTTATGGTTAACATACATTAAATTTGATAAGTGTGCTACAGCAGGGCTCCCAAGTCTTAAATAATTGGCAACTGACAGAAAGTCAACACGTAAAATTTCCCACATTACTGAGACTCTATACAAAGAAAAGTTATTAGTGTGCACAGTGGAGTCTTACAAAACTTTTAAGCTAATTCCTTTGTTTCGGGCTTGAGAACAAGTATTGCTGAACAAGGTTTTCATTACATATCTCAAGGAAAGTCTTTAAAAACTTCAGGGAATTCTGCCAAGCCCCTGCAGCTGCTTTTCGGTGAGGTGAGTTTTTTGCACCTCACCACCCTTATACATCCTTATTAGCATCTACCGGTATATATGTGCTCAATTTCCTGTATTTCTGTTCATCGTTAGGCATAGTTCTGCCTTCTACCTTGTCCTTACATTTAGTCCCTCTGCTCTTTACTCAAGGGAGCACCAGTCTTTATATATGTGGGCTTAACACTATCAATGGTGGAATTGAGAAGTACAATTACACTTAAGTGTTTACACTCCTTGAAGATGATGCACAATGTACTGGAAGTAGGCCAGATCAGAGAAATAGTTCTGTATTTTATTTGTTTACCAGTCCACACCTCATTTGAGGAAAGAAAAGTTACTTTAAAAGTTTTTTTCCTCCAAAAGGGAAGCAAATACTCGCAGGTGTAGCATTGGAGTATATTGCAATGAAGAAAAAGTATCCGGCACGAGTTTGCACCGGATCTCCTCTGCAAAAGCATTTTTAAAAAGAAAGGTCCTTATTGGGAAAAGTGTAACCTATAGCGCAAGCTAATAAATAGGACGATTGCTCCTCTTACAGCAACTACGGAATAAAGAAGGATGGGCTGCAGGACCACCACCACCTCCTGCCGGGCGTGTTCATTGGAGGCAGAGCAGGGAGGAGGAGGAGGAGGAGGAGGAGGAAAAGTCATATTTCGAACATTGGCTTCTCCCCAGCTGACGATCTTTTAGGTATCCAACTCTTCGAACGCCCGCGGGAAAAGCGACCGTTCTAAGAGTTGCAGCGTTCCACGCTTGGAACGTTGCTGTTCTCGGGATCAGGGCTTCGAGAGGTTCGGTGCAGGACCTCCGCGGGACTCCCCCCCCTCTTTTCAATCCCCCGCCCACAGCTCGCAAGTTTATCCAGGGCAAGTTTTTTTTTTTTTTTCTGTCTCTCAACTTGAACGCTCGCTGCCACCTCTTTCACTCCCTCCTGTTCCCTCATTTCGTGAGTGGGTGCGTGTCGATTTCTTTCTTGGGACGTGTGTTGGGCGTCCCCTGGTTTATCTTTGTCCCTTGTGGGGAATGTGGAAATGGCCGGTGACAACAGTCCTCCTGGAGTCTCCTTGTGTTGGCGACGCTTCGAGCTCTTACTGCTAGCGACAGCGGCCACCGGACTATGCAGCGGGGTCTCTGGAGTCAAGAATCCCAGCTGCCACGAAGTCAGGACGGCGTTTCAGATGCGGCAGATCGGTCCCATCAAGCTGGTTCCTGATGTTCCCACAACTGGTCAGTACGATTTCCCCACCCCACCCCACCCTGACGCCAGGATCGTTCAAACACCCTCTTTCCCCCTCTTTAAAAACACAACTTAACTCCTGTACTCTTGCCCCCACTTGCGAACGTCTGAATAGAGAGGGTTAAGCAGAACATCAATCCGGCCAGCCCTTTGATAGGTCTCGGAGACATTAAATGAGGGCTCTTGGGGGACAGGAGGGGGAAAGCGACGAGGGTTTAAATGGTGCAGCCCTGAGTGGAAAGTCTCCCTTTATCAAAATAAACCTTTTGTGCAACTTAACTTTGTTTGCGTTGAGTACAGTAGTTCCAAGGCTAATATACAAGGCGGAGTATGTGGGGTGTTTGTGTCTGGGTCGCGATAACGCCCTGCAAAACCTTAACTTCTGGCATTGTTTGGGTTCCTGGAGCTAAGGGACCTTGAACATATTGACCCGACGGGTGAGCGCAGGTGTGCAAGGCAACATAATCAGTTATTCGTGCAAGGACAAACCTTGTCTGCTCGGTCGCCTTTAGGAAGGCGCAATCCAAACCGGGAATTGGACTCGGCCGAACCAGTCTCCTTTCTTTGCAAACTGGAAAGGAACAGGCGCCGCCGAAATAGCGAGCTCATTAAAAGGACAAGAACGTCCCGAAGGAAAGATCGAAAGAGGAGTATGACTGTTGACCGGATTGGTCTCCGTTGCAGTCAATGCGGATGAAGAAGCGAGCAATTAATAAAGTAGAGACTGGATTTTCAAACGAAACGGAATGGGTTATGAAGTTTACAGCACATGGATCGCGTTTTTCTTCATTCCTTCCCTGTAAAAAAACAACAACAGGGAGATAGGTGGGAAAAGGTGGGATTTGAGAAATTTGAGAATGTTAGGGCTGTGGGTGGAATGGCAGGCTGGTACAGCTGTCAGTGGCATCTGTACTGATTTCTAAATCAAACTGAAGGCGGGAATAGGCAACTTTTTTGCCAGTTAAATGCCAAGCTTCTGGTGAGTTTATACATTCAAATATGTTTGCGTACTCGGGCATATTTGCTAACAATCTGGGAGCTGGAGGAGATTGTGTCATATTTATAATTGATTGATAATCAGATTTCTAAGGTTCCCCAATTCAACAAAGAAT
This sequence comes from Pituophis catenifer annectens, assembly GCF_029215685.1. Lineage (NCBI taxonomy): Eukaryota > Metazoa > Chordata > Lepidosauria > Squamata > Colubridae > Pituophis > Pituophis catenifer. Next base: position 34,517,378 of record NW_027256886.1, read on the forward strand.
CTGGGAAGTGGACAATTATAAACCATTAGAATACATAAAAAAGAGACAATAAATATAAAAACAGAGCTTTACAGAGGGAATAACATATTATAGCCCAGGCAATGTTACACATCAAAAAGGCACACCAGCAGCAATCTATCTGAAAACTTGGGGTAAAAACTTGGTTTTTTTAAGGATGTCTACAGGGTTGAAGGTTCGATTGGTCAGAGGTGCCACAGGATGTTCCTTCAGAGGGCAAGCACCACAACATGTTGTGGGTGGAGTCCTATGTAAATGAGGAGGGATGGGATTTCATCTGTGTTTGAGAGGATGGATAGTTTTGTCAGTGTTTCATACCCTATTCAACAATTTTTTCCCACTTGAGTTCACCGAATGGCGGGGCAGGAAATGGCTAAATTATGATGGTAATGTTGGATGAGGTACCTTGGGCTGCAAAACAGTGGTTTGGAGTCGCTGAGCATTTAATATTAATTTTAAACATCATATAATTATTTTTGTGTAGTAGAAATCCATGTATTACACAATATTTCTACAGACCCAATGACCTTTAAAATTTGAAAAAAAAAACCCTTTTATTTATATTTTAGTGCCCCACTTATAGCTAATTTATGAATCAGACAATTGAATCATTAACAAAATCTACTTGCTTACATATATACTGCATCTTTGACAGCACACTTATATTTAAACTTCATTTTACACACTGGGTTATCAGATTTACTTATTTATAGTTTTTGCGCTTCACTGAGAAAGAAAAATCTAAATATTTAATATAATCAAAATACAATTTTGATAATAAAATACAGTTATACAGCTGTCTTATTATTTATCTTATTATTATGAACTTTATTAATCTCTAGATATTCTTCGGCCAAAAAATTGTGTTGATTACTTGTGGGTATATTGTATGAAAACCCACATGCAGTCCTTCACCAACATGTGGCCTTCACCCACCTCATGTTCCTTCACCAAGCTTGCTAGAGACAGAATTGCTGTGGATTGAAGATTAAAGAACAGATAAACTTGTTCCTATTCTTTTTGGGTGCCTTTTAGCTTATATTTTACTGGACCACAGGCAATAGTCATTCTTATCTCATTGTTTCTTTCAAAGAACTACTATAATTTCTGCTAGATATTCTTCTCTTACCCTTTACCTTCCTTGACCCCAAGGTAGATGCAGTATTTGTTTATTTATTTATTTACTTACTTAGCATAATGGATTTACCTCCCTCCATGTGGCATTATTAGATCGAGGCCACCAAAAATGGATGAACAGAAAAGCTGATCTCCAGATGTGCTTGGACTATAAGTTTCAAAATGAATTTGGGAGGTTTTCACACATCTGCTGGGCAACAGAGCTCCTAAAAGGAGATAGCAGGTGAGTGATTGAGACTTACAATCATCCTCTCTGTCATTCCATTCACAGGTGGAGGGAGACCAAAGCAGAATCAAACACCTTCCTTCAAACTGTAGATAGGATAGAAGTGTTGAAATTTTCAGTTTTTCCTGCCTTACTGCCCTTTAATAGCCTGATAGAAAAGTCACCATAGAAGCTTCCTTTAGGTGAGTCCATCTACTACAGTGAATGATTGAGTCTATAGGCACAGAATGAGAAACACAACTGAGGATACAACAGAAGAGAGAAGGGTCAGCTGGGATTTTCATAAGCAGTTGATTCAGCTGCTTTTACCCTATCATGCTGCAGTTAGGATTAGGCCATCCAGAGAGTGGGCAGAAATAGTTTTTGGGTCTCAATACTGTATGTCTATTCCACTAAGGTAAACTTTATATTCTCTCTCTCTCTCCCTCTCTCCCCCCTCCCTCCCCCCCTGTGTGTATGGGGTGTGTGTGTGAGGAGAAAGAGATTCAGGAGCAGCTGCTATCTCATTCAGTCCCCCTTCACATGGGCAGCTAACATGAAGATAGCTTTTCTTTCCATCATTGCCTACTTTTCATGGACACAAGAGGAGCAGTTGCTTGGTGTCACATTCCTTAGGATCTGAATGGATGACACAGCCATGCTATGCATGGCACAAACTGATGATGCCTGGGTCAAGGACAGATGCACTGATTCAAGTCATTAGGTATTTCATATCATGTAATTTCTTTTATCTATAACATAAATGTCTCTCTCGTGTTATCCTTGACTGATGGAGAGCAAACAAGAAGCAAAAATTCAGAAAGTGTGTTTAAGACAAAAGAAGGACTCGGTCCTCTTGAGGAATATCACCTGTTTTGAGGGAAACAGGAATCTAGATGGGCTTCTCCTAGCTTTTCGCCAATTATCTGATCACTCTGTGAATTCCAAATATAAATGAAAGGTGTGCAAAACATTTTTCCAGAAACACCTCTCGTTTTAGGGGACAACTCAATAAAGTGAAAGGCAGAGTGGCACTGAAACTGAGTATGTGTTTTCCTGAAAGGTTATATGAATTCTGCACAGTTCCTTTTGTTAGCTAAACCCTGTAGCAGTTGAGTATTTGCATTCTGATCCAAACTATGAGGAAATCTCGTTTTGACAACCCAGGGCACAGAAAAATGAGTCTGTTGCCTCAGCAAATGAGATTGTTGTGATCATTTGGTGCAGGGGGAAATAAATGCAGAGTCAAATGATTCTGAATTGCAAGCCTAGGGAGTTCTTGGAGCCATGCCAAGAAAGAATTTAATCCAGACCACTTTGTTGCAAGAGCCATGAAAAGTGGGGGAAAAAAATTATAACATCAGTTTTAACTCAATCACAGGTGGACCACAGCAAAGCACATTTTGTAGAAAAGTTAAATGATTCTTTTTCACATCAAAAATAGCACCTTTGCCTTTTAATGCAAGTGTGCATTTGCAGTTATCAAATATATTTTTTGTTAAAATTGACATGTTTTATCATGATAGTTCTGTTGTCTTTGGATTTATATTCTGGGATATAAAATAGAAGGTAGGAATGATTTTTATCACTATATGAATGCTATATATGGAATATCTTTTGACAACTGAATCAAAGTTAATCCCACAAATTTATACACTATTGTTTTTATTAAGTGAGTATTTATTGAATTTTTGAAGAAGAAATCAAGGAATTTTAATTTGCAAATACAAAGATTAACTATAGAGTACTAGAAATAAACTTCAAGTAGCTATGAGAGGGAAGGAGAACCTGGGATTTGCGAAGAAAAAGGCTAGCTTCCAAACTTCAAAAAATTTCAAAAGTCATGCTGTAGTGAAATAGTGGAATAATCTATAATAGCTGCATGAAATAACTTTTATATTTTCACTCCACCCTATCCCACTCCCAACTAAGTAACAGCTGCACTTTTATTGCATGAGCAAACCTTCTCTAAAATGTCTTAAGAGTTGTTGAACATTCATATTGCACCAGGGTGAAATAAATCTGCTCAGAGGTGAGCCCTGGTTCTTTTTCCAATAAAATTCACTTTTCAGTAAACGTGAACAGGATTACAGATCTAATGTTTTATCAGGGTGTGGGGGTTTTGGGTTTCTTGGAATTTTGGCTTCATGCTCTTTTTTGCCTGAGCACTTCTGGGAAATGCTCAAAAGGGATAAAGAAGATAACAGTTTAGAATAACTAGACATCAGTAAAGAAAGAAGAATAATGTTCATGGTGGTGTCAAAGCTGTTATTCTATAAATATTTGTAATACTGAGGCAACCTGTCTATGCAAAATTCTCTATCGTTCTAGTGCATTTTTGACATTCAAGTTCTATTTCTCAGCAGAAAAATATTGTAGTGTGAGTATTCATAAATATAATTTCACTCTGTAAGTGTGTGGGTGTGTGTGCGTGAGAGAGAGAGAGACAAAGACAGAGGGGGGGAAGGGAGGGAGGGAGGGAAGGAGAAGAGTTTTGTCAAAGACACTGTCCTGGATGAAACCCAGAGCATCCTGGATTTATCAGTAAGATGGCACCTGAACATCAGTGCTGAGAGAATGCCTAAAACAGCAGCAGCAGACATTGGAGAAAAATCCAGGGGTGAAATTCAGCAGGTTCTGATAGGTTCTGGTGAATCGGTAGTGGAAATTTTGATTAATTTGGAGAAGCAGTAGTCGAAATTTTGAGTAGTTTGGAAAACCAGCAAATGCTACCTCTGGCTGGCCCCAGAGTGGAGTGGGAATGGAGATTTTGCAATATCCTTCCCACAGGAGTGGGGAGGGAATGGGGATTTTGCAGTATCCTTTTCCTGGAGTGGGGTGGGAATGGAGATTTTGCAGTATCCTCCTCCTGCCATGCCCACCAAGCCATACCACACCACGCCGCCAAGCCATGCCCACAGAACCGGTAGTAAAAAAAAATTGGATTTCACCACTGGAAAAATCATATGGAGGAAGTGCAGTAACAAAACAAGACTCTGCATGAGATAGCTGATGTGGTGGTGCTGGAAGGGGCTGAATTAAAAGACAGCACCGAGGAACTGCTCATAGCACAAGAACAGGCACTAAGACCTAGATCCATAGAACCAAGAGTTAGTAAGTTAGTTAGTTTTTAACCAAGGGTTAAAAATTTTTAATTGAGTGAATTTTATGGGAAACGGGGTTTTAAATTGGAGAAGCCTAAGATAATTTAATTTTGTTTTAATGTATTTTAATATTTGTATTGTGTGTTTTTAATTCTGGCTGTTCACCGCCCCGAGTCCTTCGGGAGAGGGGGTGGTATAAAAATTTAATAAATAAATAAATAAATAAATAAATAAATAAATAAATAAATAAATAAATAAATAGTATACTAGGCAGGATCCAATGTGCAGACTGTACAGAGAGGCCTCAGAGATAATCCAACACATAAAGATAGGGTGTAAATTGCAAGCAGGAACAGCACACATTGAGTCAAACTACAATCAAGTAGCTAGCATTGTGTACAGGAACATCTGCAAATATATGGACTAGGTCCTCTGAAATCCAGATTCCATTGAAGGTTGTGGAGAATAACAGAGCTAAGATCCTGTGGAATTTCCAGATCCAGACAGGCAGGTAAGTACTGGCTAATCAGCCAGACATCATGGCAGTAGACAAAAAGCAGAAGACAGTGGTGATGATAGATGTACTGGTGCCAAGTGATAGCAACATCAGGAAGGAATATGAAGAGCTGGAAAAGTGCCAGAGCCTGAAGGAGGAACTAGAGAAGTTGCTGAAAGTAAAGGCCAAACTGGTCCTAATGATGGTTAAAAACACATGGGCCTGTGTCTCCTAAACTGGAAAAGTAGTTCCAGCAAATCCAGAAACAACACAGCAGTTGTCTCCAAAAAAAGTGCATTTGCTAGGAAGAACTAAGATAACTGCACACAAGTCTAAACCTTCCAGGCCTCTGGCAGAGGGCTCAAAATTGTGGAAGACACGTACCATCCATTGGGGTAAGAAGAGAATTTCTGGGGAAATGAGTTTAGTACTTTTTATTGCAGGACCATACTGAGTATCTGGAATACTCAGAATTCCTATAGCATCAGTGTCTGTCTGTGTATAAGTATGTGTTGTATTAAATGCATTTGTGAATATAGTTGCAAAGAATAATACATATAAAACCCGTCCACTGTCCTTGTTTGGTTGGGTTCACAAGTTAAGTGCTGATCCTTCAAATTCTGAAAATATTTAATCTGATAGAAGCATTTTAGAAATGTATTCTGAAGCATCTTGTTCTGGGTGATATTAAGCCATGTAATTTTTATGGCAAGTTGGTGAGTATAAGGGTTCAGAATGTTATTGATGATTTGAATGTTTTGGACATCTTTCTGTTTTTCTTTTTTTTAAAAAAAAAACTTTACTGAGAAAACATTAACATCTAAGGAAGCAAATGACACTGTCTGTCCTGTAGCTTTGAAAGATCTGTGTGCTGATGTTCTTGTCACAATCAAGACTGCTGTATCAGTGTCCTCTTTTATGTTTAGCTTCAAATTATGATGCAGAAAAGTCATGGCCTTTCTCAGTTATAGCTGGGAGTTGCAGCCAGGTGGCTGAAGTAATACTTAGTGCTAATGAGAAGATGAGAATTGTACAAAGGAAGTGAAGGGTCTCTATAAGGATCAGAGTTTTTCTATGGTGGCTTGACTGGTGTCCACATCAGCATCATTTTGATGCTATGTGAAGACTTTTATATTTTGCAGACTTTTTAATAGGATTGTAATCCTTAGTTTTTAAATGACTGCTATTGCTTACTTTACATGGTGTTTTTCTTTTTTTCTTTTCTTTTGATTCAGATTGCATTGATTTTATATGTGTTTTATTGCAAAATAAATAAATAAATAAATAAATAAATAAATAAATAAATAAATAAATAAAAATCTCAGTATTAGTGGATTTCTTTTTTGTTAATCTGGTATAGATGACAGACATAAAGGCTTAGGTTTGTTTGTGCCCCACTAGGGTTTGCTTTATTGAACAAAATTAAAATCTTCCTTCTGACCTAATGTTAACTATAAATTGGTGCCTTCTGTATTTCCTATTCATATATTCCTATCAATCTTAATCTAGAGTCTTTTTATTGCTTTATAGCAGTTTATAATTGCTTCTCTACTGTACATTTTTATTCCTAGTCACACATTTATAGTGACTTGTCTTGACTATTCCCTAACTCTTGGATACTTTATTTTCCCAAGTCTTCAGCTCTTGTAGCCAAACTCAGTCCATTTACATTTGAAATCCCTTTTTACTTCTCTCCTGACATAGCCTTTCTTCTACCCAGCACTCATAGTCTTCTGTTCCCGGAGATAGTTTGTAAAACTTCACACTTGTGCTGCTGCACACGGTGGGCTTATTTTTGGCTCTTTCAGCAAGTCTTGCCTGTTAGATAACAGCTCCAAGGATGGGTCCTTGGGTCCTGAGATTCCCATTGAGTTGCTTATCTCTGAACCAGAAGTTTTTCCCCAGCTTCTCTGCAGTTTTCCTGACTCAACTCTTCTTTCTCACCTGCACTGAGAAATCCAGTTTATGGCACACATTCTCCAATTAAAGAGAAGGGAGAGCTGTTTTAAATCTCTTTCCCATTGAAAGAGGGAGCCATCTAACTCTTGGTGCCTCCACAATCAGAAATAGGAATCCTCCCAATCAAAGCTAATACTGATTTCGACCCCCTTATATCACAACTCTCCACTCAGTATAAAAAATAGTGTTTTTATAATGTAAGCTATTTTCTGTCTTGTTTTACAGCAGCAGCATTACATGAAATTATGTAATACGGGATTATGCCTATAACATTAGAATACTGTCTATTCTTAGATAAAGATTGCCTGTGAATTTAAAAATACATAAAATAATTTCACCACACGCAGATAAACTTTTTATTACTTTGGAATAAAATATAACATCTACTACTTTTCTTGATACTATAGTATCATGGGGACATGGCTTTGTCATCTCAGGACTTTGATTTACTGTATCAGATTTAGCCTGTGGGGCTTCTTTTGTATTGGAAATATCTTTCCTTTCTTCAAGTTGCCGTAGTATTTCCATAGCATTATAGTTGATATAATTCCTCTTCCTGTTTGGTGTGTTCATATGAGAGTCCAGCCCTGATTGTCATTTGTAAGTTCCTACCAATGTTAGGACATAAGGATGTATAAAGCATCAAAACTGGTGCTTTGCAACACATGGAAGCATGAATCGAGGACTTTTCTTCAAATTGTTAGACAGTCTGCTGTATTTTGTTAGGCACACATGGCTGCTTCTGAAATGTAAAAGTTGTCTTACTCTTGCACATATATACAATGAATTCATAAAAAGTGCTTTGCAAAACACACTGTTTGACTGAAACATTCTTTCTTGCTTGGCTGCTTTCAGGATTGTCCTGCTTGTATGTATGTGCATGCATAGGCAACATTTCTGCCGAGATTGGCAGTGGATCATTTCTGCATTTGCATACACATGTACGGACAGTGGAGGAAAAGCCTTTGAAGCAGCTGTGTCAGCCTGTCAAAAGAGGTGGTTACTCCAAGGAGAGATGCTTTGCTTGTGCTTAATAGGATTTGTGAAACACTCCTTTTGATTGCTTTGCACACCCCTAAGTGTTATGTCAGCAGAAAGTTATATCACTGTGGCAAGGGATGGTCTCAGAGGGTTTATTACTATGAAAATTAGAAAAAGGGGCTTCCAGATCAGAACATGATTTAAAGTTTAGAAGTTAACCTTTTGATGTTAGAGTTAAATCATACAGCAAACTGAGAAATGAGCAATCCACCTTTTTCTTTGTTTCTCATAATTGTCCGCAGCAAAAGTTGCTTAATATTTCCTGATGAGAGAAATTGGATTCACATTCACTCAAGATTTGCTTTTTTGCCAGAAAATATAATTAATCCTTTGCTAATATAACCAGATTGCTTGAAGCACACATCTTTCCCATTTTGAGATATGGAAAAAATGTATGTTTTACATTATACGTATGCCATCTTTGGCATAAGAAGTAGATATTTGGTCCTCTATGATAGTATCTGTGATTGTTTAGTCATCCTCTGCTTTGTTTCCTCATATAAAGTCCTATTAACAAATCTATACTGTTGCTCCCTTGTTAACAAAACAGTCTTTCTTCTCTGTCCCTCTGCAGATGCTGAAGTTCAAACTATTTTACCTGTTATTTTTAAAACGTGTCCTAATTTATAACAGGTTCAGTAGTTTTAATTAGTGATGTCATCAAAGTAAACAATAAAAACTCAGACATTGTCGGGTGACAATCCCTGTCATATATGGAATGTTACATTACTGTACCAGGTATGACATATTACATAATCCTATCAAGAAAGGCTGATGGGATTTGCTAGTCCTAAAGTTCATGATTATTATAACCCTTCACTTGACTGCAATGATCTCGTGTCACCTAGAGCATGACCATATTGAAAACCTATATATTGAAGCAAATCCTATTTTGAGTGCTTTTGCAATAAAGAAAGCTCTAATAAAAGTTTATTTCTGTTGAGTTCGTTGCAGTTTTGATCATGAAAATTGCTTCTTCAGTCTAATCTTTGGCTCTCATAAGCAACATTGCAATTCTGGTGAAGCTGATGAGGAACAGAGGAAAATAGAAGCAATGTCACACAATAAGTTTGTGAAAAGTTGAACAGACCCCCTTATATATTTCAGCAAAGGAACCCTGGCAAGTAAGTAAATGGCTTTTGCTTCTTGATTGTAAATAGTGGCTGAACTCAACCTAAAGGATTTGATTTATATTTTGCAGTCTGAATTAACACTACCTTTGAAGGAAGCCTTGTTCATATTACTGTGATGACTGCTACTATCAGAAATCCTCTGGGAATATTTGAGATCTGGAATGCAGCTATGATTCTATTTTAAGAGAGAACCTACGCCATTTTAACTGTGATGTGAGTTATGTAATTCAAGTGAAAACAGGCCTGTTTGTGACCCTGGGATGGATTCAGACCGGCCAGAAAGCAAGCACATATGATGGAAGTGACACAATATTGTTCTGAAGATGATGAGACATTTTCTTCCAATATCATACTATGCTATGTATTTATTTAATCAATAAATTAAATAAATAAAGCCACGGCAATCCCAGGATTACCGCCACTCTCATTTTTGGCACCACGACGAATCGGAGGTGGTCTCGGTGCTGGCCCATTTCATTTGTGTCGATTATCGCCTCTAGCTGCTCCTGGGCCCTGGTCTTTGGCGCTATTATATTTGATTTTATGGGAAAGGAGCAGATGGGTTCACTCACTATCAGGTCATCTTCGCCCTTGTCGCTGTCATAGGTCACTGGTGCTCTCTTTCCATCAGCTGGGGGACCGGAGACCTCTGCAGCCTGGCAGGCAAATTTCCCTTTCTCCTTCCTCTTACATGGCTTCTTCTTCTGCTTGGTTGGGTCAGGGTTTTTTGCCTCTGGTGTGGGACTGCAGAGGTGTTTCCAGTCACTCTGCAGGTTCCTTAGCCTCGGGCAGCCATGGTTCGTCTCGCTGAAATCCCTCGGGAGGATCCCCAGGTCCTGATCGTGGCCTGGTGTCAAGGGATTGTGCGGCCTTGAGCCACCCAGAGCTGAGGGACCCCACTCTCTTCCTTGGGTGGCGATGGCCATATGTCCCTTCTGCGACAGCTCCAGTAAGTTTCCTGCCGATTCCTGGGACAAATTGTGGAGCTGGGCATTTCCCTTCTTTCGGCCTGGGCTTTCCCCGGCCAGGCACTGAACTTTGGACACTGGCTGTGCACATATTGGCAGGGCATCCTCCGCTGCCGCCTCAGCTGGCTGCCAGGCCTTCATGGGGGGGGGCTGCTATTCTGTCAGGCAACTCCCACCACCATTGTCTGGTTCTTCCCTTCCTCCATCTTCCTGAGTCTTCCTGTTCCCTGGGCTGACCAGGGAGCAGCCGGGGCTCAGGACCCCGAAATGTAGCTCTGGTTGGAGCGAAGTATTTTTGCAGTTCTGGATTAATGTCAGGTCCCAGTAATGCATCCATCACAAATCGAACTCTGACGAATTTTGTTTCCTCCAAGAACAAATTTATTTAGATACATTATCTTGGCATGACTGGTGGAAAGCAGTACTGAAAGTTCCCCAGTATAAGTAATAGTTTCTCAATTTTCCAAAATAATCTGTCACATTGTCCAACCAAGATGAGAGCTGGTTGCTTGGCGACTTCTCTTCTCCTCCTCTGGCCAGCCAGCTGTTGGAATGTACTTGTCTCATTAGCTACTATGTTGTTTTGGCTGAAGACTCTAGCCTTCTTGGCTCTCCCCCCTTCAGATCCAAGCTGTGTTAAACTGAATTAATGTGAGAGTACCCAAGGATATAAACAATCCTATACCCCAGTCAAATTCAGGCTTGACATTTACATTACTTGCATCCATTCTATGAAATGGTACAACAATTCCATAAGGCCAAATACCTCCTAATTTAACAGTCAGGCATAGCCTGTTTTTATAACTCATATTAATGTCACAGATTAATCACATCAGGTCTAAATTGTTGACATATCTGAAAAATCAATAAGACCCAGGAAGACTAATATGATAATATCTTGCTTTGATTTGATGAAATGGTATCTTTAATGTAATCTAACAATGTGATGGAATGTGCACTGCAGCAGCAGTGGGAGAGGATTTTGACAACTCAGAACTTCCCAGAAAGAGATCTGGATTAAGACATTGTGTGATCCTGAGCTAGAAGAGAGAGTGGGAAAGAAGTTTATGGTAACTGCAGCCTAGCATCTCTCAGGATATATCCAGTAGATTAGAAAGCTATAGCTTTAGTTTGACAAGATTGTCTATTAGATGTAAGCAAATAAAGGATTGGACTGTATTGGATCTCACAGTCTCATTTTTGGGTTTAAGCTTGACAGATATAGTTAGATAGAATTAGTAAAAGATATAAAGCAGATTTTGGTTTACATGTAATTTTTTCATTACAAGAGTAATGGGGGCATGGTAACATCTTCATGTAGTTTACAGGAGTAAGAATTTGACATACCGGGCTTTTCAGACTAATGAGCAATTTTGTCTGAATGTTGGACATTAATGAAAGTAGATTAGAGTCTTCTTCAATGCAACATATGAATGTTGTCAGTTCATGAAAAGTATTTTGCAAGAAATATAATTTGTCCTTGGTGAAAATGTATATATTAATATTTTTTTTTCACCAAGGACAAATGTGCAAGTAAAAAAGAAAGAAGAGAAAGAATATGTTAAAGAAAAAGAAATATATAAATAAGTGACTTCCAACTTTCATTACAAGTATAGACAAGTTAGTAACTCTTCCCCCCCATAAGGTTACAAATTGATATCTCTTCACCCAAATATTCCATTTCTTATCTATAAGCAAAGGCAAAAAAATCCAATTTTCAATCCTGGTATCAGCAAAAAGTTCATAAAGGGTTGCGAACTTTGCAAAGAAGCAGCAGCAGCAGCAGCAGCAGCAGCCTTATTTTAATTCTGATCAAATAACCCAACTTTATATTCCTTCCTTTTACTTTTAACAGTCTTAATCTTTAGTTTATTCAAATATTGTTACAGAATTTGATTTCTTTTGCATTCTTCTTTGTCCCATCACATAGAATTCTTCAAAGGCTAACAAGAAAATATCTTTCTTTCTAAAGAAAATAAAGGAGTGCTTATTAAAGAATTGGAAGAAGTCCTTGTTTCATTCTGCAGCACTATTTCAGATATTCCAGAAAACATTGGAAAACTGTGTTCTAAGAGATTGAATTATATTATTTTTAATATAGTTTTATCTAGCTTTAATTCTTATTTTGAATCTGTTTTTAGCTTCTTGATACACTTGTATCTAAATTATCTTATTAAATTGTGATAATACTTAAAGTTGCCAATGAACCAATTTCAGAATTGTTTTTTTGCTCTCTTCCTGGCTGATTAGATCCATGTTTACATTTATATTTACTTTAGATCCATGAAAATAACAAGCTGTTTGCTAAGAAAATAACAACTTAGTATGCTTTTAAACAATAGCCGACATGCTCTTTTAATTGAGCTTTGAGTATAAAATGGTATTTTTTACTTGATGTTAAATGTTCTTAATAGTGTTTCTTATCATGCAGTTGTGCTTTCTCTCTTAATGTAACCTTAAACCAGGAGTGGGTTCTACTTGCCTTTACTACTGGTTTGCCAAATAGGTTGTAGAAAAAATGCTTTTAAAAGCCTCTGACGATCCCAGCTGAGCTGCACAATCATTAGAGGCTTTTTTTTTTTTTTACTTTTAAAAGCATTTTCTTTGGCTGAAGAGGTTGTAGAAAAAATGCTTTTAATTTTTTTTTTAAAAAACCTCTGATGATCTTGTGGCTCAGCTGGGCATGGGGGGGGGGGGGAAGGCAGGAATTTTTGCTACCGGTTCTCTGAACCACCCGTCTCCATCGCTACTGGATCAGGCGATCTGGTCTGAACCGGGAGCATTTCACCCCTGCTTTGAGACATTTAAAGAACTGACAAAAAATACATCATAACTCATGACACACATGTGCCATTTCCTATTGTGCCCTTTAAATAAGGACGTTTGAGAGATAGGAAATACATACTTTAGATGAATCATAATGATCTTTATAAACAACTCTAGTATTTACATCTTCTTTATTTAAAATTTCCCTTTCACATATTTAAAGAACTGACAAATACATCATAACTCATGCACACATATGTGTACTATTTCCTTCTGAGCCCTTTAAATAAGGACACTTGAGAGATAGAAGATATATGTATTTTATATGAATCATAATGATATTTTTAGACAACTCTAGTTTATACAATCTCCCTTATTACAATTTTACCTTTCAGATCTAAATAGTAAATTGGATTTTGGCTGAACAGGCCCTAGCTGTAGTCGTTTTTGCTTCTGAATAATAGATCTTATGTTTCTTTGCTCTCTTTTTTTGAAAAAGGAAACATATCTTTGATAAGGATGGAGTAAATTTTGCACACACACATGTTCTATCCCAATCATAATTCTATCGTATGCCAGATGTGGAATGCATTTTATTAGCACTGCAAAGCTTTGATTTATGAGAATGAATAATCATACTTATCTTTTGAATTACAATGTAACTTCAAATGTTGATGTAGATGTTTATCAAAAAGGTAAATTCTTTTGGAAATTTGGGCTTATATCATAGATATAAAATTTAATTCTAGGTAGTTTGAATTTGTTCTGCTACCCAGTGAACCACGCTTAACAAATGATTGATTTTGGATTGTTAGCTAATTATATAATCAATTCAATATTAATTGAATACAGAAGCATATAAACAATTAGAATATGAGGATAACAATCCCAGCTTCAAATAAATAATTGATTCCATTCAGCCAAAATACAACTCTGTATGCTGCTTAATATAAAATCACATGGAAGTGATATCCTTGACTACTTTGAGAGGAAATATACCTAAAACCTTAGATTGATTGCACTGTATTTCCCATGGAAATAGATTTGTAGGCATTAAAATTTGAAGTGCTGAGCATTTGGATGTTGTAAAGCTCATCTATGTACTTAAACACGAAACTTTTTTTATAGCATTGTATCTTTAACAACTTCTTTCAAAGAAAAACAGCATTAAATGAAATGCAAAAAACCCCCTCTACTAGATTAGTAAACATGGCTCTTTGTTGAACTAACACCTTGTTGGGCAAAAAAAATGGCTGTTGAAATATGCAGTTTTAATTCCATTTGAATTTTAGTGTCATTTTGTGCTATCCAAACAGTATGTATATGAATGCCTTGCTTTTTATAAGTGTCATCTTTCAGAAATCTTCAGCTTCTCTGATTTCTAACATTAAATTAAATTGAAAGGAAGATATCATGAGGGAACATCTCACATTAGAAGAAACAGGGATGCCAGGGAACTTTAGAGAAATGAATAAGGCAGCTATTTGTTGTAACTGACAATAAAATAAACCCCAAAACAGAGAATGTTGAAATAAATTCTCATGCATTCAAGTTAGAAAACAAAACTCTCTTTTATAGCAGAACAAAACTTGAGGAGTTGCAAGATAAAATTCATCACCATATTCATTTGCATACTGCTCTGAATATTCTGATTCAGATCACCAATCAAAATATTCACACAAAATGTGCTAATAAACAAAAATGGAATTCTAAAGCAGATACATTAGCGGAGAAATGTGTCCAATATGATGGGAAGATGCATATACAAAATCAAATGGAGTGGAATCAAATGGAATGAATAGATTCATCTGTCTTTTTAGACTAGATTTGTTAATGTTTAACTGGTGGGAAATGACTTTTCTAAAACATGTGGATGAATTTGTGACTAATTTGATTCATTTCTTAAACATGGGGTGATTCTGTCGTGTTATAAAACTTGAAAACGTATGTTCCTTTCTTAGCGAAGAGCCACCCTTCCATTATTAAACGGCTGATTTTGAATCCATAATTGGAAAAACTGCTTTGGATTCAGCACAAATGAAGATAGTTCACAATGTCAGGCCATTGGAGAAGAGCAGATGATCCTTGAACCTGGAATATTTGCTGGGTGACTTTGGGCCAGTCCCTTTATCTCAGCCCTAGGAAGGAATCAATGGCAAACTATTTCTGAAAAACCTTGCCAAGAAAGCTGCAAGGACTTGATCAGACAATCTTGGAGAATTAGATATGATTGAACTTGGGGGTGGGCGTGGGGTGGAGGAGTGAAGAGAAGAGAAAAACCAGGAACAATATATTATTTGCTAGAGAGTGATCTTCAGCCCAAGGAGTACATTGGAATGTTTATCAGAAAAACCAATGATCAGGAGAAGGTGAAAAGATCAGGTTACAGGTCTTTGTTCTAAATGGTAAAGGGCACCTTCAAACAGATGCAATTTGAATCACTTTTTTAAATCAGGGAAGTAATTCCATACTATAAGTTTAAACTGTGTAGCAGATTTTTAAAAAGGAAACTCTACTGTTCAAAATATTCAACAGCAGTCGGACCCCCAAGAAAGATGAATATCTTTGATAATTAAAACCAGTATCGAACATGAGCTGGAGTTGAAAAATCCACACATGCTTATCTGGGAACCCCACTGATCTTAAGGGAACTTATTTTGGAGTAAACATATATATTATTGCATCTTAAACAATGCTTTGTAGATAAACTTGTTTTATGAATGATATCAGTGGAATAATATGAACTTTAAACTTCAAAATACTTTCTGAATTGATTTCCCATAGATGAGTTTACATCTGTGAAACATAACAGGAAGTTCTAACAATATTTATTTTCTAGACAAATATGCTCTTTTCACTCTTGCACAAAATTCAGCTATCTGACTCTGAGTTTTCCTAATGGGATCTCCGTTCCAATAAAAAGGAATTAGTATGATAAATGGAAAAAGAGCTTTTGTATTAATAGCTATGCTGTAAATCATGAAAATAAATTAAAATTAGCCAGGCAAAATAGGAAAATTAATAATTGAAATGTGGCACAAGGTAGATGGTGTAAAGCTATATGTTACAGAAGCAACAGAGCTTTGCTTTGACAGATTTGTGCCACAGAGGCAATGTAATCTTTACTGAAGCAAAGAAGCTAGAAAGATATTCTCAAAGCCTATCTGTCTCCCCTGTAAGGGTTAATTTTTTTGATGAAGTGATGAATGGCAGGACCTTTCAAAGATGGGAAACAAGCAGGGATACTTGTAAAGGTAGAGGAGGCAGGAGGCAGAGGACTAAGATCCAATATGGCGTTAGATGGAGAATCTCACTGTATTGCTTCTCAATTCTCTGCAGTTCATCATGAAACCTTCTTGGGTTGCCTTGGATTATGGATCAGAAAAGTGTTTTAATTAAAGTAAATTTGGTGGGACCTAGAAAAAGGGCCTTTTCTGTGATGGCTCCCTCTTTTTTGGAACATCATTCATCCAAAAATAAGATTGACCCCACCTTGTTGCTTCTCTGCACGGCCTTGAAGAATGGGGCTTCTAGGGGGGCCCCATTCGGAGTCAAATCACTTGGTTGTCTGACTCCGAATGGGGACTGTGACTGTGTTTATCTGACTGTGTTGTCACCACTGTAAGGTGGGGGGCAGTTTAAACTGTAGATTTTTAACTTTGTGGATTTTGTAATGTTGTATGCTGCCCAAATCACACTTTAGTAAATAAATAATAATTCATTAAATAATAAAGCCTTACTATATCCTGCCACGAAAACCAAGCAAAAAAGTTTCTTTAGGCTTGATGGATGCATACTAGAGATCAGAGAAGGCAGAACCCCTTATTTTTCAATGTTATAGTTTTACCAGGATTTTCTGCATAGGTCAGTTTTACTGCTCAAATTTGGTTATCCTTCCCCTGTTAAACCAAATTTAGGCAAGGATGACACCATAAAGCTTAAGTCATACATTATCTAATGAATTTATGAACTGCTGAAACAGGCTACTTTTTTATTATGTCTTCAAACTCTGCAAGGACACATATATTGTATAAGCCATATACATATATTGTATAAATATGGTAAATATTTTCCATGATTAAATGTGAACTCTCCTTCATTTATTTATTGACTACATTCGCTTCCCAACTCTCTCCATGCTGGCATTCTGTGGAGGTTTCAAACATGTTTTTAACAGACATATTGTTTGCCTTATTACAGGGCTCCAGTATGCCAAATAAAGATAATAAAACTTTATGTTTAAGTTGTGGGAATTTTATACAGACTGTATCAACCATACATTGAATAGCAACCACACATTTTACTTGGAATTTGGGAGCAATAACCTACTATTCACCCTACTAATTTTATTACTAAGCTGTCATTCCATTCCATACAAACTCAGTACAAAAACAGACTATTATAACTCTCTGCAGATTTTACAAATGTGGCATTAAGACCTAAATCAGAGGTGGGGAATTGGACACTGCTTTGATAAAATATTACCTATAGTTGGACTGAGGATTCTTGCCATTTCAAAGACAGCATTCAGTCATGACTTGAACATGTAAACTGGAGAGCTTGACTTTAGAGCTTATGGTCTAATTGTGTGTTATCAGCAAATGGAATTAATTCCCATTTGTATTT
Organism: Pituophis catenifer annectens; assembly: GCF_029215685.1. Classification (NCBI taxonomy): domain Eukaryota; kingdom Metazoa; phylum Chordata; class Lepidosauria; order Squamata; family Colubridae; genus Pituophis; species Pituophis catenifer. Next base: position 34,534,831 of record NW_027256886.1, read on the forward strand.
TATAATACCCACTGCAAATAAAGTATATATTAAATGATCTTAAATAGAGGCATTGGAAACTTGATTCTTTTTAGCATAAGCATTTTCCATCTGGCACATTAAACAGAACTGTCATTATTTTTATTTTGCTTCTGGAAGGAGATATATTTCCACTTTGTCATTTCCATTGCTAAATTAATTTCTTCTATGCAGGCTGAGGTAAAGATATTTCACTTTTCTCTGAAAAATCCATAGCCAAATTTATGATTTCACAGTCATAAACATTTGCGCCTGTGCACGCACGCACACACACATGCACACTTTGATCTTGGGAAAGGAGAGAATGACAAAGTGGTAATGAATAGAATGATGTTAATAAAAACAATCATGCTGCAGCAACAAGAACATTTTCATATGTGCATAAAATTCCCATTGCTATTTTAAACACACGTATGTATCTTCAGAATTCAGAAGGTCAGAAGTTTCGCCATTTGATAATTCTTTAATGGTGACACAATATCTAGTAAGTATCACTTAAAATTCTGTTAATTTAAGCAATTTGCCTTTTGAAAAATGATTGGATTAAGGGTTTTATTTGTTTTGTTTTTAACCAGTTATTTTCAGTTGTTCCTTCTCCTTTCCTTATTGCATGGAATGTGTGCATATTATGGCATCATGGAAAAATTAATACAAAAAAACTACCACATATGCTATAAAATGATTTATATTCACCTGCAGACCTTTATGTACATATAAGAAGGAAAATTGACACATAAACTGACTAAGGAACCAAAGAAGTCTTTTATTTTAAACTTGATCAGATAATCCAACTTTATATTCCTTTTTAAACAATCTTGACCTTTATTCCCTTTAAATATTGTTTCAGGTTTTGATTTCTTATCTCTCTGCATCTTCTCAGAAAGTCCTTCAAAACTTTAACACATCTTTCATGAATCTAAAATGAAAAAGTTATCCACATCACTTTTCTGATTTATATTAATTATTTAAATATCAGCCAGTTTCTTTTGTAAATATAGTTTAACATTTTTATCCAAATCATTCTTGTAATCTGTTATTTCTAAATCCACATTTGAAACAGCTTCAACCTTGTCCAGTAGAGAATGTTCCTCCACTCTAGCTGCTTTTAGATCCAGTTTTGGGATAGTACACAATTGTAAAAGTAACTTTTGAAGGCTTTGGTCCCAAATATCTTTGAATTCATCCCAAATTAAAATAATTTGCTCCATCTGTATTAGTATATTTCTTCTCCTTTAATTATACCTTTTAGTACTTTCTCGTTCCCTTTAGGGAATAACTTTCAACCTTTTTATTCTTTTTTTTCTTGATCGACAGTATTTTCCCACAGGAAGATTTCTTATATTTAATTTTCAAAGTCTTCATTTTTTTCACAGACAAACACATTGTCATACAGGAAAAATTCCTGTAATTAATTTCAAAGTCTTATTTCAAATCCATCTAGCCCCTTAGTCTGTTTTATAACTTTACAAAATCCATATTTAATTGTCCTACTGCTTATTCCAAAATAGTTAAGCCCTTAAACTTACATAAAAAATATTTTGTTAGTGGCTTGAAGGAGACTTCCTGATCTAATATAATGAAACTTCATGTCTCAAGATTCTTAATAAACAAACAGCAGTTATCAAAAAGTAATTCCGAAAGGAAATATGCAAACCCTGTGTTCTCTGCATATTGTTGAATTTTTGGATGGCAGCAGAAAGTACTACTCAGAAAGTCAATAGACGGTAACTCAGCAATTCCTTAATTGCATTCTTTATCATAAACTCTTCTTTCTCATTCCCTGAATTTTATGAAAAGTGCAGATATTGTTCTCTTTGTAGTATTTTATCTCTTTTCTTTTTCTGCAAAAATTCCATTAAGCAGAAAATGTTGCACATCACCCTTTAAAGAAATTCTAAGATTGGAGTCTGGAAGCATTCTGTCCTGTTTTTTAGCATTCAAATAAAAATTGGATCCAATCCAAATCCCTGGCTAAATTACACAATGGCTCACTCAGATGCCTGTTTTCTTCAATCTCCGGTACCTTCACAAAGAAACTGGAGCACTGCAGCAGGATTGGAAAAGGCTAATATACAATGCCTTCAATAGATGTAATAAAATAGATAAGGCTGATGTAAAATAGCTACATGCATTCTATAATTAGCTCCCTATTCTCTCCCCCTTTTGCACAAAATATTAAAATATGTTCCCCACATCACAATTGTTAAGATATGAGTAGCAGTCAGATGGCTGATCAAAAATAATTTTTTTTAAAAAAAATATTCCAACAGTAACATATTAGTTTCCAATAGAAACTAAAACTAAAAACAATCTGCTTTTAATAAAAATCTACTGAATTTTCAATTTTTATTTTATATTTCTCATACAATACTTCCAGTCTTTTATTCTGTATCAGAACTTTATTGTATTATCTAGTAAACTAGATTTTTTGGGAAGTAGTTATTAGCTGCGAGATCCAATTTTCTGAAAAATAAGTGTACAAGATTTTTTGAGAAGTAATTATTGCGATCTGTTTGTATGACCTGTTTGTACCTACAGTGAATATACTACATACCCTACATATCCTTGTTAAAAGGCTATGTCAATGTAAAAAAATCAGATTAAGATAAATCATCTTTAATATAATCTATAAACTGTACAATTCAGTTGTAAAACAAACTGAAATCTTTTAGGGAAAAATAACAATAAAAATGTACAATAACTTGGTTACAAAAGTTGCATAAACTAAGGTTTTGTTAAAGCACCTTTTGATTTTTTTTTGACAGCATTCAGTTTTTTGTGGTAGGAGCTTATCAGCATGGCAAATCTTGCCATGAGAATTTTTGTAAAAGTGCTCCAAATATATTGTATTGCGAGGGCATTCCTTGTACACAGGCCTCTTCAGGTCAACTCCACAAATTATCAACTGGATTCCGAAAGTTTGATCTTTTTATGGGGAAGCCATTCTTTTGTTGATTTGGATTGTTGTCATGTTGAAAAGTGAAATTCTTCATCTTCAGCATTTTAGCAGTGGCTGAAGATTTTGTGTCAAAATTGACTGATGTTTGGGACTGCTCATAATTTCCTCCACCTTGACTAAATTCCCAGTTCTAGCTAATGAAAAGCAGCCTCGAAGCATAAAGCTTCCGCCATCATGCTTCTCCATGTGTATGGTATACTTTTGGTGATGCCCAGTGTTGTTTTTGCACCAAACATACTTTTTGGAATTATGCCCAAAAATTTCAATCTTGGTCTCCTCAGAACATAACACATTTTCCCTTATGCTTTTGTCAGACTTGATGTAGGTTTTGGCAAAATGTGGCTGGGCTTATATGTTTTCTTTGCAAGAAAAGACTTATGCCTTGCCACCCAACCTCACAGCCCAGATATAAGAAGAATATGGAGATTGTTGACAACCCATGTAGTACATAATCAGTACTTGGCAAAGTTTCCTGCAGCTACTTTAATGTTGCTGAGGGCCTCTTGGCAGGGTCTTGGATCAGTTTTCTTTTTGTTTTGCCATCGATTTTGGATGGACATTCAGTTCTTGGTAATGTTGTTGTTGTGCTATATTTTTTCCACTTGTTGACAACAGTCTTCACTGTGTTCCATGGTATATCCAAAGCCTTGGAAATTGTTCTGTACCCTTTTCCTGACTGATACCTTCCAACAATTAGACCTGTTTGATTCTTTGTAAACTCTTTGCAGACCATATCTTTTGCTGTAAGAGACAACTGAGTCAATCCTACTAGAACAGCTGAACTTTATGTGGGTTTGGTCAGAGTCACTTTTGTTAGAGTTTGCAGCAATCCAACCAGCACACAAGTAATTAATTCACCAGGATTCATGTATAAAAGAAACTTCTTTATATACAGTAATATAAATCACGATGCCCATGCACAATACCCATGCAGTAGAAGCCAGAACTAGAACTCAGAATCCAGAAGTACAGAATCTGCATAATACAGAGGCAATAATGCAAGGACAAACCAACTCTTTTATACATAACTGTCAAGCTAAGCCACGCCCAGGCTCCAAACTGTTTGAGTCACCAAACAGTCCCCATTGGCTGACCTGTTGCCTTGTCTATTCCAATTCATGAATTCTTATACACTGACAACTTTAATTGATGGCAGATGTGTATTATTTAACATCACATTGTGATTAGTTACTTCTGAACCCAGTGACATCCCTACTTATAAAGGGTGTGCAAACTTATGCAATCCCATTAGTTTTATTATTATTTTATTCTTCCCTAAAAGATTTCAGTGTTTTTCAATTGAATTGTACAGGTAATTTGTTATATAGAAAAATAGAAAAAATTCTAAAGTGTTTTATCTAGGTCTGTTTTTTTTTTACATCTCAAAAATGTATCTAGAAATATGAATTATTTGCTTAGCATTACTGAGAATTGACTGTGACATACTTTATTTTATGAATCAACAATTATATCCTGATTTTATATCTTGATGTTATTTCTAATAAAATAATAATATGTGAACATATTTTTGCATTTAAATATTTATTTTCATTCAAGTTGCAAAGTGAGTGTCTTTGACTTCCAGTTCTGGTAGATTTTAGTTGTCCAATTTCAGTACTAATATATATATATATTAGGATTCATTACTATCTCAGAGAATCAACTGATTTGTCTTTCTTTGGGAAGTTTTCCATTACAAAAGAGATCTTCATTCAAGTTAGCTGCCTTGAATAGTTTAATCTGACTCTAAAGGCAGCATCTGCAGAAAGGTGGGTCACTGAATGCATTGACCCCGCAGTTTTGCAAGCTGGCGTACAGATGTGCCCGCAGCTTGAAATCTGGTATGAATTCCTCTGAGTGGTAATAGGCAATGTGCCATTCAGTAATTCTGCTGTCTGGATTTTCTTCTTTCCCATCTCCTTTCCCTGTTCATCTATTCTATCTGTGGTGGTATGCTATGCATTAAATTTTGCAGCATGAATGTAGTTCTTTTTCAAATTATTGCTAATTATTAAATTCACATAGTTGCCCATCTTTGATTTTGCTAATTTTTTCAACAGCAGACTAATTAAGTATAAAGAAACGTATGTTGGAGTGTAGTAGTGAAATATTCTCTTCCAAAGCTAGTACTGAAGAACCAAAGTTTTCATATTCACAGTAGGATGCTTATGGTGACTTCAAGAAATTGTACTGGGAATGTGGCTTGCTCTATGTTTTGTCTTTAAATACTCTTTGTTTTACATTGTGCTCTTTGGCATGTAAAAGATTTATTGCATTCTACTTAGAAGCAATCTTTTTGCTATATGTAGGCTCTAGTCTGCAGATATTCTCTTCACCCTTCTATGTGTTTGTCCAAGAAATTAATGGGGCAAGGAATCTTAGCAACCGACTGCTGCTAGGGTCTCTGTGTCACGGTTTCTTCTGTTTTTTTGTATGGTGATTAATAGTTTTCCTGAAGATAAATATTTTCATCAAACCCAGTGTGAGATGCATAGGTGGGAACACCTGCAGAAATTCCATGTCTTCATGATATACAGTCTTGGGATGAAGAAAGGTTACATAGTCTTGGGATGAAGAAAGGTTACATAGTCTGTTTTGTACCATTCATTAATACCGCTTTGTTTACTTCAGTGCCCACCATATGGATTTAAGATTCTGTAACAAAAAGAGCAGCCATCTATGTCAGAGCCAATAATTTAAACTCTGGAGAATGTAACTTAAATGAAAAAGAACTTGATGTTGTGTTTTGGAGAAAGTTTGTAAGATTCCTGCGAGATACGAGTGATCTCCGACCTCCGGACTTTTCGTCGGGCCCTAAAAACTCATCTCTTTCAGTTAGCCGGTCTCTCTTGATTTTATGATTTTATGGTTGATTTTAAATTTTGATATGGATTTTAAATTGATAAATTTTAAACTATGGGCCAAATTTAATTATTTTAAATCTATTTTTAATCGTACTTTATGTATAAATGTTTTATTTTGGCTGTTCACCGCCCTGAGTCCGAAAGGAGAAGGGCGGTATAGAAATTTGAATAATAAATAATAAATAAATAAATAAATATATATTACATGTTAGCATAAACTGGCAGTTCATGCTACTACATTTTAAAATACTGAGCTAAGACCTCCAATAAACATATGTAGCCCATGTATTTATGAACAGTTTGCAATTACTAGCACAACTTGGCTGCATTATGATGGTGGTGTAATTCTAATAGGAGTAAAAAAAAAAAAAAGGCATACACTCATACAGTTCTATTTCTCAATTCACGTACCTTCAAATATTTTCCCCAGCCCCTGAAAAATTAGAGATTCATTTCATCAAATAAAGCGATGGTTAGATATTCAGTGCTTAAACAGTGCATAAAGTTTGAATTCTTTATTCTTTGATAACACTTTGCTAGTAAGAAATGTTGTTGGTCTTTACTGGTCTTACTAAATATATTTTCATTTTATTTTTTGTTGGTACAGATTCCAGTTTACAGATTTGCCAACACAAATCACCAACATGTTGCACTAAGAAAATGGAAGAAAATTATCAAGCAGCTGTTAGAAGAGAAAGAATAGAAAACACTCAGACTCTAAATTTTGAACTGAAATATATGATTGTTGGTCACATAACAGCTTTTCAAGGTAGGAATGCTGACATTATGATAAAACATTTCCATTTATTTAAACATTTAAAATCATGTTTGCTATATCACTTCTTCCTACATGGTAATTGATTGATTGATTTTAAAGGATGCCTGACTCCAAAGTGACTATGAGTGCCATATACTTTAAAAGAATAAATAAAAAGAACAGACATGACTATGATTATCTGGACAAAATATACTACATATATTATAAAAACACAACAAAGGCTCTAAAACCACGATTCCCCAAAGCCTGGGAGAAAGCCAGATTTTAAATGACTTTTGGAGCAGGATAAGGGTGGAAACCTAAAAACATGATATAAAAGAAACAGTTCTCTAACATTGTCATCAGTCCCCAGTATTCAGAGATGCAGTTCTGAAAATACAAGTTCTGTTTAAATATTGTGCAATGTCATATATCTAGAACTGTGGTTTTAGGAATGGCTGGGTAAGGTAACGCTTGTCACCTAATCATTTCAATACTTTCAGCATTATAGTTTGATGAAAAGCATTAAATTGAAGTACAATTTTTACTTAACAAGAAAGTACAATTTTAAGGTAGCCTCCCTTCTTTAAAAAAGAATACAAGTTATATTACTTGTATTTATAGATTCTGTTCTTCATTTCCTGTCCCTAGTCCTTCTGTGTTGCCTTATTGTGGCAAGGGGATATTACTGGGAGGGATAATTGCTGAGGGTGAATGCCAAGCCTATATATTCCCACTGGGTCACTCAAGGTATGAAGGTCATTCTGACTACCCAACTACAGCAAGCAGGCTTCTGTGGTGGGCAGCAGCAATGTAGGAAGATGTTGGAGTAAATGTTCATATTAGTGATAATGGCAAAGTCATTATTTCACACTGCCTGGGAGAAGGAAATGATAGACACTCCTGTATTTTATCAAGGAAACAACATGGGTAGAAGATATAAAATGATGAATAATATAGTCCTGGATGATGGGCCCTTCAGATAGGACTGAGGAAAAGCGGATAATAGTACTAGATTAAAATCTTCTTAATGTCTAGTTGCTGATGTTGCCATATAACAAAAGAAAATCCAAGCTGCAAAGGCGACCACAGAGGGAAGATGGAACATAGGACGCATAAACACAGATAAATTCAACACAGTGCAAATGAAATGAATAATCTACACACTGATATTTTAGGCTTCAGTGAACTGGACTGGAATTGAATGTGTTCAGTCCAAAACACACTGATTATTATTCAAGTCATGCGAAACAAAAATGGAATGGCACTGCTTTCATGATGATGAAGGATATATGACTAGGACAGTACATTGGTACAATGCTGTCTATAATTGAATAAAATCAGTTAAATTTTGCAGGCAGACTTTTATTATGATGGCTATCCAAATTTCTGTTTCAACCACTAATGCAGAAGAAGAGGTGGTTGATGAAGTTTCTGAACAAGTTCAGTCTGAAATTTGTGAACAAGAACATGAGAAAAAGCGTGTCACTTATGGTTAACTTTGGAATGCCAAAATTAGAAACAGAAAAGAAGAAAATGCAGGAAGACAATTTTATCCGTTTCTGCCAGTGCAATGTTTTCTTCATTGCTAATACAGACATATTTAGTCAAGTTCAGTCAAGTCAAGCTAAAGAAGAAAGTGGAAAAAGTTAACTGGTTACCAGTTAACACACAATTTTCAGGGGGAAAAAAAATCAGGAATCACTTTGAAGTCTTGAACTTTATTGATAGAGAAGTAGAAAAACTGCAGAATGGAAACACACACACACACACACACACACACACACTTAGAATGAATGTGGAACGTGATTGCCAAGAGCAGAAGAAGGCAGAATTAAATATAACAAAGAGCAAACTAGTGCCAATGGGTACAGCAACCATGCTTAGTAGTGACAACAAAAATGTTGAACTGGTGAGTAGTTTCTGCTTTTTTGATTGACTATCAACAGTAAAGAAATCACCAGTCACAAAATATCCTGCAGACTTCCAAGGGTAGCAGTGAAGACTTGGAAAAGATATTCTGATACAATGATATGTCTGTGTCTATAAAGACCAGTATTGTGTGGGCAGTATGATACCTGTGATAGTTTATGGAAGTGAAAATTGGAGTTTGAAGAAGCAGGATAGGAAGAGTATTAATGCTATCAAGCGTATTGATAGCCAAGAAAATAAAATTAAAAAATCAATCTAGGGCTCTTATCTCCAGGGAAAAATGCTTAAGCTCAAATTATCATATTTTGGGCACATTATGTTCCAAATTATGTTCCCCTGTTTGGCAAGAGATCAGTGTGCTAAGGATCAAGCTAATGACATATAAATCAATCTCTTGCCACTATTAGACTTCCGTTTTGTGGGCCTAGTTTCTGTATGATTTCTGTTTTATGGAACTGGTCCTATATTCTACAGAAACATGGAATAAAATTCTGGTGTCATTCATTTCAGGTAATAGGTGTTGCTGTAGATTAAGGAAAGCTTTATACTATTCCTAATGAACATGTTTCATATTTTAGCTAATTTTCATACAAGACCACAAACAAAACAACAACAGGCAGCTTTTTCCACTTGTTTGTCCCTAAGGGTTTCACACTTTTATAAATGTATTGTTACTTGGCTGGTAGAAATCTGCTTTGGCTGTTTGGTATTCTAAACTGCAAGCAATAGAGGAGGGGAGCTGGGATGAAGGGGTGTGGAAGAAGCAATTTGTTTTATTTCACTGCCTGGAAGAAAATAGTCTTAGTAGTATTCCACATAGTTCTGAAAATCTGGCACCGAGTCACATTTGACTCCTCTGCTTGCCAAAGGGGAAATACAGAGCCATTGTTGACTGACAGTGAATTATTCAAGTGATCTTTCAGCATCATTATAGAATAAAGCAAAGGTCAGAATAGATTAACCTGTCAGACCCTGAGGTCAGTCAAGCAGCTTTATTGCTTAACTGAGTGAAATCGGTCATTAGACTTTTCAAAGTAGTTTGAATTTACAAGCACTTTCCAGAAATAGCTGTCTAAATTATTGTATTGTAAATGATTATAAACTTGCTTTGTCCACCTTGGGTGAGAACATGCCAGCATTTCAGCTTTGCCTTCTTAAAATCTCAAAGGGTCATTTGTTCCTTGGGTTGGCTGAGGTTTCAAAAGGTGCTCTAAATCCTTTATTCAGATGACACTGTATCCACATACTATTGCTTAAGCAGGGATCTTTGGTTTTCATTTCTTTTTTCATTCTGAAATCATTTTCCCTGCATTTAGCTTAGTTTATTGTTTTGTGACATCATTATGAAACATTAAAGGCGGCATGCCTCAAGCTGATCTGCTGACATAAGCCCCTTTAACTTTTCCATGAGGAAAGGTGTTGTACTGGTGGAACTATTGATACTTGGACTGAATATCAAATTAGCCAATTCAAAACCTCAACAATTGGTAATATGTATCTCCAGGAACCTATGATCTTTCTTTCTTTCTTTCTTTCTTTCTTTCTTTCTTTCTTTCTTTCTTTCTTTCTTTCTTTCTTTCTTTCTTTCTTTCTTTCCTTCCTTCCTTCCTTCCTTCCTTCCTTCCTTCCTTCCTTCCTTCCTTCCTTCCTTCCTTCCTTCCTTCTTTCTTTCTTTCTTTCTTTCTTTCTTTCTTTCTTTCTTTCTTTCTTTCTTTCTTTCTTTCCTCTCATAAATATTTCTTATGTATCCCAGATTGTTTCTCCTAAAGTTTCTTTAAATTTTAATTTAGGTGAGATAACAGGTGACTTTCTAAGCATTTTTAGACAGAGTACAGATTGTTATAGAATAAGATACATGATGTTCTATCTAGAAAACCATGAATGTCTTATATTAAGACCACTCTTTAGAAGGTAGGGAATAGTCCTGCTACTGATATTCCCAACAGTAAAGTTATATTTTAAGCAGCTGTTCCTCTATCATGTTGCTTTAATTAACAAGTAGGAATAACTTGTAACTGAAGTAGGAATAACTATAGAAAATATAAAGTTGTATTATTTTTTAGTTATATGGATGTGTTTAGGCTTACACCCTGGTAATAAATGTGGTGAAACATCAATATTTCTCCACATTTATTGCATTTGTGGAGGTTGATCTGAAGCACCATTTAGGATGATCTTTTCTCTTGGAGGTTCTAGTTGTCATACCTGAAACATATTCAGAAAATTCTGATGAGAACCTCCTCTGGCTGAGGCCTGGGAATCAGCAGCAATCAAATATCTGAGGCTGACTCCTCCAGAGATCATCCAGACTGTGCTGGCAGTAAAATGATGAGGTTTCTGTTGTCAAGCAATTGTGCAGGCTTTGTATGCAGCCTATAGTCCAGACAATAGAGGAATTTGGTGGGTCTTCTTGCCAGACAAGATTACATCAGTTTTAATTAGTTCCCACCTTGCAATATCCTTACTCAGCCTGGCACTGTTTGGAAAAACCGAAGCCCAACTGGACAACCTTTACATGAATGCTTTGAATCTTGAGGGGTCAGTCTTTTAGAGGGATACCATTCCATGACATAGACACCATGATGCAAGTTGGTACTACAAGCAGCTTTGCTTAGCATAATTTCTTAGATCAGTTGAATATGGTTGGATTAGACAGTAATATTCAACCTCCTGCTCCAGGAAGGTTCACAACTCACATGCCAGCTAAAAGTGGACAAAGGCTATGGTTTCCAGGCTGTGTTCTCCATCTACTCTTCTAAGAATGAGCCAGTAGTGGGTTTCAAATCCTGTCGCTACCAGTTTACTCATGGGCGCGCACACTCACGTGATGCTTCTGCGCACACGCAGGAGCGTCTGGGTGGGTGGAGCCTCCTGCCGCCACCGCTACTGTTTTTCCCGATCCATGGCGAACTGGTAGCAACCCACCACTGGGCATGATTCTAGCAGGACACCAAAGTTATGCATTTATTGAGACAGTGCCACTTATTGAAAAGGAAATATGAGAGCTGAAAGAAACGTACAAGGAATAAATAATAGGACCAGACCCCCCCAAGGCCCATCTTTAGCTTGTTTCATCTCATCCACATAGTAAAACATCTATTTTCATAAATACTTGAGCAAAAATTTAACAGCAACTGCAGCTATTACGTTTATTGGCAGCATATTGTCAGTATATGACAATATAGTGACAGTATAGTGATGGTATCACAACTTGAATCATCAGGTAATGTCTCCCCATGCATTATGATCGGAAAAGATTGACCCCCTGTAACATTTCAGTTAGGCAGATTTATAGGTTTATAAATATATGCAACAATAACAACAATAGCAGCAGCAGCAATAACATACAACAACAATAATAATACCTTTCTCCAGATAAAGTATGTGAAAACAAATTTACTTTTACAATGGCATTTTGTCCAGTGCGTAGCCTTGGCTTAATTTGACTTCTGTTATTGGGGCTGCTATAAGTTCCATGCTCTGCATTTTGAGAATTCCACCTTAAATAAACACTGAAATAGATATCTCCCATCTAGTAGATATAAATATGGTTGGCATTTTTGCAAGACTTTTCTAGTCTTGCAAAGCAATGCTTTTTGTTGTGTATATTTCAAAACATTAAGTGAAAGTCTTAGATATTGAGTTAAATTTTGGAAGAAAACAAGAAAACAAAAATTGGCATAAGACCTATTAAGGAAGGTTTGCTTAAACATTTTATTAGAAAAAGTACTTTAATTATAAGATCTCATATCTTAAACTATATCCTACAAACAATTTAATAGGTTTGCGCCTTAGGCTGAAATGGGACAAATTTAACAGTTATCAGCCACATATAATAAGCTGTACTTAATATATCTGCAAACTGACATTATTACTTTTGATTCAATGCCCATTTCATACTTGTGGTAAGGCTTTAGTACTGCTGCAAAATAGAAAATAATAATAATAACTGCGAGAGTAAATACTAAACAAATCAATTACTTCATAAAATATTGCTTTTGGTTGTTGCCATCTTTAGATTTTAGCGGCAGAAGTGCTGAAAAGCCATCTGCTCTTAGTGCATGGGTAAAGATTAACTCAATGTCATGACCTCCATAGTTGGTCCATCATCAAATTCACCCTCTATTTTTTCACCTCATTACCTAATGAGTCAGTCCTACCTCTTCACAGACAATTTCCTTTTCTGCTCTCAATTTCAAACCTTCATTTCACCATAGTTATTAAGTCACAAGGAAGTAGAAAATCAGCAGTAAAGAAGTCATGGAAGATTTGGGCCCATTTTGAATTTTTATGGTGTTCTTTAGTTTCTAGATCTTCCTTTACAGCTGACCTTTAAGTATGGTCAAAAGCTTTCAAATGAGCCCTCAGCTTTCTCCAGCTTTCCGGATTCTGGTTCCCTTCATTTCTTGTGATCCTGTAGGTTTAACTAAGACGGGAAGGAAAGGGGACAATATAACTTTAGCTTAGTTTTTTGGGAATACAAGTCTTGGAAGATTCCTCCAACAAATTCCTCCAACAAAATATGATTGGAAGAATGAGTTAGGGATATGTTCCCTGAATGCCCAGGGAGATGGGGAAAGGAAACCAATGAAACATTTATTGTGTTGTTGTAATGGAAATTCCATCTTTTATATACTTCTGTGCAACATCACAATTTAAGTATGAAATGGCAGAGTTATGTCCATCTGATGTTAAATGTTTTATTATTTTGATATCACTGTGGCTGGTAACAGATGTCCATTCTCCTGAATATTTTATAAACCATTATACTGTTGGAAAACAAGTAGTCAAATGTAAGCCAACATTTAATTAATTAAATTATGAAAACTTGGATTTTATATGCCATTAAAATTTTAAATTGTACAGTGATTATGTATGTATGTATGTATGTATGTATGTATGTATGTATGTATGTATGTATGGAACTATGAACAAAAGTTAGTCTGACATGTTCACTTTGTACTTAACACTAGTTTTTTTTAAGGAGCATCACATTTTCTAAGCCAACTTGCATACTTGGTGGCTTTGAATAAAATAATTTTAGCATTTAAGGAATTCCTTGGATGATAACTTTGAAGGCTAATTATCAACCATTTTATTACCATGAACCACTTCTTGATTGATCTTGGCAGTAGATCTTCTCACTATTTTGTTTTATAACATACAAAGATTCCAATTTTAATTGAACAGTGTGTTGTCTGGGTACAAATCATTTTAAGAAATAATAATCAAAGTGTTTACAACAATATTCCTTGCATTAATATCAATTATATTAATATTAATATTACAATACCCAACCTGATAGCCGAAACCACCTCTATTTTTAGAATCTTGCAACATTTTCAAACTTTTCCTTGCTTTATTTCCTGTGGCAAATATATTTTAATATTGTTTTATTTAATTCTTCAAAGTATTTTTTCCAGTTTTATTGGTATTGTTTGAAATAAATACAGTAATCTTGGCAAGATATTCATTTTTAGAGTGGCTATTCAATCTTCTCACTCCTTATCAATAAAAAATGTGGTGACCTGATTGTGTTCTAAACACGATAAAAAGGAAAATCAACTTCCTATTTTAGTTATATATAATGCAAGGAATACATTAGATGCCGTTTTTGTCCCATCATATTACAGTTTAGCAATAGCCTTCGTACTTTTTGTATATTTATACAAAATCAGCTTATTGTCCCCAGAATCTGGTCCTCATTTCACCTACCTTTGAAAGCATGGAAGGCTGAGTCAACCTTGAGCCTGGTGAGATTTGAACTTGCAGTAATTGCAAGCAGCAGATGTTAATAACAGTGCTTTAGTCCACTGTACTACAGGCTCTTCCTGTGAATATTAATATTCACTATGAATAATAATCAAGAATCTTATTTTTTATGTCTGAAAAGCTCATCTATTCAGAAGATTATGTTATTCACTGTGTATGCATGGAAAGATGGAACAAGGTGAGATTAAATTGTTGTAAACCACCCAGAGTCACATTGGGAGGTTGCGGGTGTAGAAATTAAGTAAATAAATAATAGTTTACATTTATTCTCACTATTTATATACAAGGGTTATATATAGCCAGAGGCTCAATATATGATTTATGATATATTCATATATCTCTAACTTTTCCATAATGTGAAAATTTACACATAACATGGTGTACAATGTGCTCATGCACATTTTCTCTTAAGACATGGAGAAAAAGGAACTTTTCTAAACAAGATAATAATTCGACATCACTTTAATGTGAATTTATAGCACTGACCACTATTAAAAAACTCAAATTTGTGGTTTCTATTATCCTTTATCCTAAAAACCACAAAGGATAAGAGATGAAAGAGCTAAGCAAAACAAAATATTAAGATCTAAGAGCCAAGCTCAGAGAGCACCAAGGACTGTACATTAAGATCTAAACCAGATATTTTCCATTACTTGTGTAACATGTCACACTGTATTTCATTCCATGAAGTAGTCCTGCTACATATTGGTGTTACAAGCCCATAGAAAATGATGGTACCCCATTTAATAAATACCTTTAATTGCTAAACATTCCTTATTTTTAAAACAAATTGATTTGTCAGTAACATATTGACTACTTTTTCAAGCATGTTATAGTTGATTAATATTATTAGAGAGAATATGTCCTACTTCTTTATATCAATTGTTAGCAATAATGGAATGGAATGGTTTACCTCAGGGGTGTCAAACTCGCAGCCAATGGGCCGGATGCATAATGCGCTGGCCACCCCCACCCCTGGTTTAGCAAAGGGGAAAAAAGTTGCGATATGTCACGTGTCATCACAAGTTTGACACCCCTGGTTTACCTGGTCCCTGAACCTAAAAACTACAACTTCAAATGAAATCAATTCTAAAATGTGTGTCGTAACTTTTCACTTTTACCTACAAACAATTTTGGCAACACGAGGGAATAAATAAAATAATGTTGGACTAACAGTCCTGATTTGCAATAATATATTTAAAACCAAATAAGCTTTGACTGAAGATATCCATCTTGGTTTGTTGGTAATAATTCAAGTATAGTGCTGCAGATGGATGCAGTTTAAAATCAATGGGCTATTTAAAACACGAAGATCTCAGTGGTATTCCATTACTTGCCATATGATGATTGAGTGCTAAAACTGCTGTTTGAAATGAGGTCGTCATGATTCTCAAATGTTAAATGTTACTCAGAGAATTAATTTCACTCTCTTTTACGCTGTGTGCAATCGTGCTAAATATAGCCTTTCTCCTTTACAAGTTATTACTGTATATATCTAACCCATAGCATTTGATGTAAATTCTTATTTCAATTGGATATAAAGCTACATGTGATCTCCTCTCAGTATTTGAATCAACAAATACTTCTGAACTTTCTTGGATGACAGATTAAGAAAAAGCCATTTCTTCAGCATTTATTCTTGTCTGTTATTGTTAGCTTGTGTCTTACTTGGCTGCCCTTTCGGAATTAGATTCCAGCACTGTGGACAAGCCTTTGGAAGTTGAATCCAAAATCTGTAATTAAATAGGAACAAGCAACATTATGCACAAAAATGTGCAAGCTTTCAAATGTTCTCCAGAACTCTTCATTCAAATAGAATGGTGTAAAGAAAGCAGATAAAAAGAAGAAAGGAAAACCTACTTATACAAACATTATACATTAACAAATTCATTCAGTGCTGTTATAAATTTGATGGCTATAAGATCTGACTTAAAACAGGAGAGGCTGTCTGACTATACAGACTATGGCTCCTTTGAAAATAATGTTTCATGCCTCGTGAGTGCAGTAATCTGTACTTCTAATTAAAGCCTCCTATTTGTTTATATATTTTCTAGCCTTCTGTGTAACTCTAAATAAAGATATGTTATCCTAATGCAACTGTTTCAGTAACTGCACCATATATATATCTACGAATATATATAAACCTGGCTAGAAGAAAAACACACATAAACCCTACGAAGAAGTAAGAAAATTGATACTGTGCCTTTACAGGGAGGATATGGGTGTGGCCTACTGATGACAGCTAACGAGCTAGAAATGGATCTATTTAGGTCTCCCACCTAGCAGTGAGAGCTTGCTAGGTGTTAGAAAAGAAAAAAGCCCAGAACCGAGTAGATGAGATTCTACTGAGCTGGAGCTACAAAAAAACCTTGGCTACGTAGGGAAAACCTGGCTAGAAGAAAAACACACATAAACCCTACGAAGAAGTAAGAAAATTGATACTGTGCCTTTACAGGGAGGATATGGGTGTGGCCTACTGATGACAGCTAACGAGCTAGAAATGGATCTATTTAGGTCTCCCACCTAGCAGTGAGAGCTTGCTAGGTGTTAGAAAAGAAAAAAGCCCAGAACCGAGTAGATGAGATTCTACTGAGCTGGAGCTACAAAAAAACCTTGGCTACGTAGGGAAAACCTGGCTAGAAGAAAAACACACATAAACCCTACGAAGAAGTAAGAAAATTGATACTGTGCCTTTACAGGGAGGATATGGGTGTGGCCTACTGATGACAGCTAACGAGCTAGAAATGGATCTATTTAGGTCTCCCACCTAGCAGTGAGAGCTTGCTAGGTGTTAGAAAAGAAAAAAGCCCAGAACCGAGTAGATGAGATTCTACTGAGGTGGAGCTACAAAAAAACCTTGGCTACGTAGGGAAAACCTGGCTAGAAGAAAAACACACATAAACCCTACGAAGAAGTAAGAAAATTGATACTGTGCCTTTACAGGGAGGATATGGGTGTGGCCTACTGATGACAGCTAACGAGCTAGAAATGGATCTATTTAGGTCTCCCACCTAGCAGTGAGAGCTTGCTAGGTGTTAGAAAAGAAAAAAGCCCAGAACCGAGTAGATGAGATTCTACTGAGGTGGAGCTACAAAAAAACCTTGGCTACGTAGGGAAAACCTGGCTAGAAGAAAAACATATACATATACATATACATATACATATACATATACATATACATATACATATACATATACATATACATATACATATACATATACATATACATACATACATACATACATACATACATACATACATATATATATATATATATATATATATATATATATATATATGCAAATATATATATATGGGTTCTCGCAACAGAGAACCCATAGCTTCTAACGAAACAAGAGCCTGAAGATGACAGGGTTGTGAGTCTGTCGAAACGTTGCTATATGAAAAACTTTTAAAGTCACTGGTAGGATTTTAGCTGAGGTTTTAAAGGACTTGCACAGTGCTCTGTAAGGATTTTTAGAAGATTTTAAGCTGGGATTTTAACCAGAATTTTAAACATTTTAACCAACTTATTTACAATGACGCGGGAAAACACCCGAGATTTTAATTTTCTGCATATGCACACCCGCGAAAACTTAAGAAGACATATATATATATATATATGTTTTCTGAGGTTTTCGCGGATGTTTGTATGTAGGTCTTTGGTTATTCGAGTTTTCTCCTGCGTAAACGTCATCAAGACACTTCCAATTTTACGCGGGAGAAAACCTGAATAACCAAAGACCTACATACATACATACATACATACATACATACATACACACACACACACACACACACACACACATGTCTTCTCAAGTTTTCGTGGGTGTGTGTATGTAAAAAGTTAAAATCTCGGGTTGACACGAGAAAACACCCAAGATTTTAAAGTTTTGGTGTATTCAGGTCTTTTCCCATGTAAGATTGAGAGTATCTTGGTGATGTTTCGACAAGGTCTCACTCGTCATCTTCAGGCTGCTGTCTTTGGCTTCGTGCTTGTGCAAGGAAAGCGTGATCGGAGCTGCCGTCTCTCTATAAATACTGGTGGGGAGGTGTGGGGTACTGGCTTTGTTGCTGTGAGCGGGTTGGTTGCCTGTGTTGTTACATCTTGATTGGTTGATGGAGTTAATGTTTGCAGATTAGTCAGCTGTTTCATAACATCCTGTGTGGGTGAGGTCCTTGATGTGTGCCCATTAGTCTTTTGTGTTTTAACGACCTGGGTAATGGGCTGTGTGTTAACATCCTGAGTTCTAGTGTTGTGATATCCTGAGTTTTTTGATGTAATGTCCTGAGCAGATGGCTGTGATGCCACATCCCGGGCTTTGGTTTGGCTCCGAGTTTGAGGTCTTGCCATGTGTTCATGGCGTGTGTCAGTTTGCTTTGTGTGGGGGTCGGAGAGGGGTGCAGCAGCTGGTGATGCCGCCATGGTCTGGCTTCTGGATGGTGGTTGTATTTTGTCTATGGGATGGGTTTGGGTTTGTATCTGATGAGGATTCAAACCCAAAAGTTTGAGGATTGAATCTTCGTGGCTGTTAATCTTCAGGGGGGAGGGGGGCAGAACTGGTTCGGTGACATCATATCATCACTGCTACCGGTTCGGCAGAACCGGGCCGAACCGGGAGGAACCCATCACTGTCATATACATATAAACATACACAATCACAGAGATGAAAGTATTTTCTGTAATAAAAATGTTTAAGCTGAAGAAATAAGATGAGCTAAAGAATGAAAAAATGGAGACAGAAAACAAAACTGTCAGATTCATTAATGCCTAATTTGCAATAATTTAAGTAGAGCGTCCTTTTGCTTATTATTCTGAAAAAATTCATCAGTGCTTAACTGGGGGTGTACCTTTGTTTAAAGTATAGCAGTGCTAATTATCTGCTTGTCAAAATAGCTAAAGCTCCGTATGGGAAAAGCTATCAAATATTTTTAGGTGTTACCATAATTTTCAATCCCATACCACTGATGGAGTTTACAAATGAATTTGAATAGGAAGGAATAAATTATAAATTCCTGATTTAAAAGTTGAAAGCATTTGAGAATGGCCCTTGTTTAGACTCACAGTCTTAATGTGGGATTTATACAACAGGGATGTATAAAAGCAATATCAGGTAAATGTGCACTCTGGAAAACCCTTGTTTTCATGCCTGCAGTATATTTCTATGTTCTGTTGAAAAATGAAATCCTAGTGAATCACCCATCCATGACTTTCAAGCAATCTTTTTCTTAAAGGCATATGAAGAGCTTTATTGTTATCTGTAAATAGAGTGAATCTCTTCTTTCAATTGAAGTGTCTTTTGAACGAAGTAGAAAGTTTGAGGAACAGACAATATTAAGCAAATAATTTCAATAGTAATCTTTCACTTGAATACCATAGCCCAGGGAATATTTCCTAGTGTGTATGAAAAGGTCCTGTCAGTTACTGTTTGTTAAAAAATAGTCTTAACATTTAAGTAAGGAATTATTCCACACTACTGGCTATTTGTTATCTGAGGAAAGAAGGGATATCGTAGTGGTAAGAAATGAAGTATATTTTCTGGAAAATTTTAAAGAGCCCAAAAGAGGAACTTTAGAAGATCTTTATAAGTACTTTCAAAGCCAGATTTTTAGTTTGTTTTTAAAAACTGTTTTTATTTATATTTTTTCTGCAAATCTAATTAACGTCAGAGGTAATTACATTCTAATTAAATTAATTAAATGTTAATATGTTTATCTGTTGGCCATTTTTTTTATAGTTGATCACCCATTAGTTTATAGTTTTATAATCTTGTGCTCCCCCTCCCCCCCATATATCCTCGAAAATCCTGATGACTGTTCATTGGGCAATATAAAGGGAACAGGACAAAGTGGGAGTCACTATAAATATTAATATCTTCCAAACTGAAAGGTTGTGATGTGTTTATATGGGATTGTTCATTTCACAAAGGTCCTATATTTCAAGAGTGCTGAAGTTTATGAACGACAAAATAAAACAAAAAAATCCTTGCTTTTTGGTCAGTGTGATGAAATGGGGGAGGGGATAGCATCCAGAAACCCCCGCCCTCCACCATCACCACATGATATGGAGAGCAGTTTTCTGGTGGGAAGGGCAAAGAAGGGGAAAGAAAGCTGAGAGTTCAGCACTTGCTGTCCTGAAATTATCCTCCATAAAATCTGTAAAATAATAACACTCTTATCTTATTGCAGAGATACTCAGTCATGGGAACAGCATAATTTATGTGCTTTTCTGCGAGAGGAATGCATATAGCTTGCCTTTAATCTTGAATAGTAAAATGTACCTTTAAGTGTGATAAAATCTGAATCCACTTCAACAGTTGAAATGTATGCTTTGCTATTGTTTATTAGGCTCTCTACTTAAAGAGAAAACACACGCTCACATTGGATACATGTATACGCATATATGTATTAAGAACATTCTTAACTGAGATAGAATTAGTAAATATTACTGTTACTTTATGAACAAATGGTTTATGGGTAGCTCAGGTAGTTCGTGCAACTTGAGAAAACTTGACTTTGGAATGCCTAAAATGAAATTAGCTTCCATTTGGTTATGCAAATTAAATTTTGGGGGGATTTTGTGAAACCAAGGCCATTGACAGACAATTGATGTGAAATTTGCAGAGGATTCAGCTGTGCTATTTCCAGAACTTAATAATCTATTTAGTACTATCACAAACTCTAAAAAAAAAAAGATTTTCAAAGGTATTGAATGGATAGTAAGGGGTTAAAAGGCAAAGTATAAAGATTCACCTTATTTTTCATTGTAATCTGCAATTACAGTATTGTATTCTTTGATTGAAAAAGCATGTACATTTATTTTTTTATTCTATCAAATTTAGAAACTGCCCATCTCACACTCACAGAGCAATCATAACTGATTTGAGATTAATTTCAAGTTGTTATTATTTCATATTTGGGTCTGAAAGAAAACAATAATTGGATTTTATTGTATGGAAAGCTGAAAAAATTGTTATTTATTTATTAAATTTGTTTGCTGCCGATCTCACTACAAAGTGACTCTCTTCACAGAGAGTATTCAAGAGCTGTATGGGTATAGATAGAATCCAGAAATCTTGATATATATTAAAGGGAAGATGCAATAGAAGAGATCTGAATGACCTGCAGTTTGTTAAATAAGATCTGAATAGCTACAGGTAAGATTAAAGGTAGGGTGATGGCGGTTAAGATAACAAGATCATGTATATAATAATTTTCTACTTCCATGAATGTAACTGGAGGCATAGGGATAGAGATGGTAGTGCCAGTATAGCAGTGGTGGGTTTCCAAATTTTTTTACTACCGGTTCTGTGGGTGTGTTTGGTGGGCGTGGCGTGGCTTGGTTGGTGTGACAGGGGAAGGATACTGTAAAATCTCCATTCCCTCCCCACTCCAGGAAGGTTACTGCAAAATCCCCATTTCCTCCCAATCAGCTGGGACTTGGGAGGCAGAGAATAGATGGGGGCGGAGCCAGTCAGAATTTTTATTACCGGTTCTCTGAACTACTCAAAATTTCTGCTACCGGTTCTCCAGAACTGGTCAGAACTGCTGAAATCATAGTAAAATCAACTAAGTAGGAGACCCTTGCCTGAGTACAGATGATGCACAGCCATTGTTATGCTACACATCCTATGGTGTTCAATTCAGCAAAGGCTTGACAACCACAATTGCACAATATGTTAGTATAAGCATTTAGTGTTTTTACTAATTTAGCATCTCCTGTCAACCCAGCCTTTTAAGTTAATTAATGCTCTATGTATTATTTGAATCTAGAAAAAGGGTTTGTTCAGTAACCAAGGTAAGTATATTGCATGAATGCAGTCAATGTGTCAGGAATCATAATCTTATACTGAATTAGATTTTATACTGTATATAAATTAGCTTCAGATAATTTATATACCTCACCATTATGCCTGCATTAATTGCAAAAATTACATCTGTTTATACTAGTATCAATTTAACTAAAAATAATCAATTCCAAAATACTCTCCTTTTATAATGAAGTCAGAACCTTGCTTTCTTATATTAAGAAATAATCAAATAAACAGTTGAAGAAAGCTAATGAAACTGGCAGGCAGCCTTATTATTTGCAGGGTTTTTAGAATCAGTATATTCAGAATTACTAAACAATACCCTGAAGATTTAAATCTGACTCTGTAATTTTGTAAAGCATGTCTGTGGCATAAATCAGGCTGAAAGGGTACATTACAGGCTCATCAGTTTTCCTAAGTTACCACACCACAAATCTAATATATGATCTTAAATGTGAAGGAGCTCCTCATTATATCATAATTGTATTTCATATAATTAGTTACATCTTTGTAGATGTCATATAATTATTTCCCAGAAGTTCTCTGCTGGTCAGTTCATGTATAATAAAAATTCTCTTTAGACATTTCTAATAAACAAGGGCTAAAGTATGAGGAGAGCAGACGCTCTGTACCTACCTTTGATTTTTTAACATCCTGATTGCCTCTTTCTCCAAATTTTATGCATCTAAGAACAATGATGCATAATACAATAATGATGTACAATAAATGTACATATGTTCCCCTGATGAGTAATGCTCAGCACATATAAAAGCAGTACTTTATATGCTTCCAAAATCATGTGATATTTTTGCGTTCTAGCAAACATGAATAAATCTCCCATTTGAACATGTAGAAGACAAAAGAAATATGGGTGGTGCAGGAAAGAGAGTGCCTGCAAGATAGAGATGTAAATAGTAGGGCTAGCACACACGCAGCTCTGTCTTCTACAAATTTAGACTTTACTATATTCCCTTTATTGTTTGCATGAATTTATAGATGTATATTACTCTTCCATGCTTTTTTTTTTTTTTTTGCTTTTTAATTTATATGCCGCCCTTCTCCGGAGACTCAGGGTGGCTTACAATGCGTTAAGCAATAGCCTTCATACTTTTTGTATATTTATACAAAGTCAGCTTATTGCCCCCACAATCTGGGTCCTCATTTTACCTACCTTTGAAAGGATGGAAGGCTGTGTCAACCTTGAGCCTGGTGAGATTTGAACTTGCAGTAATTGCAAGCAGCAGATGTTAATTACAGTGTTTTAGTCCACTGTTCTACAGGCTCTTCCTATGCCTCCTAGGCTGTCTCTGGATAGGGTTGTACTGCTCCTGATGGACGAGCTTTGCAACTTATTTGTTTCTATGTTTGTTTCCATTTCTTGGCTACCCAACCTCAGTTGACTCTGGGCGGTGTACTTAACTAGGAAAAACATAAAAACAGCTGAAAACATTGAATCCCACAGACAGTCCAGACTAAAATAATCTAATGAGCAGCAACAATGACAAAACAAAACAGGGCCATTAAACAACTAAAAAACATCAATTTCAGACTGGCGTGCAAAGCCAGGTTTTCAAAGCTTCCTGGAGCCCCAAAAGAGAAGGCACAGCAGAGAAGGCATGCTTCCTATGTCCCATAAGATGGCCATGTTTAATGGGAGGTGAACTGGAATACATTCACTTTGGTAGAGTATAATGAATGGACAGAACCAGTTGGAGATAAGCAGTCTGTCAGATATCCTGTCCTAGTGCCATAAAGAGATTTAGAAATAATAACCAAAACTTTGAATTGCACTTGGAGATCAACTGGCAGCCAATGCAGCTTTGTGGCAGTGGTTATATAGGAGTACATTTAGAAGACTTCCTGGACCTTTGGCTCATGCTGGATCAGCAGGGG
The DNA here is from genome assembly GCF_029215685.1 of Pituophis catenifer annectens. NCBI lineage: Eukaryota > Metazoa > Chordata > Lepidosauria > Squamata > Colubridae > Pituophis > Pituophis catenifer. The sequence continues at coordinate 34,558,837 of NW_027256886.1, forward strand.
GAAGCTGTGGACAAGAGGTTCTTTGCTCAATTGCAGCAGGGTTCTAGCTGAAGTCCTATCTCAGATGGGAGGATTAACTACAGTAGATTATCCCCTCAGCACCATCAACAATTTCTGTTAGGAACATTCATTTCCCTTTTTAAAAAAGTATGGATTACATTAATTATAATTTGAAGATTATGAGACTGGCTTTAAAATCATTTTTAATTTTTTAAAAGATTTGTACTGAATTAAGTAGTCAGTCTCTGCTAACTTGAAATGACATCCTCAACCACTAAAGAATGGTGAGCCAGAAACTTGAATCTCTTATTCTCTTCAAGTTCAGTGTTTGTTTTGGAACCTTCAAAGTGTCCTATTGAAAGAAATAATGAGATCAATAGAAAGAAAATGAAAACAGCATAGTAGCTTTAAGTCTTGGTGTCTAACATATCTTTCATCCATGATGAAAGCTTTTTTTAAAAAGCACAGATGGAATCAATAAAAACATTGCCATAAACTCAGACTAAAATAAATCAGAAACTCTTGTATAGCTCCACAATTCCATTTTAGACCTCAGCTAGGAATTAAGCTTTTAAGAAAGTAATGCTGTACAATAACAATAAAAACAAAAACAGCAACAACAATTTCCAAACCTCTGTCCTAATTGACGTCACTTATATTTTTCCCTTGGCAAGTAGGCAATTGCACATCCTCTGACTTTGGGTTTTTCATCTTCCAATACTTTGAAATAAGGGATATTCTACCTTATCAGAGTTTTTCTCAGGGGTGGAATCAAATTTTTTCCTTACCGGTTCTGTGGGCACGGCTTGGTGGGCGTGGCAGGGAAAGGATACTGCAAAATCTCCATTCCCTCCCCTCCTGAGGAAAGGATATTGCAAAATCTCCATTCCCACCCCACTCTGGGGCCAGCCAGAGGTGGTATTTGCCGGTTCTCCGAACTACTCAAAATTTCCGCTACCAGTTCTCTAGAACCTGTTAGAACCTGCTGGATTTCACCCTTGGTTTTTCTTCTTTAGAAGTTGATTCCCGGTATGTGCTTAAATGGGAAAAACAATATGTGACAATAAGTTTCAAATCAACCAAGACAAATTTCTTCAATGTATTAATTCTAAGAATCATTAGCGATATACTTGATCTAAATTAGGCATGAACACTCAATGACAAGGTGTTACATCAGTATGCCAATTGTAGCACCTGGTGTCCCAAGGTTACATTGCTGAAATTTGATCACAACATGACAGATTTTTGCCATTGTGATTTTCGCTTTGTTTGCAGTCTTGGAAGCTGCTTTGACCAGAACTAAAGAAGACTGCCTTAACAGTCCTGGGGGAGCTGCTGCTAGTAGAAATGATATAATTCACCAAAATATAATCCATTGTGGTGCTAACAGGCTCTTCATTAATAGGTATAGCTAGAAGCCATCTTGAAGTATTTGCATAGAAAAATTTATTGGGGAAATTGGATATAACAATTGCAGATTTGTGTCTCTTGATTGAAGAAAATGATGCAAAGTAAATTAGTCCAAATAGAATAATGTACAAGTACAGTAAGTCATACTGACACAGGCTATATTTAGACTAATCTTCAAATTTTAGCCAGCTATTGGTGCAGATGTAGGGCTTCTGGGTGACATTTTAGCCAAAGTGTGGTACCATAGAGATCATTCCCTGTATTTAAGAAAAAAAGTAGAATTTTCCATTTTAAGAGGGTGATCAGAAAAAAGGTTAGGTGCTGTGACCCTGACTCCCGAACCTGTCCTAACAGAGGAAAAGGACTCAGAAGGTGATGGGGAGGAACTGACAAGGCCTCCCTCTCCAGGACCCTCCTCTCTGGCAATGCCTCAGGTTTCACCCGAAGGCCAAGAGGAACAGCCTGGGATATGCCAGGAGGAAAGCATATCGGAACAACAACAGATAGGGAGCAAGGATGATGAATCCTGGCTTGATCCCAGGCAGCGTCAGAGGGAGAAGCGTGTGCAGCAACGAAAGAAGTGTGGGAAGGCCAGAGATTGAGCTGAGTCATTGAGCCACATCCCACAAGGAATAAAAGTGGGTGTGATTGCTCTTCAGGCTTTGTGACGGTCAAAGTTAAAAACCTGAAAGTCACATCGTGTTACCTGGAATCTGGCTTGTACATATTTGGATTGGACCTTGGCTAACTCTTGCTTCATGGATTACCTTTTGCTAATGGACTGGACTGAGGATAAACTCTTTCTTCCTTACTGTGAGTGAAAACTGACTTGGCAGGCATTACGCAGTTTACTGCCAAAACTCTTATCTGCAAGGATTTCTAGTCTGATTGCTTAATAAAATCTTGGCAGGTGTGCCTGGTTGTGTGTTTGCCTGTGTGGGGAAGGGGGACAGAACATTAGGTCTGAAGTCTAGAATTGATTTTAAGCATAAGATTGTGCAAAGCATTCAAAGAAGTGCTTCACAAAATGTAGTGCTTCAACTACAACTTTTGCAAGCCTTGATTGCAAGCAATAGAATCAATAAGCTCCATTTTTTGTGTATTATTCACTTCTACATACAGCCCTGGCTGCTCTTTTTCTTTTACTATTTCATTAATCAAAAATCCAATAGAGGTTTCATCTGCCACATGTTTTATTTTCCAAAGTCATGCTTGGAAAATGGGGATAGTAGGTATAAATGAAGCTTCAGTTGGTACCTTGTTCAGAAGGGATGAGGGAGAAGGAATGTAACAATCCAAATATGTCCATAGGACATAGTTCATGCTAATGCAAGCTTGCTTGTTTGTTTGCTATGTTGCCAGACCCATCATTGATGCTGACACAGTTGTGGGCTCTTTTGCTCTGAAATATGACAAGCAAAAAGTCAATTTGACAAGTTTGTAAATTAAACTTACTTCATCTTTAAATATGGCAATAGTCCAGAGAAACATCCTATTAGCAATCAGTCTTTTTGCCTCCAAATTCTCCTAGCAAAGAGATCTGGTGGTGGATTATAGAGCATAAAGAAGCATTGAAAGAAAATGGCATGCTGATCATAACTTCCTACTTTTTAGTGTAGTTCCTTCTCATTGCTTTAAAAAAAAACACCTGAAAAAGTTAACATAGGCAAAATGAAAAGAAAGAGTACTGTACTGGTTACTAGAAAGTAAGTCTGGGATGTATATACTTATGTTTTCTGTCTACTTCATATCCTGTGCTAATTTAGTATTTTGATGATCTGCTCAAGTTCAATTTCAAGAGCTCAGTTTCTCCTGAAAAGTTCTATTCGTAAAGGTTCTTGTAGGTAACTGTAGCCTTTTAGCATACTTTTCCAATACTTTAACTTCTGTTTTCTAGAGATCGAAATTCAGCTATTTGCAACATTTTTGACACCATCAGTTCTTACTCTTCTCTTCAAACACACTAGGATCAAGCTGTAACTTCATATAGTGCAATGATTTTAAAATATCACAAATAATCTCAACAAACTTTAGTCGATCAACCTATGCAGTACAACTCCCCCAATGTACTTGCTAATTTTTCTGAAATACTATTACATGTTCATAGACACTTTTTTAAAAAATTGGTAGTAGTATTACATTATATGAGAGATAAATTATGTATACATTGCATGGAGAATGAGAACTTGCTCATGTCTTTTATTCATTATCAAAATATGATACTAGTTATTTCAAATTTATGAACATTTTCAATTGTTGATATTATTTTTTCAGTAATTTATTCTTGTGCTATAAAGAAAAAATATTAGAAAGAATTCTTTAAATTCTGTTGAAGGTTCTAAGTTCAAAATTATGTAATCAAAGTCAAAAATAACAAAAGCCTAAAACAATGTAGACCCCTACATTTCCAGTGGGGCAAAAATGAGCAGAAATAGCAAAGATGACTTCTGAAATTATTTATCACTACAGTTTATTACTGTAGATGGAATTTCATGTGAATTGGGAATACTTTGATTTAAGCTCATGAAGAAACACCTGGTAGAAATCAGACAAAAGAGAAACAGATAGCCATTTCAGGAAGGCTGACATAAATCTTACCTAAAGACTCCTGACTTTAGCTATTTTTTTTATTTTTGCGTTATTACTTAGAGTAATATAGTTTTATCTAACTTTATAACTTGTCTAAAGAAAAGCATCAAAAGCCATACAGATTATGCAATGCTCTTTCTGTATGATTTTTAAAAATTTTAAATTAAAATAGATATTCAAAAGGTATACTCATTTTTAGTCCTTTTTTGTACCTTCTACATGATTAAAATTGCCATGGTTTTGTATGGCCAATACATCAAATGGGGGACAGAGGTCGGCCCCGAGGCCCCTCACTTGTGGGGTGCCCCAGGGGTCGGTCCTCTCTCCTCTTTTGTTCAACATCTATATGAAGCCGCTGGGTGAGATCATCTGGGGTTTTGAGGTGAGGTATCATCAGTATGCTGATGATACCCAGCTTTTTATATCTACCCCAAACCAACCCAGTGATGCCCTCAACGTGATGTCCTGGTGCCTGGAAGCAGTGCGGATCTGGATGGGGAGGATAAGGCTTCAGCTCAACCCTGCTAAGACCGAGTGGCTGTGGGTATCGGCGTCTTGGTCCGATCAAGAGATTTCATCTTTGGTCATAGGGGATGAGGTGTTGCCCCTGTAGACAGGGCGTGCAACTTGGGTGTCCTCCTGGACTCGCCGTTAAACTTGGAAGATCATGTAACGGCTGTAACCAGGGGGCATTCGCCCAGGTTCTGCTGGTGCACCATTTGCGCCCCTATTTGGACCTAGATGCCCTACGCACGGTTACTCATGCGCTTGTCACCTCCCGTATTGACTACTGCAATGCTCTCTACATGGGGCTGCCCTTGAAGACCACTCGGAGGCTTCAGCTGGTGCAGAATGCGGCCGCACAGGTTTTGATGGGAGTATCTCGATACTCCCATGTTACACCTCTCCTACGCAACTTGCATTGGCTGCTGGTTGCCCTCCGAGTGAGATTCAAGGTGCTGGTGATTACCTATAAGGCCCTATATGGCTTAGGCCCGGGATATTTGGGCGGCCATCTGCAGCCAGCAACAGCTGCCCATCGCCCGGTGCGTTACCACAGAGAGGGCCTCCTCAGGGTGCCATTGGCCAGACAGTGTCAGCTGGCGACCCCCAGGGGGAGAGCTTTCTCTGTGGGCGCACCTATCCTTTGGAATCAACTGCCCCTGGAGCTCCGGGTGGCCCCCGACCTACGCTCTTTCCGTCGCAAACCTGAAAACGTGGCTGTTTCGTTTGGCTGGCCTGGACTGATGGGGTTTTAATTTTTAACTTGTTAGTCTTAATTGCACTTTTAACTGTTAAATTATGAGATTTGGATTTAATTTCTTTTTAACTTTTTCATTAGATGTTTTTTACTGTTGTGAGCCGCCCTGAGTCTGGCTGGAGATAGGGCGGCATATAAATCTCATTAATAAATAAATAATAAACAAATCTACAACTTCTGACCTGCATGAAGTCATTGAAATCCTTTCTTTTGGAGCCATTAGTGCTTCAAGGACATCTTGCTAATATTAGGCAGCAATATACTGAATGATGTGCAGTTAACAAACAATTTTCATCAGCTCTGTTAAATTTCAAATATGCTTAACATACCGTACCACCACCCCCACTCCCAGCAATAGAACAGAAACAATTTAAAAAATGGTCTTTGACTGCTAAATATTTGCCTCCCTTGGATATATTAAACTATAGTATAACAAAAAAAAACTCTGAAACTCTTAGAAAGCCTTCTGTCTGGTTCTCATCAGGTAGCTGTGAAAATAAAAGATGTTAGGGGAAAAGAAACCTTGAGGTCCATGTCTATGGAAATTCTCAGTCATCCAGGTTATGGTTGTCCCAAAGGTGCCTTTTTAGAAGTCAACTGGACTTTCTTTGTTTTGCTTGAAGATATTTCGCTTCTTATTCAAGAAGCTTCTTCAGTTCTGAACTGAACTAAAGAAGCTTCTTGGATGAGAAGTGAAATGTCTTCAAGCAAAACAAAGAAACTCCAGTTGCTTTTTGACAAAGCACTTTTCGTTCTTGAACTCCATGGTGGTTACCTAAATACATGCACATGGCACAGTGTTTAGTTACACCAACTCTTTGTGATCCAATGAACATAATTTCACCTGAACTGGTCTGGGTTTGTATGAACTCTTCTTGTGGTATCGGTTTGATACTGTGAGCCATCTTGATTTTTGCCAGCTTCTTTTTCTGATTCCCTTCAAATTGCGTAAATACATAATACTTGTATACAGAAAGTATGTCAGAGACTCTCTCTGTTCTGTAACAAAGTTGTTAAAGTGTAGAGATATCACACTGACAACAAAGGTATTCACGTTCAAAGTCATGGTTTTTCTATTTGAAACATACGGCTGTGACAGCTGGACCTTCAGAGCGATGGAACAAAGAAAAGTTGATGGCTTTGAATTGTATTGGAAGAAAATGTTGAAAAAAATCTTAGAAAATTATTGAAAAACACATAATTCAATGTCTTTGAGCCTAAATTCTAGGAAAAGCTGGCCCTCATGAAAGGGTGGATACAATCTTTGGGACTTAGATACTTCAGCCAGCCTGCCCATGTCTCTTCTTTTATTCTCTGGGAGGAAAATAATGCAATATGGAATGGAAATAATAAACATGCTAGAATATATGTATTCCAGCAATATCAGAAATATAAATGCAAGGAGTATATATAATAGCAATCCCAAAGTGGTAGGACTCCAGCCCTGAGTATTTGTCCCCAAACAACAATAATTTATCTTTATTTTGGAAGTCTGCCAAATAGTGTTAACCTATTTTTCATTCTGGCTTTCTCTCTTCCTTACATGCAGTCAACTTAATCCAACAGTTGGACTTTGGCTTTAGTCACTGAAGGTTTTGTTTTAAACCATTTCTTTATATCCTTGTAATTCTGTTCATCGTTCCTAAAATCATTGTTCTTTGCAATGGACTGGAATGGAGTTGTTCTGGCTTGCAAACTGTCAGCGGAGCTGGTGGCAGACTCGGATGATGAGGTGGTTGGGGAGGAACTTGGGCCAGTTCTTGGAATCTGGGGAAGGCTCTGATGGATGCTCTGCGTAGGACACAGAGATAGAGCCAGGGCTGTCTGACATTTCCCAGCCACTGGAGAGGCAGCTGCCTTTGGAGGCTGAGATAAGTGGGAAGGAAGAACAACAACTGGGGTCTGTTCCAGATGCTCTGAACTGTTAGGAAAGGAGAATAACTAAGGAGAAGGAGTTGACTCGGGAAGCAAGGCACATATGGACACTGAATGGCCCCTCCCTGGCTGGGAGATAAATAGAAGGAAACGGGAGTGGTGGTCGTAGGAGACAACAGTTCAGATTTCTGAAAATTTGGCTCATCGTGTTTTGTGCCTCAGAGACCTTGCCAGAACTTAATGTGCAGTTTTGTGGCTGGGGGCTCACAACCTGACAATTATCCAAGGAACTGGTAATGTCTGTTACTGCAGTTAACTCTTTGAAGGACTATTGCCTGGACTTTTCGATGCCATTAATTCACAGGAGATAAATAAAGAGGGGTTTTTCAGGACAAGGAGTCTGTTTCTTCTTTCTGCTAAGGCTGGGTCAGAACAGGAGCATAATTCAGGCTTCATTTTAGGGGTGAATAGTTACGTTAGCTTCTCGATCCAATTAGAAATATCAGAACCCTTTACATTCCTTTTCAGTTACCCTTATGCCCAATGCCCATAATTGAAATTTTGTCTCAAAAATGGCATTGTGGTTTTTTATGAAAACCTTTGCACGTATTTGCACATGGTTTATCTAAGTTATTACCTAAAATCTAGCATTGTGGTTACTGATCTGTATCCTTGGTGCTGAAATTATATATGTATTTGCTTAAATGTTTGTGTAAATGTCACATATCTGCTGGATCCTTGATTTTGACCTTTTTGAGTAGAATGCAAACGTTTCAGGAAGGAAAAAGAAGGTTCCTCATTTTGTACACTGTGGATGTTTAATCAAACTTGACATCAGATAGTTGCTCAGATCTTTTTAAAGCATTCATTAAATATATCAGTGTTTGCAAAAAAACCCAAACCATTAACTTTCCTAAAGAGGAGAAATACCACTCTGATATTTTTCCCCTTCCTTTCCTTTCCTTCCTATTTGAGAGAAATTCTCAGGCTATTTGTTTGATGGGCAAAATCATCATCCCAGAAAAAAAAAAAGTATTAAAGTTGCATATACAGGTGGTCATCAACTTAAGGTCACAACTGAACCCAAAATTTCCATTGCTAAGCAGTACAACTGTTAAGTGAGTTTTACTCCATTTTACAACCTTTCTTGCCACAGCTGTTAAGTGAAATACTGCAGTTGCTAACATGATTGTTAAGTGGCTTCCCCATTGATTTCGCTTGTCAAATGGTCACAAAAGGTGACCACATGATTCCGAAAAACTGCAACCGTCATAAATATATGACACTTGCCAAACTTCTGAATTTTAATCATGGGGATGCTGTAGAGATCGTAAGTGTGTAAAATAATATCTTTTAAAAGATATGCATATAGCAAGTAATGGGATGATAATTAATTTCATTAGTAGCATATAAAGTATTAACATTTAAAAATTTATTTACTGTATAATAAAAAAGGAAACTATATAGCTATAAGTAATAAATTAATGAAAATATGCACAGAATATGAACTCATCATTATTTATCATTCCAAAGCATTTCAAGCAGGGCCATTTTCACACACACAAACACCTACCTACACTTATTTTAACCCAGCGAAGCCTTAGTATGATGCCATCATAATGTACTATATTTAACAGAAAAAAAGAACTAAATAAGAGGTAGGCAGGGAAAGGATCTTAGGTTGTATTATAGCTAAGAGATGGCTATGAATGAGAATGTCTATCTTATATATCTTATCTTTATTGCAAACTCACTAGCTGACCTTAAACATCCCTAAGTTCTCAGTTTTGTTCTTTCCATATGTAATATGGGAAATGATAAGACTATAAAGCCCAGGAAGAATTGTACCCAACCCAGTGGTTGGCAAAATAATGTCACAATGTGATGGTCATCGTGTAAATGCTGCCATCAAGTTTGTGGGTCAACATTTGATGTCAAAATATTAGTCATACCATTTGTATGATAATGGTGGGAATGTTTTGTCATTTTGCACCCCTTCCTTGCCTGCCTGCAGATATCCACATAAAGATCTAAAATATTTTATCTCACTTATTTCAAAATGTTAAACATTTTCTCCATTGTGGGTGGAGACAGCAGCCAGGATGGGTTGTGCCCGTCTGCTAAGCTGATAGACTGAGCCCGTCAAAGTTGTTAAGTCCCGCCCTTGTTACTGGGCAGACCCAGCTTTTGGCTCAGTCTGTCAGCCTAGACAGGCGTGTCGGACTGTTCCTCTTGCTAATTTTCTCTCTTTCTTGGTATCTATTACTCCTGATACGTATTTAGTGTGGATTTACTGGTTTTCGACTTGGACTGTGACTTGGACTGCATTGGATTCCCCTTATTTCCATAAATAGGAAGATCCTCTACCCCAGTGACTGGCTTTGCTAGTTATCTGGGGTGGAACTTTATTCTTTCGTTCTTATTCCAGCAGTGGGATGTTTTCTTGGTATTTGTGGAGCTTTACGCCCCTGTTTGTGTTAATTTGGCCGTTATATTCAGCAACGCCTAAATCGGCGTCTGCGGAGTTTCGCGCTCCCACTTTCTACCTCCCGATTGCCATTTTGAATTGCTACCGGCCGTTGCTGACTTCTACGCTCCCTAGTCGGTTTGTCTTCACTGTTTGTGGCTTTCAAGCTGAATCGGCTAGCGGAGCCTCGCCCCTTCATCAGGAGCCTGCAGAGCGTGGCCGCTGTTGTTTTATTTGGATTGCGGGCCGTGGAGCTGACGTCTGTCTTTTGGCATGAAGAGGCTTTCTAAAGATCGTCGGCTTGCTGCTTTCTCCTGTTAACATCTCAGCTGTTTAGCGCCGAAGGGGCGAAGAGAGGGATTTGGTGGGGCTTCGCGCCCCCCCTCCCCCATTTCTGATCAGCGTCAGTACCTCCGGTGGGGTGAATGGTTTAATTTGGAGAATTTTGCGCTCCTCTGGTGAGCTTTTCTGATACCTTCCTGTGGGACAACTTTATTAGTGGAGTTTTCGCGGTCCCCTTTATTAGCCCGGTCATTTGCCTGTGTGTGAATCCCTTGGAAGGCGGAGCTTCGCACCCCCCCCACCATTCCTAACTGGGAGGCAGTCTGTGACAATTCTACTGGTGGCTTCGCGCCCCCCCCCACAATTTCTGAACTGTCATTATAGCTGCTGTCTTATTTAACAGTTGTAATCAGGACAAGTCATTTAGTTTGAAGTGGAGTTTCTACCCTCCCTGCTCCAGCTGCCCGGTTAGGCGCCTCCTGACTTCGGTCTGTGCCTCTTAACGACAGTTCCTCCGTTTGCGACTCTTCTAACAACAGGGGTTTTTTTGCCATTGTCACAGCTAATGGTCCTTCCGATATCAATCATGCCCAAGGCTTCGCACAAATCAAAGCATGGGCGCAGGGCAGGGCGCTCAGACAGCCCTCATCATAAAAGGGCTTCCCCTTCCAGGCGAGACATCGAGGTGGGGGCGGATCCATCAAGACCCCATCATAAGTCGTCTACTCATTCCCTACCGTCTTGTGCAGAGGCCCGCAGGGATAAAGTTCTCCAAAAGATCTGCGCTAAGGCTAGTAGGCAGCAACCACCAGCCAAAGAGTCCTCTACGGCCTCTCCTCATGCTGCTACAGCACAGGATTCTGGGGCGCAGGCTGACCAACTGTCTCTTCAGGACTGCCCTGCTGTTATTCAGACTGCCGATCTCTGGGGTTCTTCCACGGCCCCTGCTCCGGAGGCCCCGGTGGAGCCTCCCCCACCTACTCCTTCTTCATCGGATGTGGCCAACTCAACGTCTGCACCATCCCCTGCACCCGCTCCTGAGGCGGGGGCGACACTGCCTATTAATTTCTGGTCTCCTGAGCGAATCCAGCAATTCATAACAACTGCGGTGCAACAGTCATTGGCGACTCAATTGTGACCAACCAGCAGGGCGGCCTCAGTTCAGTCTGACGCGTCGCTTTCTCGGATGGATGCCGAGCAGGACGATGCCCTTTCAATAGACGCCCCTGATTCTCCGGTCTCTTCCATGGCAAGCCGAGCATCATTGCTGGCCGATGAGGAATCTCGGGAGTTGGAGCTTTCCGAGGACGAGGACCTTCCCCCCGACCAACCGGCTTTTACGGGCTTGTTTCCCCAGGCCTTGTTCAAATCTCTGCTGCACAAAGCCATTAATACGGCACAGCTCAGCTCTCCTTCCCCATTGCCAGATACCTCAGGTACGGCTAAAGGGGCTCTGAACCCCCTTTTTGCGGAACCATCCAGGCCGGTAGGCTCCATTCCTACTCCTCCATTGTTCCTCGATGTGATTCGGAAACAGTGGACCTTGCCTAGTTCGACACCAGCTCCTACAGCATCGGACCGTCGCAACTTCAACGTCGCTCCGGATCTTACCTCCCTTCTTCAGGTCCCATCTGTGGACGCTCCGGTGGCTGCTCTCTTACCTCACACTGCGGTTCCGGGTGACCCAGATGAAGGTCTTCGCCCAGAGGAGCGCCGTGCAGAGCAGGTGTTGCAGCGAGCCCATCAGGGCGCGGCTTGGGCCACTCGAGCGGCTTCTACAGCGTCTTTCTTTAATCGCACAATGCTCCTATGGCTCCGTCATCTTCAGGAGTCTTTGTCTACGGAAGATGTCCGTGTGCGACAGGAACTGAACAAGATTATCGCCGCAACGCAATTCTCAGTGGACGCTACCCTCACTGCAGCTCGCTTTGCGGCCAAATCCCTTGCTTCTTCCATTATGGCCTGCCGCTTGGTCTGGCTCCGCCACTGGCAGGCCAACGCCAGGCATAAGTGACGTCTGGCTTCGGTTCCATTGGCAGTTGAGCGGTGCGCACTAAGTGAGGCCAATATCCTGGCAGACGTGATCAGCATCATTCAGGCTTCCTGGAGGCCTTCTACGGAGTGCATTTACTTGGCCACCTGGAGGGCTTTTTGTATGTGGTGTGATAGGAATGGGGTTCCTCCCCTCCAGGCCTCGATTGTCAATGTACTGGTCTTTCTACGAGAGGGTTTTTCTAACGGGCTTTCTCCCAACACGTTGCAAAGGCAGGTAGCGGCTATCTCCTTGATTCTGACATTTGGATCGTTGTCTTCTTTGGCCCAACACCCTTTGATTCACCATTTTTTGCGGGGCGCCACCAATTTGTGTCCTCCAGTTCTACATAGATATCCAACTTGGGACCTCTCCATTGTCCTTAATTCTCTCACGGCTGCCCCATACGAGCCTCTGCGGACAACCAGCCTTCGGCTTCTAACATGCAAAGTTGCCTTTCTGGTAGCGATTACCTCGGCTCGCCGCATCTCAGAGATGGCCGCCCTCTCCATCCGTGCTGACCTTTGTGTATTCCACACGGACCGTATGGTACTTCGTCTGGACCCTACGTTTCTGCCTAAGGTCAATTCCACCTTCCACCGCATGCAGGAACTGGTCCTGCCCAACTTTTGCCCTCGTCCGGCTCATAGGCTTGAATGGCGGTGGCATACTCTAGATGTCTGACAGGCGCTGCGTATCTACATCAAGCGAACTGCAGACCTCCGTAAAACAGAATCTCTCTTTGTTTCTTTCCTGCCAGTTTCCTTGGGTGGTAAGGTGTCATCATCGACTATTGGACGATGGATCCGTCAAACGATTGCTAAGGCCTACGAGTTACGCTCCCTTCCGAGACCTCCTTGACTGACTACTCACTCTACCCGCAGCGCTGCAACTTCGGCGGCCTGGGCCACTCAGGCCTCTTTACTCGAAATTTACAGGGCGGCTACATGGACTTCGCCTTCTCCGTTCATCCAACACTATAAACTGGACAAATTTGCGTCGGCGGATGCCGCCTTTGGTCATCGCGTGCTGCAGCAGGTTCTTCAAGGGGAGGGTGTTTCAGACCAGCCTGGTCCCTCCCAATTGTAGGGACAGTGAACTTTGGTATGTCCCATCCTGGCTGCTGTCTCCACCCACAATGGAGAAGGGGCATTGGTCCTACCTGAGACGCACCTTCTCGTTGGGTGGAGACAGCAGCTAGACCCTCCCTTTACCAGTCTGGTCTCTATCTCTGGTCTTTCTTTTCTCACTTATTGGTGTCCCACACGCCAAGCCTGTCTTCTAGTCTTCGCCAAAAGCTGGGTCTGCCCAGTAACAAGGGCGGGACTTAACAACTTTGACGGGCTCAGTCTATCAGCTTACCAGACGGGCACAACCCATCCTGGCTGCTGTCTCCACCCAACGAGAAAGTGCGCCTCAGGTAGGACCAATGCCCCATCTCAGTTGCATCAGAGGCCTCTTCTCTTCATTTGAGTAGCCCCCTAGGTTTCTACTTCATAATCTCACCTTAATAATACTTCTGGATTCACAATTACATATTGAATTCAAACCAGAGTTGTTCCTATTGGGTATCTTACCTGACAAAATTAAAAAGGAATATATTTATTTGATTATACATGTAATAAATTAGAGAAAATACCTTTGGAAGATGAAGTAATAAAAAAAAATTTAGATTGTGCAGAAATGAACCAATTAACTTTGTTGATTAAAGATATGGAAGAATCAGAATACTTTAGAATATGGAATTATTTTTATTGTTGGTTGGAAAAGAGATATAAATGATTAATTTTATAACTATGTGTAAAAATTTGATGGCAAGAACATGGTTATAGGACTGAACTTTTATAGTGGTTTGGATGACGATTAAGATAGAAGAAACTGTTGGAACAAGAAGAATAAAAAGAACTGAAGAAGTCAACACCGAAATGTCACAGGGGAGGGATGATTGATGTATTAAATGTTTGTTTGTCTTAAAAAATAAAAAACTTTAAAATAATACTTCTGGATGAGAGATAATTCAGCGGATTATATACTTATGCCATTTTATTTCTTGTTAAAAATATGTTCGTTCTTCATTTTTCAAGGAATAGTATTTCCTAGAGGGACATCTCAGTTTGAAAGTTTCCATTACTGTGCCAAAATTACAGATTAATCTAATTTAAAGAAGTTACCTCAGTCACTCCTGGCTGCACTCTAAAGAAAACCAATGTCTCGCTGCAGTTTGAAATGTAAAGCCTCATTATTCTTTTCAATAATGAGAGGCAAACCTCATTTAGCCGCTCATTACTAGGATAAGTACACTAATAAGGGCATATTTCAGTCTATTCTTAAAATCCAAATATAATACGTCAGAAGCCTAACATTAGTTATTGATTTAAGATTCTTGCATTTATAGGTATGAAATAGATATGCTTGTTTAATTGTGGAAATTCAGGCAATGAGTAGTTTGTTCAAATGCAGTTTTAGTCAGAAGGAAATTCTATTCTGTTGACTCCTGGGGGGATTAATCTACATACGTTTATATACCTTGAGTTATGATTCTATTTTGGAACTGTAAATCTACACTGAAGAGTGTGGTTCCAAAATAATAACATTGGCATTATGGACTATGTGCAGTAGTGGGATTCAGCCAGTTTGCACCACTTCGGGAGAACAGCATTTCTTATAAAATTAACATTTTTTAGTCTTCCAAGTCTTAGTTACATTTTAGACATTTACTTGGTTAAAGATTTTTTCAATTAAAATAGGACAATTAACAACATTAATTTGTCACTGAAAGTTTAGCATGCAGCATATTTTGAATTTTAATGTATTATATCTGGAATAAATAATAACAAAGCAGAATATAAGAAATGGAACTGGAGAAGATAACAAACTACAATATTTCTATCTGCAAATAAAAATAGAATGACTGTGGCAAAAGAAAGAAAAGGTAAAATAGATGCCTTGGGTGCAATCCCAAAAGAACTTGAGCATATTTGAACACCATTGCCATTGACAAATTCACAATCAGTCAATTGCAAAGGGCAGCTTTTCTCAGAACAGCTTACATCTTGCAACGATATCTCTAACACCATCAAACATCAACATCTGCCTATCCCACGTTCTTGGGAGATGGATAAAAATGCCAAATCCAGTCTGAACATTTGACTGACTGTGCAACAAACCAAAATAATATATATTAAATTTACATCCTCTCTGGCTCCCAATGACTCTGGGTAGTTTACAAAATTTTAAAACATTTAAAACAAAGAAATCTCTCTCCCTCCCTTTCTCTCTCTCCCCCCCCCCTCTCTCTCTCACACACACACACACGAAATAAAGATGACAGAGAAAAAAAAATCCACATGAGTACAAAAATAAAAGAAGGCCCCTCAATCATCCTCGCTAAAGGCGTGGGCAAAAAACCATTTCTCCAGGACTCTTTGAAATACCAGCAGGATAGAAGAATATATACTACTTTTGTTAGGTTCAGCTTGCAGCGTACTTCTAACTTGTTGGTCAGGCAATATCTGTTTCTTTAAGAAACAACTGAGCCACGTAATCAGGGTTTGCTGAACCCTGTAATTAGGCTACAGTGCATAAATAAGCAGCACAGAGAAGCGTTCCTTCTTCCTGCTTCTTCCGGATTGATACCTGATTGTATCCTGTTGCTTACTGCGTCTGTTATATGGTACTGTATACCAAGAGTTACTAAAGTCTGTTTGCTTTGGTAAGGGAAGATACTTACTGGACTGATATTACTGTTTATGACCTTGGACTGTTTTACTTACATCGAGACTGCTTGTTATCTATAAAAGTATTTTTTCTCACACGAGCTGGACGTTTATCTCCTTCCCTGTGTGTTTCTGCTCTGCTCGTTGCACAAGCAACAAATACTTTTTACACACCCCCTAACATTGGTTATGGGCCCAGAACGTTCCAGGGCTCTTTAATTTGTTTTTGTGGAAGTGAGAAGTGCAGGCAGTGGGTGTAGTAGTCAAGATGATGGCTTTTGAGCAAGGTACAAGTTATTCTACTATAACCCGGTTGGATGGAACAAACTATGTTACCTGGTCCACAAAATGCTGTCTACTTTTGCGAAAAGAAGGACTGTGGGACATGGTTAATAATCCACCGGACATAACTGCATTGAATGCTGCTGACGAAGAAGATGCCAAAAAGATAGCGAAGTTTCACAGGGACAACGAGCGTGCTTTATGCATCATTGGCCTGACACTGGGAGACCAGCAACTTGTCCATTTCCGGGGCGAAGAGTCTGCTGCGAGGTGTTGGTCAAAGCTAAAGAAGCTCTACGTTCGTGACTCTGTGGGTGTCCATATCTACCTGACACGGAAATTATTTCGTTTACATCTTCAGAAAGGAGGAGACATGATGGCTCACCTGGACTCCATGACAGGGCTTTTCCAGGAGCTACATGAGAAAGACCTTGTGTTTACTGAACTGCAGCAAGTTTATATTATTCTTTCATCATTGGATGACAGTTATGACTCTTTTGTTTCATCATTAGAAGTATTGTCTAGAGATGAACTAACATTGGCCAGTATAACTGGTAGGTTACTGGATGAGGCCAAACGTAGGCAAGAACGAGACCAGTTAAGGATGCAACAGCAACTAAAAGTGGAAGCTGTATATGAGAATGTCAATATTGTTAAACGCTGTTATGCATGTGGGGCTAAGGGGCACATTGCAAAATATTGTAATAATAATAAAGTGTCTGCTAGAAACTCTGCTAAACCCAGGAAAGGGTGTAATTTAGCAACCAGTTCATCTAATAATATAAAAGATGATTGGTGGGTGATTGATAGTGGTGCCTCTCAATCCATAACAAAAAACAGAAAACTGTTTCTAAATATGAAGAAAAGTACTAAAAAGGTCAAATTAGCTAATGGCTGGAATGTGACTGTAGCTGGGGAGGGACTTGTTCAATGTTCTATCAGTAAGCACCCTTTACCCATGCTTTATATCCCTAGTTTGAAATATAACCTTTTATCTGTAAAGTCATTACTACATTCTGGGTTTACAGTAACTTTTAAAAATAACAAATGTTTGCTGGAATGTGAAGGCACTGTAGTTACTGCAGAATTAGAAAACGACTTATTTGTCATTAGGGATAAGTCATTACTGTTAGTTCAGTCAAAAGCTAAATTTGGAAATGTAAAGCCTCATGATGAATGCGTACATTTACTACATAGAAGGCTTGGTCATCTGAATTTCAGGTTGTTGAATTCGACTGTTAAGCAGTCTAAAGGCATAAAATTAAGGGCTTGCAGCAAATACCTGAACTGTAATACTTGTAACCAGCATAAAAGTAAAGTTACACCTGCAAACCGCTGCAATGGGTTTAAAACAACTAAACCTTTGGAGGTAGTCTTTTTAGACTTAATAGGGCCAAAGAAACCCAGTTTAGGGGGAGCATGCTATATTTTGAGTATAGTTGATCACTTTACCAGATATGGTTTTTGCTACCTTATGAAGTCCAAAAGTGATACGTTCCAATGTATCACAAATTGGCTTCGTTTTGTTGAAAGGAAGCAGAGGTTTAAGGTGAAATGCATTGTTACTGACAATGGAACTGAGTTTACTAACCATCAGTTGGCTAAGTTTTTGAAGGATGCTGGGATACAGCATAAACGTTCTGCTCCTTTTTGGCCAGAACATAATGCATATATTGAACGAAGAGGCCAGACCCTACAAGCTATGACTAGGACTATGCTGGCTGATGCTTGTTTACCTGATAAATTGTGGGGAGAAGCAATACTATGTGCCAATCATATTTTAAATAATGTGGTGCACTCCTCTACAGGAAAAATTCCTTTTACTTTATGGCACGGGAGGAAGCCTGATTTAAGTTATATACATACTTTTGGTGCACCAGCCTGGGTGCATATACCAGTTAGTCAGAGAAGGAAGGACCAACAGAGAGCAAAGAAAATGATTTTTGTTGGCTATGAGGCTAACCATAGGTCCTATAGGTTCTGGGAAAAAGGAACAACAAAAGTTTTGTGTAGCACTAGTGCTAAATTCCTAGAACATGAAGGCTGGGACAGGTTAGAAAAAGCAGACTATGGTTTTACAGATGTGGATGTTAAGATGGACCATATTCCTGACGGTAGTTCATCTGAGATGGATGATAAACCATCTATTAAGGTTGAAGAACAGGAACAGGAATTAGGGTTAGGGGAGGATGAACCCAATATACCTGATGTTAGTCCTGTTATGCCTAGACGATCTTCCAGGGACCGGCATCCACCAGATCGCTATAAAGCCACAGTGGTTTGCCAAGTAGATATCGAACCATCCAGTTATCATGATATAAACTTATATCCAGAAAAGGAGCAAAAAGCCTGGCAAGAGGCAATGGATAGAGAAATTGATTCTTTGAAGAGGCTTGGTGTCTATGAAGTTGTAAGAATACCACCATATGAGAAACTTATAGGCTGTAGGTGGGTCTATAAGGTAAAGAAAAGTATAGATGGGGTAGTAACCCATAAAGCTCGGCTTGTTGCACAAGGGTTCTCACAGACAGATAGAGACTATGATGAGGTTTTTGCTCCAAGTCTACGAGCGAGCACTTTGAGAACGATGCTTGTTTGGGCAGCTAGAAATAAATGCTCTATTACTCATTTAGATGTCGAGACAGCTTACTTGAACGCTCCGTTAAGGCATACAATATATATGAAGAAACCTCCTGGTTATGATACACAGGATAGAACTGAGTGTTGGAGGCTACAAAAAAGCCTATATGGTTTAAGGCAATCAGGTTACGAGTGGAACCAATGTATAGTGCAGGAATTACATAACATTGGGTTCTATGAGGGCGTAGCAGATAAATGTCTGTTTAAAAAAGAACAGGATGGATGTGTTTCATTCTTGTTACTCTTTACAGACGACATTGCCATAATTACCAGAACTGACGCTGAGGCCAGAGAGATTATCAGTCAGTTGCAAACAAAATTTAAACTTAGAAATCTAGGACATATACGGCATTATCTAGGGCTGGATATCCTGAAAACATCTAGAGGATTTAAAATTTCACAGTCTAATAAGATCTGCAAATTGTTGACAAAATATGGGATGGAATTATGTAAACCTGCCAAGACTCCTATGACACAAGAATTCCAACAGGATAGTTTGCAGAGTCCACAGTTCAGTAAAGAACTGTATCAATCATTAATAGGTAGTTTGTCGTATTTGAGCAACTGGACACGGCCTGATATAGCTTTTAGTGTTAATCAACTAGCACAATATAGTTCAGAGCCTACTGATAGGCATTGGCAGGCTGCTAAACGTGTTCTTAGGTATCTTAAAAGAACATTGCATTTTGCTATGTATTTAGAACCTGATGCCAATATGATATTAAAGGCATATGCTGATGCCAGTTTTGCCAGAAAATCTACGTCTGGAATAGCAATCATGTTGGATAACTGCCTGATTGGATGGAAATCAATTCGCCAGAAACACATAAGTTTGTCTACCATGGAAGCGGAGTTTTCTTGTCTATCACTTACATGTACTGAACTGATTTATTATAAACAGTTGATGGAAGATATTGGATTCAAAATGGATTATCCTATTACGGTTTATGAGGATAACCAGGCAGCCATTAAAATGGCAACGAATCTTGCTGTAAAGACAAGGACTAAATACACTGATATACGTTATCTGAATGTTCGGCAATGTGTTAAGGATAACATGATTACATTGGAATATTGCGCATCAGAGGACAATATTGCCGATAGTTTTACCAAAGCGCAAGGTGCTATTAAACACACCAATTGTTGTGAAAGATTTGGATTAAGAATCTGAAATGTAACTGATACCACTGTACAATGTATGATTTGGATGTGTATTTTTGTTTCTGTATCGATTGTGTATATTGTCCTGCCCAATGGGGAGAATGTTAGGTTCAGCTTGCAGCGTACTTCTAACTTGTTGGTCAGGCAATATCTGTTTCTTTAAGAAACAACTGAGCCACGTAATCAGGGTTTGCTGAACCCTGTAATTAGGCTACAGTGCATAAATAAGCAGCACAGAGAAGCGTTCCTTCTTCCTGCTTCTTCCGGATTGATACCTGATTGTATCCTGTTGCTTACTGCGTCTGTTATATGGTACTGTATACCAAGAGTTACTAAAGTCTGTTTGCTTTGGTAAGGGAAGATACTTACTGGACTGATATTACTGTTTATGACCTTGGACTGTTTTACTTACATCGAGACTGCTTGTTATCTATAAAAGTATTTTTTCTCACACGAGCTGGACGTTTATCTCCTTCCCTGTGTGTTTCTGCTCTGCTCGTTGCACAAGCAACAAATACTTTTTACACACCCCCTAACAACTTTATATATTAATTATCGTACAAAACAATCATAACTATTCAAAAATATTTGTTTGGCTGAAATTAAGCATCAAATGTTAACTATTCATCTATTGTGGAATAGTATATAGCACCAAAATTAGATGGGTTATTGGAAAATCTTTCCTCTGAAAAAGAAAACTGTACAAGAATCCTTCTCTGTTGCTGGTTATGAAAACTTGATATTTTTGATTCTAGGTCATCTACTGAATTCAATGGATTCAGGACTGACTAATCTAAATACTTCTTTATACAACAGAGTGAAACAGTGACATCTAATTGAAATATCCTGGCTGAGTGTGTTCCTGGCAAGGAGTGAAACACGGTGCTAAAGCAAAGTATGCTTACCTCACACATCCTTATTTTTTCCAGTGGTGCTTTTCTGTTGTTATATCCAAACCTGGTAGGGAGCATAAGGATAAATAATAGTAAAGTAGACTCATAATAATGCCATTCAAATGCAGTATTGTATAATCATAATTATAATTCAAATAAGGCCCATGATTAAATACATAAAATAGCTACAGCTATACTCTCCATCCCTTAAGAGTTATGAGGCTAAAAGCTTTTATACATTAAAAAACTATCAGCAGCAGAGTAAAGGTTAAATACTAAGAAGGTAATTGAAATTAAGGTATCCAATTTCTTATTCAAAAGAAATGTGACGAAATGTGAAAAATAGGGAAGATAAACAGGGTTTAAAATAAATGATTATTAGTTGCAATGTTTTTTGATGTCTTGCTTTGCCAGTAAGTTTCCAGAATTGCACAAACTTTGTCCAATAATGAGATAATGAATACCCTCCCCCACTTTCACCTCCCTATTTCAAGTGATGAGATGGTCTTCATGCTTATCAGCACAGTTGTTTGCTATAGGAGGCCTAGCTGTACATCTAATTGATTGTGGCTCAAATGACAGTGATCTCATGTAGACAGTTGGCTTGTGAAGATGGAAGCTGTCATTCACTTGAAGCACTTATTCAAAACCATACTTGCCTATAATACGCAAATATAAATAGTTATTAAAATATGACCACCTGTCAAAATATGACAGATATTGAACATATAAAATTTGTGTAACAAAGTGGATGCAAAATGTCAGAGAAATAATCACAATACAACAATAGGAAAAGCTTTGGGGGGGGGAGTAATATTTAGTAGTTATCTAATTTGTAGAATATGTAGCAATGGCAAAACTGACAGTATAATAATAATAAATTTAAGCAAGGATGCCTCCCATATATACATAACCATTACACAATAGGACAACTTTAGACATGGAATACAGTATGATTTTTAAAAATAAAGATATGAGAGTAATCCAAAATTAGATGAAATGATTTAAATAGATACCAGCAATATTATTTAATGTATGGTATAAACATCTGTGGTCAGCAGTTGGGCAAATAAGCAGAAGGGAAAGGAAGAATGTGCTACCAGAAAGTTTTCCCATAATTTTTCTATCAATGCTTAGTAGTTGCTTTTCTTTGTAATATTCAAAGAATATTCAGCTTTTTTTCCCTATAAATGTGATATTTGTGATTCACTGTATACCTTATTTCCTTTATATTTTGTTATTCTAACATAAAAACATGTGAAGATGTCCGGGGAGAGGGGAAGGGGGAGAGAGAGTGCGAGATTGTCACTTCACTTAGTTCTTCAGTAGGATTAAAGAATCTGTTTATTGCTTCACCCAACTTGGATTGAACAGGCATGATTATCTCTGAAGAGAGGCCACTTAAATGGCTGGTTCCAAACAGCAGCATCTAGAGAGGTTGTGTTCTGCTGAATCTTTTTTATGCTGGAAACTGAATCAAAACATGTTGTAAAGATAACTGAGGAAACTTCGAGTTTATAATTAGTTCTCAAACTTGTAGAACTTTGAAGAAAAGATAAAAGGAAAACACTGCTATCTGTCTTTTGCCTTCACTTCTTGTAAATATCTTGCCTGCTTATGAAGCTAACCTTGAAATCTGGTGAAGAAAATATTCTGTAGTTTATTCAAATGTTTATTCAACATTACTATTTGGTACTTTTTTGTACAAGTCAGAATGAAATGTGAGACTAGAATGCTAAATAAATTGGTAGGTATTTATTAAAAAAAATTATATACTGATTTTTGGTATACTATATACATTTACCTTAAGTAAATTGAAATTGATTTAAGTTCTTAGACATCTATGACAGGATTGATTCTATTTCTTTTAGCTGATATTTAAACCATAATGTTTGATTTTGAATTATTTATGTATTAATATCTCTTAACATAAATAAATCTTTCCTTCAACAATAACAATGAAATATGTTTCCAATGTTCAGAACATTGAAATTAAAGTTTTTCCTTGACACATAAGATTAATCTTTCATACGTCATGTTTTATTGCTTGCTGCTCTGTTCCATTGCATCATTTCTCATTTTTATGGCAGTGGGTTAATTGCAAAACATATCAGTAATAAAAAAGAGTTGTCTTCTATTGCTTTGTAAAGAATTTATTTTTTAAAAAATAGGCTTCATTAAACCAAAAAAAAAAAAAAAAATCCCCTCACAAACATTTTCATTTCATCTGGTTCCTATTGTAAAGAAAATAGAGTGCAATTGTATAGCAAATTAAGAACTTTTAGCTGCTGCAAAAAAAGAGAAAATTCAAAAAGGTTTCATCTTCAGTTATATAAATGCCTTAATGGGAAGGGAAAAAAAACACACACATGTACATGCACACACTGCTTTTAGTTTATTCCTATTTTTAACTCTTTTTCTGAGTTTTGAATAATATTGCTTTTCTAAGATAAGAGAAAGCATGTTTGATATGAGTGGGTGTATGTATTTGTCTAAAAATTCATTCAAGCACTGAGTTTTAATTAAAATCTTTGTCCTTAGAAATTATGAGATGCAGTTTATAGACTATTCCGGAAATCCTTCCAAACTTGGATGACTTGAATAATCACACACACATTCACATTTATAGGGAAAAAAAGCTGAAAAGCAGGATAGCAAGAGTGTCTAACATTTGACAAACATGATGAATGGGCTGAAACATGAGCTGAGATTAATTCAGAAGGTGTAGAGGAGTAATGCTCATAAAGATTCTGAAAAAAGAAAAAAAAAATGATATTTTGAAACTTTTGCCATGGAGCTAGGAGTTATCTGTTGATTGTTTCTAGGAAGCCATCAATGTTAAGTGCAATGAGACATCTTTAATCTTGTTTTGAATCATGTTCATGTAATGCTGATACTTTGTGGAATGAATGTCATAGATTATTTTTACTTTTCTTGTTCAATAAAAAAACATTAGAACTGATGTCAGATATATGGTGGGGATTCCAAACAGTTGAACAATATTCTGAGATTGTTCTAGCATACATTTTATAAGCTCTAATTAGCAATACAATGTTTCCAGAAAAAAAACTGCGCAAAATTAAATGTACAACTCTTAATGCTTTTTTAGCAATGCTGTTACAGTGAACTTTGGAGCATAGGTCGCCAGAGATAAGTATATCTAGGTCCTTGACAAAGTGAGGGTCATCTGCTAGATCAATGCCACCTAGCTTATACCTGACATTCTGATTACGTTTACCGGTATGTAAGACAGAGCATTTATTAATCAAAATTTGAAGTTGACCATTCAGACACATAGTCAAAATCATTTTGCAAACAACAGAATTATCTGTAGTATTGAATAATTTTATTGTAGTAAAATTACCTGGAGTATTGAATAATCATCAGCAAAAAGGATGCAATTGCTTTTAAGTTGATGACATAAATCTTTGATATAGAGCAAGAAAAGTGTTTGACTAAAACGCTGCCTTGCGGAACACCACTGTTAACTGATGCAGGATAGACAGCGAGTTCCAGGGGTGAAATGCTTCCAGTTTGGACCAGATCGCTTGATCTGGTAGCGATGGCGGCAGGTGGTTCAGAGAACCGGTAGCAAAAATCCCTGCCCCACACCATGCCCAGCTGAGCCACACAATCATCAGAGGCTTTTTTTTATTTTTAAAAGCATTTTTTCTACAACCTCTTCAGATGAAAAAATGCTTTTAAAAGTTTTTAAAAAAGCCTCTGATGATCGTGTGGCTCAGCTGGGATTGTCAGAGGCTTTTAAAAGCAATTTTTCTACAACCTCTTTGGCCGAACCGGTTGTAGAAAAAATGCTTTTAAAAGCCTCTGACTATCCCAGCTGAGTTGCCTGATTGTCAGAGGCTTTTAAAAGCATTATTTTTACAACCTCTTGGGCCGAAGAGGTTGTAGAAAAAATGTTTTTAAAAGAAAAAAAAAGCCTCTGACAATTATGCAACTCAGCTGGGATCATCAGAGGCTTTTAAAAGAAAAAGCCTCTGCCAAAAAAAAGCCGACTTTTTTTGTAGAAAAAAGTAAAAAAAAAAAAATATTAATGAGGGCAGGAATATTATCTGCCGGGATAGACGTGTTTATATGTTTAGTGTTATGAATGGGAGAGGGAGGGAGGGGAATATATGGTTTTTGTTTTTATGTATAATCAATGTTTTTGTCTTTTAACTTGGAAAAATTAATAAAATTTTTTTTTTTTTTAAAAAGTAAAAAAATATTGGCCACGCCCACCCAGACTTTGGAGCGCATGCGCTAAAATAAGCCTCTCCCCGAAAATAAGCCCTCCCTGAAAATATTTAAACACAGAACTGGAAATCAGGTAAAATGGCAAGAGGAGCCCCATCTTGCTCCACGCACCCCAAAATAATAAGACCTTCCCGAAAATAAGGACAAGCACTTATTTTGGGATTCAAAAAAATATAAGAGAGGGTCTTATTTTCGGGGAAACACGGTATTGTTTTGCTACATCATGTAATTCCGTTCATGTGCTTGTAGTTTTGACTTTTTCAGTTTTCATTTTTATTTTTTTTCCCATGCATTCCTTTCTCCCTCACAAAATTTGGTTTTTAATTGATGAAAGAACATTTCCATATTTCATTTATGGAAAAGGCTTTGATGTTTTTAACTTTCCTTATGTAGCATTTTTAAAATTTTATTTTAGCAACATTTGAATGTGTTGCATTTGGATTTTAAAATGTTATATTTGTGGACTTAGACTTGCTTGCGGAAACCCATGCCAATGTTGGGGTTTGGGTGTGATAGATTGCAGTGTCATATGTCTTTTGTTTTAGAATATCAAGAGATGCTTTTATTTCTTTTTTCCAGACCCAATTATAACCATGCTCAAACCTGACCTTTCTTTTATGCTGAGCTCCTTTTTATGTAATTCATATATAGATTGAAGTCTGCTGTACTGCAGAGCTAATTTTGTTTCAAACAGACTGCTTTCAGCTATTTGGAGAAAGAAACATCATTCTAACAAAAGGTTATAAATATATCTCATGAGCAAGTGTAAAACTGTAATGTCTACTTTTCATATAATAAGTCTTCTTAAACAAGTATGGTATATAAGTACCCTGTTTCCCCTAAAATAAGACATCCCCTGATAATAAGCCCAATTGGGCTTTTGAGCGTATATGCTGAAATAAACCTCCCCCCAAATAAGCCCTACCCGAAAATATTTAACTGCAAGCGCAGCCGGTCCCCGCCATTTCCTCTAGCTAGGGAGACAGAGCTAGAACTCAGGTAAGATGGCAAGAGGAACCCCGTCTTGCTCCACGCGTGCCAAAATAATAAGACATCCCTGAACATAAGGCCAAGCACTTATTTCGGGGTTCAAAAATATATATAAGACAGGGTCTTATTTTCAGGGAAACACGGTATTTCACGCCTTTAAATACCTGCTTTTTTTTGTCAGCTAACCACGTATAATAACATGGTGTTATTATTGTTATTAGTATTATTATTGTATGTTTTATTTTTACATTGGTTCCCTTCCAAAGAAGGGCAAACAGGTGTTCAAAAAAGAAGAGTAAAACCTATCTTCAATAAAACAATATATAATCATTTGGATGCATTATCAAATATTTAGCACTACTTTGCATAACATTTAGAAAAAAACAAGTAAGCATAAGCTCTACAATATGTTGGCAAATGAGAGGTATTAAAATTATATATAAAAGTTTCAGACTTGACCAGTTTATATTAATCCAATATATCAACTTTAGCTTAATATTTTTATGGTCTGTTTTACCACTAAGAAACTTAACACATTTAAAAATTATCTGACATAAATGAAAATAAAACATTTATCAAAGTGTTTTTTATTGTGAATGAGAGTGTACAAAAAATTCATAATGAAACTATTTGATTGTATTTATTGCTAAATTACTGGTATGCTTCCATATGATTGCATAATATTCATCAACTGCTTGACTTTGGGCTAGTCAGTCTCTCTCAGTCCTAGGAAGAAGACAATCCACTTCCAAAATATATTGCCACGAAATCTACATGGACTGTCTATGTAGTCTTCTGGAGTCTTGATTTAAAGCCACCAACCAAAAAATACTGTATATCATATCTTCAAGATTGATTCTTTTCCCTGGATGCAGTTGAGTGCTGTAATCTTGGCCTAGGGTCTGCAGGGTATTTGGTTTCTAGGCCAGCTGGCAGTTCTGGATTAGAAACTCCCAACTATTGGATGGATGTAATACTTTGAAGTTTTGCATAAAACATCATTTTCTTCATATTTCACTTGTAAATGTGCACACATTCTTTTTTTTTAAATAACTGTTGAGAGTTTTATTAGACAACAGAACAACTTTGTCCTCGGACCTATTTGTGTTTTTCCATTCACACCCCATTTTACTTGACTTTCCAAAGTATTTGGGTATATATCGGTTTTTTTTAAACAAAAGGGTGCGGGAGGGAAGAAGGGAATAGATTTAGTAAATTCAAAAGTTTGCTTAGTTATTATTTTTTCTTTTAGAGGAAAAATAATTTGAGAATAGATCACTGGTGGACCACCTAACCAATTCAGTTGGAAATCGAAAAACGGTTCACAAGTTCATGAACAAACTGTCAGCTGAACTCTGTAACTTGAGAGTCAACCATGTGTCTGTAGAGACATTTATCTACTTGGCACCCAGTAAGAAAGTGTTTAGAAATCTTTAAGCTGCCTTATCTTTCAGCAAGATCACATTCCTCTTTGCTGGATTGTGATTGGCCTAAAATCACAATCCAATGGATTGTGGAATAAAATAATTCTTTTTATGACTGAAACTGGAAGCGTTGTGACGAGATCGGCTGGAAAAATAGCAGGCTCTGATGAGCTCCGCGAAAATCCAGCCAGACAAACTGTGGTCGGGGGGTCTTCAGACCAGAACCGTAGGGAGAAGGTGGTAAAAGAGAACTTAAATGAGGAGCAAGAAAATAATAGTGAAGGAAAATGAATTGAATGCAAAAAGCAGTTAGATGAATTCACTGGAGTTTACAGTGGCAAAAAAAGAGTGGATGGGGGGAACATCCCCCTAAAAAGAATCAATCAAAGGTAAAGAGGGAAAAGGTTTAGGAGAAAGCTTGGGGAGAACTACTCAAATAATATATCTAAAAGTGAGAAAAAAGGATTCAAAAGAAAAGATATAATAAATATAAAAAGAAAAAAGAAAAAGAAATAGTTAAGAGAATGGGAAAAAAGGAGAAAACTATCAAGAAGTGGAATTTTGGAGAGACCAAGAGAAAATGGTTAAAGAAGGGAAGATTAGTGGAAAGGAGAAAGAGAAATAAGGTACATACTAGTAGATTTAAGGGAACTGTATTAATATTATTGATTGCGGATGGTCAACTAAGTTAAAGGGTTTTAATGTAAGATTTGAATATGATGATGTATATTGCTTATGGTATAACAGAATAGCAGATGAAATGTGAAATGGCAATTTGGTTTAATTTTGAAGACAATTTAAATTACGAGACAAAGTTGAAATGTTAAAAAGTGGGATGGCAATTTTGAGAAATATATTTTATAATGGAAAATAAGATAATTGATGTTAATGTAAGAGATTAGGAATTAAGGGCAGATAGTGTTACTGTTTATGTATTAAGAAGAAATTAAGATAAGATAATTATGGAAAAAGAATATTATGGCTGAAATTGGAAACATGTAAAATGGATTTGGGGAAAAAAAGAATAATATGGCAGAAGCTGAAATAACAAGATATGGTGAAAAATGATTAATTTGTGATAAAGAATTATATAAAAGAGATGAATATGGAAAAAATGGGAAGACTGGAATAGATTATAAAGATTAATATATATCAGATGTATAAGATGTGACCGGTCAACACTCTGTTCATAAAATATGTATGATAAAAGAAAAATTCTAATAAAACTCATTTATTAAAAAAAAACTTTTTACTAATGTCAAAAATCTAGATCAACAATACAACAAACTTCTATTAGAATCCTCATAATTTACAATTTATTGGAGGATTCCTTGGCATCAGTTAAACAATCCTAAGGCAGGGAATTTGAGAAGCATAATTTATCCTCATTACTTGTCTTAGTCACATGCAACTATTACAATGCACAGCTGTCAGCATTCATTGTTATTGAATTCTGTGAAACAGCTCATGGAGAAAAATTTTGCATTGCATTTGCAAAAATACGGAGATTTTTCTCTAAAGTCACATTTGTGTGATCTGCTATCTATTTGCATCAGCATACCACCAACATGATGGACTCTATTTCTTGCTGTTAATATCTGAGAACTAGTGTAGCTGGGCACATGTTTATATGTATTTGAATGTCTGCAGCTCCTTCCTTCCTCCCTCCCTCTCCCTCCCTCCCTCCCCTTCTCAATGTGCTGAAATTAATTTGTTGAGTAGATTTGTGTCTTACCGACCAGAAATGATTTAATAAAACCAATGTGCTAAGTTGCTTCCAAGGCTGCCAACATGTTGTCAGTTATACCTGCTTGAGTCTTAGAGAACCATATTACAACACAATATGAATTTTTGACTACAGACTCCACTTGTGATGAATGTCCTTAACTTGAAAATAAATGGCTTTTTCTTTGTTCTATTTAAAATGATTAGCCATGTATAGAAGCAGAGCTTTGTATTTCACATAGAAAATGAAATATATTTACCTCTTTCCAAATTTGCAGTTATCAGGATTTCACTCTTAAAATTGGAAAGCATGGAAAGCAAGAAGATTAGCAGAACAATTTTTTAATTTCCGTTCCATATGAAAAACATGATGCCATGTATAATATTGAAATGTACTTATAAATCTATTCCTGTTTTACAGCATTGTGATGAGAGATGAGTATTCATTAGAAATGAGGATTGGGTATCTCTGAATCTCTGAAGTGTGCGATTACATGTCATGTAAACAAATGTGTTTTTTGAAACTTGAGTCTGCAATATGTGTATATAATGCAACTATGCTTTGAAATACAGGAAGTTATTGAAAGAAATGGTAACATACACATGGAATATTGGATTGTGCTATTTCACAAGTTCTGCAAGAACTGTGATATTTATTGACCTAGTTTGTACAGTATATTAAACAATGTTTTGCTCAACCATGTTTTGTTGAAAGTAGTTGGTTAAGCTAAAACAACAAATTATTCCATAATGCAGTTTGTTGGTATTAGCATGCTGTGTGAACCTGTATGTTGCATTCAGTAATATTTATTCACAAGTTAGTGAACATTGGATTGTGGTTTATACTCGCATAACTTGGAGTTGAAAATGACTTCTAAGAAATGTATATGGAATTGTTCTGGGTAATATCCAATATCTTGTTTTGAAAACTTTTAATATACTAACAGATTGGGCACAATATCTTGTTTTAGATTGGTTAATTGGTGGGATTAGCAATCTCCTTGACTGATTAAAGATGGATTATGCATTCCCTGATGAAAAATGTAGGGGGAGGCAGATTTAGGCTGCTTAGAAAGGGCAACTTTTATTACATACTTTTACCCTTAATGTTTTTAAAAGGTTCAATACCCAAGAGTGAAAAGACTGGGACTACATATAATGTCAGGATCTATCATGGGAGAAATGTGGCAGAATTTGGGAAATTGCACCAAAATGTCTTCTTAGGTTCTTATCTGTGGTTGAAAGGCTTTCTTAAAAGTACACATGTCAGGGAGATTCCTAGATTTCTGCCTAAAGCAGTATTTCCTTAGGGTTTATTGGATTGAATATAATATAGTTGGAGGACAGTAGTTGGGAAAGGATGATCTAAAATGCAATCTCATCATTAAGTTTCTTGAAATTCTAAGAATTATCTCTCAACCTCTTCTCAATCTTTGTTGTGACCTAGGCTTCCTGAGTCATTAAAACACACGAGTAGTCCCAAAAACCTCTTTTATTGCAACAGCTGTGAATTATATTCATTCACAGCTGAGTCCCAATTAGTTGCAAAAAGTCCTTCGGAAGAAGTCCTTCGGGAGAAGTCCTTCAGGATAATCACCAACCTTTATCTCCTTGATACTCTGCCAAAGACCTTGGCAAAGCCACACGGATTCCAAAATCAAACAGAGATGCTGACTGGGAACAGAATTAACAACATTGCTTTCCTGCAAAGTGCCCACATGCCTTTGCTCTTCTTTTAAGCCTTATGGCAGGGGCCAATCATCTCCAGACCTTACTCCCGAGTTGTCCCTTTTGTTTTAACTGTTCGTGCCTTCTGGCAGCTCTGCGCATGCGCGCACTAGAAACAGGCTCTTCCTGTTCCTCTGCCTCTCTGCTGTCTGACTCTGGAGGCTCCGGAGTCTGCACATCATTCCCAGATGGCCCCATCTCTGTCTCCGACACAGAGCCCTTGTCTGGGCCTTCCCCTGACTCCAGGACTGGCCCATGTTCCTCCCCAGCCTCCTCACTGTCCAACTCTGCTGCCAGTTCCACAGGCTGCTGGCGGACCATGACAATCTTGTCCCGTCTACCCTTTTTAAAGCTAATAAAGATTTCACCTGAAAATATTGGATTTGTTTTAATTCAAATTGTTATGTGTAATTTATTTATTTGTATTTATATATTTATGTCCCACCTTTAATATTTTTATAAATAAGGCAATTAACATATCCAACACTTCTTCATCCTATTTTTCCCACAACAACACTATAAAGTGAGTTAGGCTAAGAGCTAAGGACTGGCCCAAGGTCACAAAACACAATTGAATAAATAAAATTCCTTTGTAATGAATTTCCTTATTGAAATAAATCATCTATATTTCTTTCCTTGTACTAGGAAGAAGAATATGCTACATTTGGAGATAGGTACCAGTTGATATTTGTCAACTAATAAAACAGTTCAGTTTTCCTCACTGTAGTCATGTATTGTATGCTCAACAGCAATTAAAAATAAATAAATGTTCAGATGTTGCATGTAGATAATGAAACTGCTTCTAGACTGTGAATAAATAATATTGTTATATTAGTAAAATTAATATTTTGTCATATTGATGTTTATATTAATTGTCACAGCACATAAAGCTCCTGGCTTACTGCAGAGAATATGCCGTATTTATATCAATTTTTAGATATTTATCACACTATTTTTATCATGATACTACAGCAAAAGGAGCATGAATATTTTAGTTCTCATAATATTCCAAGTCATAACATTCTGAATTAGCCAAATGTACATTTGCTAAACCTTTTGGCAGCCTTTTTCCAATGTTGTTAAAAATGTTATAATAATTTCAATGTTAAAAAAAATTGTACTGGATCGAGTTATGTTCAACCTACCATTATCCCAAGATGATGGATAAATGTTAGATAGAAGATAGATAGATAGATAGATAGATAGATAGATAGATGATAGATAGATAGATAGATAGATAGATAGATAGATAGATAGATAGATAGAACTGGTAGATGATATAAAGATTTGTCCTCACAATAGCTGCTGATTAATGCGTCAGACATTATTGTGTTTAGGAGAACATCAAGTATCAAACTTCAGTACACAGTGTTGCAACTGTGAAAAAGTCATGTACACTTTGTTATTTGGATTTATAAGCTCAAATCACAATTATAACATTACAATTGATAAAACTAGCTGAAAATAAAGAAAAAAAATATTTCTAGCCCCTTTATGAAAAAGAGGGGAGATTTTGAGGACCAAGAATATATACAGCATGCCCTGTGGGAAACTTCATACTAATTTGGGGGAGAGTGTGCTCAGTATCCCTAACAGCACAATCCCATTGCACATTCCATGCCCATGTTAATGGATTTCCAGGTCAGAAGGCAAAAACCATGTCTAAAATAATAAATACCTGAGGAAATTATGTTTGATATCTAAGTGATTATTTATGTGATATTGTTTTTCTAAAAGATAAACACATTTTTCAATAATACTGGATGTATACTCTAGTGATTTAGAGCAGAGTATCATTGGAGATTGCATTTCTCTTATCAACTGGTGAATACATAAGAGAGAGAGAACATATACTGAATGTAGATCTAAAGAAAAGAACATTTGATTTATGCCTTTTCATTCAGTCACAAATCAGTGTACCATTAAGAATGTTGTCAGAAGATAGAATTTCAGACTGTTCAAACCAGAATCCCTAATCAGGATTCTCAATTCAGTTCTTTTTTTATTCTAACTTGTGCAGTTAGAATAAGTTCTTACCTTACTCCTTCCCCTTAATATAGGAGAATCCACTACAAACTCTTAGCTGTAGACAGACATATACCACATCCTTTCTTAAACAAAACTTATATTTATTTTCTTTCGTAGTAGCACCAGCCTCAAGAATAGTTTTCTATGAAAGTTCCATTTCTAACCTTGATCTTTCTTTCTATGCAATCGTTCTATTGTATAAAGCTATCTGTTATCGAACAAGGACCACTGCAGTCCTTAAAAGCTTTCGGTGCCCATCCTCTTGTCTCATGCTGAATTGTAATTTTTAATTTAATCTGCCAGAAGATAAGAAATTAATATACATAGAAATAATAATCATAATAAATTTAATAATACAGTAATTTTCTTGTACAATATGCACCTTTTCAATGAACAAATGCAACCCATAGACTAGAATAAAAATGTAACCACACTTATTCCTGGGAACTTATTTTCTATGTGGGCAATAGGACAAACTCCTTAGATTTTACATAAATTGAAGTTACAATTCCTAGGTTTTCAGTTTTGTCTTTGTGTTTTATCCAGGAGAAACCAATTGCTTCCAACTGTAGTAATATACTAAGATTTCTTCAATTTCTCCTTTCAACAGAAGAAAGTTACTGTTCCACAGATTATTTCACATCTGGAGTGCAGCCTTTTCTTTGCTTGTACAAATTTGCTTTACTCTAAGCTACTCACTTTTACAAGCATAAACATCACTATCCAATTACAGTATATAAAATAATATACAATTATGTTGAAATATAATATAGAGAATAGTAAACAAGACCCATTATTTGTTTATATAATCCATTATAGTTAGCATCTGTATCATCAGAAATTTTAAAGATAAAAGTAGAACAGGAACAAGGATTTTTTTTAAATTGTCACTCATGTTCAATTTAGTAAATAAACTCAAATTCCTCATCATTCAAAGTTTTTGACATGCACGGCAATCAGTCCTACAGTCCCTCCTAATAGGAGTCTGCACCACATGGATATTTGAAATGATCCTTCGAAGCTTTATTTTTTAGTTTGTCATAAAATTACAGTAGAAGAAGGCATACACAAGAATGAATCAATTTACACACACAAAGATAGATTTCTAGCAAAGATTAGGAGATGCAGCAGAAATTCTTAAAAATTGCTATTTCCTTTGTATTCTAACTTAGATGCTTTTTAAATTGTATATATAGAAAAGATGGGATCCAATATTAAAGCTTGGTTTTCACATACTATTGGAATTAGATATAGTGTTTCGAAATATGAGGTTTTAAATTTTGATGCCATTCATTCTATGTATACAATCTTAGTAAAACCCATTGTGAATTAGCAAACCAATCATTAGAAGGGTAATTTGCATCCATATGTGGATGACACTTAGCTCCATCTCTTTGCTGTTTTACTTTGGGACAGCTGTAGAGTTAGCAAATAAACTGAAATTAAATCCAGAGATATGGCAGAGGAATGTCTGGTTAGGAAGCCTAATGATGGAGGAATAACTTGTTCTAGACAATTCCACTGAAAAATCCTATTCATGGTTTGAAGATTCTCCAGCTGGATACTCCAGTTGCAATTATGGGCAAGAGTACTTACTCTCAGTTGAATTCCTACCCCTCTGTGACCCTCCAGAAATCAGCCAGTGGGAAACAGACTCATCCTGTGGACTCATATTGTTGTGATTTGTTAGAGTGTGATTATTTGCTACAGTCTCCTTTATTTCCTTTTATTTAAAAAAATAACATTAGAAAATCAGAATGTTGAGAAGCAGGCATGTAGATGATTGCAGATCTTCCTTCTTATTATTCTTATTATTATCATTATAATTTATTTTTTCAGCAACAAAATGATGCTTAATTCCAGCACCAGGGCAGCAAACTCCAGATTATTTTTCTAGACATGATGAGACCATGATATAAGTGAATTTGAAAAAAACAGTTTGCATGTGGTTAGCCTCATTATTTGGTTTTCTAGATAGAAGCGATAGTAAAATATGGAAGGAGTGGGATGCTACTTATGTCCTTCATAGTTGGAGATATCCAACATAGTCATTTAAAATGGTATATCAAATTAATAAACCCAGAATTCAAAGTTATCTAATTCCATTACTTAAATTTTATCTGATATTCAACTATAACATTCTAAATGTTGTTATATGATGGTCATAGCATATTTTGAATGGATGCACTGTTATTTTCTGTTTGTAAAAATTAAGTGTTGCAAAAACTGCTTTCCAGAACCAGTTAGCAAATCTGGATTGCAAAAATCGAGTTAGCCACTAGAGAGCAGCAACAAGATAAAGATGGCTTTTGTTGCTTTCTAACCTTCATCCAGATTTCCAATCCAGCAGAGCCATTTCTGAGAATTCAGAGAATGCAAAAACTTTGAACAGTTCATGTAATTCCTTTACAATATTAGCACAATATATTGTATATTTTGTACCCTGTATAGAATGCCAGAACAGTTCTGAATGCAGTTCAAGATAATAATGAAATAATGGTGAATAATGAAAATAAAGTAGACTACGGTACAAAAACTGAAAATATATGCATTTTACACAAACACAACTACATACATGGGTTGTTATAGCATGGAGGGAACAATTCCTCACATTTTTCCTACAGAGTAATATCCCAAACCTTTGGAATTTTCATGTCCAATGTTTTTGGAAAAATATGAGCTAAGATCAGTTTTTTAAAATAAAAAATCCAAAATTTGTCCTGGCATATCACAGAACTGGACCTTGAAACAATCGACTGTTCATTGAATGATAAAACATCCTAAATGAAATGAAAACATTTCATTGCATTATTGTCTCTTCATTAAAACCTTTCATATGAAGCCGCATATTTCTGAAATCTACT
This sequence comes from Pituophis catenifer annectens, assembly GCF_029215685.1. Classification (NCBI taxonomy): domain Eukaryota; kingdom Metazoa; phylum Chordata; class Lepidosauria; order Squamata; family Colubridae; genus Pituophis; species Pituophis catenifer. The sequence goes on from NW_027256886.1 coordinate 34,594,461, forward strand.
TGATCTATTTTCTTTTAAAGGGGATAGGGTAGATTAGCAAAAGCCTTTGGCACTCATGAGTTACAGTTTCCATAGACTATAAGCATTTGTCATTTTGTCTGGGGCTTACCAGGAATTACAGAAAATATCTGGGGATATCAGCAAAAATCTATCATTAAATCTGGTGCTCAGTTTTTTATGATTTCATTTTATTGTGTTGTGTTTTATTTTCAACCCCCTTGTTTATATTTTAATTGATTGGATTATAGTTGTTTTGATTTGTATTGTAAAATATTTCTGAATGTCATATACTGAAGAAAGAAAATAGCACACATATATAAATTAATAATGCGTATGACATTTAGTACTTTCAGAAACAGCTGTGGGTTTTTTTTCCCCATGTATTTATTTTGTTATTCAGGCTATAAATTAACTTTTTAATATAATAAAGTACAAGTATAATAATAATAATATAATTATTGTATAATGTATAATAATGTACAAATATAATTTGTACATTCTACTGTTTTATTGTTAAGTTATTTGAATTGTTTTGTTTTGATATAGTTATTAGTTTCTATCTAGAGTATATTATTCTGGAAATGTAAATAATGAGGGACAATCTCATTCATCCCATGAATGGTTCAATAATCATGAAAGCAGAGTGATACTATATGCTCTGGTGTAATACTTACCTTTTTTTTCATCTTAAGTCCACAAAAAGTGTTAAAAATAATACAGGTTTGCCAACTTTAAATGCCAGTGAAGTGCATTAGCCAGCATTTGGGAAAGTACGAGAACTAGGAGATAGGAAGCATGATGATACAGATTGTTAAGCATATGCTACTTTACGTCTTATTGAATAAATCACAATGAATATTTATGGAGATTCTCAGCCATCCAGGTCATGGTCGTCTCAACGGTGCTTTTTCAAAAGGCAACTGGACTTTCTCTGTTTTTGCTTGAAGACATTTTCTTTTCATCCAAGAAGCTTCTTCAGTTCTAACTAATCTTATAGACTACGATAGTTAGGTTCCCACAATATGCAAAGAAAGTACAATATAAAGTAGTGTGCTCTGTGAACATTGTCATGGATTTCCTTTTACAAAACTGATTAACAGCATTATCAGACCAGGTTGTTTAAGAATTGTTTTTTTAAAAAAATTATATATTATAAATTTACAGATGAAGCCCCATCCAAAATCAGATCAATATCTGAAATGATCTGATGGACTGATACTTTTCATTGCAAAAATAAAATCAATCCACTAAAATATAATCCCCAAGATTTATTTCAGTGTCTTTTTCCACAGATTCCTCTTTACTGAGCCATGGATTTCATTGGATTATGAACAAATGGGAAACAACAATAACTCTAAGAACCAAACTATCACCATCATCATAAAAAAACACACCAGGGTCCGCAAATAATTAGGTGCAGACCTGAGGTAAAACATCTCATGGGCTTTTTGGAAAGAGAGGACCTGAGGAGATACTTTTCCAGGGAGTAGGCAACACAATAAGAGAAGACCTACTTCCTTGGTCCTACAGATGACAACATTTAATAGACAGGACCAGGAACATAATCATTCTGGTAAATATATTAGGTGGGCAAAAATAACTTTTGATAAATAAGTTAAGTGGTACCCTAGATATCCAGATCCTATGCCATGATGGGCTTTACAGGTAACAACTAGTATCTTCATTGCCAACCAATGAAGCAGTGGTGACATATGGACATACTGAGAAATGCTCATACTGTTACACCACTGCATTTTGTGCCAACTGTAACTTATGGATGGACTTTAAGAACAACCCCATGTACAGAGCCTTACAATCCTCTAATTGTGAAGTGAATAAGGTATGAGGAACTATTCTAGGGACCTCCCAGTTGAGAAAAGTGCGAATTGGTGCATAGAATAAAACTGTGCAAAGGCTACAACCTGTTATTCAAGGTGTAGTGGTGAATCCAGAAGGATGCCCAAGGTGTATATGAGTCTTGAATGGGGAAGAGCTACTCCAAAGATAACATCCTCAACAGTCTTGTCAGAATTGAATTGAAGTCTTTTTGGCTGTACCCAGATCTGAACAACCTCCAGACACTGGCTCAACTTGAGGGTTGAGATATAAAGGTGCAGGTTATCTAGGAGGGAGTTTCTGTTTGGCCTGGAAGTTACAAAGAAATTTTATTTTTTCCTGTTGTTGTTATTAGTTTTGTGCCATCTAGAATTATTGTATGGAATAGGTGGCCATATACACGTATTCCTCAACTTATGACCATAACTGAGCCTAGCATTACGGTCATAAACCATTGCAGTTGTAAATCAAGGCATCATATTCGAAGTAATGACTTTTTTATGATGGTCATTAAGTGAGCACCATGGTTGTTAAGCTAATGCATTTTCTCCAATGGATGTTTTTTGCTGGAAACAAGAATTAGTGCTGGGAGGACTTCCGGTGGCACCGCAGGCGTTGGAAGACGTTCCTTTGGGAGCGCCAGCCCCGTATTACGTTAAAACCGCTAGGACAGCGCAAATCAGCTGTCTAGCGGTTTGGATACTTTCCCTTCAGGAAAAGGGGGGGAAGGAGAGCAGCCGGCCGAAGGAGGGACCTCAATTACTCAAGATTTATTGCAACTTTTGGGTACTGTTCAAGCTCTGGAATTATTCGAAAAAATAATAGAAGAACCAAAAGATCAAAGACAGACTCAAGTGGTAACCAAACGTAAAGAAGAGGAATTAAAGATACAGCAAACTCAGTCGACAATCCAAGAAATTACAAATATAGAAGCAGTGGGAGGAGCAAGGCCGAAGAAGAAAATTCAGGAGGATTTTCAGTTGGGGCTCCAAAAGCTTCAAGGTGCCAAAAATGGCAATTAGATTTTTAACCTGGAATGTTAATGGTTTAAATTCACCCCAAAAGAGGAAGAAAGTATTTCATTATTTGAAACAGTTTAAAAATTATGTAATTTGTTTGCAAGAAACACATATTAGAACAAGAGACCAAAAGTATTTAATAAATGCAAGATTGGGAACACATTTTGTTGCATCCGCTCCAGACAAGAAAAATGGTATAGTTATATACTTAAAGAAAGACTTAATGGCTAAATTAATTGAAGCAGATGTTCAAGGAAGATATATAGCAATTGAATTGTTAATAGAAGAGAAGAAAATACTTTTAATTGGAGTATATATACTTAACCAACAACAAGAAAAATTTTATAAACTTTTGCATACTAAATTAATACAATGGGATTACAAATCGTGTATTTTACTGGGTGATTGGAATGGAGTATTGGATACCCAGAAAGATAAAAAAGGACTCTTGCAAAATATCCAAACGCGTGCTAAATTGCCCAAATCTTTTTTTGATATGATGGATGACATGGAACTGAGAGATATTTGATGAGAACGGAATGTTGGAGAACAAGATTTTACATTTTTCTCTGACAGGCACTAATCTTTTTCTAGAATTGACTTTATATTAATTACTAATGATAATTGATTTTTTCTCTAGGGTGAAGAAGACGAAGATATGTCCAAGAACTTTAACTGATCATAGTCCGGTCTGGATGGCATTAGAACATGGCAAGGGTCTTAGGAGGTCTTGGACGTTAAATGAAAATTTATTCAAAATTTACACAAGCCCAAAACTTGAGAGAAAATTTTTACAAAATGTTTTATAGATGGCATTTAGATCCTAAAAAGTTAGCTTGTATGTATCCAAGCTTGCAATCCAAGTGTTGGAGGTGTGAGTGTGATGATGCCACATATTATCATATATGATGGACATGTAAAAAAATCAAAGCATTTTGGATAAAAATATGGTGGATTACACAAAATATTCTTAAAAAGAAGATAAAGTTTACTCGACAGCTGTTTTTGCTGGGTATAATTACAGACTGTACGGTTATAGCGACTAATTTGATTTTAAATTTAATAACCTCAGCAAGACTTTTGGTGGTGCAGTATTGGAAGAAGGAAAATTTGCCAACTATTAAAGAATGGACACTAAAAGTAGTGAATTTAGCAGAGATGGCCAAAATTTTAGCGTATTTGAAGGACCATTCAAATGAAAGATATATTTTGGAATGGAGAAGATGGATTGACTATATTCAAAACAAATATGGGATTAAAAAGTTTTAAATATTTTATGAATGAATAAAGAGACTTTAAAAAGTATTTAAACTTAGTCATGTAAAAGGGGAGTTAAAAGTACAAGAGGGAGATAGGAGTCTATAGATAGTTAGCATATGTTAGTATATGATTGTTAAATGCTATACCCTGTATTTTGCTCTGGGAATTCGGGGGGGGGGAGGTTGGGGCGGGAGGGTGGTGGTGGGATGGGAAAACATTTGTAAAACATTTTTAAAACTTTTCAATAAAAAAAAAGAGAATTAGTGCTGGAAACCAGTAAAAAACCATGTAATAATTCATGGTCATGGAGGACATTTAAGTGGCTGTAAAATTGAGTCAACTGCCAGATGCCTAAAAAGTGATCATGTGGCTTGAGGTGTATATGCGGATGTGTGGTTGTCATAACTCTGAAAGCAATTGAAAGTAGTCCTACCAGTAGCGAGATCTGTCATAAATTCAAAAAGTCATTAATGGGTTAGTCCTAAACTGAGGACTACCTGTACATTCTGTAAATAAATAAATACATTAAGCTAGAAATTGAGGAAATTGAGGAAAGAAGTGAAATACTGGAGTGCACAGGGGTGCATCTAGAGACAATGTAGCATCTGAATATTCTGTCTTGGGAGAACCTTAGAAGCTTCTGCTTTCATTTGATCCTGCTTGCTAACTCCTCCTTGCAGTCTATGATTTAATTTCCTAAAGTGTTTACAAACTCCTTTGAGATTTACAGTATTTACAGTTTTTAAATTCTATCCGATAGAATAGTGATATAATTATCCCCTGATAATAGTCTCTATTCATAATTCACATAAATTCTGTTTCCAAAGATTGTATATACAAAACTTGTTTGTCATTATATACTATAAAATCTGGAAGGCCTTAAAATAGCTGGACTCAAAAATAAAGTTTATGAAGATGAAGATGCCTGAATATTTTCCATACTGTAAAGAAATCTTTCTAAGGTCAGAAATTTAACAGCATAGTTAAGGTATTGGACTTTACTCAATAATGGAAATCACTGAGTGACTTTAAACAGGCAACACTCTTCATGTACCCATGAGACTTTATTATATGAATAAGATTAGCAGAATTCCTCTCCCTCTCAAAAAAAAATAAATCCTTAAATTGTCAGAGAATATGTAGCAAATGAAGTTAATGAATGAAAACATAATCTTAAAATGATAGAGAGTGCCATCGTGAGTTTATCACATGTCTGATGGAAGGTCTACTTTGAATATTAGAAGAATGACGAAATTTTAATCCTAAAATCATTCTCCTGCTTTTATTTCCTGGTCCATGACATTTTTAGATCTATGCAAATAAGCGTATTTCAAACAAATTTTGTGCAAACAAAGCACCTCCCCTTGTAACATTACGGCAGGTAGATCCCTAGAAAGTTTAAGCACTTGCTGTGAAATATTGTGTTCGGATATCTGTGTGTGTACTTACTACATACTGCATTTCTACTCTCTTTGCCAGTAAAGCAAAGTGGCTGCTCGTGCACAGATATGCTTGTAGGCAGCCAAGCACAGCATTTGAAGCAGGGGTGAAATGCTACCGGTTCGGACCGGTTCACCCGAACCGGTAGTAAAAAATGTAAAAAAAAAAAGTTCCGACAATCAGCTGAGTGACGCGTGATTGCCAGGACTTTTTAAAAAACTTTTTAGCATTTTTTTACTATCGGTTCTCCAGTAGCGGTAGTTAAAAATGTTTTAAAAAGTAAAAAAAAAAAAAAGTTCTGAGGATCACATGTCGCTCGGCTGATCGTTGGAAGTTTTTTTTTTTTTTTTTTACTTTTTAGGCAATTTTTTACTACCGGTTCGGGCGAATAGGTAGTAAAAAATGCTTTAAAAAAGTAAAAAAGAGGCTCTGATGATCACAGCTTGCCACGCGATTGTCGGAACCGTTTTTTTACTTTTTTAAAGCATTTTTTACTATCTATTCGCCCAAGCCGGTAGTAAAAAATGTTTTTTAAAAGTTTTTTAAAAGGTTCCCACACGCGCCACAGCTGATCACCCCCTTGCGCTGTTTTACTTACCTTCCCAAGCCTCCTTTTGGTGTGCACTGCATGTGTGCGTGCACAGCTTGTGTTTGTTGCACGCATGTATGCGCAACAAACACGTTTGGCACATGGTGTGCAGCGTGCGTTTGGCACATGGTGCGCATGCGCAGCCAGCGAACTGGTAGTAAACCAGTTCAGATTTCACCACTGATTTGAAGTAGTTATGTTGTTCAGGACTTCCACATAGTATTTCCAAAATATTTTTAAGTCTTTGTAGAATTGTACTGATTTTGTCTCAGCTGTGTTTGCTGTGGTTGATTGGCAATTTTTGTGTATATATTTTATTAATTGAAACAGCTTATATTTGAAAAAATGCAGATGCTAATATTTAATCTGTGTTCAAGTTCAGTTCTAGAGTTGTCAAATACAACTTGAAAAGTTCATCGTAAAATATCTATAGAAGCAATTTCTCCCATCTATAAATTATATAGTAATGCCAGAGTACTTGAAACCAAATATAACTAGACAGCCGATCACTGCACCAGTTCCATTCCTTAGTATTTTTGTGTTTTACACTATTTTCAGACAGGAATTCAGACAAATTCACATTTTTAAATCCAACCTGCAAATCTTGTCATGTCATTGTTCCCAAATACATTTGGATTCTGACATTTTATGGGCCATTGACTGAAACTGATGGAGCATCATGCTTAAATTAGAAATAAAATTGGCATCAGCTAACAGGAAATATTTTATAACAGCTGGATTTCTCTGATTGATACAGGTCTGAAATATAATTTTTATAATTAGTTTAGGAGAGCGAGGTACAAAATAATCCAAAGAACAGGAGATCTAACTTGCTACAGAGACTGAATTTCATCCTGGTTGACCATAGATTATGTTAGCTAATTACAGATTTCAAAGGCTAATATAATTATAAAAACTATATCAAGCATACTGCACATGCATCTATTTGGTGAGTCAATTTATTTCATTAGATTAAAACTGCAGCCCTATGCACCTAATTTGGTAGCAGTCCAAACTGAAATTAATGGGATTTATTTGCAACTAAATACTGGGGAGTGTGGGCCTCACGAAGAGTCTATGCCTGTATCTAATCTGCTTCTCCTTGACATATTGTTCATATACATCAATATGCTGATATCTTGCTTTTCACTCAAGTACAAAATAGCTTAGGAAATAGCAATGATGCTTCTGAAAATAGTAAGCAACAGAATATAGGACTATAGTGATGAAACAAGCAAAGCAGGATAGTGATGAAACAAGCAAATAGGATAAATACTGGATATACACCAGGAGCCAGGAGAACTCTTTACAGACTGGCAAATTATTTTTTGTGCAACTTCTCTAAATTTGTAATCCTGATTTCATATTTTTGTACTAGATGACATTTCTAGTTAACATGTCAAACAGTGCTGTTGTAAGGACTATAGTGATTTAATCTACATAGTACCAAGTCATGAATAAATGTCAACATCCTGTCCCTAATGACAGAAGATACTTTTTGTCTTCCTTAAGAGTTGAAATGAAAAGAAAGAGCTATCATAATTCCATAATATATTTGATTCCAGTATTTATGCTGCATACACATTTTGATATTCAAAATGTGCTGGTGGCGCAGCAGACTAAAGTACTGTTAAGTACTGTTAAGTAACACCAGCTGCCTGCAATTACTGCAAGTTCAAATCTCACCAGGCTCAAGGTTGACTCAGCCTTCCATCCTTTCAAGGTAGGTAAAATGAGGACCCGGATTGTGGGGGCAATAAGCTGACTTTGTATAAAAAAAAAGAACACCGCTGGGGGGGGGCGGGCGAAAGCCCTACTAAGCAGGTATATACAAAAGTATGAAGGCTATTGCTTAACACATTGTAAGCTGCCCCGAGTCTCCGGAAAAGGGCGGCATATAAATCGAACCAACCAACCAACCAACCAATCAACCAACCAACCAACCAACCAACCAACCAACCAACCAACCAACCAACCAATAAATAAATAAATAAATAAATAAATAAATAAATAAATAAATAAATAAATAATATTGTTTGTAAAATTATTTGTATTATAATAATTTGTATCCATCATGGCTTAGAGGGTTAGAAGGAAGCACAGAATTGAATGTTATTGTCACAACTTTGATAGTTATAACAATCCAGTTCTTAAAAGTCTGTTGCAGAACAGCGATTGCATAAGAAAAATGCAATAATAGCATAAAATAATAATTCCTAAATGACAAAAATAATGTTCTGATTTATTTGGATGGCAGAAAAATAAGCACTGGATTTAGAGCAGGAAAAGGCTTACAAAGTTGTCTATGCATGTTTCTCTTTTCTTAAAGACAGAAAAGGATTCTTACTAAACTTACTCTTAATAAGTGTCTTGGATGTTTTTTCTTTCAAAATAATTTTGTAGTGTGATTTGTAAAAGTATATAAACACATACCTACCTAATTTCTAACATTTGTGTGTCTGTGTCTATTTCTGTTTTGTTTTTTTTAATCTCACTCTGATTTTAAAAGGGTAAAAGGAGAAATATCACAGTTTCATGGAAACTGTGCTAAAGGAAGCACTTGGAGGCCTAGTTTGCACTTGGCTATTCAAGGAAGGTACAGTAGGTCTGGTCTCAAAGGAGGATAGTTTTTATCACAGAACTGGGGGTATCTGGGATACCCAGCTATGCCTCTTGTATGTGCCATCCATGCCACAAAGAGTTAATGTAATGAGCTGGTCCTGGCTTTCAAGTTCAAGGCAAGCATTCAGATTTATATATTGCACAGTCATAGTTGTTTTTCAAACTGGACAGCTAGCCATCCTTATTGGAAACCAGGATGAACTCAAATTAAGTCAAGTAACTATTTAGCTCTTATGTTAAAGCAAATTGATAAGGAAGATACTTTCTTCATTAAATTCAAGTTTCTGGAGGAGATCCAAAAATGCAGAGTGGAGTACATGGAGGATCAAAGGCTGAAGGAAGAAGAGATTATCACAGCACACAAACCATTGTGCCACTGAATGCAGAATGAGAAAAAATGGAAGATGCTGTCAAGTATGCTGTACCCTTGTTTAAATTATACGATAAATGTTGGTTTGAAAATGGAAATGGAAACTAACATTAATTCTCTTATTTCAGGAAATGAGGCTTATGTCATAAGGTAGGCATGGATCTTCACATGTTCATATTCTCTATAGTCTAGATTTTTGTGTAACTAAAAAGGACACACTCTTTTGTTTTATTTTACAGTGTTGCAAACCAGGTGGCATTTTATCAGTTTCTCAAATAAAATTAGCAAATGAATATTAAGGTCTAAAAAAGACCAGATAACCATAAATAGACCAGTTAACCAAAACAGAAGATACTAAGCTGAAGAAATCTTGGGTATATGTTCTTAAATATATCTGAGTTAGTAAAATGTCTTAATTTGATATTTGTGCTACGATTTATATTCTCTTTTTAAATTTGTTTTTTCATTTCTTAGGCATGCATCACCTGGAAGTAATGTTCATGTTTACTATTTTTTTATACTAAAGTTCTTTTGTGTAGCTTTTTTCTACAGCTTCCAAGACACATACATTCCACTGTGCTATCATTGTCAGGTTCTGCAAATAAAGTGAAGTGTGTGAAATGTTCTGCACTTGGTTATAATTTGGACAGATATAATAACTCCATTGGATTATGGAAAGATTAGATGATTAAGAAATACATAATCAAATAAATCTCTGATTTTGCGTTCTTTTCAGGAAAATAAACCAACATTTACATTCTTATGCCCTGTGTGAAGGAAGGCTTCTGAACCATATTTTTCCCTATTCTCCCCAGTGATTCCATACTTTGAGAATGTGCTGTTTTCTGCAAAAGCATACTGAATGAGCCAGCTGTGTAGGAAACCAGTCTATAATTGGAGGGTAATCTTTTCAGTGTCGTGCATTAAGCATTGTCTTATTTTTATATTCTGTTAATGTTAGGCATCGACTGAATTCCCCAGGGTGCAAACTCATTAGCTGCCCAGCATGGAGGTTTCCTTATAACCTCCAATACAAAGTCGGAGAAAATGTGAAATCTTGTAAATAGCTTGGCTCTTCTCCAGGATCTAATTTTAAAGAAGGGCAAATAAAACACGGTTTCCAGAGGTAAGCTATGTTTGATCAGCTGCAGCTGATGTTGCAGACGCAACATCAGCTGTGAAGTCAAGCATGCTGTGAGCACATGATAAAATGTTTGGACGGAATGGTCTCCTTGGAAGATGGCTTTGGCCTGCTTTCATGAAATATTCAGCAGACAGTGTGCATGTGTACTTAAAACATTCAAAGGTCTGACAAAAATTTTAAAGTGATTTATATTTTTTATTCTCTTCAAAAGGAAAGGCTGCGCATTTGTGCCAATTTGCTCACTTAGCTCTAAAGTAGTCTCAATTGGACAAATGAAAACAAACAAGAGAAAATGATGTTCAAACAAATTCGGGTGTAGTTTGATTTGCTTGTGATATTTCGGCACTCTCCTTTGCACTAATATTAAAAAAAAAATAAAGTAAATATGGTAAAAATGAGTGGAAGCTATCCACAAAATGGCATGGCTCACTGAGATACTGTTATATATTTATATAAGACATACACACACACACACACACACACACACACACACACACACACACACACACACACAAACACATAATGACAAGAATATTGCTTTTGCTAAACACCAGCGCGTTTTATATAAAAAATAGTTTCCTGACTGTAATCTTACCCTTTTTGAGATGAAGGAAGTCTCTTGTTTTAAAAACAGAAGACAGTGAATTAAATCTTTATCTAAAGTTTCTTTTTTCATAATCTAGCCAATAATAATAATGACAAGGAACAACTACAATCCACAAAATAACAGCTTGTTTCGATTTCTACAGTACTGAGAAAATATATTATAACAACAATAATCCTTATGGTCAATATCTGCATGAAGCCAGCAAGTTGTGAGATATTAATACTATGTGGAAAATATCCAACTGTTTATATCCACTGTGGAGGTCTGTGAAATGCATTTATTGTTAAGATCTGTTAAGACCAGGATGAGTCTATAAGGATCTGAATGGAGCTGTAGATCCAGTCAATCTCCTGGATTGTGAATCTGCTCCCCACAGATCCTACCCAGAACCAAAGATTAAAAATATGAAAATGCTACAACTCATTCTGGTAGAGCAAGTGGTGGGCCTGGGCTCAACTTCATTTTGAGCACTGGTCCAGGAATGAAACTTGTTTTAATCACTTGTGGCCTTAATTATTTTGTGTCAGCTCACTCTGAATAAAGACTGTTTAGAAAGAGCAGCTGATATAATCTGAAGTGAAGGGAGAAAACATCCTGACCTAAATGACAAGTGTAGACCAGATCATCAGCTTGAATCAATTTTATTGAACTGTACAGGGAATGGAATGCAAGATTCTGTCCACTAAGACAGGGCTAGGCAAATGCTTATATAATGATCTTATTTAGATGAAAAAGACAGCAACAGAACCGACTCTCAGACCAACTCAGTATTTTTAGCATTTATTATGTTTAGTCAGCAAGCCTTGAGTAATATTCAGGGGTTGACTTCAAGCTCTTTCCAGTAACTAGTTCTTGAATTTGCATTCAAGGGCCAGAGTAGCTGTTTGTAATTTACTGTATATTCTTAAGCATTTTGCTAAGCATTAAGCATATCTGAAGCAGTTTGTTATGTCAAGCTGTTTCCTTGGTTAATTTTTTCTTCATCATCAGCAGCAACCAATGTAGTGATGGGCTAAATTTGTTCTGCCCACATGATGCCACTACTGCAGGAGCTACATTGGTTGCTTCTAGGTTTCCAAGTGGTGGTTGTCACTTTTTAACTCCAGTATGGCTAACAACATGTGTTGTATGGAATCTGCCCATCCAGTAATAATGATGATGAGGGAATAGGTTTCCCTCACCCCCTAATCGTGGGTGTTGACATCAGAGATTAGTAGACAATCCTTTCTACTCCTGTGGAACATCTTTTTATTTATTTCTTTACTTATATACCATATTTAGAAACCACCCGTCTCGGGGTGGCTCTGGCCAGTGTACAAATAGACATTTCTTATTTTCTTCTGGAAATTTCTATCCGTACTTGTGTCTCAGAGGTGATGCAGGTCTTGCTCTTCCAGAGAGCCTTTGGGAATGGAAAATAATGTAAATTTAATTCCTGAGTCAGGGCTTTTCTGGTAGGATTATGACTCAGTCATCCAAGTGCTTTTTCAAGAGGCAACTGGACGTTCTGGTTTTTCTTTGAAGATATTTTGCTTCTTCAAGCGAAGCTTCTTCAGCTCTGGTAGGATTAGTTTGTCATATGTTACGCTGAGTTACTACATGAATTTAGTTTGATAATATGACTTCTATATAATCTAGCCAACTGTGTTGTTTAATAACTCATGAACTAAGCAGTTAAAGACTTGAGTACATTGAGTACAATGTACATAAATGAATATTCAGGGAACAAACCTTTAGGACGTCTCATTCATATACAGTAGATCTCAAAATTAACAACTTTTCATTTATAATTTTCCACTTATAGCAACCAAAATCAGCATCCTCTACTTCCAGCAAGATTGGACTTTCTCTTGACAGATCACTGATCTAGAATTCTGAAACATATATTAAAACTATACTTTCAATAATGCTTCAAATAAAATGGGATGTTTCATACTTTATACAATCAGAACAGAAGAGATCACAAAACAAATAAAGTTCTTTTATAAAAGAAGTTACTGATCTGTGTGCACAGCACGGTTTTTCAAATGAGATAGCTGGGAACATCATTTGACCAATTTGTTTATCTCATGGACCTCATAACTATTGAAAAACAAACTGACTTTAGGATTACAGATTTAAAAATGACCCGGTTTGAATTGTGCCATAGTGATATTCCATTTTTACTTTCCTTCATAAACCACTGAAATTGGGAACAAAATAAATTGTGGTGAGATAACATTCATTCAAATATATAAAAATCCTATGTTCCCAACATTTTTCACTCCTCCCACTTACACCAACAAATATTAAACAAAGGTGTTTTAGAAAACATTGTTTCACTTAGAGTATAGTAGCTTTGTTTATAATACTGCAGCTTTTGCATTGTCAGTCTTTCCATTATAAATTGCAGTTTTTACAATTTTATAGCTGAGTTGTAAAAGCTGCCTCAATATATTACTTGGCAAGCTATATAGGAGTGAAATTGGATTTTTCCTTTCTTTTCAAGGGTCATAGAATTATAAAAACATTCAATTTGTAAGTTATTATAATCTTATCCTGTTTCTCAAAGAGCTAATAGAACTGTTTTGAAATATTATAACATATCAAGTCTGCTTCCAATCATGATATCTTGATCACATAGAATTGTAAGCTTCAAAATTGAACATGTAACACACACATCTTCAGAACCTGTATTATATAGCAATAAAATATACAGCTATGGTTTATTCCAGTTATTTGCTTGAGTGGCATGGTGGCCTAGTGGTGAATACACTCATCTCCCACTCAGAAAGTTGAGAGTTCAATCCTAGGTAGCAGCAAATGTTTTTCTCCTAGGGTGCAAAGAAAAAATATCTACTACATGTGACCTCCCCATGTCATTAGGAAGGGCATCTGGCCAGTAAACGCTCAGCTCCATCTAGTTGCCCTGACTCTACCCTGAATTAAGGAATTATAGGGTTGTAAAAAGGGCAGTTTTATTCTAGTTATTTATCTGCTCCTTGATTAAGCTTTTTCCTTAACTGCGAAAATAGATGAAGCAAAATGTGAAGTCCTAGGCTGTAAGAACATTTTGCTGAATTAATTAAAATATCTGTTGAATCCTGAATTGGAAATTTTTTTGCTCGGGTAAAACAGAATTGCTACAAGTCAGCCTCATGTCTAGAAAGGAACTGATTCACAGAAGAAACACTTTAACATTCAGAGTTGTACCTTGCATTGACCACATTTCTTTAAGATTTCAGATTTCTGGTCCTAATTGGAGATGCCAGTTACTGAACCTGGGAATTTTGCACAGAAAACAAAAATGGTCAGTGAACTATGGTCTCTGCTTCACCATGGAATTAGCTTTAGAGAAGTCTCTATACAGTCCAGTTTCTCCAACTGAAGATTCTGTATATGTACAGTATAACTTCACCTCTTCAGTAAACCCAGGACTGGTAGATTCTGGGAATTGAAATCTTGTAGGTATCCAATTGGGCCAGCCTTTTCCAGGTATTCCAGCATTTAGAGAATCTATGTCAGCATCAAACAAAGCAACACTGAAAACCAATAAAAGCAGTGAGATTTCCCTTCCCCTTTTCAATTGCACCTATTTCTGAAGCAGAAAGAAAATGCCTAGCTATCTTGTAAAGCAACAGAATAATAATTAGTATTGGTCTAATATTTAGATCCAAGTTATTGAGATGTATTAAGGAAACACTGACTTTCCTTTCACTTTTAATGTATTTCTGCAGCAGCCTTTGAGTCCCTGCTTCGTTTTGCTGAGAATCACACCGCTTCTCTCTTTGAGACTGTCTACAGATCCATGTCGAAGGAGGCAGCTGAGCCTGTGAAAGAACTTTTTACAGACCTCTCTCTCTACCTCTTGGGTGCTCAAAACAGAGTGGAAAAAGCATTTTTCCGGTTCTTCGACAGCCTCTTCCCTTTGGTTTATACCCGCTTGATAAACCCTGGCATGATGGACTTGTCAGAAGAATATATGGAATGCCTGCGACAAACACGACAAGACATCAATCCATTTGGGCGCTATTCCAAAGAAGCTGTTATGGAGCTAGCAAAGTCTCTGAGGGCAAGCAGAACATTCAACCAGGCCCTGGGAATGGGCGTTGAAGTGCTGAATGCCACTGAACATGCTGTTTTGACCAAAGAATGTATCCGAGGCCTTGTGAAAATGCAGTATTGTCCTCACTGCCAAGGTTTGACCCTCATAAGGCCCTGTGAAGGATATTGTCTAAATGTGATGAGAGGTTGTTTTGCCAGCGTATCTGAGCTGGATGTTCATTGGAGGGAATATATCTATACCCTGGAATACCTCACCAATGAAATGGCTGTAACTCATGATCTAGAACTGGCACTGATGGGTATTCGGTACTCAATCAATGAGGCCATTTTACAGGCACAACTTAATGGACCCCAGCTATCAGCAACTGTAAGTATGTGTACTTGATTTATCTGCACATTTCTGTCACTGCTCCTGCTTTTAATCTTTGAGGAATGCATATGCTTTAAATTTCTGTCTACTGTCACTTAAATAAATAATCAGGTTTCCCCCCTTTCTCATGTGCCTGTCAGTTAATAGAAAGCTCATTAAGATGCATCTATTTTAAAAGATAGAGAAGCATTCCTAAATCGGAATGTTAGCAACCATGTTGGACCATGGAAAAAAGTAAAAGTAAAATGAAGAACAGTAGTGCATTAATCAATTGAGCATGAATTACCAGCACACTTATTTATCTTTTATGGCTATTTTAATCTAGAGTGTAATCATAATGGTGAATGAGAAGCAAAATGTACCAAAAATATCCATTTGGTCATCACATTATTATGCTATTTCTTCAGTTTATTTTAACAGGTAATCCATACAAAGAACTTAAAAAAAACCTAATCAGTTATTTATGTTTAAGGCCTAGTTTAATTAAGATTTTTGTTGATATCCTCATTGGAGATCCATGTTTATGAATTACTGAACACTAAACGTTTCCTTAAATTCAAACTTTCCAAGGGATTCTGTTTCTTTATGAGTAGACAGCCTGGACAATTTGTTACTTTAGGGTTCTTGCTTGTCTTTCTTGTCTTCAGTGCTGAGAGAACCACTGGCAGACATTTGTGTGATGGTATGTCTGGGTGGATGTCTGGTTTATTAATAGATTTGGTACACTTGGGAGCTAACTGGATGAAGAAGGATTGAAAGATTGAACTAGTGTAATCTAAAAGTTGAATGGTTTATAGAAGCTTTACATAGAGTGCCTCTGTTGAACAAATAGCTGGCATTTGGATGAAAAAACATCAAAACTTTCTACTTTCAAAAGACCTACAACTGTCTAATTACTTTATTGCATTGTAAAACCATTCGTGGTAACTTAAGGAATGAAGTTTTTGCTTCTTTAAGAACTCTCTTTCATTCTGCCTTTCAGGCTGCAAACTAGATAATTAACTGAGTGAAAGTTAATTGAAGTACACATTTGATATCATTTACATGCTGGAATGCAGATTAATCAAAGATTAATTCAATTAAACATGTTTGGGTTGGAATTTCACTTTTAATTTTGCATCTATAGGTATAACTTAGCATGTATGACTTGGCATCTTTTCTTTCTTCATTGTAATATATAATTATGATATATAATTAAGTCTTATATTACTCCTGTTCCAAGAATAAGAAGTTTTAGAATGAGAAATGGCTTACTTTTCTCTCAAATATGTATTTTTTTGATTATTTTCTTTATAAGAATGTGCTATAGCATACAATTGTCAGAGCTTTATTTTTAATTCTCAATCAATCAGAATAGAGCAGGAAGGACCTTGGAGGTCTTCTAGTCCAACCCCCTACTCAAGCAGGAGATCCTATACTATTTCAGATAGATGGCTGCACAGGCATTTCTTAAAAACTTGCAGTGATGCATCTACAACTGAAGGCAAGCTGTTCCACTGGTTAATTGTCCTCACTGTAGGGAAGTTTCTCCTTAATTTCAGGTTGCTTTTCTCCTTGATTAGTTTCCATTCATTGCTTCCTGTCTTGCATTCTGGTGCTTTGAAAATAAATTGACCCACTCATCTTTGGGGCAGCCCCTCAGATATTAGACTATTGCTATCATGTCCCCCATACTCCTTCTTTTCTCTAGCCATACCAATTCCTGCAACCGTTCTTAATATGTTTTTGTCTCTTCTAATTAGGAAAATTCCAAAAATTATATTGAGTTATTTCAGGAAAGAAATAATGCATATTCAGAATATGTGCTATGTTTGCTAAGTATGCAACATATTTACATAATTAATAAAGCTATTCTAATCCATCTTTTCAACATGCAGATTGCAGACTTTAAATTATAATAGAATACATAAGATTTTTTGCATAAAAACCTAATTTTTTTGTTTAAGAAATAATAATTTATTATTTTAATATATTAATTAAATAGATTACATTTTATATAATGCATATATTATAATAATTATTATAACCTTTTATCATAACCTGGGAAATACCAGCCATTAGACATACGGTTGGAATATTGGACTGAACTCAAGCTGAACTACAACTCCTGGATAGGAAGACCAGAAAAATAATAACAATATTATCATGTCCTTTATCAACACAGTGATGTTAACAGACTCTATTTACCAAGGAACATAGGTGGGCAGGCAATGTTGCAAGTATACCAATAATTGAAGAGGAAAAAAGGCATTAGAAGAATAACTGAAGGGCAGTGAAGAAGATGCACTGAAGCTAGTATACCATGAAGGCTTAGTGAGTACCAGAGAAACGAAACTGATCTACATGAAATACCAAATGAAGAACAGAAAAGAGACATGGCAAGGCAAAGTATTACGTAGCCACTACATAAAAAAAAATAACAACAGACCAAGTGGAAAACAAGAAGGCCTGACAATGACTAGGAGCAGAAATTGAAGAAAGATATACAGAGGGTAAGTCTGACTGCACAAGACCAAACCTTAAGAATGCATACAAAATCAGAATTGAGAAGAAGCAACAGCTAATGTCATCTCTGCAAAGAAGCTGAAGAAACAGTAGCTCACCTACTTATCTGCTGCAAGAAGACTGATTATAAACAATGGCTTGACAAAGTAACAACAATATGATGCATTGAATATCTGCAAGAAATCCCAGTTGGTTACAAGCAAGAACTGGTAGGAGCTACAAAATAGACAAAGTGATAGAAAATGAAGAAGCTACAGTGCTCTATATTTTTAGAATTCAAACATACAAACATCTGTCACACAACACCCCAGACTAAAAATTGTTGATAAGAAAGACAAAAAAGTCTGGCTACTGGAAGTTGCTGAACCTGAAGATAGCATAATAGAAAAAGAGAAAAACCTTGAGAAAATAACAAAATGCAAAACCTGCCAAGAGAAGTAGATGATGGTGGCAAAAGAAAGCAAATATTGTTCCAATAGTAATAGATGTCTTGGGTGCAACCCCAAAACATTTGGAGCAACATTTGAACACTAAGAATGATTCTTTGAAAGAATCTGCTCAGCATTGGAAACTAATTTTTAAAAAGCGACGAAACAATTAGAGGGGCACTTTTTTGCCACTTTAAAATAGCAATAGTAATAGCAATAGCACTTAGACTTATATATAACTCCATGGTGCTTTTTAGCACTCTCTGAGTGGGTTACAAAGACAGCATATTGTCCTCAATAATCTGGATCCTCATTTTACCTACTTTGGAAGGGTGGAAGGCTGAATCACCCTTGAGCTGGTCATGATCAAACTGCTGGCTGTAGGCAGAGTTAGTCTGCAATACTACATTCTAACCACTGCCCACATGGCTCCTAAAATACAGAGTTGGTTGGTTGGTTGACATGCATTTTGACTTTTGATCACATCATAAAATTCTTACATCAAGAGTGACCTGGAGTTGCTTTCAGAGTCCCAGTCAATCTCTTGCTTTGCCCATAAAAGGACAAGTATCCCCAAAGACATGGATTAGAAATGATTTAATATAAGGGATTGATGTGAATGAACATATTTATAATGCAATTGTTCCCTTCTTTCCCTGCAGCCACTGCATTTATTGCAAATCTATATATATAAAAGCGAAAACTACTCATGCCGCGATCACGAAATCTCCAGAACTGTAAAGTCTACAAACTTGAAATTTGGCATGTATTTTCCTTGTGGCTTCTAGGTGCTCGCTAAGAAATGATTTTTCAAAATTACCATCAGATCATTAGTATTTCTTATATTATTATTAACACGCTCTGATGCTAATTAGTTAGACATTCTATTCTCCCTCCCAACCTGAGAATAACTCTGGAGAGAATGGGATAGGATAGGAGAGGCTTCTTTGGGGCAAGGCTGAGGGAGAGAAGGGGATAGGATAGGGGAGGCTTCTGTGGGACAAGACTGAGGGAGAGAAAGGGGATAGGATAGGATAGGCTTCTGTGGGGCATAGCTATGGGAGAGAAGGGGAGAGGAGAGGCCAATCATAACTACTCATTAATTTTCAAGCTGTGTCGATTTATCAAGCCTGATCACATAGTTTCATAGCGGAGCATGGGTATTCAGCCAGTGCAGTCATAAAACAACTTCTTTCGTTGTCCCAAAGGTGATTTTTCAAGAAGCAAAAACAAGAAAAACTTTCTTGTTTTTCTTTGAAGATGTTTTGTTTCTCATCCAAGAAGCTTCTTCAGCTCTTACTGAATGGTGGGGAAACAAGCTTCTTGGATAAAAAGCGAAACGTCTTCAAAGAAAAACAAGAAAGTCCAGTTGCCTCTTTAAAAAGTACCTTTGGGACAACCATGGCCTGGGTGAAGAATCTCCATAGAAACTTCTTTAGAGAGACAAAGAATCTTTCCAGTTTCACTATGAGCATCGGCACTCAGGTGGTATATGATATATAGTGCCGTTATCTTAAAGTTTATGTGGGCAAAACTACTAGAGCTCTTAAGATTAGAACTGAAAATATTAGGCAATATAAGAAAACAAAGATTAGGGCCATTCTAGTGAAACATATTTTAAGAAATACAAATAAGGCCTTTAACTTCAAACATGTGTAAGAATTTTGTTGTCTTTGTACTCAATATTTTTCTAGCATTAAAAATTAACACAGCTGCTCTCATTCTCATTACATTCAGTTTTACCCAACGCACCAGCTGACTGGTTTACAGGTATTCAGAAGGTAAACAACAATTTATTTTGTACGTTCACTTCTATTTTCATTTACATTAGAGGCAAATATATACAACATGCTTTAGGAGTATCATTTTCACTGTGCTATATTATTATTTTTGGGCTTCCTACAGCAACATTCTTTTCTGTGGTATTTAAGCAAAATAAACAGAACATTCATTCAGGCTATCCAGTTTTCAACATTTGCTGAGTTAATTAGAATACACATAACATTTTGTGTATTTTTAAAACATTGTTACACGTGTCTTGTAAATCATTTTAGTGCTTTCTTTTCTATTGTTTCTGTTTTTACTGTACTCTTGAAGAAAGAATACATTTCTAGAATGCATTGTCATCAATTAGCTCCTTTTTCTACTGGCACCTGAGATTCATCTCTCACTTGTTTATTCATTTCAGTGCTTGCCCTTCTTCCTTGCTGTAATATAACATTACAAAAAATAATAAAATGAAGAGTAGACATGTGCATAATGGAGTGAACACTTGAGATGTAGTGTGTTGGCCAATGGACTCCAAGTTTTTCTTCATGATTGTTACACCTTTTCACAGTTTGGGGGTGTGGGGCAGAAGAGGGAAATCTATTACTGCCACCATCAATTGGGAGAGGAATAGAAATTTTCTTTCCTCTCCTTTCTTGTCTTTTGATAGTTAGACTAAATTTCCTGTCAGAATGAGACTAGTGATTTCAGAAAAAGATACATGTTGGTTACAGTATAAGGTAGATGAAGATTGAGAATTGAAGACAAAGAGAGAAAAAGAAAAGAAAACCATCATGAATCCTGTTTGAAAAGAAGGAATATTTCTTCCCAGCGTGGAAGACAAAGGGGGAAAAAAAAGGGGGGGGGATGTAAAAATGAAGCTGGCCCCTCCCTTTCTGAAAAGTCAGGAAAGGCGGAAAAGCTGACTTTTGATTGGTTCTTTGAATTTGAATTTCCATAGTTTTGCTGGAAATCTGCCCACTATTGTAAATTGCAGTTTCATTGTAATTAATCTTGTGAGCTATAAAACCTCAGGCTTTTAAAGAAAAATGTATCAATTGGAAAAATGTGCTACCAAACGTCTGATTATTTTGCTCTTCATCAGATCATAAATAGAAATAGCAATAGCACTTAGACTTATATACCACTTTACTGTGCTTTACAGCCCTCTCTAAGCAGTTAGACAGAGCTACAGTCAGCATATTGCCCCAACAATTTTGGTCTTCATTTTACCTGCCCAGAAGGATGGAAGGATGAGTCAACCTTGAACCTGGAGAGATTTGAACTGCCAAATTGCAGGAAACTGGCAGTCAGCAGAAGTAGCCTACAGCAGTGGTCCCCAACCTTTTTATCGCCGCGGCCCGCTGAGCGCGCACAGGGGTGGGGGCACGGCCCAGGAGCTTTTGTGCACGGCCCATTGCGCACGGCCCAGGAGCTTTTGCGCACGGCCCAGGAGCCTTTGCGCTGCAGCGTTTATGTCCCCCGGCTGCTGCGCGGCCCGGTGCCAGGTACTCCACGGCCCGGCACCGGTCCGCGGACCGGGGGTTGGGGACCACTGGCCTACAGTATTGCACTCTAACCACTGTGCCACCATGGCTCAGATGACATGGGTTGCCTCCTGCAATTAACTCTTTTGTATGTGAACCTTTTTTTGTCATTATTACCATTTGTGATAATGCATACTGCATGAGATTTTCAATTCAAGTACCATAGCTCTATATAGCTCGCATATAAAATATACTATTTAAATTACTATTCAAATGCAAATACAGTCTATTATGTAGAAAAGAATAGAGAATAGAATAGAATTCTTTACTGGCCAAATGTAATTGAACACACAAGGAATTTGTCTTGGTGAATATGCTATCAGTGTACATAAAAGAAAAGATACATTTGTTAAGAATCATAAGGTACAACATTTAATGATAGTCATAGGGAACAAATAAGCAATCAAATCATATTAGGAAACAGTCAATATAAATTGTAAGGATACCAGCAACAAGGTTACAGTCATACAGTCATAAGTGGCAGGAGATGTATAATACAATATCAAAATACTGTAGAAAATATATGTTTTCAAATATTATTTACATATCAGTTTGTATTGGTGCTGATTCACAAGGATTAAATTCACTCTGGTTTAATTAAATAAATATATTTCTTTTTCTTTTTTTCTTTTTACTTTTTTGCCTTAAGTATGGATGTCTATTTTCTGGGCACCTGATATTAGTAATCATAAATATGGTGATTATGTGAAAAAATAAAAGACTGCCCTACTAGTAGTTTTTATCTATTTCTTTAACAGCCAGTGCCCACTTATTTAGAACATCTGACATTTTAAAAATACATACAGGCTAAGCAATGGATTAATAGAATTTATTTTAAGCTAGTTATATACTTGGGAATAAAAAAATGGGAAGTTGGTTGTTTTTATTTTGTTGGAGGAGAATGTTAACCAAAGCATTTATTGTATTTAACAGGATGCAAAAATTAAAGAAGATTTTGCTTTATGTTGAACAACAGAAGTAGTTTATAGTAATAGTAATAATTTCCATTGATGAAAAGTAGCTACTTGAATGACATGGCAGATGTGTGTGAAAAGTTGCTCTTAAGATATTAACGACTCCTGGGCTTGATGCTTTTCTTTATAAAATGCCATACTATTTGCTCAATGATGCTGGCTTCTACCCGGTTTATATCTAATAACTAATATGGATTTTCCAGTTTGTAGACTCAGCAAACACTGCTATTATTTTCTCTTTCATCTGCTGGAATGTAATTGTGTGTCCTACTGAAAGAAACCCCATGGCACCATAATGCCAGATAGGTTGACTTAACTTGTTGACCCTTGACTAGCATTATTTTTTAGACTTTTCCTTTGGAGTTATGTTCTGGTAGTATTTAATTAATATTTATTATTATTATTATTATTATTGTTCACTCCTTTTTAAAAGTTTTGAAATATGTCAGTAACAATTTTAACAAAAAGCAGAAAACAAACTTTTATATTATTTTCTCATACGCAATCCTTGTAAAAACAAGAGGAATGTAATTCTTCATGAAGTATGTTTACTTGTAGATATAAAAACAGAATCCTATTCTATACTTTCATATATTCTAGTGATGTTGTTACAGAGCTATAGTGTAGATAATCAGAACTGAAAGTTTATTAACATATCAAAATTACTAAAAATGAAGAATAAATAGGTTTTGGTATTGGTAGGATCCATAATGAAATTTTGAATGATAAATATTTTTATATATCAGTATGTATCTGATTAGAAATGAGTTTTTGGGTCATTGTCTGTATTTCTTTTACTTTGTTTCTGAGTAAATTTAGAACTGTAAACATTTTTTGTCAACAATCCCAAAGACAAGTTCTTCCATTTTGCTGACGGTCACAAAACAGGCACTCTATGTAACAACATAGGTTGCTTCCTTACTTAAATCTTCCTGCATAAGCAAGTTTATATATAGAGGACATTATCTTTGTTTTAATGGAGTCATTAGTTCTTCCACCCACTCACATGAATGTTCTTGTTCTCAGAAAGGTTTTCAGTTGCATTTTGTTACAGCTGTATTCCCAGAATTCTTTGTGCCTGACATAATTATGTCATCAACTTCTGCAATCTACTTGCTGTGTTCCCAGTGGATATATAAAAATTCTTCAATTTTGAAAAGAGTTGAAGCTTTTGAATGTGAAAAGCTAAAGTAAATGTAGAAAGTTCTGGAGTATAAGTAGCAGCTCATTTTTAGGGTTGCATGTTTCAGAATCAATGTACCATGCAAGTTTTCCTTACCACTCTAAAGTATTGTTTGTTTTATGCAAGTTTAGCCTGAATCTGTTTACAATAAGTGTAAAGGCAATTTAAAAATTTTAAGTGGGAAGTCAGCTTGACTCCCGCACATTCCTTTTCTAGCTGACAAATTGGAGATTCCTATGTTATTTAGTTTGAAAATGCAGTAAGGTTTTCAAAAAATAAAATGTAATCAGATCACAATAAAATTAAAAATTTGACTTTGGAATCCAGAAATCTTGGTTAGTAACTCTGAAAATTATCATTATGATGTCTCCTTGGTTGATCTAATGCATTGTAATTGAGTACAGATTACAGAATTGAGTAACAGGCTATTTCCCTGTAGTCAATCCTTTAAGTTTCCTGTCTTTTGAATCAAAATAGATTGACTTGAGCTTGACAAAATGGTTGGAGGCCAGTACGGATGATGGCCTTATGGTTCATTACAGTCCATCCATGTCTATATTTTTAAAAAGTGATTTGTTTGTTTGTTTGTTTGTTTGTTTATTGGATTTATATACCGTCCTACTCCCAAAGGACTCAGGATGGTGAACAGCCACAAAATAAAACACATAAATACAAAAATTTAAAAGCAGAATAAAACCGAATTAAACAATTTGGCCCAAGATAGATTTAAAACACCCAGTAATTTAAAACAGATTAAAATTTACATTATAAAAGAAAAAAGGGGAAAAGATTTCTGTTGTCTGTGTGTATTAGATGTGGTTATTACTGATTGATGAAATATGCCTGTAAGTCTGTTATGTTCAGTGGTGGGCTGCTGCCAGTTTGGACCAGTTTGGGCAAACCGGTAGTTCTGACAATCAGCTGGCTCCACCCACCCACCGACCCACCCGCCTCTGCCCTATCCTGTCCTATATTTCCTTCTTTCTGGCTCAGCTGATTTGCACAGCACAGCTGATTTCCATGCCTCCACTGTTCTACTTACCAGGGCTGCCTTAGAAGGTAAGCAGCTGAGCTTCAAATTGCTGTATTTTGAATACTGCATGAAAGCTGCACAGAACCAGTTGTTAAACCGGTTGCAGCCCACCACTGGTTACGTTGCTTGATTACCTTGGGCTGCCTTTACATGTTGTAATTCTTGCTAACTTACTGGAGTTAGTTTTTGAAGCTTCAAGAAGGCAAGTAGGAGAAACTTCTACTCTTGCCTTTTTTGTTGGATCAGTACAAAAGGCATAATTATGCTGAAAACGTGTGGTTTTAAAAAAGCCTCCTAAGCTTTACCTTACCTCTGAAGCAGTGGTGGGTTTCAAAAATTTTTACTACCAGTTCTGTGGGTGTGGCTTGGTGGGCGTGGCGTGGCTTGGTGGGCGTGTCAGGGGAAGGATACTGTAAAATCTCCATTCCCTCCCCAATCCAGGCGAAGGTTACTACAAAATCCCCATTTCCTCCCGATCAACTGGGACTTGGGAGGCAGAGAATAGATGGGGGCGGGGCCAGTCAGAATTTTTACTACCGGTTCTCCAAACTACTCAAAATTTCTGCTACCGGTTCTCCAGAACTGGTCAGAACCTGCTAAAATCCACCTCTGCTCTGAAGGCAGAAAATGGGCAAATAATAATGCAATAATCCATTGCAATGAGAAAACAAAAAAGAGAAAGGTGCATAGCAAGATGGTTGGCTTTATTGGGAAGATTAACATGTTTGATAATGTCACAATGATTGGACTCTTTTTCACATACCTATTGATGTGCATTTCTCCAACCTTTGAATTGTGTGGAAACAAATTCATTTCCAAAAATGCTGTTTCCACAGCCATACTTTTTTGGGGGAGGGATATACATCAATATCATTATATGAACAGCGAGGCATCTGGGTATCATTCATTCACTTCTCTATCTACAAATCTTTTGCCTTTCCTGCCTCTCTTCTTTTGCTTGCCTTCTTGACTTTCTCCTCTATCCATTTTCTTTCTGTGCGCCAAAAATCATTCACAACTCACTGTTCCTCTAAACTAGCTAAGTCCGTCTTGCTCAAAACCCTCCCAGTTTCCTTCCTTTCCTATCATTGCAGTGTAACAGTTTGTCTTGTTCCTATCTCAAAGGTGTTTTTTAAAAAGGTAACTAGACTGTTTTCCTTGAGGAAAACGTTTTGTTTCCCATCCAAGAATCTTAATCTGTTCTGGCAGGATGGTGGGGATGATGGAAGGATTACTTCAGATGAGAGGGGAGGGGTTGGAAGGATCGTATTTGGAAGGAAATATGATTCCTCCAACCCCCACATCCTGCCAGAAGTGATGAAGCTTTTTGAATGAGAAGTATGTCTTGAATATCTTCCTCAAGAAAAAAATAGTCCAGTTGTCTTTTGAAAAAGCATCTTTGAAACAACTGTGACCTGGATGACTGAGAATCTCTACAAACATCTTATTCCTATTCTTTTTCAGTCTTGTCTCTATCTGTGCACTGACCCAGAGAAAGGCTGATAAAAATTTCAGGAAAAATATCTCTGCTTCTCTGCTCAAAGGAGCTATATTAGGCTTTTCCATCGCCCACAGAATCGAGATTCATCTGTACCATCACAAGATTTTCAGTTTTGTTAATTAAAATGGAGTGTCATATTTAGACTTTGTTTTCCAGAAAAGAAAGTTTCTAGAGGCATTTCTGGACCAGATGTAGCTTGTGAGTGATCTTCAAGAGAAACCCTATGTAAAACGTATTGTGCTAATCCAAACAGGAATTTTTGCAGAATTCTTAGAAGAAAGTTCTAAGGGTATAAATAATTGTGATAAATAAATATAAATAAATAAAGCTGTCATTGTTCCATGAACCCTTACTTCATTCTGTGAAGTCCTGTCTCTGAATATGGATCATGGTCCTGTGATCCTAACACAATACAAAACATATAACTAAGCCATATAAACTAAGATTTTATCTTTGGCCCCTTGTTTCTCTCCTGCTTTAGATTGTATTGATTGTATTGTTTTGTAATATTAGGCTATGCGCAGATCTTTGGACTGTGAGATTAGGTACATGCACATTTATCATTTCTTCTCTTTATGTTTCCCTTAATGGACTAGATTTCTTTAGCTAGGTATTTTTTAATAACAATTGTCAACACCATCACTCAGCGTAGCCCTTTGTTTCCTTTGAGATTTCAATGCGTTTTTATAACATTCAAGATGTTATTAAACATCACTACAGCCTGGCTGTGCTAAATAACATGAACAGAATTTTCAAAAATATTTACAATAACTTTGTGAAAATGAAAGCCAAGCCCCAAAACTGACTTGGATAAAAGTACAAAGTAAAATTAATTGCACAGGAGACATCTGATATAGCTTGGCATCTGACAGGCTACCAATTTAAAATTTTAATAATATATTGCAACCAATTGCTAAAGGAAGAAGTCATATATTATATTAAATTTCCAGTCATAATGCTATCTTAATTTTAAGAAGCTGAAGGAATAAAGGAATATATTGCTTAGATTGTGTTAGAATTAAATAAGATCAATAGAAAATGAAATACATTACAATAATATATGGTTCCAAACTTATGAAATATTAGATATTGAATTATTATTATTATCAACAATAACAATGGTCTCTGATATTTTTTTATTTTTTAATGTTTTTATGTATGTACGTACATACGTATGTACTGTATGTATGTATCTATACATGTATGTATGTATGTATGTATGTATTCCAATTATTTTGTAATAACTCTAATTCCAGCTAGTTTGGTCTAGTGGTTAAAGTAAAAGCTAGAAACCATGAGAATAAGAATTCTAGTCGCACCTTAGCCATGAAAGCCAGCTGGGTGGCTTGTTTTAGTCATCCATTTTCAGCCCAACAAAGCTCACATGATTGTTGAGGGGAAAATAGTAGGAGGAAATTGTGTTGGATGTTTGCTGCCTTGCATTATTTCTAAAAATAATAAAGTCATAACTAAATAAATAAAATAATTGTGATATTATTGAGCCTGCCAGGCCTGTAGTCTGCCTTTAATCAAGTCAGGTAAAGGTAAAGACGCCCTTGAGTTGAGCTGGATTCCTGATGACTACGTGGACATCTCCATGAAGGTATTAAAAAAAAAAAAAACTCAATGTGGAGGTGGTTATTTCAACTTGCCAATCTAGTTTACAGATCTGGGAGTTTGCTCTAGTTCTCATCCATTGATTAACTCATTCCAACTCATTTAGGGTTGTGTGAGTTTTGACTCGTTTAACCAACTTATTCTCAAGCTGTACTACCAGTAAAAGTGGAAATGCCTGGATGAAAGGACAAGGTGTACAAAGTGAATAAATTAATCCTATATTGAGATCTGTTTTTCAGAATGTCAACAGTTTTTTTTTTCTTATGGAAGTAAGGTTAAGAATTATGAGATATTTCCATCAACATTCCCCTTGTCTTTGAGGTTGATCCTCTGAGCTTGGTTGTTTTTTGCAGATGTTTCATTACCCAAACTATAGTAGGTAACATCATCAATGCTAGTCAGTGCCACAACTAACCTCAGAGAGCACTAAGGATTCCTCATTTCAACCTGAGCTACAAATATTCTCCTTTATTGGTGTCCCTTGCCTTGTACCACTGGTCTCTAGCAATCAGGCCTCTCCCCACCACTTCACTTATTTCTGATATCTGTCTGTTGGCATTCTAAACAATATCTCCATTCTCCCTATTTTAGACATCATGGCAGATTATGTTTAGAAGTATTGAGAAATTATCTGGTCATAGTATCATTGATGTGGTATCATACCAAAAGAGGAATGGAATACAGGGAATATTCCCTCATAGTTACCATTCATATTTTTTTTTCTTTTCTGTTGTAAACAAATTTGTATCTAAATTCGTTGTATAGGAGAATTATAATATAGTACGCAGGCATACAGTGAGAATAGAAATCAAATGCTAATTTTTTTGCAACAATATGCTACTGTTGACTGCTTGCCAAGTAAGCTGCTTAGGAGGAAAAAGAAAGCTGTTAGTAGAAAAGTACACCTGATTAAGGTCTTGTCAATTAAAGGCAGCAGCTACGAGCGAGGAGGGTTCTAATCAAGTACAGGTAATACTCAACTTATACAGAACTTTGCTACTATTCAGAGCTACAATGGAAAGGATGCTTTATGGTCAATAAAGGACTTCCAGCTGCTACCCCTCCCCCAGTCACATGACCACATTTTGAGTGCAGGACAACCGGCTCACATTTACAACTGGTTGGAGCACCCAATATTGACTGGTTTCCTGCATTTTTGTTGGCTCTCGGCAAAAACATCCATTTAGGAGAATGGATTTGGACTTATGTCCATGTGATTTGGACTTATGAGCATGAAAGTAGTTGCAATAAATAGTGTAGTGTAGCAAGAATCAACTATACTATACTTACTATACTTAATATACTTTCTACTATACTTACTGATAGTCAGCAAAATGTGAAATTTGGATTTTAGATTTTATTTTTTAAAAATGTAAAGTTTAAATCTTTATAGCATAAAATGTTAAAGAGAGAAAGACAAAGAGAGAGAGTCTGTGCTTATATTTTCCAAGATAAAATAAATACATAAAATAATGCAAACATGAGCATTCTCAGTGAATGGACTTCGTTAAAATTAATAAACATTGTAAATGTTACTTTGTGGTAACCATAAATCAGAAGGATTCTATTAGCACCTTTTCACATTAACACTTTTTATTAAAAACCATGAGTCCACGAACTACAGCTCATTTCATCAGATGCATGAAGAGGCTGAGCTGAAGTAGAATTTAAATCCTATATCACTAGCCACTCCATGCATCTGATGTAGTGAACTAAATAAATTAAAAACCACATGACATCATTCAAGGACTGCAGATGAAGAACCCTTTGCACCACTGGAGTGTACCTACTGAACAGGCCTCAGCCAAAAAATTATCTTATATATGTGTCCAAAAAGTTCTTAAGCCATTTAATAAACATCCTTTGCACAAGATCAATCCACAGTTATCAATAACAAATCTCTCCTTATGCAACAACATTAGTTGGGTAGAACAAATGCAATGCAAGGCCTTAAGAACAGCAATAATATCATAACCAAACAAGCTGATAAAGGGGGAGAAGATGTCATTATGAATAAGATTATGTCAAGGAGACGAAGAAACAACTCTCCAACAATACATTCTACCAATGACTATCTTCAGATTCTATAGTAATGTAAAGAAAGAATTACACAATTGAAGGAAGAATTTCCTGTGGACATATAAGGTCACATCTACATGAAAACCCTAAGAGCCCCAACCAGGCATCTTATACATACTTTCCTAAATAAATGGATAGCACAACTAGAATATCAGATTTTATGGACTTTGTATTTAGACCTTATGGTGCTAGATCTCTAGATACATAAGATACACCACAGACTTCCTAAAAAGACTGAATTCCATTGGCAACCACCTTAACAACAGAGTTTGGGTGTTGAGATACTGTACATTAATATCCCTCATAAACTTCGGTAACATCATCACTGATGTCAATGCAGAACAGCTTTGCCACTAGAACAACTTTGTATCCATTCAATGCAATTTAATTTTACAATAGTGCACAATATGTTTGCAAATCAGTGGCACAGCTCTAGGCACATGCCAACATCTTTATGGCTGACCTAAAGGAATACTTCCTCAATTTTTAATCCCTAATCTTTTACTTGATATTGTTCAATGACATTTTCATCATGACCTACAGAAAAGAATACACCATCAAATTCCATCAAGCTTCCCACCATTAACTTTGAACCTATAGATAGCCACAACCTATCTATAAAAACAAGTCAATTTTGTTGGTCGTGTTAAAAATGCACAATGGTGACATCAACACCACATTACAAAATAAGCCTACAGATCACTATGCATACTATATTCCTCTAGTTTCCACCCAAAACACATTACCAAATCTATTATCTATATTCAGGCTCTATGCTATAGCTGCATTTCTTTTGGCTTAATTAACAGAGATACTTAACTAAAAGAATTAGGCATTCACGAGACTGAATTACTCACACAGTAAGTTAAATAGACAAATCAATAAAGCCAGGTTTATTTGTTTGTTCAATTTATATTATGTTATGCCCATGTCACATAGGTGGCTCTGAACAGCTCACAATTAAAGAAAAAAAATTAAAACAATAAAAACAAATGTAACCATTAAAACAATTAAAATCATAAAACATAATCCACAGGAAAGTGTAATTTGTACATTACATTACAAATTGTAGTTGGCTTGCAGGCTCTATACCTAAGCATATAACCAACCATAATGGAAAAACCATGTCTTCAGAGCTTCTGAAAGCCCAACAGGGTCAAACCACTCTATATTCAAAGATAATGTTCCAAAAGCTGAATGGCACAGCAGAAAAGGCTGTCCTTCTGTGTCCCGTCAGACAACATCTTATAGTAGAAGGGATTTGGAACATGCCCTTCTGCCAGACCAGATAGGATGGGTAGTTATAACTGGTGAGAGATGGTCACTCAAATAAAATAACCCAGCCCCATGCTGTGTAGGGCTTTATATGTCACTACTACACTTTAAATCAGTGGTTCCCAACCTTTTTTTGGCCATGCCCCACCTAAGCATCTCTAAAATCCTGATGTCCTCCTCCCTCCCCCCCCCACTTTTCTTACTTTACTCAAAAAGTGAACTCTACTCATGCAGAGGAAGCCTAAAAGGCCATTAACTTGGTTTAAACAAGGTTCAAATTGCCCCCATTAAAAAACAAATTGTCCGCCTGTGGGATGTGGGCCCCATATTGGGAACCACTGCTTTAAATTGAACCAAGCAAACTTGCAGCCAATTCAATTCTTGGAGTAGAGGTGTAATGTGGACTGATAAAACAATGCATATAACTGTGTGTGCTAGAAAGTTGCAGTTTCCAGATGTTCAAGATCAGCACATGTAGAACATATTGCAAAAATCTATTTGCAAAGTGATTGTGGCATGAATGACTGAGAGTAGAATTTCCCAATTAAGGAATGGGTACAACTGGCACATAACCTGAAGTTGAGCAAAGGCTTTCTAGCCATGACTGCGATCTGGTCATAAAGCAGAAGTTGTGAGTCCAGGAGGACCCCAAATTGTACAGAGTCTTTTGGGCGCAGTGCTAATCTATCTAACATTGAAGATGATAAATTCCTGAATTTGGACCAGGCTGGGCAATAAAACATATTGGCCATATAAACAATACATGGCCAAAGAAATATTCTAAGAATAACGTATGCCAGATTTCCATTACTAATATATAATTCATTAAGACTATTATTTTCTCTAGCTGCCAATGCATGATAGATTGTGGTATTTCATCTGTAGCATTTGAAGAGTGATTGGCTACTTATAACTTGTTGACGGCACATGGTGATTGTCTGAAGTTAGAGGAAGAAGTATCTCAGCCTTTTTTCTTTGGAGTTTTGCCAAATCACCAAGAGTGCTTCAAGATGCTGTTTATCCTGCTTTATCAAGCAGTTCATCTCTAACTGTATTTTTTAAATAAAGGACTACATACTCAAATTATTTTCCTCAGTGAGGAGATGAGGAGAAAAGACCAATGCATTTCTGAAGGAGGGATGCCTGTCACCTCACTGGAACAGATAATCTTGGAAATTACGAGGAGGGGGCAATCATCCAGCTATCATCACAGCCCACAACTGTTTCCCTGAGGAACCTAGGACAGAGAATAAGTCTGAAGGGGAGGGTGATGAAATGATATGTGGAAATAATCTTGAGGGATGCAGGGAAGAGATGCTACCTAGGGAATGATCATACAAGAGAGGGAGGAGTCTAAATTGCTTAATGGTCAATGAAAGAAGCTTACTGCAGGACACTTGCAAGATTCTGTTAAGATAGCTTTACTATAAAGTAGAATGAACTCATCTGGTTGTATTTCCTGTCTGGTTTACCCCAGAGGGTGACACAAATGATCTCACCAGGAAGCTTCATGTAGAGGTTAAATAGGAATGGAGAAACCATCGAACCCTACAGCATCCCACATAGCAGGGACCAACAGTGGGATTTGCACTCATAATGAACATTAACTGGAAGCCACCTCAGAGAAATGAAGAGATCCAACATAGTATTGTGCTACCTATTGTGGCACATAGTATTGGGCCAACATAGTATTGTGTTCCCAATACCCAGAGCTAATCCAGAAGGATCCTATAGTTCAGTGGTTCTCAACCTTCCTAATGCCGCGACCCTTTAATACAGTTCCTCATGTTGTGGTGACCCCCAACCAAGGGTGGGTTCTAAATTTTTTTACTACCGGTTCTGTGGGCGTGGCTTATTTTGTGGGTGTGGCTTGGAGGTCATGTGACTGGGTGGGCGTGGTTATCTGGTCATGTGACCGGGTAGCCATGGCTATATGTATAGGGACTACTCAGAGGGCTGAAAAAAGTCATTTCTGACAGGTCCTCGCACTTTTGACTGGTCCTCACACTTATGACCATCCTCACATTTATGCCTTTGCAGCATTCTTAACAACCATGTCACTCATTTCACAACTGCTTCTCTTCAACATGGTATAAGATAGGGCAAAAAACGTAAAATGTGAGGACAGTCGTAAATTCGAGGACTGGTCAAAAGTACGAGGACCAGTCAAAAATAACTTTTTCAGCCCTCTGAGTAGTCCCTGTGCACAAAAGGACTACCCAGAGGGCCGAAAAATGTGATTTCTGACAGGTCCTCGTACTTTTGACCGGTCTTCGCAGTTATGACTGGTCATCATTTATGCCCATTGTACCATTCTTAACAACCGTGTCACTCATTTCACAACTGCTTCTCTTCACCATGGTGACAAGATAGCTCAAATACGTAAATTGTGAGAACAGTTGTAAGTTCGAGGACTGGTCAAAAGTGCGAGGACCAGTCAAAAATAACTTTTTCAGCCCTCTGAGTAGTCCATATGCATAAAAGGATACAGCAATAGAGAGGGATGAAAGAAGGGAAGGGAAATTAGAGTAAGAGTGAAGGTAAGAGAAGGATTAAAAGAGGAGGAGAAAGAGAAAGAAAGAGGAAGTAGGGAGAAGAAGAAGAGGGGGGAAGAGAAAGTAAGTAAGAAAGAAAAGACAGAGGTAGTAGGTTTGAGGAGAAAGATTGCTGTACAATAAAAAAAGATGAAAGGGAAGAAAGCCAACCCCAAACAAATATTAAGATATTAAGATAAAGAATGAATTGTTAAACTTTAAAGAATAAAAGAGAATAAATAGCAATAAATAGCAATAATTAGAAACACATATACAAACATACAACGTATTTTCTTTGAACAGAGTATTTGGCCGGTTCACAAATTTAAACAGTTGTAGGAGGTTAGCACCCACCCCTTTCCTAGAAGAATGAAATATTTTGGGAAATATTAAAAAGGCAGAATATTATATTTCCCTACCTGGATGAGAAATGGAGAAGCATATTTTACAGACAAAGCAGCTCCCACCTTCCTGCCCCCCACCCTTTGTTAATGGGCCAGAGGCAAAAAGTCCTTTGTCAAAGGACATTTGCAACACAATAGCAACAGAAACTAACACAATGGGCCCCATCAAGCCATGTGATCCTGTCCACTATTAAACCATCTTTCCAAGCAGTGTCCATGTTTCCAGTGTCTTTTTCCCCACTTGGAGCAGAACCCAGAAGGATATTTCTTCCAACAGAGTATTTAGTCATTTCAATTAAATTTACAATTTCTATATTTCCTTTTTACCATATTTATTCCTCATCTATTTTTTAAAAAAAAACAATATTACCCTTCATCCTCATCTCTAATCTTAATCAAATTCAATTTTTCCATTCTATTCTATATTATACCCTTTCGCATTGTCATCTATTTTTATATCCATCCTCACATTGGTTAATTATGTAATACAGTTGTTTAATACAAATTCAACATTTTAATATAAATCAATTAGTTATATAACTATCTTTTTTGTATATTAATCAATATGAACATGAATATTCCAATTTCTTACAAATCAATTAATTATATTTACCAATAATAATAAACCAAATTTCCCCCACATATTCCTCCAAACCACAACTTAACCAATTAATAGTATCTCAATTATTACAATTCCCTAGTTAAATAGAGCTTTTTTTCTTTTGTGTTTTAAAATCTTGGAACTCTCCTCTTTTGCCCTAAATTTCCCATTGTTTGCAGTTTTGCACCTACCTTTTTTGGTGAGGAAAAAAAAAAAAGAAATCTCTCTGCCTCATTTTGTCACGTTGCAGCCTGCTTACTTTCAATTTCGCTTTTTCAGCATAGCTAGAGGGAAAAAAATCTGCTCCAGGAATGTACCTCTTTGTAGCTAGCTCTTTGAAGCCCCACGGCCAGAATTTAAAGTTTTTTTTCCCTCTAGCCATCAGCTGGGACTCTGGAGGCAGCAATAGATTGGGAGCGGGTGGGGTAAGCGAACGGCGACCGGGCGATCCAACAGAGGCAGAGGGTGAGGGTGAGTGAAGGCATGGGGGGGGGCGAGAGAGGGCTTTGGCGACCCCTGTGAAATGGCCATTTCACCCCCAAAGGGGTCGCGACCCCCAGGTTGAGAACCGCTGCTATAGTTGATGGTATCAAAATCCTCCGAGAGGTCAAGTACAACAAGTATGGATGAGTTGTCCCAACCCTTTCCTACCAGAGATTATCCAAAATGCAACCAATGCTGTTTCCAATCCATATCTGGCCTGAATCCTGACTGAAAGGATAATCCATTTCCTCTAATTGCTTCATTATCACCTTTTCTACAACCTTCCCTAGAAATGAAGATTGGATACTGGATCAAAGTTTACCAATATGGTGGGAACTAATAATGGCTTCTTGAGGAGGAGATGAACCAAAGCCTCTTTAAGGGGGAAATACATATCAGGCATATCTTGACAGATAGAGTCACTATGTAATAGCGTTACAATTTCATTTAGGCTAGGACAGACAGCAGCAGTAATGTTTAATTCATCTGGATATAGTATCATTATGTTTTTATTCATCAAAGTCTATTACAATACAAAGAATAAGCAAAAACAATTACATCTTTGCTGTTATTCTTTTGGCATTTTGAATTCCAACCTGGACATTATTAGGTTTGGGTCTTGTAAAAATGTGTTTAATCTATTTGTTATTCCAACTAATGCACTCCTATCTATAGGAATGACGTTCCCTATGTATTGTCATACCTACAATCTTTTACTCTTTTCCTTTATTGTATGTTGGGTTTACCTTCTATATGAAAATCCAAATATATTTTAGCTTCTTTTACAACAACATTTTAAATTTTGTAAATGTAAATTATACTATTTTCAGGAATGAAAATTATAATTTTCTGTTATGACACTGTTTATTGTCTGTTGTGTCTGCATTTAAATCTTGTTTATTGCAAGATTTGCAGCTGTTTGATCCATGTTGATTTACTCACACTTTTTTGTTATGCTTGTTTTTGGACTGGAAAAATGAATGCTTCTTTTTTTCCTTCTGGGTAGTATCAGCTCATAAATGTTGCAAGTTTCTACTCTTGCACACTTACTTTCAAGATGTTTTATGTATTGGCCCTATAATAATGGTTCCAAATGGTTTTCCAGTAATTGACTGTTATCATTTTATTATCCTTATTTTAGCTTCTACTTCCAAGATATTTTCCTTGCAAACTTTTCTGCATGCTCGGGATGTTTTTCTGAGCATTTTCTATTTTATGGCCTTCCTGTAATTATTTATTCATTTTTTCTTTGTTTTTCTTCAATAAACCACGGCCTCCACTTTTTGTGTGTGTTAAATATAGTTGATTAGTATCAATTTATGGATATAATGCATGATGCATTGTCATCAGATTTTAGGTTTTCTAATTTAATCTAAATTTTCCAATTAATATTGTGTCCAGTTATCTATATCTATACTCTGTCTGATCACCAGTACCACCCATATATTTATGATTAACTAATTTATCTAATTTAACTTTGAATTTTGAATTTTTCAGACAGTTCAAGTATCTTAAACCATATTTTTACCATACAAAGTATTATCTACTTTGTATTTGAATATGCTTAGATATTTATAGCATTCTTATTAGGGTAAAGATTTCACAATATTTCAATGTTTAACTTGTATTTCTTCATTTTTATCAATTTTTCCTTTAATTTTGCTGAGGATCACACATACGTCAAATCTACTTTCTACTGTGATATGATCACTATATAACTTAAGATCATTAGTTAAGGATTCGGTTTTAATTTTTGATTTTCCATGTAGCTTCAGATCATGTATATTTTATAAGCTGGATATATTTCTACTTCATTTCAACCGATTATATCCAAGTTTTGATATGAGTGAGGGATATAATTAAGTTAGTAAACAACAATGGAGACATAGAATTCCCTTGAAAAACATTCTTTCCTAATGTTCACATTTCCGATTTCTTTGTTATTTACCACCAAAGTTGTTTTGCAATTTTTTTCAGAGCTTGTTTTATAACATTCTCCAACACTGGAGGTTTTAAAAAAGAGATTGGACAACCATTTTTCTGAAACGTTATAGGGTTTCCTGAGCAGGGGGTTGGATTAGAAGACCTCCAAGGTCACTTTCAACTCTGTTATTCTGGATAGCCGTATTAATGCTAAATATTTCCAAACAATTATGTATCTAACTATGTTAAACCACACCCTTTATTTAAAAAAAAATTCTACTAGTTGCCATTCGTTCTTCAATTTTTCCAATATGATTAAAATGCAAACAAAGAAGGATAAGTATTAGAGTGCAAAAGCAAAAGATAAAAGTATGTGGATTTTGGCTTAAATGTCAGGTTAATGAAATGCTACAAGTTGAAAAAGCTTAACTAGATGTGTTATTTTATTGCTATTACAGTTAAACCATTATTTTTATGGTTTAATTTAGGTCGATAATTTGAGTTTGAAAATTTACTTTGGTACTGTTGGCACCTCAGTTTGTTGTGATAAATTGTTGGTCTCATAAATTAACAAGGCATCAAGCACTGATTTTGGAGTGTTGCTAGGTTAAGGTCCAGTCCCTAATGAATAATGCAGTCCTAGCATATTGGCAGCTAGACTGCTTGTTATTCATTGTAAGGTGCCTAGCTATGGGAGTGTTAGATGTTTGACAGCATTGAATAGAAACCAGTCATCCATACAAACTACCTCCAGTGAAGTGGAAAGGACCATAAAATTGTTTCAGCAACAGCTAATTCTCTTGCTTCCTTTAAGGCTCCTTAACTGTTTAGTTGCCAGTGCTAGGATATGCTATATAATATTTAATATAGCAAATATTAAACTGAGCTCCATATTTTGCTAGGTGATATGCTTATACAAACTAATAATATGAAGCTGAGAGAAGGTCAGTCTTAAATCCTGGTAATTTAGGAGCCTGTGGTCTGAAAACCACAAAGAATAATTTCCAACTATTTATTTCTCAGATGACTAGGGTTAGACAAATTTTTCCAGCTGCAGTTGTTCAGCTTATGTTTCCAATTTCCAATTTCATTTGATTCCATTTCTGTTTCAGTTTCTAATTTTTTAACTTAAGATTTGGATGACCATGTGCATGCAATAATATTTCTTCTGATACCCCTCCCACACATATATACATACATATATCAGATAAAACCAGTAATTATGTTTTTTTTTTAATTTCATAGAATTCTAGCAATGGAAACTATCTTTAAATTAATCTATCTTTAAAATAATCTACTTTTATAGGAGTGAGTGTTTGTGTTATGAAGCAATGAAATAAAATAGAGTAATGGTCTTTATTTGTTGAATTTACTTTATTTGTTGTAATTCAGGGTACAGGACTGCCAGTTGTTGAAGTCATCAAATTGATTTCAATGCAAGTAATTACTATGAAGACCTCTAAAAGCTTCAGTGGTTTCTCACCTACAGAATACTAAATATGTAGCTCTGATTCCTATTTTTTATTGGCATATAATACTATATTATTTCAGACTTTGTACTTTGATAACAGAATCTGAATTTCTCTTTTTTTTATTAAAAATGTATTTTGTTAAAAAAAAACAATAATAGGTTTTAAAGTGAATCCTCTGAATTTCTGCTTTATCTTGTTTATCATTAACCATTCCAAGTGCAACTAGCATCTTCTAGGAAAGCTATATCCCTGCTTGATGTTGCGAAAACACTAGCAGCAAGAATATCTATAGGTGTTCTTACCATAATTGTGTGAGTGAGAACAAAAAAGTGAGAACAAACAACCAATGGAACAGCTTGCCTTGGGAAGTTGTAGGAGCTTCATCACTGGAGGCTTTCAAAAAGAGACTGGATTGCCATTTGTCAGAAATGGTGTAGGATCTCCTGCTTGGGCAGGGAGATTGGACTAGATGATTTACAAGTTCCCTTCCAACTCTGTTAATCTGTAAATCTGTAAATAATTCTTATTATGTTCTTATTAAGATTCCTACATCTAAACTTACATTCTTGGTAGTATCTTTATCTTGTGTTTTAATCTCTTTCTTGCTTCTTCTGATCCCTTTGAGCCATCTCTTCATTCTTTTTCTGTAACTCATAGCCTTTCGATCAGGTCTGTGACAACCTTCTGTTTTTTACTATATCCAGAACCAGACATTTAATGCAGCTCTTCATTCTGGTGGCTTACTTTGAAAATATTGCAGACATTGACAACATAATAGTCTGTTATACAAGGTTCTATTCATATATATGGTAAACAAAAGATATTTCTGAAGCACTTTCTTGCAGAGTTTTGTTCTTTCCTCCATGTCAGTCCTTTTGTGTTCCTTTGCTATTGTTCTTACTGGGAAACAATTTATTTCTAGTTCAACTACAACATAAATGGTAAATCTTAGAGATTTGCAAAACTTGGGAATGAGGCCTCTTCCTATAACATGAGCTTGAATCTCATTCCACTTCCTGACTCTATGGCCTCCTTCCCTTCCTACAGCTAAGAAATCATCAACATAACATATATTGCCTTATGTTGAGATAAGAGGCAGCTTTACAATTCTCTCTACAGTAATGGATGTTTTCTTCCTGAAAATAAGACAGAAGGTTTTGCATTCCCACTTTGCTTTGGTGAAGTTATTGCTGGCCAGCTCATGAAAACTATTCAGAATTGCAAACATTCTTGTCTTGATACAGTAAGACAAATATTGTTTTGCAGATTTCTTCTGAAATCTAATCTATTTACTGTAGCGAACATGAAAATTTGGTGCCTTTTAAGATTAAATCTTCTGGAACTTTTGCTTCATTTCCAGAATTGGGAATTGTACTGCCTACATAGAATTTTCAGGGTCACCTTTGTTTCTCTTAAATTGTTTTAAAATTAAAATTAAGTAAAATTAAATTAATTAATTAATTAAAACCCTGGTTCTATATTTACATTTATATGTGTTGATTACATAATTATTTAATTTTTGCACAGATTCATTTAACATTCTTTGAAATGCTGTTAACTGAGTTAAATGTCATGGATAAGATCTAATGACAAAGGTTTCACTGAAACAGTGTACATTCATTTGATTGTTCTCATGCAGTTTGAAAGGCTCACAGAGGCAATTTTCATTGTTTTAGTTATCCCTGAACTTCATTTGCACATTTTTCTGTTGCAATTCACTTCATATGCTAGTTTCTTTGATATTGTGCTTGACTGTATTCCTGATCATTAGCACTGAAGTTCTGTAAATTAGCAACATATACGTTCATTTCTTCTTCAAACCTTTGAACATGCAATTCTGATTAACATAAGCTTTTTTTAATGATGGAGATACTTTATTGAGAACCATTATATATAGCATCCTTCCTTTTAACCAATATCTGT
This sequence comes from Pituophis catenifer annectens, assembly GCF_029215685.1. Classification (NCBI taxonomy): domain Eukaryota; kingdom Metazoa; phylum Chordata; class Lepidosauria; order Squamata; family Colubridae; genus Pituophis; species Pituophis catenifer. The sequence goes on from NW_027256886.1 coordinate 34,635,011, forward strand.
GATGAAGAGATCAAACATTTCATAATGGGTGAATTTTGGTGTGACTATTTCACTATGACTATTATTAATTCTGCTATTAAAACAACTGAAGTGAATTATCTAAATAGAACTACGGAAAGGATTCAATCAACAACTATTGTGATGTAGCTTTAGTGGCTTCACTGTGGTTCCATTCATTTTAATGCTTGGTACTCTTTGATTTGGACATTATGTTCCAGATATACAGAAGCATATTGCCTTGAAACTGTTTTTGGAATGATTAAAAATTGGCAAAATATCTTGAAGCAAGATTACCACCCACCTAGCATCCTAAAGAGGAACGGTTATAGGAGGAAATTCCAACTCACAAGTTATCCCTTGAGAAAGAACCTTCTTTAATAAAACTAATTATGAGGATATAGGAATTTGTTTCCTGGTTCATTTGCATGTCAATCCTTTGCTATTATCTCTTAAACTGACCATTTAAAAAACACTCAAATGTAATAAGACTGTCCATTATGCAGAACAATTGTAATATTTAAAAGGTTACCAGTTTTTATAATACTTTTATTTATATATATATTTAGCTTGTAGTCTGACTCTCAATCTGACTCTTGATGGCTTTCCGAAAATGCAATATAACAATAGTTAAAACATTCATGGCACAGTTGAACAAATAAAACCCTCAACGAAAATAGAAGTTTTAAGTGAAATGAAAATTAAAACTAAATAGTAAAAGGAGGCATGGTGCTTTGGAATCAATTCTAAAATTATTGTATTTACAATTTTCTGAAAATCAAAAGGGAGTTTGGTCTTTGTAGGAAGGCTATTCCTGAGAACCAAAAAGCAGCAGCCTCTAGACTCTCCTCCCAGAGGTGTGAACTACAAGTAACTAATGACCCTAAAGATCTAGTCCATTGAGTAAATTCAGATTGGAGCATTTGGTCCCAAAATAATTCAGCACCAAGCTGTATAGCGTTTTATATATCAAAACTAGGAGCATAAGTTGGCAACCAGTACTGGACCTGCAAAATGAGTGTTGTGTGCTCCCTGTGTCAGTGGCCAGTTGCAGTTGCAGCTCCATCTAAGCCCTATTGCAATAGTCCAGCAGGACAGTAATGAAGGCATTAGTTTCTGTAGCTTGATTATTCTATAGGTTGCTGTACCAGTCAATTTGTTGTGCAAGTAGGACTTTTAAATCCAGTTCATAATCCAAAATCAGTTCCTTGCTGGGTAGTATTATTTTTATCACTTCAATCATTACTATTTTTTTCCATGTTACATAAAATAACATCCATGTCTATTAATGTTATTTTGTGTTTTGCTTAGAATACACAGTAAAAATCTTTATTTGAATTATTTTGTGAATTTTTTAGTGAGGTTAACTATTTGGTATTAAGTGGGAAAAAAGGTTTTGGGTAGCCTAGAATAATTCAAAATAATTCATTATTTGCATAATTATTTCTCAGGAGTAAAAATAATTGAAGACTTTTGCTCAGCTTCATATTTTTCAGTGAATTTATAACATTCTTTATCTTGATTGAAATTTATATAAATTAAAGTTTGAGCTAAAAATAACACTTTTAGAAGGTGTATGACAAACTACACAGTACGAGGTGTGCATTTTATGAAAATGTATGCAAGTTAAATGAAGAATTAAATACTTTAAAATAAAAAATGATCCATAAAGTAGAACCATGTCTTTTTGTCTGTATATAGTGTTATATACAGTCCTTTAAGAAAATGTTATGCTTGGTTGGTCTGGATAGCGTAGTCAGTCCATCATAGAAATTACAGTGGGACATAAGGGACAAGCTCAGTTCTTTGGCTTGTTGGCATAAAACTCACCAAAAGCCATCACCTGGGATTTGTAAACACAAGAAAGCAGTTTCCTCGACCTGGAATGGAAACCTAAATATGGGATGCATAATACTTTCTTTCTTTCTTTAGATAGTGACTCCATATATCCCACTGTCCCATTTGGATTTGATTAGCCTGTGAAGACAAAGGAAAATGCCTGTTCTAGTCTGAAATATGAATTGTTTCAACTGTAACAGGAGTAAGAATTTTCTCATTTTTTTCATTTCTTTCTATGCTAGGGAACAGATTAAATGTTTGACATTGCTTTAGCATTTTGGTTGGGGGGGGAGCAAGGTTACTGGAGTCAGAGTACACATATATTTTGTTGTACTTGATGTAGATTTCCTGCTGTGCTGTTAATGACAAGTCTCTGTCTTTCTTTCCTCCACCCTCAGCTGTGGCAACAGCCAAGGCATGCAGATGCTCAGCTAAATTGAAAAGCAAAAAAGTGAAGAACATGTTCTTCAACTTTGTGGGAAAAGGTTTGCAAAAACTGAGTGAAACAAATAGAAAATGTATGCTCCAGTAGGTATGATAATAAAATAGCATAGCTTAATAAAGTTTTTTCTGCTTTTGTAAACAACCCTGTTGCAGCTACTGTGCATTTCTAAGGCAATGTCATTTGGGAGCCACCTGGAAGAATATAAACTGATTCCTAAAGTTTTAGAATGAGGCCTTGGAAAAATATGTATGCTAAGAAACAAAGAAGTCATAGAATTTGAGAACCAAACAGGTCAATCTCTCATTGGATATGCTCAACACATCAGGCCTACATATCTGACCCCAGCACAGGTCAAGCACTAGAGTGTTGTGTGTGGGAATTGGATGTGCTGATCGCTTGTCCAACTGGGTCAGAAATAGTTGCATACAAAGATAGCAGCAAAGAGGTCGGCTACCTGCATTATGAAGAGAAGAAAAATCAAGATAGATGGATTAGCCTGGATAATGACAGGCGCTGAATTTAAATAAATCTCTCACTATCTTAGAATTTCCATGGGGTACTGCCACAATATTTAGGAATCCCAGGAAACTAATCCTTTCTCCTTTGAAGTCAGCAGTGTAAGCCAATCAGGTGTTATTAATTTCATGATGAATAACCAAGGCAGGGATGTCCATCCAGGAAAACAAAATAAATGGTCCATAGATCTCTTTGAAAATGAAATGCCTTCCTCTCTAAAAAGACATCACTTGGAATTTGCAGCAATAGACACATTCTGTAACCTTATTTGCAACTAAAATTTTGAATGAAATGAGGAAAGTTTCAAGGTATATAGTCCTAAGTATGGATACTATTGAAAGAATAAAATATAGAATATATTATATATTTAACAGAGATGATGACAAACAAAATATCTTCTGAATATATGTCTACTGAATGTAGTTTACTTTTAAGCATCATATATTAAAGGCTGTGTTTTAAAAGCTTTATTAAGAAAGTTATGTATGATATAGGGATGCGGTGGCTCAGGGGCTAAGATGCTGAGCTTGTCAATCAAAAGGTCAACAGTTCAGTGGTTCAAATCCCTAGTGCCACATAACAGGGATCTTCCATTACTTGTCCCAGCTTTTGCTAACCTAGCAGTTCAAAAGCACGTAAAAAATGCCAATAGAAAAATAGGGACCACTTTTGGTGGGAAAGTAACAGTGTTCCATGCACCTTTGGTATTTAGTCATGCCAGCTACATGATGATGGAGACGTCTTCGGACAGCGCTGGCTCTTCAGCTTTGAAACAGAGATGAGCACCGCCCCCTAGAGTCGGGAACAACTAGCACATATGTGCGAGGGGAACCTTTACCTTTATGTATGATGCAAATGTGGATTTTTTAGGATTTTGCAAATTTGTCTGAATCACATAAAAATTAATAAAAAAGAAAACCATACCTGCTTGTATTTACTTTACATAGCATTTATACTTACATTGTACTAGTAGGAATAAGTGTATGCCTACTTTAAATATTCACGATAAATCCCTAGTCCAGATTAGTATTCCATTTTAAACGTCTGTTCCTTAGGTGACAGAGATTAGCCTAGACTAGAGAGTAGAAAAATGATCTCACAAGGTGGTGTTACTAAATATAAGCAAGAATTGAATCAGACCAAGAAAGAAGTGTTGTAAACTAATGTGAAGCATGATATAAAAAGCAAGGAATACGAGGCTTGACATTCTGATGATATCTTCCAAACCCAATTATTCCCAAATTGATGTTGGGAATAAAATGATCCTGAAATATGCTTGCTTCTTGGTGTCTGTTTTGGACATAAAATCTTTGGTAGACACTTAAAGCATATTCAGAGTATGTCTAAAAAATATAAATGAAGTGAGCCAGACTTTGCAATCACATGGATAAGGTAACTTGTCAAGAAACTATGAATTGCTCTTGAAGTGTGATGAGTCAAGAATGTTTGTGTAGAATATACAAAACATCATTAGCTGACCTGGCAACTAGTACACTTGGACTTTTGTAGAGTTGCATTGGATACAGCATGGGATCAGGAATTTGAGAAAGTATTTGGCAGCACATATCCAAATCCAGCCAAATATTGAAGGTAACAAACAACAATAACAACAAAAAGATTCAAAAATGAATTTTAAAATTGCACGGAATAAAACTGTCTCAGTTCTTCAGTGTGTTTAAATTAAAGCAATTCTAGTACGTGGTTTAATACTTGGCCATAGCAAAAAAGTAATTTGCTTTCATTGTTTTCATAAGGAATGATTTCAGGTTGTTGTGTGTGTAATCTCTACAGTCTATTTTAGTGTGTCATAAATTTCTGAAAGAGTTTTATGATATATGGGATGAAAGAAGATTTTGTACAAAGGAATGTTTTGCAATTCTGAGCAAAGTGCTTAAATTTGGAACTGTCCTCCAAACTGTAAAATACCTCTTAGATTGATGGGTTTTTATTGTTAAAAATTAACAGATTACAGAAACGACACTTTGTTTTTAAAAAGATATATTAGTTCAGCTTTTATCTTCTTAAAATCTTTACCAATGCAGTATCATAGTAGGCCAGAACAAATTCCTGTCAAAGTTTGTATTATTTTTTCTGCGGAAGTTATCTTGGAACATTTTATTTATTTGTCAAACACATGTAAGATAACAGATATAAGTATAAATATAATTATGAATACAGGGTAAAGATATGAATAAATGGGGACAGTAGGACAGGGACGGTAAGCACGTTGCTGCGCTTATGCACACCCCTTCCAGACCTCTTAGGAATGGGGTGAGATCAACAGTAGACAGTCTAAGGTTAAAGTTATGGGGGTTTGGGGATGCAACAACAGAGTCAGGTAGTGCATTCTAGGCATTGACCACTCTGTTGCTGAAGTCGTATTTTCTGCAATTGAGTTTGGAGTGGTTTATCTTGAGTTTGTATCTATTGTGTGCTCATGTATTATTGCGGTTGAAGCTGAAGAAGTTATTTATAGGTAGGACATTGTAGCAGATAATTTTGTGTACTACGCTTAGGTCGGATCGAGGACAGCATAGTTCTAAATTGTCTAATCCCAAAATTTCAAGCCTGGTAGCATAAGGTATTCTGTTGTGAGCAGAGGAGTGGAGTACTCTTCTTGTGAAATATCTCTGGACTCTCTCAATTGTATTAATATCCGATATACAGTGCGGGTTCCAAGCAGATGAGCTGTATTCGAGAATTGGTCTAGCAAATATATATACTTAATAATATCATACTTAATACTTAATAATGCTGTTCATAAAATCATCCCCTCCCATTGCTTTATCTCCATCCAGATATATTCAGGAATAGTTTGGATTTGCAAACATTGGTATAGATCACTTCCCATAAAGTGCCCATACCATTTGGGCAAAGACTTTTTTTTAAAGATAAGAAAAAAGTTCTCGCTTCCATTTTGTGGCAGCAAGAACAGACAGAAACAGGTTCTTATATTGGTTCCACCCAGTGGTGGGTTGTCCCGGTTTGGACCGGTTCTATAGAAGTAGTAAAACTGGCAGGAGGCTCTGCCCACTGTCCCTGACGTCATCAGAAGCAATCTGTGCATGTGCAGAAGCAAAGCGCCTGCACGAGCAAAGCGAGCGCATGTGTGCGTTCTCGTTGTGAACTGGTAGTAAAAGTAAGGAGAACCCACCCCTGGTTCCACCCCTAAGCATTTTACACTGAATTGAAATTGAAGGAAGATGTGATGGTATGGTAATAAGCCCAATGAGGAAACTAGGAGCAGAACTTTTCTAAATCTATTGATTTAGAAAAGGAATTTGTGACTCAAAGTTCCCCTTATTGGTTGGATTGTAGAAATTATGAAGAAAAGAGAATTGTCTGTCCACATCTATTTAGAGCTATTTACATAATTCCAATTTTCAATTGTAGTAAGCCATTTCCTATTTTTTTTAAAAAAATCAAGGGACAGCACACTTACTTGGCTACATAAAAGAAGCATTGGTGTAATTGACTCAGACAATGTCATTTTGTCCAGCTTGGCAGTCCAAATGGATCTACCGGATGCCACTAACAGCTACTGCAAATATCTTGGTATCGAAATGATATTCACTGAATGCCAGTCTAGTTAGACTCAGCCAAAACAAAATACCCTAAAGCAGCATTTCTCCCAATGAAAATGTTTGCCATGCATGTGCTTCCAACAGCTGTTTTTGTTTTAATTTTCATTTCAAATACATTCAGCTAAATGCAGAGCTTAGTTAGCTTCATCAAAGGTCACCAGAAATTTTCCAATTTCCCTCTCAAAAAGATCATTATCATGTTCTGAGCAATTTTATGTTTTATTACTTTCATATTTTACATTTCTGGAATTTTGTAGATTGCCAAAAGGCAATCTATAAATAAATGAATGAATGAATGAATGAATGAATGAATGAATGAATGAATGAATAAATAAATAAATAAATAAATAAATAAATAAGGCTTTGCATGTTTTTCATTTACTCCTGTTTTAAAAATTATCCAGGTATCCTATATTAACATTGTATATATTTCTCTTTCTCTCCCTCCCTCCTTTCTCCCTCCTTTTTTTTTTCAGTATTAGTACCAAGATCATGCATACATGCTGAGAACATTATATCTTACCAACTTTTCTGTATTTATTTTTGCAAACTCCAATTCTATGTAGATTGGCAGGCCTTCATTTTCTGTATTTTATTTCTTTATTTAAAATTTTATCTGCTGCCACTACCATATTGTGAATCTCTGGCTTACAATATCTAGACCTGAATTTAAAAGTAAATGTAAAGATGAAAACTATGAACTGTGAGCACATGTGTGCATGTGCTTGCTTTGCTTGTGTGCAGCGCTTAGCACATGTACAGAACTTTCTGCACATGTGCAGAGCGTCCATGATGATGTCCGGGTGGTTGGGCGGAATCTCCCACGCCGCAACTACTGGTTCAACCGAACTGGAGCAAACCGGTAGAAACCCACCACTGACACACACATGTAGAAAATATGGGGTAGTAGAAGAAAACACTATTTTCAAACAATATATTCCACAATATTTCTGTTAACATTTATGAGATTGCACCAGTTTCTAAATGGAATAATTAGTATTAAAAATTGTTTCCTGATTGCTTATTTGTACTCTATGACTATCATTAAGTGTTGTACCTTATGATTCTTGACAAGTGTATCTTTTCTTTTATATACCCCGAGAGCGTATGCAGCAAGACAAATTACTTGTGTGTCCCATCACACTTGGCCAATAAAAAAAATTCTATTCTGTTCTATTCTAATATTAAAAATGTGGTCTTATTGATTGGTAACTATATGCATAAATAGAGTTGATTATAAGATGAGTGGCTATTTAAATGTTTTAAATAAATGAATACATAAATAATCTGAAATCTTTAGTTCTTCTTAAAACTTCAATTAACATGTTTTAGTTAAAAGAAAGAAAGAACTGTTTTTCCAATGATGATGATGATGTCCATTCAGTTGTGTCTAACTCTTGGCAATTCTATGGACCAGGTTTCACCACATCTTCCAATCTTGCACTACTTCTCTGGGTAGTTCTACGCTCTGGGTGGTGTCAACTTTAATGGTATACAACTACCATGTTCTTCAGTGGTCTGGTTTCATTTTAATTCTGCCAACTCTTCCAAACATAATTGCTTTCTCCAGTGAATTCCATACAAGAGTGTATATCTCTGATGCACCATGTTTATTTTTTTTAAAAATTTTTTTCATTCATTATATTTGTATCTAAATTATTGTTTTGACCCATTTGCTTATAGTTTTTCCTTATTGTTCTCATCTATTATCCTTAAAATAGTTTAATAGGTAATTTCCAAAAATGATTAGAAAGCGAGGATAGCAAACACAGTGTCCTTTAGAAGGATCTGTTACCATTGAGTACGTGATGGCTTCCCTTCATTTCCTGGCACACAAACCCATGACAATTGCTATCTTGTGAGGAACAGCCAACTGGAGCCAAGTACGTGATTTCCTGTCCCTTATCTGGAAAGATTCTATGGGACCAGTCTACTCACTGATCCTTCAGTCCTACCGGTTACATCATGTCTGCTCATTAGAAGACTTGCTAGTTTGTCATACGTCACCTGGAAATTAGCATTGTTCTTAGCAATTCTCACTGTTTCTATGAAAATGCAAAATATATCTGCCATTCTGAAATATATAGGTATGAACTTATAGGAAAACGTATTTTCAGATTTTTTTTTTTAATAATATAGCAGGACAACTTTCTTTGAATGTATTCACTTACTCAGCTCCACTTCCATGTAAATTCATCCATCACTTCATGTAGGGATTGTGCAGCTTGCTGATTGTACAGATTTAAGACCAAACCCCTATCAAGTAGTGCTGCAACTTGTCACATATTCATTTTACAGATGAAACCAATCAACTGCTATATTATCTGAGATCAACTAGAAATAATCAAAAGAATTTGATCTTTGCAGCTTCCAATATGTCTTAATTTATACCTCCCAGACTGTGGATCAAAATGTGTGTGTTCTTTGGCATGTGCAATTTCTCTCACAATATTAAAATGAAATAAATAAACAAGATTATCCTGAAATTATAACAATCCTGTTGATTTCAGATTAAAAAGGTTAGATCTACACACACACACACACACACACACACACACACACACACACACACACACCTTATGTCTTTGTTTTGGTAAATTTATTGGCTAATAATCTCCTTTTGCAAAGTTGTCCTGTTTCCTAGTTAAGCAATTGAAACATTGCTTTTTCTTAAAGTACAGGCTGCAAGTCTTTCAGTTCGTTCAATGATTACTGATAGATTTAATGTGCTCTGGCCGCATGTGTTCATTTCTTAGCCTTCAGAATATATGAGGCAGGTTACATCTATATGTGAAATATAAGCTCAAGCATAATTTTCATTCCAAAGGAAAAATACTTTTTCCTTAATGTAATGGATTGGAATCTAGCCAAGCACTGCATGATTTAACCTCCAAGATTTCGCAGTACACAACCAATGAAGGAATGATTTATGGACAGATGAATAATGACAAGATCCTTTAGCTATTTACAGTGATACAGTATAGACTTGTTGTCTTTGATTTAACAAAGACCAGGGCAAATAGAACTTGGAACAAAATAGACTTAGTAACTCTAATGAGCACTGAGTGTGCAGGCAGTTCTCTCCCTAATTTGCTGTTATCTATTTCTTTCCGCACTCTGTCTTGCTTCTCAGCATCCAGCCTGGCTAAATTAATTACAGGACTTCTACAGAAAATTGAGAAGCTAAAAAAAATCTTCTGGAAAATGGAAAGGATATTTTAGATGGAGAGGTTTAGGAAATGGTTTCTTGGATGTAGGCAAATATGTATGTGTGGAGAATGTGAGGCCATACAACATGGTTCTGCTTATCCCTTCTGCTTATCTCTTGTGTGGGAATGACCTTGGGAGACCCTGAAAAAAGATGCAGTCTATGGGACACTCAGATAAAGACAGTTTTACCCACAGCAGAAATGTGAGTGAAACAAGAAGAGATCCTCCACCCAGTTTCTTGAGCTATAAAAGGGATGGGTGAAAGAGATGTACTTTTAAACTTGCAAAATTACATTAATGTAACCTTACAATAAAGTAGAATTAGCACTTCTGGCTTTCATCTGGTATTTCCTGTCTGATTTACCTCACAAGTCTGATACCTACAGTATCTAAGTTATAGTTTAAAAGTTTTACTTTTTTATGGAAAACTATCCTAATGCTCTTCGAGACAAATCAGACTGAATTTTTAGTGCTATGTGTAAATAAATGTATTCTGCATTCAAGTAGCATTTTTAACAAGCATGGTTCTTTCAGATTAATAAGTCTATTAAAAGAATTTCTGATAAGTGATATATAGCACTCACTCACACAGCCAAAGAAGCAATGCCAAATTTTTCATATTTGTTATACTGAACTTTAAATCTGTTTTGGCCAATTGCCAGCTAGGGTGGGGCCGGAATAGATAAAGGGAAGAAAGCAAATTAAATCTTTGCGAATCAGATCTGATCTGATTTTAATAATTGATTCCATTAGGAAAATTGAATTACATTCTTTTGGATAACAGATTGTTTCAGAAAGCCATATCAAAACCAATTCCCTGAATGTTCCATACATAATCTCCCTCAAACTCTGAAAGGCAAAAATCTTGAAACACAAAAAAAGATATAAAAAGAGATTACGTTAGGCTGTGAAATAACATATCTACTTATCAACTCTAATTCCTGAGAAGAGGCTTGCAAGATTTGGACTTTTACCTTCCAGGAAATGTTTACTAATCTGTGCAAATGATGTAATCTTATCGCACATAACAGAGGGTGTCAATGAAGTAAAACCAGATAAGTTGACATCCCAAAGGGGCAGCATCATACTGGAGATGGTTGATGCTGTTCCTTCTCTCCCCATCTTTTAACTATCATTCTATTTTTCATTGTAACATTGTAAACAATGTTATTGTTTTAGAAATATTTTTATGTTATGCTTTTAATGCTGTAAGAGTCCAGAGTCACTTTGAACTGAGATGGGGTGGGTGGGAATGAATTGAATAAGTAGAATAATTCAGCATTGCACTTATTATCATACAAATGCAGAATATGACAGCTGAAAGAAAATATTTAGAAGCTAGCATTTATTTTCATTATCTTATCTCTATTAGCCTACCCTCTAAATGTTTTTCATAGTTTTTTCTTTTACTATATTGGCTGCTTTTTTTCAGAATGTTTTCCAATTCATCAATGTCTATCCTAATAGTAGTGCCCAAAACTATATGCAGAATTCCGGGTGCAGTTTAACCAACATAGAATAGAGAGGAACAATGACTTCCCTCAATCTTAACACTATGCGTCTGTTGATTCCACTTAGATTGTATCTGCTTCTTTTTTAGCTATACCATAATGTTGATTCATTTTCTGATCTGATACAATAAAACCTCAGATTCTGCATATTCTGCTGCCCAATATATCCCTCTCCATCCTATACTTATGCCTTTGAATTATCCTACCCTACTGTAGGACTTTGAATTTGGTCTTATTGAAATCTTTTGGGTTCTTGGCGCTCTCTGAGTTTGGTCATTTGCTTGGAGACATTTCATTATCTAACTGATAATGATCATCAACACACTACAACCTAAGCTCAGAGAGAATCAAGTAGTCCACAACTCTGAGCTACATATATCCCCTTTTATTAAAAATAATCATGCTGCTTTCTACTACTTGTTCCAGCTTGTTAAAAACTTCTTGAAACTGGATTCTGCTTTCTAAATTGTTTCCCATGTCATCCTCAAATTTTACAATCACATTTTCTAAATTATAAAATAATTTATAAATAAATGGAACACCACTGGGTCTGGAATACATTAATTAAGATTTCCTTCCAGCTTAATCCAGCATTATTAATGAACATTTATTGGATTCAATTGTTAAAACAGTTGTTTATTAATTTAACAGCAGCATAATCAACACCACATTTTGCCATTTTTTCTACTAGAATCATGAAAGACTTTGCAAAATGCTTTCCTGATGTCAATGTATATAATGCCCACCACATTCTTCAAATTGATTAAATTGGTCACTGTATCAAAAAAAGAGATCAGGTTAATTTGTCAAAATACATTTTGATAAACTCATGCTAGCTACAACATGGCTTTGTCAGAAATAATAATTTTCTAATTATCAAGAATATACTTTTCATTAACTGCCCCTCTCAACCCTCACCATCTTCTGCTTGCAGAAGTGTATTTGTGGCTGTGTCAGCCACTTTTCTGCCTATCTGATACCACCATTCCAACTTACCTGTTGTTTTGTTCTTAACAACATTGCCCCTTTCTCATAACATTCCCATTTTTTTTAAAAAAAACCTGTACAGGTTCCCTCATCAAACAAACTCTCATAGGAATGTGTGGATGACTTTAGGGTGAAGGCAGTTCAGTGGTTTGAATCTCTAGTGCCGCTTAACGGGTGAGCTCCCATTACTTGTCCCAGCTCTTTTGAAGATCGGAATTTCTCCCATTGAAGCTTTTATTCTAGGCCCTGATGCTGCCAAATCGTTGATCTTTCAACGGCTGGACGACATTGACAGACAACTAAATCTGGCACATGGATCGGGAACATGCTTACCGTTTTCCCTTGGTATTGTTCCCTCATCTCACCCTCCGCCTTACCTTTCCACATTACACTCTATCAAACACAGGCTCGCATTTATGAAGGCACGATTTAATGTGATCCCCTCGAATGTCGTTGACAGTAGGCTTTCGGGGGGTAAAATCCATCCATTGTACATGTGACGGCCGATCCCCGGAATCCTTGTTCCATATTACATTCGTATGTCCCCACCACCAGGATATAAGATCAAGACTCATTTCTCCTATTTCCCATAGATTCCCTGGTTCACCTGATATGTTCACCTTTATTTCCTACTCCAGGACGCAGACCCCAATATAAAAGGAGGCAAAATTTTTTGCTACAGTCGTGGCTGGAAAAAAACAGGAAAAGAGACGGGTAACCCCGACGGCAGAGGATCACCAGCATTGACAGTACAGATTGTATTTGAGGCAGTAGATGGTGTACTGTCCTATGATCTATCCATATTTGTAAAATATGCTCCCTTTCTTTGTCTATTTTAATTTGGTCTCTGACCACAATAAAAGCTTACTACTACTATTACTGTCCCAGCTTCTGCCAACCTAGCAGTTTGAAAACATGTAAAAAATGCAAGTAGAAAAATAGGGACCACCTTTATTGGTAAGGTAACAGCGTTCTGTGCACCTTTGGCATTTATTCATGCTGGTCACATGACCACAGAAATGTCTTTGGACAGTGCTGGCTCTTTGGCTTTGAAACGGAGATGAGCATCTCCCCCAGTGTGGGAGTCAGCCAGTTTGCACCACTTCGGAAGAACCGGTTGTTAACTTTATGAGCAGTTTGGCAAACTGGTTGTTGGAAGAAGTCATTAGGGCAGAGAACTTAGTTGTAAAATTACTTGAATCCCACCACTGACCGCCCCCCCTAGAGTCGGGAACAACTAGCACATATGTGCGAGGGGAACCTTCACCTTTACCTTTACCTAGTCATGGCTTATTTGGAAGAGCCTACATACAGTATTTGTTGTTTACAACTCCACCAGATTTCAATGAACTGTGTGCTGAGACATAACTCCATCTGACTGTCTGTGCCTCAGTTTCCTATGACTGTAACTGGAGCAATCATAACCAGTGCATTGTTTTTCTGGCTTGCCAAAACATGGAAGCTTCCATCATTGCTGTCACAGCTGTGTCACTGCTGCTACCATCATTGTAGAGCCACATGATCTGAAGATGAGAGTCTTTCAGCCTTCATTCTTTTTTGAATCTTCAGATTCCACCATCCAGTTCTTTGTCTCTTTTCCTTAGCTTTCTTCACAACAACCATACACAATAAATACCACCTTCTCCTTTCACTATTCTTTTCTAGCTAGCATCATAACATCTCTACTTCTTCTAAAATAATCCTTCTAAAAATAATTCATATCACTACAACAACCCTCTAGTAGCTGTATGTAGATAATGCTTTGTCTGATGCCATCTTTATATATTGATAACTTAATCCAGCCTCTTGATATTTGTAGCAAACACTGTCACACTGAGGATTGGTTTTTAAATTTAAATTTTATGTTATAATAAGTAATACCTTTTTTTATCTTGTAGGCAATTATTAAGCTGTTGGCCTTTGGCTATAAAAATGACATTTTTACTGCCATTACTAAAATTTGAACAAGACTGATACAGTTGATTTACATTAATGTACAGATTAAGAAAGTACAGATTTCTAAAATCATATTAAAGCTGGAATTTAATAAACTGATTGCCTCTTATTCCAAACACGTTATTTGATTTTGGTCTTTAAATTAGTACTTCTCCTTCTAATGGAAAATAGTCTTTGAAAACATTCTTATTAAGTGTTAATATGAAAGTTAATATTGCCAGAAAAAGATGAGTTAAAACACTGTATGAACAATAATTATTCAGTTGTTTTCATAGTCTCCTTAATAATCTTTATTCTATCCAGAAAACATCATACTGTGTGATAGGTTATATGTTGATAACAGATTTTTAAAATAGCTTATTTATATTTAGTTTAAAGCTCACACAATTAGAAGACCAATTACATACAAAAGTTTGTGATACTAATATTGGCATTAAAAAAAATTGTAACTCAAAGTATCATTTCCTCTATAATACATTCAATTTCAGGGTAAGATTAAAGTAGTTTTTGTGCTTTTTTTTTTTTTACAACTATCACTTTGATTATCTTATAACAAACAAAAATTGATTGCCATAGTTCAAAATGTTATAGCCTGGCTGCCTGCTTCTTGAACAACTTATGAATCCTAATTCCTTGTCTGGAAGTTTATGGATCTAATTGGTAATGGAAAGCTATGCCAGTCTTCTATTGCCAAACAAAAAAATGTTTTGCGTTATAAAGGCAGAAGGAAAGTTTCTATGAATTTGCTTTACATACTTGTTTCGGAATCATCAATTACCAAGAAAGGACAGTCCAGTTTCTGTTAATGTACTGTATAAGCTTTATTGAAATGTTTCTGAAATGGGTGAATTTAGTACATAACCTTAAGGGCCACCTAACTCCATTCCTAGTATGTGTATGTGTATTACTCCATCCCCACCGTCAACTGAAACAATCTCTGTGTTGAAAATGCTTCTTTACTCAATAAATAAATAAATAAATAAATAAATAAATAAATAAATCTCAGCATTTTTAGAGAATAATATAGGAATTCTAGTTAATGCAACAGATACTCTTTCCTCAAAAATTGTTAAATAGATTCCAGTTTAATTATTTGATTCCAGAATACCTAGAAACAGATAAAAATAAACTTGTACAGCTAAAGGAATATCTAGTTAGATGCATTTAAATAATAATAAAAAAAAGAATCTGTTTTAGATACTCCCTATTAGTACCTATTTTAGATACTCCATATTCCCTTCCAATTTCCTATGCCAGAATGAACTGCTAGGTTCCTCTGAGAGCATTCATTCAACTCATTTTTCCTCTGCAGTGAAGGTATGTTTGTGATTAAAAGTACACATAACTTATTTTTGGAGAGGATGATGGCCACAGTGGAGAACCATAAAGTAACTAAGTGAGCAGCAGCAGTGATATATTTGTGCAATGCTAGGCTTATTTCTCTCTTCCTCTGCCTCTAAGAACTACAGTATGTTGAACATTATTTTAGAATTTACCTATTGGTATTTTTTGGTTTGTCTGTGTGTATCAACAGTGCCTTATTAAGAATGAGTTCCATTCCTTTCCATGTCTTTAACTCAAATTTGTGTGTAAATTGCAAAGTGCTTATGAACAGGCAACCTATTACTAAAAATGGCTGACAAGATTCTCCTTCCCTGAACAAACAAACCACTGAAGCCATGTAAAGTTTTCATGAAATGCTGAAACTGCACAAGTTCTCTGGTTCCAGAAAACATTGTAAGACTTCAGTGATTTGTCAGGTTGAGGAGCCGACCCACTGACCCATCATTTTTAGAAATAGGCAGCCCTGTTCATAAGTACAAGTTGGCCGTAAACTGGGTGTCCTTAATCCAGAGACTGCCTGTATTAAGGTCTTGTCAAAATACTTTAAAAAAATATATGGAAGAACTGTTGTCCAACATTTTTTTATAAAACAGCTTTTCCAGATTATGTTTGAATGACATAGTTTTGAAGAATCAACGTCTTTCCTTGTGTATCAAAAAAAGATGACAAATTACTTTCAGTAACATTTTCATAATTTTAATTTCAACTACATAAAATAGAGAATGGGTGCTAACACACATCTATCTCAGTGTAATTAATTTTCAAAATGACAGAACCAGAATTAAATTAAAATGAACATCATTGGAATTGATTTCTTCATATTGTCTTTCTGAAGAGTTACTTCATACTTTGAAAGCTTTTAAGGAGATTTATTGGATTGGCTCCCCATAGATTTTTCCTTTATTTACTGGACCACAGTAATTATACCCTTAAGCATAACCTTTGCTGATTGTCAATATCCAAACCAAATATCACAACTAATAAGGCAGAGGCTGACAGTCAAGACTGATTGCTACTTGATCTTACAGATAGGCTTGTTCAGACTATCATTATCCTTTAAATATTGTCTGGTCATGAGGCCTTCAGTCTCACTACATGGCTGCAATTCTCAGTTTTATGCCCTGCAGTACTTGCCGCATTGATGAGTTGCAAATTCGGTGCTGCCTGCAAGAATCTTAAGTACTTTTTCAGTGGTCTGCAGATAGATTGGGTTTCTAAAAGAAATGGTGGAATGCTATCTAGGAACATCATCCTTTTCTTTTTTCTTTTTTCTTTTTAAATTTTTAAATTTTTAAATTTTTATTATAGTTCAAAAAAACAAAAACAAAAACAAATGTATAATAGTTTTTCTATCACGGTGTAACATCACCAAAATATCCATGTATATATACACCAATAATCAGAAAGTAAAAATAGCAATTATTTACATAAAAGGAACATCATCCTTTTCCATCTTGCTATCTTGTAAATGGATCTTATACTATAATGTGGATTTGATCATGGACTAGGTTGTATATGGAATGCATAGTTTAGACAAGGAAGAGCAATCTGAGGCATTCTATTAGGACAATTATGCCACTCCTGATTTGCAAACCATTAATGTAGGTAAATATATAGACTTAGAACAAAGGCATCAGTAAAAATGTTAGATTACAGTTACACTTGCCAGTGCGACATTGCCATGACACAAATAGCCAACAATGTATGTATAGCAACATACATAAGAGTTATTTGATAGGAAGCTACTGTTCTGGTTTTTATCAGTAGCATTTTTATTAATAGTATAAATGACTCAACATTATGACTCTGGGTCATTATCACATTTCCACATCCCACCCAATATACTACAGAGCAATGACAGCTTAAGTTTAGCAATAATGTCTCTGACAGCTTTTGTTGCAACTTAGTCATTACTCCAGCATAGACCTTATACATTTATTTATTACATTTATCTCCCAGGGAATGCATATGAAGGCATTCTTTATTTTTATATCCACAGCAATAACTCTGTGGAATTGGTTGGGTTGAAAATCATTGGCAGCTTGCCAGAGTCTAACCTGATCCAACTTTTTAACTTGTATAGGAAACTGGCTTAAAGCTTCTTCATCTTTGCTTTCTTCTCTCTTTGCTATATTCTTAATTTTATTAAATAAGTGTGTCCACTTTCCTTTCTGCTATCTGAAACTCAACTCAACCAGCTATTCAACATACCACTAAACTGCCACTATGCTACTGCAAATTTTGGAGACACAGTCTTGATATGAAATACCACATGCCAGAAGGGGAACCTAGCCATATCCCACTTCAGTCTCTTTGCAAAATCATTTCCTTCTTTGAGTGAAGCAAGCATTCTCCATTAGCCCTTTTACACTGCAATATAGATTCTCAGATTTACAGACTATAAGGAATTTAGATGGTGCACAATTCTTTGTCTTATTTGCAACTAACCTTGCCAAACACATATTTAGCCATCATTCTTTTTTTCTTTTTACCATAGCCTCAGGGTAACTGTGGGAAGGGCCATAAAAAGATAGAGAATTAAACCAATATTTTGTTCTCATCACACATTATACATGCATAATCAGGACAATGTCATTCAGTAGGGACTTGGAATAGAGGAAGTATAAGAAATTGGCAATCAGGGTAGCAAATTTCATGCCTGTATAGTTTTCTGCCAACACAAGGTTGGGTGATAATACTTTAACTCAGCAGAGAGGAAAGATTCTATGTCAATGAAAAAGAATTCTACCAGCTGCAATCATTTGACCTTTGTATCGCTTATTCAAAGTTTCACTGGAGTGGTTCAATTTCATTGAAATAGATCCATGAAGTGAAGCAGCATGGTGCTTTTACTTATGGTTCAGAGCAGTTGAACTCTGCCTCAGCAGCTTCTCTGGCTCTTCGTTGGTCTTCTGTATATACACAGTACATACACAGAATCCATTTGCAAGGTAGCCAGCTGGAATGGATCAGTGCTGCTTTGACATTTCACATGAAGCATGTCAACCTCTGTTGCTTCACTTGTAGTTTGGGAACCATCTCAAATTAAACAATAAGATGGGTTATGCCTACTTTGCGCAGGGCTATTGCTTGTGCCATGTAAAGCTTCATGAATATATGATTACACCAGGAAGTATTCTTCCTAGTCAAAGGCAGCAAAAATCCTGGAACATTTATTCTAGAATTGGATTCCTAATTTATACCAGCCTGAGGATTGGTGCATCTTGCATTGGATTTCCCTTTCCATGTAATTAAGGGAGGAGGAAAAGGTTTTTCACTTTCAGCTCAGCTGAGTTTCAATATTATTCTCAGTATATCATAGTTCTATAGCAATTTCCTGTCTTGTATTGTTCCATTAAACCCAAACTATGGCTCATACTATCTTTCCCCAGTAATGGAACATATGATCTAGTGCAAAATCAAAGCTATAAGGATGTAATTAAAAAGTACCTTTTAGGTAAATAAATAAAAAATAATTTTTTTCCCATGGCCTCTCTTACTGATTAAAATATTGTTCTTATTGTGCCACTCAAAAACCAAGAGCAACCTTGATCTATATAGAAAAATACTGACTATGTACAGTTGTGCAGACCTTTGGATTTAAAGACAAAGATATGGATTCATATTTTTCATTCATACCCATCCATATTTTTGTCTTTGAATATATCACCTGTTGGCAGTTCTTTCAACCCAGGATTATGCTGCAATTAGGAAAAGCAGCTGTGTGATACTTGGAAAAGATGCAGCTTCTTGAAGGGGCTGCTGACAGGTGCTATATGAGTCTCCTTGAGTGATCCAAAGGACCTTTTCTCCTTCAAATGCAAAACTCTAAGCAACACTATTATGCTGTACCTTTGTATTATGTTTGCTAGTTTTGATCTGGTGTCCTTTTTCCCCTTCCTGTCTTCTTACAGGTAGATAAAGTATGTGGACATCCTGAAGAAAAAGAAGTGAAATCTTTGCCAGACAGCATAATTCAAGCAAAGGAAATAGAGAGACCACCTCTAACAATGGCCCACTCAATAACTATTAACAATAAAAGGAGGTAATTTGAAAAGAAAAATGTTTCCTTATAAATTTTGGGGTGAAATCTTCCCCAAATGATGATGATGAGAGTAATTCTGATTCTCCCACATTTCCATCATGTATTAAAGACTCTTGATTTTCAAACAGATGAAAAGCAGACCGGAAAGGGCAATCATGTTTTATTTTTTAATAACAGTAAATGAAGTTAAACAAATGTATTTTAACTATGGAGAAGGCATATCTGTAATTAGTATTGAGTTAGATATATATTGTTATAAATTTGTAATTAATATAGGTCAATTCAGTCAAGGAACCATTGATTTCAGAAATGGATAGGGATAAAACCTGGAATAGAAAATCTGACAACAAATACCTTGATGTGTAAAATCAGTTGTAAAATCAGGATATAGAGTAGAAAATTAGCAAGGGCTGTAGCTTACACTAGTGGAGTACCTACAGTTTTCAGAATCCTAACTAAACATACACTGATGATGAAAGGAACTGAGATAAAATCAATAGTAGAAACATGGCCTAGAGGTTAAAAGCTTTGATTGTTCAGTAATTTGCAGCTAGCAATGTAAATTAACATCAGCTCTGAATTACTGAAAGTTCTTAACTTTGTTTAAATAGTAGGTCCACTTCAACCACTGACTTAGACTCAGTTGTCTTAACTTATTTTGCTGTCACTTGCTAAGATATCTTAACCAGCTGAAATGAGTGATTCTTAAGTGAATTGGCTAGGTGTCTTCTCCACTGCTGTAGTGTAAATCACCAAGTGACAGCTAAAAAATTATACAGGTAGAGAAAAAGTTTATGATTGCCTTTTGCACTATTTTCCAAGATGGTGATATAATCAATTTCAGATAAACAAGCATTTTACTTCTTGGATTCCTTTCCTCTATCCTTATGGCTAATGTGTCTTCTCAAAATAGTAATTCCTTATTTTACTGCTGTTTGCCCTTATTTTCCATTTCCCATATCTTTCTAGTTTTTGTGAAAACTTTTTCTCGGGGACATGGCTGGCTTGTTAAAAAGTTCCATTGCATGCTGTTCTAATTAACCATAGCTATGCATGCGATGATATACCTATTCAGCAGAAGCGAGGAGTGGCTGTTATTGTCTTTCATCAAAGCAGAAATGTATAACCGATGTTAATACTTTTTTTTAAATATACCTAATAGTTTCAATATTAAGGGCAGTGCATTTTGAAATCACAAGTTAAGGGCAAAGGCACTATAATGCATGGTGCTACATCTTAAATCTGTGACTGTGTAGGAAAACACTTGGCTCAGGATAATTGACCACACCAGTTATTTGACTGATATCTGAGCTCCTCTTTTAGATATCTTGACATTCAATTGTATAGAGGTGCATTTTATTTAAATGCTCAAGTTTTAACTACAGAAAGAAGCAGTTAATACAATATTGGAATTTTGGTTTCAGTATTTTGCTTTTATTTTATTATTTTTTTTTAAATAGTGAATTATAAAAGTGATATTTTGGGCAATATAAGCATCCTCTTATATTTTTTTCATAAGGACTCCTGTAAACAAGGCAATTTCAAAAATTGACAGTGTCAGACCCCATTAGTACTTGGATAGTATATGATTCATCTATCAGAGCTATAAACTAGATTGCAGCTAAAAAAAATCCCCTATCCCCTGAAGATATTTGGCGAGCAGTTCTGTAACACTGCCAACCTCCTGCTCAAATTGTTGTGTCCATGTAGATATCAGAAGTTGAGTTTACATGAAGGGCTTCTTTATCTTTGGGACTTCTGGGAACTGAACTGTTCTGGACATTACTAGTTCAAATTTGTAAGGTTTTCATTATTCCGATTGCTCTCTTTATTTCATTTTATTTATAGGGTAGTATATCTTGCCACAGTGACTTTGGATGGTAAACAAAGTCTGAAAGTTTAATACAGCAATATACATCATTGTAAAAAACACACAACACATAAAACAAAATGTACTGTCAAGACAGTCAGTCCCAGGATTACCTATAGACTCCAGGGACTAAATTTGAGAATATCTTCATATGAACTATGTTTTTCACCACTGACATAAAATTCTTGGGAATACATTGTGATACTTCATGCTTGTTTAAAACAAGCAAGCACACTTGTATTTATTCGTGCATCTGTATAGCTGCACCCATTTCATAATACCCAGTTTTATATTTCCTTATAAACCAGCTAATTTTTGGTGCCCCTGAAAGTCATTGCTTTCCCATCAACAGTACTTGTTTTCATCCATAATTCATGTTTTATGTAGTTTTCAGATATAACAATAATATTTTTGACATGACATTTGGATATGTCAGAAATAAAAAGATTTATTTTCATTATTGTATGCTGTATTTTATAGTCATCTATTTTTGTTTTTTAAGAAATAAATGTATTTCCATACAATTTAGAAAACAATCCAAATCCTCAACAGAGGGGGCACGGTGTAAAAAGAATTAAACTGGTGGATAGACTATACTATTTTTAAAGTATAGGTTGAAGAATATTTTAATAGGAGTTATTCTTTTCTGATTTAATCCTGTGCATGTTTATCTTTTCTTTCAAATAATTTATTACGTTTTGTTTCTCATTTCTTTCTTTATTTACCTGAATTCCCTCTTTTCCCCTTGGCTATTCTCCTTGGCCTACTCCAGTTCTCTGCCTCTGAAATCTTCAAAGAATGACAAATCCAGAAGTTTGAAAAAAATGTCTCGGTAAGAATGCAAAGAAGTCAAGATACCTTTGTCTCTTCATTTTAATGAAAGGTCTTCATACATTCTAAGAAGAGAAAGGTTAATTTAACATTACCATAATATACTTTTACTATTCATTTACCAGGTGTGGGCAAAGTATGGCTCTCCAAAAGTTATTAAACTATGACTCCTAAAATCTAAATTTGAAACTACTGTTAAATACAAATCCAACAGATGGATACACATTTCAGAGTTTGATTTGTGTTTTAGAAATTATTTGGGACCAACTTTCCTCTGTGCAATTTTAAAAATATCAACATACCAACATATGGCATACATATGAATAGGAAACAGATTTATTTAGAGGTACTATACATCAAGATGGACATCTGTTTACACTGTCAAATAAAAGATACTGTCGATCAATTCCATCTTTTTTAAAAAATGAAAAATTTAAATGACGTGCTAAGACATTTGAATAGATGACATTTCATGTAAATACTGTCTTAAGAATTTTTAGCTACAAATTTGGGTTTTGCAACCCATTGGATCGTCTTTACTTTGTTCTCTGTCATGCTCTGATATCTACATAAAAAGGGAGGCAGAAATAATATATTATTCAACTTCAACATTCCTTTAGCTCATGAATTTGATCAATTGACATCTTAAATATGATTTAATTTTTCTAGTTCAGGTGATGAATTAGAATTTAATGAAGTATGAAACAGCCATTTCTTCATCCACTTTTCAAATAAACTTGAGGAATCTTTGAATCTCAATTATTGTTTATTAAGAGGAAAGAAGAAATTAATGTACAGTTAATGATTTTTTTAAAAAAATGTTCTGTATTTAATTTCTAGGGAATTTATCAGTTATATGAAACGATCCAGGACGTTTTATGCGTCTTTGACAGAAAGGCTTTGTGATGGTGATCTCGTGATGAAAGACAGCTCAACTTGCTGGAATGGCCAAGATGTGGTAGAAAGGTAATTGTGAAAGATTTCCAGAAGAGACTAAGCTTGAAATTCATCTGTTTCCACTGATCTTTCTAGTGTGATATTCAAAAAGATATTTTAATTGGATGTATTTCTGTATTGGGAATACCACTTGATGGTGCTTTTCAAGCTTTCAACCAAAAAGAGATATCTTATACTTATGCTGCAGAAATGTGTCCATGTCTGAAATTTGAAAGATCTTGCTTCTTCATATCATAAATGGCTTCTAACTACAATATATTTGGGTAGAAACATTAGTGAAGCTCTGAGTGTATCACTAATACAAGGCAAGTTGGCTGAGAAAGTTTTTTCTCAATTTGCATTTAAAGAGACAATACTTAAGTCCTAATTATTCATGAAATATGTAACTTTAGATTTTATGCATTCCTTGCTAGTTCTTCTGAATAACAAAGTTATAATGAAAATGATTTTTTTTTTACCTTTTGGAGATAAGGCATATTAGCTAGAGCTTCAAAATAAGTTCACTGAAAACAAACACAGTGTTATTTTAGCTAGTTGATAAGGAAAAAAATGAAATAATTTGTTTTGCAATTTTGGTGAGCATTTTATTGTTTCCTGGTTGAAGAGTGAAATGGAATATAAGGGCTAAAAGATGAACAGAGGAGATAAGGAGTGGCAACCTATATTAATCATTTCCTTCCAATAATAATCATATTAAACATTGTGATATTTCATTTGATGAGATGTTCCACTGCAATAATTTTTGGATACCCTTGAATATTCATAATTTCTTTTATCACATTTTTTAAAATGAAAAATGATATTATGATCATATTTATTTAAATGTTTTAAAGTGCCCAGTAAGCATGTTCTCTTGATAGTTTACAATAAAATATACAAAAAATTGGGCTCTAAAGGTCAAATAGCGCATTTTGAATTGGATCCAGAATTGGATTATAGCCAGTGTATGTGACGAATGGGTTTATATGGACAAGGATCAATGAACAGTTTAGTTAGTTCTAGTTTGAAATGATAATTTTGTAATGCTACGTGGAGATGACGTTAGTAGACAGGAAGAAGAGATATGTTTAGACAAATTGTCAGCCAAGTGACAGATAAGTTCACAGAAGGAATGGGCATATGACAAATGTCTAGGAAATGGCCTCCCTAGTTTCTTGCACTGGAAAGGCAAGATTCAAGATTCTGTTAATGTAATCTTACAATAAAATTACAGATAGTACTTATGGATATGCTTTTTGTCTGGAAGGCTTGTCTTAAAAGGTTGATAGCACTTAGACTTATATACCGCTTCACAGTGCTTTACCACACTCCCTAAGCAGTTTACAGAGTCAGCATATTGCCCCAACAATCTGGATCCTCATTTTACTGATCTTGGATGGATGGAAAGCTGAATAAACCTTGAACTGGTCAGGATCGAACTACTGGCAATCAGCAGAATTAGCCTGCAATACTGGATTCTAACCATTGCACCACCACATCTCTATGACACAACACAATCTCTTGATAGGTTGATAGTTTTTAATTCACTAACATTTAAAAAATAAAATATGTTGTAATAAATAGGAATGGTTCTATCTTGGAACTGTTTAAACAGATATGATTTGAATAATTGAAATCATTCAAATGATTTCAAATTTGAATGATTTTGGAAGCATCCAGCATCTACAAAGTTGCACTTCTGGGTAGCTAAAATAATCAAGATGCAATATTACTATGCAAATCTTGCTGTATCGCCATAAAATTACAAAATAGTTATTTTCAATGAGTTGCAAATAAAAAGTGAAGAAATAAATGAAAAATCTATCAATATCTCTTTGCCTCTTTGGTGGGAAATAAGAATCTTAGTAGATAGCACTTGGCAAATTGTATGAATACAATTACAGAGTAGAAATAATTCTGTTTGTCAGCAACAGTACATTTCAGAAAAACAAACACAATCCTATGCTCTAAATATTAGCTGTGAAAGTTTGATCCCAACAAAAATTTCCATTTCCTGTTTAAACGATCACAATATTTGTATGGCTTTTCTTTTATTATTTTCTTTGAAATCAACTGAAAAATCTTCTGTTTCCCTAAGATGACCTTAAAGATTACTTATGCTATTACTGTGACTTTGTTTGACTACAATGAATGTGGGCTTAACATATACATTTTTAAAGAGCAAAGTGGAATTTTATCCACATCAAGTATAATTCTTAACCATGATTAAGATCAGTAGTGGGAAATGGGGATATTCAGGCACTGAGAGGGAGAATATTTTGGAAAGGAAACTGGATTGTTTATAGTTTGAGGAAGTCTTGGAGAAAGTTATGAATTCTTTTCCTCTTTAGCAGCTCCCTTTCTTCATTTCTAAAGTCTGGTAGGCTTTAAGCTCTCTCAGTGGTGGAAACAGCTGCCACAGTCATACTCCTCATGCTCTTTGCAGCACAACAAATTCAGTCTAGTGAAGATTTTATTTTGCCAAAATCATCATAATCTTTTTTTTTATAATTTGCAAATTGAAACAAATATGTACCATTAATGAGTTAGGGCAAAGGGACACAGATGAATGATGCATTATGAAATTCATGCTGAACTGGTATTGAACTTGGTATAATACATATAACATATACGGTACATATAACAAACACAGTTTGACTTCTCCATTTTAATAAAGATCCTTTCTGTCCCTGGTGGCATCAGAGCATGAAAATCTTATCTGTAACAATCCTTACATGCGTCTTTCTGTGTGCCATTTTGCTGTGTGCTTGCTTTCTAGATCAATTTTTGAACCTGGTTGCTGTAGATTTAGTTATGTACATTTAACTTACCAAAATAATGTAACTTAATCAGACAAAGGATTGTTTTAAATAGAGGGTCTTTGTTACTTGACATTGAGGTGGCATATATTTCACCGAGGCAATCTGATTATGGGCTTAACAGTTCAGTAACTAGCCAAAAGATTACATTGAAACTCAAATTGATGTATCTTCGAATTCCATCTTAAAGAGCAAACAGTAGTTATACAACTGTTGCAATATGATCAAACAAGCAAGGACATTTTTCATATGAAGCCTGCCATATTTTAAGCATATGTTTTTGAGCTATTGGGTATTCAGGCTATATGAATTTTTGGCGTTTACTTATGTGAAGCTGCAAATGAAACACCTTTTCAAAATGCTTCTGGGAAACACAACTGTGACTCTTTGCTAATAGATGAAATACCAGTGATGGCTGCTGTGCTTCACCCAGCGTGCCATATGTGTGATACATATACAGGAATAACTTTCATCAAAGCACAGAAGGGAGTGTAATACTGAAGGCCTATTTGTTTACTCTTCTGTTACTGAGAATTGCAAGTAGTCTGAATTTAGATTCCATTAATTTCTTATGGTAAAATAGATGCCATTGACTCCCATGCTGTCCATGCCCAAAAATTGCAGTAGTAATAATTTTGTTTTGCAAAATGATAGTGACAGGAGGTTCTAGTTTTAAAAAATGCCAGATGTCATATTCATGATTGCATCCTGATTTTTTACTGAATTTAGTGGAACTAAATTTTACCATTGCCTTAGGGGAACTAAGAACAATTAAGGCTACCATCCAATACCTTGTTAACCCAATTGAGTTATTGCAACTTGCTTCTGAATAATCAGAAACAGTAAATCAGTCTGGATTTAATTTTTTAATAAACCCCTAATTTAAAAAATGCAAAAGGCATTGCATGAAGTGGGCTATGAATATGTTGAATATAAGATTATCTTACATGATAAAAAAGTATGGAGAAATAAAGGTATTAGTATAATTTTTTCCTTTCTTCTGCTCAGTCATGTCTGATTCTTAAAGACTGTCTGAACAAGCCCCTGCAGATTTCTTGGCAAGCTTTTTGAAAGTGATTTGCCATTGCTTGCTTTCTAGGGCTGATGAAAACATCTGATTCAAGGTGACCTAGCTGGCTTTGTGCCTGAGTTGGAACTACAACACTCTCCTGGTTTATAGCCTGATTCCTTAATCATTATACTAATCTAATTTTCTAGTATAAACTAGGTTTAATTATTTTTCACTGCCATTTTTAAAGCTTTGGCCTTAATTTTTTTCCCTACCATTCTTTATTCCCTTTCTATGTTTTATATAATGTAGATACATTCTCTCCATAAAAGAGAATGTTGTAATGGTGTATGTTTTAAACATGTTCCTTTAACCAAGATAAATAGGGGATAGGAGAAAACCTTGTTTTAAAATTGCTTTAACTATGAACTTCATAGTGGATCTAGAACCTTTTAAAAATTAACAAATAGTTTTGGATCTAAAGGCAGGATGGTTCAGAGATTGTATGTCATATTTTTAAAGTTATGTTTTAAAAATATAGGAGCCATGGAAAATAAATAGAATCTATCCACAGAAGTCCAATTTAGTCATTCCATAGGTAGAAATGGATGGAATTTTTTCTCATCTCTTAAAAACTGAGGATTTTTGTGTCTACCCCAGATAGGTTTCTGATCTGATCTTCCATCCCTATTTTGAAAGCTAAGGAAAAGAGTATAAACTCTCCTTTTGCAGGTAACTGATATACTATGTTCCTGCAGGAAAATTATATCTTTGAGCCTTCTGTTGAGTGACTCAATTTCTGAATAAAGAGTCTTTATGTAGAACTGAACTTTCCAGCCATGCATGGATTTGTTGTTGTTGTTGTTGTTGTTGTTTTGTTTATTTATATAAGACAAACATTTTACTGCACATTTTATACATAAACTACTGGATCACTTATGTTTTATATATCTATGACCATGTTTGTTTAAACTAAGATGAATATGGATGATTCTGATGAGTTAGTAACAGCCCACTTAATGACAATTGATGATTGTACAATATAGTATGAAATATACATATAGTTGTGTGGGGTCCTTGGTGATTCTTAAAGTAAGACTGTTAGAGTAAGAAAAAATCTACTGGAATATTTATAACCTGCCATACTGAAACACAATGGAGAATGCCACAGAAAGTATAGCTAAGGCATCAAGGGGTCATTGGTATATGTGTCTTGCCATATTATCTTCAGGATGTTTATATTCATGAAGAAACTCTTCTTCATACATCAAACAAACCATATCTATACTTCACTCACAGAATTCTCTGGGTGTCACTCAGCTGTATGAAAAGAGAAGGCCCAATTTCAGTATGGCTGATCAATCACATTTTGAAATTATAGAAATATTATATATTACTATTTAAAAAGTTCACCTTTAGGCTATTCCAGAGTCTAATATAACTTAAAAATACCATTGCTTTAGAACCTACACTACTATGAATCCAAAGATTGGAGTGTGATGCAAGACTTGAAATCCCTAGGTGCCTCTATCAGTTGTGCATCTACCACTTATTATTAAGCAACAGTTAAAACAGAAGATAATTCTATTCAGTTACTAGTGATTTCTAGAACTTGGGTGGCTGTGAAATGTTATTAACTTTTCCTTTTCTAAGTAGAAACAGAATTAACACTTATGCAAGATGTGTTTATGCTTCAGAGAACTTCAGTGGAAACAGCTACAAACTCTTAGATTTAATTTTCTTCAGTTTCAAGCAAGTATGTGCTACAGCATTCCCACTTCTCTCTCCATTGCCTTTAAACCAAGCATCCTCTTAATTTCCAAGTGGGCTGAATTAGCTAGTTTCATATGGTGGCCACACATTGAGATTTGGCAAAACACCCAAAGCTTCCTTATCACCCACAGAGGCAGCTGATTATAAACAGACTTTCCAAATGTACAAAGAGATGTCTATCTAATAAAGACCATTTCTCCATCATCTCCACTTTGGCTGTAACAAATTGTTTCCTGGACCTGTATACCTACAATTTATTCTCAATAACACGTTTAGTTAGAATTTATATTTTTTAGAAATTAAAGACATTCCTTTTAAACAATTCCTATAGAATCTAACTCCTGAGTTGTTAAATATTTGGCCATTCCTCTCTTCCCACCACAAAAATGTCAAGCAGAGAATGAAAGATTTAAAAATAATTTTGCTGACAATCATATTAGAAGGTAGCTTTTCCATTGGAAAGATACCATGATTCTTCTAAAAGGCTGAGTTGAAAATGCTTGGATACTTCAGGTCTCTTCCCTCCATATGTGTGATAGCTTTTCCATTTGGGCCAAACAAAGTAAAATATTTTCTGGCTGCCTGGTGCAGGGTAAGACTAAGGTCTCTGACATGTGGATTAACACATTGCTAAGGCATAGTTCAGGGCTGTCAAACTCCTGGCCCGCAGGCCAAATGTGTTACATGCTGGCCATGCCCACATCCGGTTTAGCGAAGGGGGAAAAAGTCCCAATATGTCACGTTAAGATGCCGTGACATAGTGAGATTGACAACCCTGACATAGTTGCAACCACTTCTGCCTTTGTAATTGTACAGAGAGCCAACCTTAATGAAATTGAGATTACCAGATTTAGCTTTAAGTAATTATAATGCATTCTATTATTCAGCAGTGATAACCTATCAAGAAAAAATAACTTCCTTAACCCTCAGTTGCAAAATGAACCTAAGGGCAGGAGACAGTAGATGAAAAACAAGCTCTAGGAAAGATTAATCAGTTGGAAAAAAAGAGAAGAATCATCACTTGGAAGCATGAACAGTAGAAACACATTCTGATGAATTAACAGCAGGAAACATATCATCAAATGCTTTTGGCAGCAGGGTATACTGTATTTATAACTCTGCTCCATCATCTCAAAGGACAGGTTCCATATAACATGTGGCACTAATTGGGATCAGTGTTGTACTTTTGCTTAAATTGTCACATCCCTGAGAGGGCCATTCTTTTCTAAGAAGAAAAAGGCGGTTGCTTAAAATTTGGACTTTATTATTACGACACTACTAAAACCACCCAAAATTAAACAGATTAAATTTATGTTGACTTTTAGATTTAATCATATGCTTTAATATTTGTGTGCTCAGCTTGAATTTTGATGTTATAGTCATTATATTAAAACTACTTCTCTAAGAATATAAAAATTAGTGTATTGAGTTCAAAAATCTATGTAACATTTTCAGTGTTGCTATTGCACACAGATAGTATCTATATACAGTGAGTTGTACAAGGAAGTCTATGACCTTAGCTCCTATTTTTCCTTAATTATTTGGAACAAAACTAGATTACTAGATGTCACTGCCAAAAAACTTTGTATTTTACATCTTGCTTTAGTTTTTCAAATTAGGACTTAGCTATCTGAAAAGGTACACATTATAACTGGTAAGCTGTACCTTGCTTGACCTTACACTTTACTTGCATTTACTTACTTGCACATTGACCCTGCATCTTAACTGTTCCACAACTGAAGAATTTTGCCCTGTTTCTTATTTGAGAAATATAAAAATTCAAGAGTTCTGTGTGAGCTATTATGGTGAATTGACACAAAAGTTAAGATGAATGGACAGAGAAATCTACCTGCAGTCTCCGACAGATTTTTTTATTTACTCTTTGTGTTTTGCATAGAGGTCTACCTATGTGCCCTTTTAGTTATCAAATGTCTGTAAAAATTTCTATCAAAATAAGTATAGGTTCATGGCTAGTTGCAAATAAAGTAAATATAACATTAATTTAGTCTGCAGTCGAGAGATTCATAGAACAGTGACACAAAGATAAATTTTTCAGAATTCTGCCTCTGAGACTGAAGGGAACGAGTGAACTTCGTTCTTGTCAGGGAAGTTTCATATTGGATGCAATCCTCCCACCTCCTCCATTGGGAAGCCCAGCGCCAGGAGGTGGAGAAAGAAACATAGTGGAGGATACAAAGATTCAGAACTGCATGGTTTCAATGAATTCCAAACCAGCATGCATGTTCTTCTGTATTCCAGGGTAGGCAACATTAAATATTTCAATCTCAGTTGTTTCTTATCAGCCTAACATTGTATGGTGTTCAGTTACTTAGAACATTTGATATTGAAGTAGTGTTTTTCAACCTTGCCAACTTTAAAATGTGTGGACTTCATCACCCAGATTCCCTAGCTGAGGTTGAGAAGCACTACATTAGAGTATTTGGAAGAAGCATAGGATTGCTTTAGTAAAGAACAGGATTATTTTGAAAAGCTTGACATATTTCAGGGGTGCTAATCTGCACAAAGTATTTCAGAAAAATGTATGCATTTTTTTGGAAAGTATTTATCAGATGTCTTATTTAGAAACATCAAATTATGCCAGTGTTAATTAAAACATGTTGTTAAACTTGAGCAATATATTTTTTTATCACCATTAAGGAATTTATCAAGCTATTGGCAATCATCAGGCAAAGTTTGGGAACTATCGATCTTAACTGTTGATGATTAACTGTTGGGATTCAAATTGTCAAAAAAATCCCTTCAGAAGTATATTTAATGCTAAATTGCTAACCATTTTATTATTATGCTATTAGTCACAACATAGTAATTGACTTTTTAAAAAATGAATGATTAAAATAGGGCAAATTTATTCCTCTTCACATCCATAAAACTAATAATCTAATTATTCATTTATAAGTACTTGTAAAAATGTTATGTCTAGGAAAATGGTTTATAAAATATGAAGAAGGTTAAGTCTTTACCTGGTAAAGACTTATTCATTACTACAACTGCTTAATTCTGTATTAGAATTTACTATTATCTGAATAATGTCACAAGAATTGAAATGCAGAATGTGATTACCCCAACCCCCTCATAAAAATAGGATGTCCTAATTTAAATATCCTAGAATAGGAGTAAACAGTCTATAATCCAAGGGCCAGGGGGGAAGTCCAGCAACTTCTAACATGTTCTGGAGAACCGGTAGTAGAAATTTTGAGTAGTTTGGAGAACCGGCAAATACCACCCCTGGCTGGCCCCAGAGTGGGGTGAGAATGGAGATTTTGCAATGCCCTTCCCCTGCCATGCCCACCAAGCCTCAACACATCCACCAAGCCACGCCCACAGAACCGGTAGTAAAAAAAATTGGATTTCACCCCTGCCAAGGACCCATTTTCATGGTTTTGAGGTGTCCTAAAATCTTGACTGCTAAAAGCTGGAAGCATAGATTCCCACATTCTGAGTTCAGAAACAGATGAAATACTACTAAAATATTAAAAATTAGGCATATCGAAGCATAATAAAAAGGATCTACCTATTTTGTTGCCCTTATTCCCTGTCTTTTTGTCCTAGAATTTCTAATGATAATTTATTCTGCTAACTGGAAATTTCTACATTTGTGCTCTAAGTTTGGCTGCTGTATGTATGTTTAGGGGGATTTAGGGATGTAACTTAACTATTGTTCAATAAATGGATATGTTTGTTTAGTCTTCAGTTGCTGTTAATATTTCTGCAAAAGAAGAGAGGATGGACATTGTAATATTTTGCAGGGCAAATCTACTTTAATTCATTCCACTCTGTTATTTTAAAAGAGTATTTTCTGACAACAGAAAATAAATAAAGGTTTTTTTGAAATAAAAGCCCTTTACTTTGCTCCCTTATGATACAGATTTAGATCTGGAGGAAACTGCTGACTCTAGATCAGATTAAAATAATAGTCAATTATTTTAGGTTAACTTCACTATAATGAAATTCATGATATAGAAATCCTTATGCATTTTCAATGGTGATAAAACACAGAAGTTCAAGAGTTGGTTGCAATAATTCGTTTTCTTTTAAACTGTTTAAATTGACAGTTGCCATGGCTTCATTGTAGTTGATGGTATTCACTTTGTGGGGATAAATCCCTATTTGTCCTGAGATTTGCTTCCCCCCACCACTACCTGCTTTGAAAGAAGTATTGTATAAATTCAAATGCAAATGTAAACTGACAAATGAATTTGAATTTCAAAGGAATTTCAGTGCTAGCATTAAAAAACAAATTCAGCAGGAAGAAAACTGTCATTAAATAGGAACAGAATAGTCTGAAGGTCAGGGTCAAATTCCTGAGATATGTATAGAATGTGGATTCTCCAATTACAACTCAGAGGTACTTATTTTACTTACATTTAAAAGGTCTGAACAAAGAACAAAAACCAAAGTTGTAATAAAATAGGCTTCTAACTGAATGTTTTTCATAATCCTAATAAAATGATTATCATTCACTGGTTCCACTACTTAAGTTATAAAAAGTTTTCTGATATAGAATAGAATAGAATAGAATAGAATTCTTTATTGGCCAAGTGTGATTGGACACACAAGAAATTTGTCTTTGGTGCATATGTTCTCAGTATACATAAAAAGACAAGATGCATTCATCAAGAACCATAAGGTACAACACTTAATGATAGTCATGGGGTACAAATAAGCAATCAAATCATATTAGGAAACAATATCAATATAAATTGTAAGGATACAAGCAACAAAATTATGGTCATGCAGTCATAAGTGGGAAGAGATGGCTGATAGGAATGGTGAGAAGACTAATAGTAATAGTAATGCAGTCTTAGTGAATAGTTTGACAGTGTTGAGGGAATTATTTGTTTAGCAGAGTGATGGCCTTTGGGGAAAAAACTGTTTTCGTGTCTAATTGCCTTGGTGTGCAGTGCTTTATGTCATTTTGAACGTAGGAGTTAAAACAATTTATGCCCAGGATGTGAGGGGTCTGTAAATATTTACAACCCTTTTTTTGACTCATGCAGTATACAGGTCCTCAATGGAAGGCAGGTTGATAGTAATTGTTTTTTCTGCAGTTCTAATTATTCACTAATCATTCTGTGTCTGTCTTGTTGGGTTGCAGAACCAAAACAGACAGTTTTTAAAGGTGCAGATGACAGACTCAGTAATTTCTCTGTAGAACTCAGAATATTCAGAATGGTGAATATATATATACTGATATATTTAATTAAAACCTACTTGACCTCTTTGTTTTATTGTTCATACAGATAGTCCTTGATTTACAACAATTGTACTCCAAATTTATGTTGTTGAGACGATTGTTAAGTGAGTTTTGCCCCATTTTACAATCTTTCTAGCTACAATTGTTAAGTGAATCATTGCAGTTTTTTAAGAGAAATATTTAATATATAGGCCTTGTGTAGTTCAGTTTGAGGAATCAGAATCAATCGATGTGCACCCTAGGTAACTATTAGATCAGATATTCAAATCATGTTTGTATAAGATTATTTATTTTATTGAATTTTATTGAATATTGGAATATTCAAAATTATTTAATTTGATTTTATTCTACTTTTAAATTTTGTATGTATGTGTTTTATTGTTTGGCTGTGCACCGCCCTGAGTCCTTCGGGAGTAGGGCGGTATAGAAATCAAATAAAATAAATAAAATAAAAAATATTTTGCCTAATAGAATTGCACAAAATCTAAAAAGAAGTCTTAATTTGGTTGATATTCTGCCCCAGTGATGAATTATAAACCATCCACTTGTGTGTACGGTGTGACATTGGAAAAAATATGTAGCTCTCTTGGGATATGTTGCAATATCATGGAAAGCTTATAGAGCAAGCTCTATTCTTTGGTACGATTATAAGGATTCCTGAATAATTTATAACAGATGACTCCATAAATATACATGGAGTTCTATTGACAAATAAGTCCCCAAGTGACTTAAATCATTTTATACGAACATGTCTGTTCTCATCCTAAGGGGTTTGTGGTTTCCTCCTGATTCCTACCCATTCCCATAGAATGGACCTGTTAAGCCTCACGTTAAATTCTTAAAAGAGCTCTATTAAGTTGATAGAGCAAAGTATTTCAGTTGTGGGGTAATGGAAATATCAAATAACAGCAAGTGCCAAATCATTGAATTATTTCAAGTCCATAAACTCTTGTGGAAAAGCTTAAAAAAGAGAAGATGTAATGTGCCAGGTCACCAAATCATTGAGTCATTGAGTCATTGCTATAGAATAGGTGGGAGGAAAAGGCATGTTAATAATATTTTGTTCATTTCCATATTCATATTATAAATATAATCATATCATATATATAACTGACTGAGTTAGTCATGAGAACGAGAATAAGGCAGCATACACTCTTTGCAAATAAT
This sequence comes from Pituophis catenifer annectens, assembly GCF_029215685.1. NCBI lineage: Eukaryota > Metazoa > Chordata > Lepidosauria > Squamata > Colubridae > Pituophis > Pituophis catenifer. The sequence goes on from NW_027256886.1 coordinate 34,670,065, forward strand.
TGCTCACATTTTCTCCCACTCACAGCACTCTAAAAGTATTGATATTGATACTGAAGTTTATTATCCCTAGTTATTTCCTTTCCTACTGAGAAGGATTTGTTCCTTTTTATTAGGTTTTTTTTTTGTAGTGTTGTTCAAGTATGTGATTCAGAGGAAATATTGAAAAGCAATAATTATTGGAAATCCTTTTCTAAAATGCCAGTGATGGTGAGAGAGATGTTTTGCTTATGGATCTCTGCAGATCTAGGAACTGTCAGAAATTCATGAAAGAAACCTCTTTGCCCACTTTTACCTATGCTATTTAATTTGCTCCTTGAAACTTTGCCCATCATGGTGAGACAGTCTTTAGATTTTAAGGCAATGAGAAGACATTATTTTTGTATGGTGATGATATTCTAAAATTCTGGACCAGTACTCTACCTCTTTTCTTAATTGTATGGTATTTTAGAAAACATAATAAGATAACAACAATAGCAATAGCATTTAGACTTATATACCGCTTCACAGTGCTTTACAGACCTCTCTACAGAGTCAGCATATTGCCCCCAACAATTTGGGCCCTCATTGGGTCCCCACCTCAGAAGGATGGAAGGCTGAGTCAACCTTGAGTTTGGTGAGATTTGAACTGCCAAATTGCAGGCAGCCGGCAGGCAGCAGAAGAGGCAGCAATACTGCACTCTAACCACTGCGTCACCATGGCTCATTATAGCACAATAAGATAAATTGCTATAAATAATAATGTTTACTTCCCTTGGGCTCTAACAGATTAATACAGCTATATAAAGAGTTGGGTTTTGTGATATTTACTGATTATTTAAACATCGGGACTTTATATATGCAGAAATGTACTTAGATATATTGACATTTTAAAAAAAGGTTAATAGATTAGTTAAATTCCTTTAGGTTTGTGGGATAAAATTAACGTTATTAAAATAAATATTGTTCTGTCATTTGATTTATGGTCTTTATTGGTACTCCTGCGTTAAAAGCAAATAATAATTCTGTCAGATTGATACATTATTTAGGAAATGTATTTGGGATTGTGAACCCACTCCATTCACATTGGCATATAGAGATCATATTCCTCTTTTAAATTGATGAAGAATTCTATATAGTTTTCAAAATTCCTGAATCTATTAACAATAATTATTATGAGATTAATTACGCAGAAAGAATTTGAATAGGCTAAATGGATTATTTGGACACAAAGAAAAATTATGTTAAAATGCTTTCAAATAGAAACAGCTAATTCTGAACAACTTGCAAAATCCCAGATTCTTCATTTATCAAACCAACTGATATTTTTTAAAAATATATTTTGAAATGTTTCAGAAGTTTTAATGAACTTATCCTTGATTGTATTAAAGAATACACAATCATTTTGTTGCTAAAATGAAATTTTGCGTAGATGGTATTCCATGTTTCAATTCAATTAGTTTTCCAGAATACTGGAAAGAAAAATTATATACGCAACATTTTTAGTTAATCCTTCAATCAATTTTACTAAGAAACATATATCAAAATGAGAAAGTAAAAAATAGACAATGAAGTTGATTAAAAATAATTTATTAGTAGAATTTGAACTGAAATAGATCAGGTTTCATAGCAGGCAAGTTTTTGCACACTAATTCCCTCATAAGGTAGTGTAAGATGAACATAAATCTATTTATCTATTCCACTCAACAGGTGCATGTTGCATATGAAGTATGCATACTATTATTTCCATAAAGTGTGAACTCTCTGATTTTTATGCTGTCCTTTTGAATTCTTGGGAATGAGATAAAAGGCAGCTGATATCCATGTATTTACAGTCTTGTGAGCATTTGGCTACATTTTGTGCCTGCATTGTAGCCAATAAGATATCTAGTTTAATGTCTGGTAACTGCAAATCACAATGAAAATATAGTAGGATTAATGTAAACATTTGAATACTAGGATATGTCATTTTTATCATATATCATATGACAAAGCATATGTCATTTTTAGTTTTAGAATACTTGGATTTCAAAGGACAAGCTAGTCATTTATGAAAATCCTCAATGTATCAGTTTGGTTGACTATTCTGAACAGAAAATTATATGCTATTATACAATTCTTTGCCATATCTGAAAGGACTTTGTAAGAAAAAAGGTAAGAAAAAAGACCATTGTTCTATTATTGCTGGATTATGGAATCCAGTTTTAAAAGGATATAGCTCTAAGAAATCCTATCTGGGATGTCACTCAATAATTTTTTGGAGGATAATCTTGTTGGTTTCATCCCTCTCTGCAAATGTTAATGACAAGGGTAAAGATTGAACAAAACCATTATACATATGCAGCTATACATCCAGCATTAGAACAAAACAGATTTTGATCCGTCTCTTTTCTCTCAATTTTTAATAGATTATTTACAAACTTTTATCTATCATTTTTATTTAATCATGACATTAGTGACAACTATGATTTAGAATGGAATTGTGTGTTAAATAAATACAAATTCCATGAAATAATCCAAAACTTCTGGCAGAAAATGTATAAAGTTCCACATTTTTGGTTTATCACTACTATAATTGTCTCTTTGTTACCATCAATCTTAGCCCATGTCCTATTCCATAATTACTACTAGTCCATAACATCTATTTTCTATTAACTATGGCAATAGTAATTACTTTTTAGACAATTATTGAAAAGTGATGGTAGAAACCATGCCAATGAAGGCTACTCTCATTTAATGAAAAGATGGCAATGAGTCAATTTTTATTTATACTTCTTGTCTTTCAAGATATATTCTTTCTTTTTTCATCATTGCACAAAAGGAATAAGTAGTTACCCCCAGTGAACTGCATTATTAATTGTTATCTTTGTATCAAATGACAAATTGGTTTTCCCTGCCCATTTATTTAGACAAAAAGTAATATAGCAATAGCAATAGTGCTTAGACGTATATACCACTGTGCTTTACAGCACTCTCTAAGTGGTTTATAGAATCAGCATATTTCCCACAACAATCTGGATCCTCATTTTACCGACCTCAGAAGGATGGAAGGCTGAATCAACTTTGAGCCAGTGAGATTTGAACTGCCAAATTGCAGGCAGCCGGCAGTCAGCAGAAGTAGCCTGCAGTACTGCATTCTAACCACTTCACCACCATGTGCTAAATCTTTGGCCGGACTTTTTGTTTTTGGCAAGAAAAAAAAAGGTATATTCTCTTCACTTACATTCCTTTCTCTTCATCAGTAAGTAAACTATCAATAAAGCAAAAGGATGCATCAATTCATAGAGAAATATTGCAGTAAAAAATAAAGATCAACTCTTTTTCATTTATTAAATATAGATATAGGGATCAATTGCAACTTAATTGCACACTGAATGAAAAATTCTGACAATTTTTTGTCAATAAAAGGAATAGGAGGAATTTTTTTTGTCCATTAAAATCCTGGGCTGAACCTTGTCCATTACAAGGTTGAGCCCAGGATTTTAATGACAAATGTGTTTCAACAATGTTGTTTTTCTCCTCCTGAATTCTATCTATTTTGACAATTACAGTCTGCACATAACATGAAATAAATAGTATTAAGGAAAGTACATAAAATGAAAAAACAATTGTTAAACCACTTTTTTTTGTGTACAAAAAAAAGTCCCTTTACATGTAACAAAACAGCACATTTTCAACAAATTAAGTTAGATTTAGAATTTTATGAATTGAAGACCATACTCACCTATGTCTTCAGTATACAGGCTACAGCACAAGGAGGAGAAAGAGTCACCAAAAACTACTTAGGGAAGCTTAGGAGGCAATGGTATCCATGTGTTTGTGTGGAAGCACAATCCCAAATCAGACTGCTTTATACCAAAATCCAAATTAGTTTTGATTAATTAGTTATGTTTTTCTGAAAGCAAGGTCAGTTACATTATGAACACATTATCTGCAGCTTTACCAAAACATTATCTGTAGGGTTTTTTTTCCCCCCTAGATTACCTGATGCTATAAATGCTATTGTGAAAAGAACAAGATACTGAAAAGTAAATGACAGTTCTTAGAAAGCAGAGAATTTACACTAATGGGTAATGCAACATAATGTAAAAGCTGTTATGAATACCTATAACACAGATAGACTTTTCACAGTCCATTACTCTTATAAATAGGTGTGTTTGTGTGCGTAAATCCAGTAAAACTATTGTCACCCATCAAAATATCTACAAATTTGTAGTTGGACCAAGTATTTATATATTGCACAGAAGATTTTTTTAAAATACTGCATGATGTTTATACAAACCAGTTCATGGACCTTCCATTCACTGTACTTAAATGGCTCATAAATATAGTTTTTTGAATTGACAGTTAATGGTAGTGTCCACTTCTAGCTAAAGATTATATAAATGCAATCTCAGGCTGCTTAGTGTTGGCAAAACATATAACTCTGAAAACAAATGAATAGGTAGCAGCAAAAGTTTAAGAGAAAGGCCTGAAGAACAATCGATGAGTCAGACACCATCCAGGAGAGCTAGAGAAATAGACATCTCTAATAGTCTTTTTAAAAGTTTCTGATCAGATTATCAATATAAATATAATAATGGTTGTCTAATGTGTATTTTATTTTTCTTTAATTTTATTTTATTAAATTTCTATACCGCCCTTCTCCCGAAGGACTCAGGGTGGTGAACAGCCAGAAGATAAAACACAGAGATACAAAATTTAAAATAGATTAAAACGAATTAAATAATTTGGCTGAATTTTAAAATACCCCATAATTAAACAAATTAAAATTTGTATTTAAAATTTAAAATGTAAATTTAAAAGAGGAGAAGATTTAGGCCAGGCCAGCTTGATGAAATAAAAACATTTTAAGCGTGTGACGGAAGGTGCAGATCCGGGATCCTCCGTATCTCCGGGGGAAGCTCGTTCCAGATCGTAGGTGCCCCCACAGAGAAGGCTCTCCCCCTAGGGGCCGCCAGTTGACATTGTTTGGCCAACGGTACCCAGAGGAGCCGCTCTCTATGGGAGCGTACTGGCTGGTGGGAGGCTATTGGTGGTAGCAGGCGGTCCCGTAGATAACCAGGTCCTAAGCCATGGAGCGCTTTAAAGGTGGTAACCAAAACCTTGAAGCGCACTCGGAAGACCACCGGGAGCCAGTGCAGCTCGCGCAGGAGAGGTGTATGTATATTAACCCACAGAGTATGACAGTAGTATTATTCATCCTTTTATTGCCTCTTATTTCCTCGTTCTACTGGTTTTCTTTTTTTAATATATTTTTTTCTGTTATTTTGCAAGTACATTGAGTGATTCTGTGCTGGAAACAAATTCCTTGTATGCCTAATCACACTTGGCCAAATAAAATATTCTCTTCTCTTCTGCCTCAAGACCAAACTTTGTGAAGGCATACGAGGAGGGGATGACTGCTACTTTGATAGTTTCTCATAAGAAGAAAGCTTTCTAATGCTGTGGCAAATCTGCCCATTTTCTCTTGGACAGTCATAGGTCTGCTACAACAATGTCTTTTGTCTTTCCCCTTGTTTATTTTAGTTAAACTAAATGCTTGCAGAGATTCCAAATGGAAATTCAGTTTTTATTTTGTTCTCTTATTCTCCATGGTAGGTCTTCGTATTTGTAACATGTGTGTTAACTGCTTTCGTGCAATTAGTATAACATCCAGTGTGATTCTTTGTCACTTATTCTTTCTTTCTTGCCTTATGTAGAATGTTTTTTTTAATGCTATTTATCTTACATCATGAGAGTGATATGGACAGTGCATTATGGCAATTGGTAAAGTAGTAATCATATGAACTTTGATATTAAATATATTTTGGAGGAATACCTGTCCAGTGTTCATGAGTTTTTGGCATTAGACCATGTATAAAAACAACTGAACTGTGAAATATTTGATTGGATAATGGCACATTTACCAAAGTAATGTTTTATTTCATTTCATTTTTATTGTTTTATTAACAATAATAAAACAATAATAAAAAGTCCTTTCTTTCCCTACAAATTAGCAGTGCTTTACGCTTTAGTCAATGGAAACTATTTGCCATTGCAGTAAATTAAAGGCATTTGAATACCTGCTGAAATCTTGAATATAAATATTCATGTAGATATTAAAACCCAAATATAGGTCTGTGGATAATTATAGAGTAGAATTATATTGAGCTTCTGAGTATTAGGGCCTAACCTTTGTAATAAAATGATGCTTTTGGCAAATCCAATTTTATATAAATATATGCATATTACTAATAAATGTGTCAACTCTTCCCCTATTCTCCAAGGTAATTTCTAAAATTCCAAGAAAGTAAGTGACCTACGACACGGAGAAAGAGTAGAAAATTTCAGGCTGCTAATGAGAGCTTCATGAAAGAGTCTGTAGAAAGAGGAAACTGAAATTTCTAACATAATTATCAGAAATGTAGGTACAGAGACCAGCTAAACAAGCAAAGAAAAGATTGTGTTCCAGTTAACTGCATGCATCTTTGCCCAGTATTAAATGTATGTCCTCTTCTAAGCAAAAGAAACAAATGAAATAGATGAAATAGGAGCCTGGATAGCTCAACAGACTAAAAGCCTGTTATTAACATTCAGCTGTCTGCAATTATTGCATGTTCGAATCTCCCAGGCTCAAGGTTGACTCAGCCTTCCATCCTTTCTAAGGTAGGTAAATTGAGGACCCAGTTGTGGGGGCAATAAGCTGACTTTGTATAAAATATACAAAAGTATGAAGGCTATTGCTTAACGCATTGTAAGCCGCCCTGAGTCTCTGGAGAAGGGCAGCATATAAATCTAATTAAAAAAAATGATTTGAGAAAATGCAGAAACATTTGCATTGGGAAATAGATTTCCAGTGGTGCTTAAGATGAGGTAATACCGTGTTTCCATGAAAATAAGACCCTGTCTTATATTTTTTTGAACCCCAAAATAAGCACTTGTCCTTATTTTCGGGGAGGTCTTATTATTTTAGGGCACGTGGAGGAAACCAGAGGAAATGGCAGGGGCTGGCTGCGCATGCGTTTAAATATTTTTGGGGAGGGCTTATTTTTAGGGGGGACATATTTTAACGCATGCTCTCAAAAGCCCGATTGGGCTTATTATCAGGGGATGTCTTATTTTCGGGAAAACAGGGTAGGAAAGAAAGAACTCTGATTGCTTGGTGAATTGGCAGTAGGAAGATAATGATATTAGCCTATCACAAGGACTGATCTAAAACTATTTATATAAGAATATTAATTTCAAGTATTATACTGATTGGGTATGAAGCTGGTTTACACTCAAAATACTCTAGACTATCAGGCCCATATGGCAGATATCAAATGTACACTCACTTTTCATGAAGGGATGACTTAAAGAATCATATTTTCCCAGTCCATTCCAGTCAACAAAAGAAAGAAAGGTTTTTTATCCTTTTAATAGAGGCAGAAGCTGTGTAGCACCATTCTTCTGGGAAGAAGAATTAAAGGGAAGCATACACAAGAATCTGGAAAGTTAAAATGAATTATTAGTCTTTTTTTGTTTTTCTTTTAAAAAGTTGTATTTATCTCTATAAGATTGCTTTATCACTCAGAAAGGGAAGAAAGGTCTGAAAAAAAAGAAAAGGAGATTTTTTTTATGAAGGTTCCTAGAAAATGTGCAGCCTTTTAATTCACTGTATACTGTTCATACTGCATCTTCTATTAAATGATAGTGTGGTACCTATACTGTAATTGTATTCTTTAACATCACTTGTTAAATGACAAATCTGATAATTTATATACTCATGTATCTAGCCAATGTGGCCATTCTGTATGGCAATGGTTCTCTGGGGTATCCAACAGAGGTATTTTCTCACCATTAGCTACCAGATCCTTTTAATATAATGTATATAGAACTTGGGACCCTCATATTCGAAGCAGATGTTCTGTCATTGATAGCTTCTCAGTGATAGCTTTTCCAACAAAGGTATAAATCATTTTTGCTCAAGTAGTAGTTTCCCTGTGGAACACATTACAATTCAGCTACTCAAATCTTTTGCAATTCTATACCCAGATCTATTTGGCTTTTGCTGCAGAAACAACATGGGTCTCTGATAATCTTTTTGAGATTAGTAGAGCTCAATTCCTGTCACTTGGGTTTTCACAATGGAGAAAGAATTATTTATATGTGGGTAAAGCTTTTCATGAACAAAAAAGCAGTGAGATCATGGTTGATTTATGGAATAATTTAAGACTAAAGAAAGGCATATAATTTCTTTCATTAATTCAACAAATATTAAGAATATTCCATAATAAACTGTTAAATTAACATTTGGATGAAAGATGGAGTAGATTATTAAAAATGATTTTATATAATTATTTTTGTATGTAACACAACAATATCCTTCCCTAAGGGTAAATTGTTGCTGATGATGCCACAAGATACTCACTTCCTTGAAGACATCGCTACCACAGCTTGTACTACAAAACACCATTACATATTTATATTTTTGGATTCAAACTCTTCGTATACATTAATTAAAAACATCTATTTTCAAGGCTGTGTTTAAAACCATTAACTGTCATAATATTTAATAGATAGAAGTTTTGATTTAAAGGCACTTGTATTGAAATACCTCTTTAGATTGAATCACTGTATTGATTCTGGTGTCTTTGATCTGACTCAATTTTTAATGATTTTTGTAAATATACATATGCATATTTGATTAAGTTGAATACAATGAATCCAAAGATTTAAATCAAATGGATATGGAATCAGATCCACCGTTCATATTGAATCTTCAGCGATTGATAGATTGTAATATTAAGCCTATAATTCTAAATATCCTACTGACATATCTATTGCACGTATATAAGCCTGCCTTTTAAGATGATCTAAATTATTTTGTTGATTCATGTAGTCTGTCATTATGTTCAAGTCACTTAGAATTATAGGAAAGTCATTATTTTATGTGGCCAGCAGAGGAGGATTGTAACTGGTCTATACAAGTGGACTGGCAAGGGAAGCAGGTTTTGTTACAGGCCTTGTAGAGTGATCTGTAACAGCAGCAAAAGGAAAGGGGATAACAAGGACAAAAAGGCTAGAACAGAGGCAAGAAAGCAGGATCATTGGGTTATAGTATATCCCACTTTCCTTCCAGATGCTCAAGAAAGCAGATATAACACTTCCTCTGTCTTTTTCTTTTTACAATAACATTATGGTCTGTGTTGGATCCTTATCCTATGGTTGGGTAGATAATATGTACTGTAACTTTAACTACTACAAGATGACTAATTGATTAAGTGGTTAAAACAGAAATAAAAGGAAGGCAGGAAGTTCATTCACTCCTTCTCACTCCTGCTCGTTATATTACTGCTAGAGATACTGTGTCGGTGTTACGGAAGCAAACTTTGTTTTGTATTGAAAGTGTTATCTTTGTTTATGAGAAGCCAAGTTTGTTTGTTTTACAACAAGTAAAGACTATTTATTTTTCTAACAACGTTCAGAGTCTGAGAGTATCTGTGTGGCAAAGCTGTCTGGTCCATCGCTCTACTCTGCAGAGGGCAGTTTACCCTCAACAGTCTGTGCTGGACTGAGTGGCAGTGATTGTTCTAGTTTGGTATTCTCCCATTTAGTTAGTCATCTGTCTTTCTCTTTCTCTTTCTCTCTCCACTCCTCCCATTTTCTTTCCTCTTTTTAGTATATTTTAAAGGCTTGTTACTTTTGGTAACATTGAGATGGTTTTGGTGCAGGAAAGGAGATTCAAGTAACATGTGAACATGGCATATTTCAGGCTCATCCAGCAGCAGTAGTGTCACTATCTAAATGGGGAGGATGGAAATACCTTGCAAGAGAAAGAACCAGATGTGTGTAAATTCAGATTAGTTTTTATCCTTGACTGAAGTAATATAGATGCTCTTGAATATAGCACTAGAAGCTACACAGCTTTTGTTCTTGGGATACTTAAATGGCTTTCATGAGTTTTATATATGTTCTTTTGGGACGAATCTCTGGGACAGGTTATGTCCTCTATTGGATTCCATATGACAGATGTGAATACTCCATCTGTCAAAGATCTTGGAATACTCATATCTAATGATCTAAGTGCCAAAGCCCACTGTAACAACATTGCCAGAAAGGCATTAAGAGTTGTAAACCTAATCTTACGAAGCTTTTTCTCCGGTAATATCACACTACTAACCAGAGCATACAAAACATTTGCTAGACCAATTCTCGAATACAGCTCATCTGTCTGGAACCCGCACTGCATATTGGACATTAATACAATTGAACGTGTCCAGAAATATTTCACAAGAAGAGTCCTCCACTTCTCTGCCCACAACAAAATATCTTATGCCACCAGACTTGAAATTCTGAGCTTAGAGAACTTAGAACTACGCCGCCTTCGGTATGACCTAAGAGTAGCTCATAAAATTATCTGCTACAATGTCCTACCTGTCAATGACTACTTTAGCTTCAACCAAAACAATACAAGAGCACACAATAGATACAAACTCAAGGTAAACCGCACCAAACTCAATTGCAGAAAATATGACTTCAGCAACAGAGTAGTCAATGCCTGGAATGCATTACCTGACTCTGTGGTTTCATCCAAAACCCCCCAAATTTTAACCTAAGACTGTCTACTGTTGACCTCACCCGATTCCTAAGAGGTCTGTAAGGGGCGTGTATAAGAGCAGCAGTGTGCCTACCGTCCCTGTCCTAATGTTTCCTCTATTTGTATCTATTTTATATATCCAATCCATGCTTATATTTATTACCAAATATGTTCTTGACAAATAAAATAAATTGGATTGATGTCCTTGTTAGAATTTCTCATGTATTGAAACCCCAAACTGACTATATTAATATTTAGTCAAGATTGGGGTATCATAGCAAGTTTCCTTCTCAGGGATAAGAGCCAAGATGGACCATAACAAAGACCGATTGCTTTCTCCAGATTTGTTTTGTAACTTGAAGGCTCCATAGCAGCAACTTGGTGGAAATGAAGAAGAATTTGGGCAATATGGAATTGTTGCTAATTACAGGGACTTTATAAAGGTAAAAGCTTTCCCTATCAAGTCATTTTGGACTCTAGGAGGCAGTACTCATTTCCACTTCTTACCTGAGGGAGCCAGCATTGTCCAAAGATATTTCCGTGGTCCAGTGGCCACCATGATTATACACTGAGGTGCACAGAACGCTGTATTCTTTCCACCAAAGTGGTACATATTTATCTACTCACATTTGCATTCTTTTGAACTGCTAAGTGGGCAGAAGCTGGGGCAAGGAATAGGAGCTTACCCCATTGCGTGGCATTTGGATCTTGAACTGGGCCATCACCTTTCCAACTGACAAGCTCAGCATCTTTAACCACTGAACCACCAAGCCCCTTCAGAGATTATATATCAGGATTTAAATGATAAGTCTGTTTTGTGGAATCCCTCTTTAACAAGAAGGTCTGAAAGTTCTTATAATGGTTTTATTAGCTTTGATTAAAACAGTTGCACCAATTTTGAAGATAAAAAGCTGGCATTAGTAATCTCAAGGTTGGATTATTACAATGAACTCTTTGTGAGGTGGTTGTGAAGATAGTCTAGAAAATGGGGCTGACCAAAACATGCTAATTTTAGACATCATTTCTGTGTTTAAACAAGTAGAATAGGTCCTAGTTGATTTTTTTTAGATTATTTTAAGATTCTGATTTTGATATAAAGAGTTGAACAGTTTCGGCTTAAGTTATTACAAAACCCTGCAAGATCACCCTAGATGTTAGATCTTTAGTGAGGCATATTGTGAATTCTCTTAATACTGACAGGAAATTATACACTTTCTGTAGAAATGTAGGCAAAGAAACTGAAATTTGAAGCAAGTGCCCTTCTTTGTACAGTGGGGTGTGGGTGGATGTGTTATGTTCTACTTTTATCTAGAGCTTGAAGGGGGCTTCTGCTCCTAGGACATTTTTATATTGATATTGTAAGTCAACCAGAAACATTATAGACTGAGCACTTTATACATTTGTAACATATGATATGGTATGCCATATAACTTAATTTTATTTAAATAATATCCAACAAAATAAAGTACGGTTATAATTACAATGAATATGGTACACACATTACAGTTTATTTTTCCCAGATTTTAAATGTTTATTTAAAGCAGATGTGTGATATAATGAAATCATACACAGCTATTCCCCACTTGAGACAAAAGGAATGGAGAGTCATTTGAATATAGTGACATCATATCATTCATCAATTGGATGTCACAGACATATTGGGAAGAGATGTGAACTGTTATCAAGAAAAACATCTGTTGGGTTCTTGATACACTAACGTCAATAAAAAAAATGAAAAAAGATTTATCCATTAATTTTATTCAGAGGTGTTTTGCTTATGTTCATTTTCTTGATCAGAAAAAATTTCTTCCATTTTTTTCTTGTAAAATACTGGTCTGATTGTTTGATAAATACCGTGCTGTGGAAAAACATTAACCAACCTATACAAAGATGGATTTTAACATTTTAAATTTCTGTGTCACTTTGGTTTTTAATTTCCTGTTGCCACAATAAATGGTTTTGGTCTCCTTCAATTACTGAGTTCCTTATTGTTTGAACCCATTTGTACATTTGGCATGATTGTTGATTAAATATAATTAATTTTTCATCTCCTATACGTAAGAATCAAATCGTATAGCCTGCAGCTCTCTCTCGAAATTGTCACTGACCTTTCATATATAAAGTCATTTCTTGACTGCCATTTCCTGCAAAAGGAAATATGTAATCTAAAATCTCTTCTGTGAGGGATGATAACTCTTAGTAGGCTAAGCTCATTGTGTGTATTCCATCAGAAAAGTGTCTCTGTCCAAAATCCCTAGATAGGCTTCATTTGAGCAGCGGCTTCATTAAAATGGGAAGCAGACATTTTAACACAAAGAAAGAAATATGTCTTTCCAACAGAAGTTCCATCTGACAGCTCTGTAGCCAATACCTGTGTTTGCACTTTCACATAGCATTCCACTTTTTAATCTAAGAAATAAAGATTTATTATCAAACGTTTAACAAAGCAATGATTTTTGAAGTAAGATAAATATTTGGCATGCAGATACAAGGGGTGTATTGTTTTCTTTGAATAGCTTAGGTTTGAGTGCTACATGATTCCTGGAAATACATTCAGGATTGAAAGAACAGCTGGAATGGACAAGTAGAGTTGATAGCATTGGGATGTTCTGTATCTGACATTGAAAACACTTATTTTGGATTAAATAAACTGCCCTTTTTTGTCAAAAAGGCGGGAAAAGGACAAAGGAGGCTAAAGTAGGATAAACTCCTTCTGTTTTATATTATTTAGAAAATTGAACGGG